>NC_090319.1:25670243-26386518 GCF_040869045.1 Eurosta solidaginis | reverse complement strand
ATGGTTTTTTTCGGGATTTGTCCGGGATCCCGTCGGGGTTATTTCGGGACCTTTTCGGGGCTAATACGGGATCATTTGGGGATCCTCTAGGGGTTGTTTCGTGACTTTTTCTGTATTATTTCGGGATCATTTTGGGACCCTTTCGGCATAATTTCTTGATGGTTTGCCGGATCCATCAGGGTCATTTCGGGACCATTTTGGGATCATTTGGGGACCCTTCCGAGATCATTTCTGGATGCCGTAGGAGCCATTTCGGGATTTTTTGTTACTTTTCCGGGATAGTTTTTGCACCCTTCCGGGATCATTTCTGGAACTGTGCGGGATCCCATCTGGGTCAATTCCGGACTATTTCGGGATCATTTTGGAATCCTTCCGGAATCATTTCTGTATGGTTTTCGCGATCCATCGTGGATCCCCTCGGAGCCATTTCGGAACTTTTTCTGGAGTTAGTCGGGATAATTTAGGGACCCTTCCTGGATATTTTCTGGATGGTTTCTGAGATCCGTCCGGGAGCCCGTCAGGGTAATTTCGGAACTTTTTCGGGACTATTTCGGGATCAATTTGGTACCCTTCAGGCATCATTTCTGTGTGGTTATCTGGATAAGTCTAGAATCGTGTCGTTGTCATTTCGGGTTTTTTTGGGACTACTTCGGGAACTTTTGGAAACACTTCCGGGGCGTTTCTGGATGGTTTTCGGGATCCGTCCGCGATAGCGTCGGGGTCATTTCGTGGCTTTTTCTGGATAATTTCGTTATCATTTCGGGATCCTATCAGGTTATCAGCTCATAAAGTTCTTTTTTTTCCTCAATTACAAAAATAAAATGCATTAGACAGAAAAAAAATTTTAAACAGATAACTTTATAAGCAGGCTAACGTGAATAGCCCACATATTTCATTTTCTCCTTGCGGACGGGGCCGCGGGTAAAGGCTAGTATATATTATAAATGGCAAAGTTTGGATGTGAAGATGTTTGGATGTTTGGATGTTTGGATGTTTGTCCAGACGTTTGTCTTTGTGACTCAATCACGCAAGAACGGCTGGACCGATTTGGATGAAATTTTGCACACATATAGCCAATAGTCTAGAAGGATCTACTAGCTATATATTTTTGAAAAGGGGCGTGGTCGCCGCCCCCTAGGAACAGTTATAATTTAATTATTATATTTTTTCGTCTTTGCGACTGAATCACGCCAGAATGGCTACACGGATTTTGATGAAATATGGGACACAGGCAGTAGTCTACTAGCGAAATTTTATTCGCACATGGAAAGAGGGGTGGGGGTCCCACGACCTCTTCGAGCAATTACTTTTTAATAAATTTTACACATTATAACTTTACGTATACTGGCCTTCACCAATATCACCGACTCAAAGGGTCAAATAAGTCGAGGGCTTACAAAGTAAGCAGTGACACCCTCCGCCCCTTGACCCCTTTATCACCCACTCTGGTGTAATATCTATAAATTGTTATAACTCAATATAAATTTTCTCCTAAATCAATAGTTTTTGGTATCTGGCACATACAGATCGATATCTAGACAATTTTGGAGGAACGATCAGTGGTCCTCTCCTTTTACCCCCGTCATCCGCCTCCTTCAATTGTTTTTATTAGCACACTTTTATTAACTTTACCTGTACGTTACTTTTCATTCGCTCCTGCGCCTGCTGCCTTATTAACATGGTTTTATAATTAGCTTCACCTCATATGGAGACCCTTCCGGGATCATTTCTGGATGGTTTTCGGGATCGGTCCGGGATCCCACCGGGGTAATTTCGGGACTTTTTCGGGATCATTTTGGGACCATTCCGGGATCATTTCTGTATAGTTTTCGGGATCCGTCCGGGATCCCGTCGGGGTTATTTTGGGACATTTTCGGGACTATTCCGGAATCATTTCGGGATTATTTCGCGATCATTTGGGGACCTTTCCGGCATCATTTCTGGATGGTTTGCGGGATCCGTCCGGGATCCCGTCGGGGTACTTTCGGGATCATTTGCGTACCTTCGAGAGATAAATTCTTGATGGTTGCCGGGATCATTACGGGACTTTTTCGGAGTTATTTTGGGTCCCTTTAGTCACCATTTCTGGATGGTCTTCGGGATTCGTCCGGCATCCCGTCGGGGTAATTTGGGGACTTTTTCGGGATCATTTGGGGGCTCTTCCGGCATCATTTCTGGATGGTTTTCGGGATCCGTCCGGGATCTCGTCGGAGTCATTTGGGGACTTTTCCGGGATCATTTGGGGCTCTTTCGGCATCATTTCTGGATGGTTTTCGGGATCCGTCCGGGATCCCGTCGGGGTCATTTCGGCACTTTTTGGCGGCTAATACGGGATCATTTGGGAACCCTTTCGGCATCATTTCTGGATGGTTTTCGGGATCCGTCCTGGATCTCGTCGGGGTAATTTGGGGACTTTTTCGGGATCATTTGGGGGCTCTTCCGGCATCATTTCTGGATGGCTTTCGGGATCCGTCCGGGATCTCGTCGGAGTCATTTGGGGACTTTTTCGGGATCATTTGGGGGCTCTTCCGGCATCATTTCTGTATGGTTTTCGGGATCAGTCCGGGATCCCGTCGGGGTCATTTCGGGACTTTTTGGCGACTCATACGGGATCATTAGAGAACCCTTTCGGCATCATTTCTGGATGGTTTTCGGGATCCGTGCCGGATATCGTCGGGATCATTTGGGGACTTTTTCGGGATCATTTGGGGGCTCTTCCGGCATCATTTCTGGATGGTTTTTGGGATCCGTCCGGGATCTCGTCGGGGTCATTTGAGGACTTTTCGGGATCATTTGGGGGCTCTTCCGGCATCATTTCTGGATGGTTTTCGGGATCCGTCCGGGATCCCGTCGGGGACATTTCGGGATTTTTTCGCGACTAATACGGGATCATTTGGGAACCCTTTCGGCATGGTTTTCGGGATCCGTCCGAAATCCCATCAGGGTAATATCGGGACTATTAGGGGATCATTGGGGACTTTTCCGCCATCATTTCTGGATAATTTTCGGGATCCGTCCGGGATGCCGACGGGGTCATTTCGGGATTATTTCGGTATCATTTGGGATACCTACCGGCATCATTTCTGGATGGTTTTTGGGAGTCGTCCGGGATCCCGTCGAGGTCATTTCGGGACTTTTTCTCGGCTAATACGGGATCATTTGCGGACCCTTTCGGCATCATTTCTGGATGGATTTCGGGATCTGTCCGGATGCCGTCAGGGTCATATCGGAACTATTAGGAGATCATTTGAGGACCTTTCCGACATCATTTCTGAATAGTTTTCGGGATCCTTTCGGGGTCCCGTCAGGGTCATTTCGGGTCTTTTTCGGGATCATTTAAGGATGGCTTTCAGGATTCATCTGGGAACACGTCAGTGTAATTTCTGGACTTTTCCGAGACTTTTTCGGGATCATTTGGGGTCCCTCCCAAGATCATTTCTGGACAGATTTCGGGATCTGTCCGGGATCCCGTCAGGGTCATTTAGGGATGCGTTCGAGATCCCGTCAGGGTCCTTTCGGGACTTCTTCGGGACTATATCGGGATCATTTCTGGATGGTTTGCGGGATCCGTCCAGGATCCCTTAAGGGTCATTTCCGTACTATTAGGTGATCATTTGAGAACCTTTCCGGCATCACTTCTGGATGATTTTCAGTATCCGTTCGGGATCTCGTCGGAATCATTGCGGAACTTTTTCGGAATCATTTGGGATCCCTTCCGGCATCATTTCTGGGATGGTTTTCGGGATTTGTCCGGGATCACGTCGGGGTTATTTCGGGACCTTTTCGGGGCTAATGCGAGATCATTTGGGGATCCTCTATGGGTCGTTTCGTGACTTTTTCTGTTTTATTTCGGGATCGTTTGGGGACCCTTCCGGCATAATTTCATGATGGTTTGCCGGATCCATCAGGGTCATTTCGGGACCATTTTGGGATCATTTGGGGACCCTTCCGAGATCATTTCTGGATCCGTCCGGGATGCCGTAGGAGCCATTTCGGGATTTTTTGTAACTTTTCCGGGATAGTTTTTGGACCCCTCCGGGATCATTTCTGGGTCTGTGCGGGATCCCATCTGGGTCAATTCCGCACTATTTCGGGAACATTTTGGGATCCTTCCGGAATCATTTCTGTATGGTTTTCGCGATCCGTCGTGGATACCCTCGGAGCCATTTCGGAACTTTTTCTGGAGTATGTCGGGGTCATTTGGGGACTTTTTCGGGATCATTTGGGGGCTCTGCCGGCATCATTTCTGGATGGTTTTCGGGATCCGTCAGGGATCCCGTCGGGGTCATTTCGGAATTTTTTCTCGACTAATACGGGATCATTTGGGGACCTTTTCGACATCATTTGTGTATAGATTTTGGGATCAGTCCGGGATCCGGACGGGGTCATTTCGGGACTATTTCGGGATCATTTGGGGTACCTACCGGCAGCATTTCTGCATGGTTTTCGTAATCCGTCCGGGATCTCGTCGGAGTCATTTGGGGACCTTTTCGGGATCATTTGGGAGCTCTGCCGGCATCATTTCTGGATGGTATTTGGGATTCGTCCGGCATCACGTCGGGGTCATTTCGGGACTTTTTCTCGACTAATACGGGATCATTTGCGGACTCTTTCGGCATCATTTCTGGATAGTTTTCGGAATCCTTTCGGGATCCCGTCAGGGTAATTTCGGGACTTTTTCGGGATCATTTAAGGATGGCTTTCAGGATTCGTCCGGGAACACGTCAGGGTAATTTCTGGACTTTTCCGAGACTATTTTGGAATCATTTTGGGACCCTCCCAAAGATCATTTCTGGATGGATTCCGGGATCTGTCCGGGATGCCGTCAGGGTCATTTTGGGACTATTAGGTGATCATTTGAGGACCTTTTCGGCATCACTTCTGGATGGTTTTCCTTACGGGACTTTTTCGGGATCATTTAGGGTCCCTCCGAAGATCATTTCTTTATGGATTTCGGGATCTGTCCGGGATCCCGTCAGGGTCATTTAGGGATGCGTTCGAGCTCCCGTCATGGTTATTTCGGGACTTCTTCGGGACTATATCGGGATCGTTTCTGGATGGTTCACGGGATCCGTCCGGGGCCCCTTAAGGGTAATTTCGGGACTATTAGGTGATCATTTGAGGACCTTTCCGGCATCACTTCTGGATGATTTTCGGTATCCGTTCGGGATCCCGTCGGAATCAATGCGGGACTTTGTCGGAATCATTTGGGATCTCTTCCGGCATTATTTCTGGATGGTTTCCGGGATCATTTGGGGATCCTCTAGGGGTCGTTTCGTGATTTTTTCTGTATTATTTCGGGATCATTTGGGGACCCTTCCGGCATAATTTCTTGATGGTTTGCCGGATCCATCAGGATCATTTCGGGACCATTTTGGGATCATTTTGGGACCCTTCCGAGATCATTTCTGGATCCGTCCGGGATGCAGTAGGAGCCATTTCGGGATTTTTTGTTACTTTTCCGGGATAGTTTTTGGACCCTTCCGGGATCATTTCTGGATCTGTGCGGGATCCCATTTGGGTCATTTCCGGACTATTTCGGGATCATTTTGGGACCCTTTCATTTCTGTATGGTTTTCGCGATCCGTCGTGGATCCCCTCGGAGCCATTTCGGAACTTTTTCTGGAGTATGTCGGGATAATTTAGGGACCCCTCTGGATATTTTTCTGGATGGGAGCCAGTCATGGTCATTTCGGAACCTTTTCGGGATCATTTTGGAATACCTTCAGGGATCATTTCTGTGTGGTTCTCTGGATACGTCTAGAATCGTTCGTTGTCATTTCTGGTTTTTTGGGACTATTCCGGGAACTTTTGGAGACCCTTTCGGGGCATTTCTGGATGGTTTTCGGGATCCTTCCGCGATAACGTGGGGGGGTCATTTCGTAGCTTTTTCTGGATAATTTCGGGATCATTTGGGATCCTATCAGGTTATCAGCTCATTTAGTTCTTTTTTTTACTCAATTAGAAAAATAAAATGCAATTAGACAGAAAACAAAATTTTAAACAGATAACTTGATAAGCAGGCTAACGCGAATAGCCCATATATTTAAATGTCTCCTTGCTGACGGGGCCGCGGGGGTAAAGGCTAGTATATTATAAATGGGAAAGTTTGGATGTTTTGATGTCCAGACGTTTGTCTTTGTGCCTCAATCACGCAAGAACGGCTGGACGGATTTGGATGAAATTTTGCACACATATAGCCAATAGTCTAGAAGGATCTATAAGCTATATAGATTTTCAAATGGGCGAGGTATTCGCCCCCTAGGAACAGTTATAATTAAATTATTATATTTTGATGAAATTTGGGACACAGACAATAGTCTACTAGCGAAATTTTTTTCGAACATGGAAAGGGGGGTAGGGGGGTCCCACGACCACTTCAACTATTACTTTTTTAATAATTTTTACACATTATAACTTTACGTATACTGGCTTTTACCAATATTACACACTCAATGGGTCAAATATGTCGAGGGCTTACAAAATGAGCAAGTGATTTGTAATCCCGTTAGGGTCATATCGAGACCCTTCCGGGATCATTTCTGGATGGTTTTCGGGACTATTTCGGGATAATTTTGTATAGTTTTCGGGATCCGTCCTGCCCTGGGACCCCTTCCGGCATCATTTCTATATGGGTTTCGCGATCCGTCCGGCATCCCGTCGGGGTATTTTCGGGATCGTTTGCGTATCTTTGAGAGGATAAATTCTTGGATGGTTTCCGGGATAATTACGGGACTTTTTCGGGTTTATTTTTGGTCCCTTGTGGCATCATTTCTGAATGGTTTTCGGGATCCGTCCGGGATCCCGTCGGGATCATTTCGGGACTTTTTCGGAATCATTTAGGGTCCCTTCCGGCATAATTTCTGGATAGTTTTTCGGGATCCGACCGGGATCCCGACGGGGTCCATTTCGGGACTATTTCGGGAACATTTGGGATACCTACCGGCATTATTTCTGGATGGTTTTTCGGGATCCGTCCGGGGTCCCGTCAGGGTCATTTCGGGACTATTAGGGGATCATTTGCGGACCTTTCTGGCATCATTTCTGATAGTTGGGATCCGGACGGAGCCATTTCGGGACTTTTCAGGATCATTTGAGGTACCTACCGGGATCATTTCGGGACTTTTTCTCGACTAATACGGGATCATTAGGGGACCCTTTCGGTACCATTTCTGGATGGTTTTCGGGATTACGTCCGGGGATACCGTCGGGGTAATTTCAGGACTTTTTCGGGATCATTTGGGGTACCTTCCGGCACCATTTCTAGATGATTTTCGGGATCCCGTCAGGGTCATTTTGCGACTTTTTCGCGACTAATACGTGATCATCATTTGGGGGACCCTTTCGCCATCATTTCTAAATGGTTTCCGGGATCCCGTCAGGATCATTTAGGGACTGTTTGGGGATCATTTGGAAACCTTTCCGGCATCATTTCTGAACAGTTTCCGGGATCCTTCGGGATCCCGTCAGGGTCATTTCGGGATTATTAGGGGAACATTTCAGGACCTTTCCGGCAACATTTCTGGATAGTTTTCAGGATCCGTCCGGGATGCCGTCGGAGTCTTTTGAGGACCTTTTCGGGATCAGTTTTGGTCCCTTCCGCCATCATGTCTGGATAGTTTTCGGAATTCGACCGGATCTCGTCGGGGTCATTTCGGAACTTTTTCGCGACTAATACGGGATCATTAGGGGACCCTTTCGGTATCATTTCTGGATGGTTTTCGGGATCCGTCCGTGATCCCTTCAGGGTCATTTCGGGACTATTAGGGGATTATTTAATGTACTTTCCGGCATCATTTCTGGATAGTTTTCGGGATACCGTCGGAGTCATTTCGGGGTATTTCGGATCATTTGGGGACCCTTTCGGCATCATTTCTGGATGGTTTTCAGGATCCGTCCGGGATCCCGTCAGGGTCATTTCGGGATTGTTAGGGGGATTATTAAACTAAAATTTAGTATATTTTGGAAAGGATTGTAGCTTCGCTTCTGGTGTCACTTTTTATGTGCTAATCTGCAAATTGTTCTATGTGTTGTACTACATTCTCTAGCCCATCGAGGATAACGCTAAGGGCTTGTATTCTGGCGCTGCATCGTGTATCAGATTCACGTTTGACATCGTAACGTTGAACGTGAGAAAAAACATATATGCTTTCAATTATTCCAGAACCTGTCGCAAGTGTTCCGGATATATGCATGCATTTTTTAGTATAGAAAATTTTTTCCAGAAATCAATACTTTCCAGAAATCATTTATAATAAAAATACAAATTATCCAGGAAGTTCTGCTTTGCGAACCATTTGGCGCCCCTGTGTGTAGCGCCCGGTGCAAATGCTCCCCTTGCCTGCCCCCCACTTTCCACTTGTAGAACTCATTCGTGGCGAGGATGTGTTTTCAAATACCCCTAAATTAGATCATCGATATATCCTCCGGAGATCTGACTAACTTAGAACAAAATACAATAACCTAGCGGCGAACCCTTAAAGAATGTATCGACAACATGATTTAATATCATCGTCCTCAATACAGCCTCAACACGAAGAGGTTTTGAGTATTCGTCAGATCTCTAATGAATATTATCGGAAACCTAATCCCCAGGGCTGCTTGAGCCTTGTTGAGAGCAATCATTTAGGTAGACCAGTTCTTCAGTCCAATGTTTGTTTGGCTCAATTTTTTATTTTACACGAAATTTACCGCTAACCAGCATGTCTAGGTCATCTATGCAGGCAAACACTTGGCAGCAATTGGTTTTAAAGTTGCAGTGTAGAGCATACTGAACCCAGCTCTCATCCCTCTCTGCTACGCAATGAAAATAATTCGATCGAATTCGGGCCATATCTATATCATAATAACATCATAATATTGTGGCGATTTTTAGCATCACTAAGCTGTTAGTAAATAAAGGCTCAACAACAGTAAAGCAAGCTGCCACTCTTGTGCACCCGAACACATCAATTTAATCCATTTACACACGTACATAAAAGGCGACGAAGAGATATCTCACACACACAGATGTAGTCATCGCCGAAGTAGTTGCTCACACATACACACGCATATGGCCAGTAGAAAGGCATTAACTACAAATATACGTCTATACAGGTGGTAACTAACCAGGAGATCCAACATTTCTAGAAGGTGAAACATCAAGACCTTTGGAGAAATATGCGGACGAGACAACAGAGAGTATAGAGGCAGCGCAAGCTGAGGAATGTTTACTCAGTTTGAGTTAAACACGCTTTTGTTAAGTAAGTCATATTGAAGTACAATTATAGTACACCCAAAGTAATCTTAATAAAGACCAGTTTGCAATACTCAAAATTGGAGTGAACTATTCAACAGTTTACCCATTCGAACGTTAGCAGAAGGTTTGGAATAAGCAGAATTTCACCGAAATTCGATACAATTGGTGTCAGAAGTGGAATTGATTTATTTGTTTATTAAGTAAACGAACACAAGTTCTTACAGACTACCAATTCAAAAATTATACAGCATACTATTAGCAAAATTCTTACAGGCTACTAACAATTTTCATACAATTAAAAAACAGACTACAAATAAGAAATACAAAATTTAACAAGTCAATGAAAAACTAGCACTGACAGACTAACATAAAAGTATTGATAACTAAAAAACACACTTCAATAAATTAATAAAAACATTCTTCGACAAAGAGAAATCAAGCTCGATAAAATATGCGATCTTGTTAATTTCACTCACAGCGCGGGTAATTAATTGGGGCATTTCACGCATAATTCGTTTACTATTAATGCCATAAAAAGGGTAAAAGCTTCTAAGTTCTCTTCTGGGAACATTAAAATAAATTTTCTTAAGAAGAGCAGCACAATCTGTATCCCCATGGATGATGCAATATAAAAGGTCAAAGAAAGAATAGACCTTCTCGCTTCTAAAGGTTTAAGATTTAAAAGAAGTAAACGTGCATTATATGCGGGAAGCGGGCTAGTATATCTAAGCGACCGCAGACAGTATTTAAGAAAACTTTTTGAACTCGCTCAATCCTGTTAATTGCAAACTGTTGGAACGGTCGCCAAAGGATAGTGGCATACTCGAGATGAGATCGTACAAATGAATTGTAGAGCAATTTAAGTGTATACGGGTCAAAGAACTCGGAACTATTACGCCGAATAAAACCAAGCATTGCATACGATTTGGCTATGATAAAGTTTACATGGCTGTTGAAAGAAAGTTTGGTATTATAAACCACACCATGGTCCTTGATTTTATCAACAGTCTCCACTGGATTGTTATCAATGGTATATGAACTATTAAACTTAAAGCTCAATTTAGAGTAGGTTACGTGAAAGCATTTACTAATATTTAAAGAGAGGTGCGATATAACGCACCAGGAATGGAGACTATTAATTTCATACTGAAGTTCGAAAATATCACGCGAAGACTTTATATAGGAGAAAATTTTAAGATCATCACCATACCAGAGAAACCTAGCATACGAAAAGCAAGCGCTGATGTCCTTGACGAACAGGACAAAGACCAAGGGTCCAAGAATACTGACTTGCGGAACGCCGGAAGTCGCAACGTAAGGATCGAATGATACACCATCAGTAGAGTCAATACACCATCTGTTAATTAAATATGATTTTAGCCACTACAGAAAAATTGAGTGAAAACCAAGACAGGAAAGTTTATGAATAAGTGATAACTTATCTAAAGTTTTGGGGAAGTCAGAATAAGCACAATCTACCTGGTAACCAGATGCAAAAGCAGATATACAATACTCACTAAACTCCACTAGATTGGTGACCGTCGAACGTCCCGCAACAAAACCATGCCACTTGGCACAAATTAGGCTCTTCACTGAAAAGTATAACTTGTCTTTTACAACACGAAACAGTAGTGAGCTTTGATATAGCTCTGTAGTTACAGACATCACTCTTATTTCCAGATTTGTAGATAGGAGTTTTCGATGCAAGTTTCCAAGCATCAACAAACTCCCCGCACTAAAGTTAATATGTCAACAGGATCTCAAGAGGCAAAACTAAGGCCGGACAACCTTTAATCAAGGCACTTGAGAGACCATCAGAATCTGTCTTGACCGATTGCTTTAATTTAGTAATAACACTTGAGATATCGTCACATGAAATTGACATTGAACCGAAATCCAGAGAAGAATTTAAATCAGAAAGAAGGGGCATCATTATATCATGCAAAATTAGCACTAAAAAAGTCCGCAAACAGGTTCAATACCGCACTAGGATTTTTAGCTACATTATCTTGGTAAAAGACAAAAGCAGGCACCGAGGAGCAGGTCCTTTTAGATTTAATAAAATTCCAAAATGTTTTAGGATTGGACTTAATGTTTATCTGAAAGCTAAGAATATAGTTTTTGTAAAGAAACTTATCCAGGCAGTTAAACTCCTTTAGATACTGCTGATACTTCTCGTAAAAGGACAGACTCTTGGTCTGACTAAACTTTTTGTAGTATTTGTTTCGCAAATTCCTCAATTTTTTTAAACCCTTTGTTAAAGACTGAAACATGCCTTAAACATAGGTCAAAAAGCTATGATATAAATATTTCATAGGAAATGCTAATATCTGAGGAGGAAGAAAGATCGGCCCAGTTAATTTCCGAGAAAACATGGTTAAGGATAGACATATCGCACCGTGCAAAATTAAAAGCGATATCATCATTTATAGAGGGTACACAAAACTTATAAAACTCAAGTTTAAGAACAATAGTAGTATGATGCATATCCGATGGAGCAAATGGTGCATGGCATTCGGATATGTTAAAATTAATATTATCACTGAGGAATATAAGATCTAATATTCTGTCAAGCCTTTTAGTGAAGTTATTGATTTGCAGTAAGTTTAAGCTTAGCATGTTATCTAAAAAATAAGCCTCAAAGGCTTATTAAGAACTACAGACGAAATATTGTCAGCATGAGCTTTATAAAGATCTTCAGAACTATTCGGCGGAATATAAGATGCCATCACGAATAGAGAGCCGGAGTACGTAGAGCCACTAACATTAACACAGAGCTGGTCAAGTAGCGAATCGTTATTATCCAGCCGAATTAGGGAAGTATTATACTTGCGTTGAACTGCAATAAGTACACCTCCACCTCGCGAACGCCCAGTTTTTCCTGCATCCCTGTCTTTACGGAAAACGACTAACAAATTGGGATCGAAGAATTAGCCATCAAAAAAATCTGGAGTCAGCCAAGTTTCAACAATGACAAAGATATCGTCAGAGAGGATAGATAGAATAAGAGACGTCATTTCAATTTTTATTTGTAATGTACCTGATTGGCGGGTATTAGAAAATTGGCTTCTACACATTTTTATTTTTCATTTTACCCAGCTTTTCTGGAGGGGTAGGGATTGGTCTCATATAACCACTCACTTAATTTCAGTCGTCTAGCCTTAATATATTGACTACGAAAAATTCCAGTTGTATGGGAGGTGTCACGCCCCCTTGTCGAAAACTATTTTTATATAGCCTACCATAGATTGACGTACTCAGGGTATGTCATGGCAAAATTTCGTTCGGTTCCATTCTGCGGTTTAGGCTGCAAGTCCAAACATACATACAGACATACTTTCAGAAATATATAGTAGATGTACCTGATTGGCGGATATTAGAAAATTGGCTTCTACACATTTTTAAGAAGTGTATATTAATATATATTGTGATTGTTGGAAAGAGGATGAATTGCTTAATTAATACAATTCAACTCATGAAATTACCCCTCAAATGGGACATTACAAATAAATTTCGCAAAAAGTATGAAATGACGTCACTTATTCTATCTATCCTCCCTGGTTGATGCCAAATTCGAAGACGAAGTTGAAATTGGTGTCGAACACGAAGCAGTGCTAAAAATAAGTGCGTCATCATATATTGTCGTTACAATGCCAAAGTCACGAATGTGCCATTTTTGTTCAAACGAAATATTATATATGTCAAATTTTGCAAAGCCAAAACGAATGTGCATTTTTTGAAAAAATAAAATATAAACATTTTTCAATTAGCATTGCTTAGTAGTTTACAAAAGTAAACCTCCCAAAGGTGGTTGAAATATACAGAATTAAATCTGTATTAATTAAATCTCTATTTTTAACAATGTCTTCGAGGTTTGAAACGTTTTTTTTCACAAAACATCAAATATTCACATTCGTGAATTTGGCACTGGACCGACGATATTGGCTGCAATATCTGCACAAACGTCGACAATGGCATCTCGTAGGAGACATCCATAACATCGAAGATTGAAGCACAATTGGAAGAACAGAAGACATATATGGCATCTCTAAAATAACATAGACTGAATGAGTCCGTAGTGTTACCAGAAGTTTGTTTTAACGACCAAACTGAAAACCCCTATCAAACCCCATTACCTATATTATAAAATAACTGCGTCCCCTTGGCTGGCACGGATCAGGGGGGGGGGGGGGGGGGGGGCTGTGTCTTTAAACATAACATTTATTTACATTCAGGCCTGTTCTGAATAGTAAAACGACATTGATTTCGACTCGGTTTCTATTTGGTGTTCTCAATTCCGATTGTAAAAAATCGATTCGAAGTCGATTTCGTATCGTTTTCATTCCGATTCGGTAACGAGTTTAATCAGCTGTTTTTGTTTATCAGGCCTGTTCTGAATTATGATTCCGATCAATTTTTTCGGAATCGAAATGGATTGGTGTTCTCAATTTCGATTCCGACCAAAAATTATCGGTCTGAAAAGTATTGCCTCTGAGCAGTCGGAATGAAAATTTATTGACAGATTATACACAAATGTTGCGATATTTGTCTTTCAAATAATTTTTGTTTAATTCTTCATTTTATTTAGAAGAGTTGTGTGTATTTTTTTGTTTAAATTTGAGTTAAATTGGCATAATAAATCTTTCTTTAAAAACTTCTATCAAGAAATCTATTAGGCAAACAAATCGATTCTGATCGAAATGAAGTCGACCTGTTCTGAACTCCGATCCATCGCATTTTTACGATTCGCACGCACAATAGCACGTCTTCTTGCGTCTGCGCATCCAAAAACCATATCTGCAGGCATTTTTTAATTAAAATAAAATTTTGTGATCCTCCGCCTGCTTGTTTATTTGGAAGATGTAGAACTGATCTTCCCCCGTAGGACGAGATACAGTAAGTACCTCCCCATCCTTTGTCGGTATGTTCGGATTCTGATTCTGCAGAAGTCGAAGTGTATCCTCCGACGTCACCACGCATGGTATCCACACCTTAACTTTTGGTACCGTTGTGATTTGAGCTTTATCCACCACCTCAAACCGCGCGAAAGTGCCTTGCCTTTGGAGGTTTGGAACCACTTCTTCTAGCCATCGCAGGCTCGCGATGTTGTCGCACACTGACGTCTCACACCAGACTTATGAAGCATTAATGGCCGCTGTTGAGAGACGTTACGAAGGCGAGCACAGGAAACAGATATACCAAATTGAGTTGCAAAACCGCTACCAAAAACGAATGAGACTTTGCAGGAGTTGCGTCGGATGTCGAAAGGCTGGCCCATTTAGCAAATGTGGACGCAACCGTGGAATACATCGAGAGGGTAAAAATCCAAAGCTTTATAAATGGCATACGGGACGTGGAAACGAAGCGAGCTACATACGCAAATCCAAAGCCAACATTTGCTGAAACTGTATCCCATGCACTGACTTAGGAAACAGCGTCACTTTTGAGTAAGCTCGCATACAAAGCTCATCGCGTGGAAGTAGAAAAGCCAGATTGGGTAGACATAATTTTGGAAGCACTGAAGAGATCACAACAAAAACATGCCGGAGTTGTGAAATGTTTCAAGTGCGGCAACCCAGCTCACATTCTACGTCATCGCAGCACCGGTCCTAATAGTTCCAACAATGTGGGTGGCCGCAAACGCAGAGCTGAAGGAGATGAGCAAATCTCCAAGTTTACTTAATCGTTAAACTAAGCGAGTCAGCGGAAATTGAACGCCCCATAATCTCTATCTCGCAAATTGGAAGAAGGTCCAGCAGTCTTACCATCGGGAGACGTGTGGTTGGAAAGTAACGTTTACTGACTGTAGAAACGGGTGCATCTCATTCCATCTTTCGATCGGATTTAGTCAACGAGAAGATAAGACCATTGAATGGAGCAAGATTGGTTACAGCCACTGGAGTAGACACCCAGGTTCTAGGAGAAGTAGCATGTGAAGTCGCAATTGGGAACGTCACGGTACTACAGAATTTTTTAGTGGCAGAGATTGTTGATGCAATCATAATTGGAGTGGACTTCTTAATCGACCAAGGCATCAAGATCGACATGCAAAGCAAGAAGATGCGATATAAGAACATGGATGTGCCACTTAATTTTGGCTACGAAAAAGGCTACAGCAGTAAACAAGTGCTGGTGGAGGAGAATCACAGCAAATACCACCAAAATCGGAGACGGTCATCTGGGCAAAGATTGATGGATATTGTGGAAAAAACAAATTGTGGGCTGTCGAGGCAGCAAACAAATCAACAACGAAAATACTTGTAGGAAAAACCCTGGGTAGAACTAAACAAGATGGACGTATTCCGGTATGAGTACTCAATGAGTTCAAGTCACCATTCAAACTGATACTATATTGGGAAGATGCCAAGAGGCTGATGTAATTATTAACTGTGAATAGATCCAGCAAAACGTTTCAACAAGCAACATTGATCTTTCAAATGAAATCACGGCATGGACGGAGGGTATAGAGGAAGACTATCAGAATAAGGCAAATCAACTGCTCCTAAAGTACGCAAATATATTTGGCCAAGATGGCTCCAATCCAGGCCGCACCAATGTTGTGAAACATCAAATTGGCACTGGAGATGCGAGGCCGATCCGTCAAGCTCCTCGTAGTCTTTCACTGGCGAAGGGGAAAGTTGTGAGTCAAATCATACAAGAAATAAGCGACAGCTAGTCCATTGAGCTCACCGGTGGTGCTTGTGAAGAAGAAGGATGGAAAAATGAGGTTTTGCGTGGACTACCGGAAGTTGAATGACGTTACGAAAAAGTATAGCTACCCATTGCCAAGAATTGACGACACTCTGGACTCGCTCTCTGGTACGAAACGGTTTTCCACACTGGACTTTAAAAGCGGCTACTGGTAAGTGGAAGTGAAGGAGGAAGACAAGGAGAAAACAGCCTTCAGCGTCGGTGCTGGTCTTTGGAAATTTACAGTCCTTTGGACTATGTAATGCACCAGCTACTTTTTAAAGATTTATGGATCAGGTGTAATGTATCCAAAGTGACTGCATACATATCTACACACATAACACACACGGTGTCTAAGTTGTTTAGTCTGTAACTAAGAATTTGCTGACACCGCGTATTCCTCTACTCCAACATTTTCACACGCTTTCAGCAAGTACATTGAAGTAACTTATGAATGTGTGTACGAATGTGTATGCATACGCTTGGCTACATGACTTTTGTTATTTTGTTAGACTTAGTAAGAATGTAAGAATTAAGAGTAAATATGTATATGTTTATGTAGTAACTAAGTAGCGCATAAGAATTATGTATAAATACGCTGAAGTTTTTATTAATAAAGATGATTCGGTATTCGGCACTCAAGGGTGCCACCTCCTTAAATAATCTTGTTTAAATATTTAGGGGTATGTATGGTGTCTCCACTCAAATAAATAATTTAATATATTTTACACAGGTACTGAAAGGACTCCATTGGAAAACATGTTTAGTGTACTTAGACGACAATATCGAATTGGGAAAGAACTTTAAAGAACATCTTAAGAACTTAGAGGAAGTTTTCCAGACAATACCTGGCGCTGGTCTGAAACTAAGTGCCAAAAAGTGTTCGCTGTTTAAAAAGGAAGTAAGTTATTTGGGTCACGTGGTAACGACATAGGGCATCTACACTGCGAATGAAAAGATAGAGGCTGTAAAGGATTGGCCAAGACAACAGAACCTGCATGAATTGAGAAGTTTCCTTTCGCTGTGCACATATTACCGCCAATTTGTACCAAAATTTGCCAGCGTAGCCCATAGCCTCCATGAGCTTACAAGAAAAAATAAAGTTTCTGAATGGAAGAAGGAGCAAGATGTGGCCCTCCAAACATTGAAAGAGCGTTTGTGCACTACCCCAATGTTGGCATATCCGATTGCAGGAGCAACATTTATTCTAGATACAGATGCCAGTGAATATGCTATAGCAGGCGGTTTATCACAACTAGTCGACGGACAGGAGATTTCAGCCGACGAACTGGAAAACCAGAGAAGAACTATTGCGTTACGCGCAGAGAGTTGCTGGCATTGGTAGAGTGCATTAAACATTTTCACAAGTACCTCTACGGGCAGCGATTCCGCATCAGGACAGATGGCGTTGAAATGGCTCCTGCAGTTCCGTATTTCACAAGGTCAATTGGCATGGTGGATCGGGCGACTACAAAGCTATGAATTTTACATTGAGCATCGGAAAGTAGTACCCATGGGAATGCCGATGCAATGTCACGAAGACCATGTAATTTGGAATGCAAACACTGTTCGAAAGCTGAGGCTAAGGAAAACATCATAGATGTCCGGCTTATGACTATAATGTGTTCGGATGAATGGGCCATGGAACAACTAAGGAAGTGTCAGCAAGAAGATACAGATCTGTCACATGTTATGCGAGGGCTCGAAAGAAATGAAAACCAAATAAAGATATGTGAGCAGAGAGTCCTATTGCGAAGTCATATTGGAACAGTTTGGATACAGGATGGTCAATGTAAGAGGAAACTAGTAGTTGTTCCCAGGAAAAGGATTCCTGACGTTCTCAACGAGCTACATAATGGTCCAAGTGGAGGCCATCTGGGGATCACGAAGACGCTTGTGAAAATTAGGCAGAGATTCTATTGGGTTCTTTGCCGTCAGTCGGTCATGGAGTGGATTGCCAACTGCGAGGTTTGCAGCAGAGCGAAGGGGCCCGAATCCCCAAGTCGTGGCCAGATGAAGCAATATGACTCAGGTGCACCATTTGAAAGGATCGCTATGGATATCACAGTTCCATTTCCTACTAGCAATCGCGGAAACAAATATGTACTGGTGGTTATGGATTACTTTAGCAAATGGCCAGAGGTATACTCAATCCCAAATCAAGAAGCTGAAACAGTATCAGAAGTGTTTGCAAACAATTGGGATGGAGGTGTACAAATGGAGTTATATTGTGACCGAGGCAGGAATTTTGAAGCAGCTGTGTTCCAAGAAATGTGTAAGACATTGGGAATTCGAAAAACACGGATACAGTTTTATTGCATCCTCAGTCCGTTGGTATGGTGGAACGATATAATAGAACCTTGGAGGAGCGCTTGAGGAAAGTAGTGGACAAGTTCCATAAAGAGTGGGATACATACATATCATTATTCTTAATGGCTTACCTATCGGCAGTGCATAAAACAACGGGCCAAACTCCCGCAAAGGTAATTTTTGGCAATGACCTTCCACTGTCAGCTGATTTGATGTTTGGGATAAATGCCGACTCGGAGAGAAATACCAAGAAATCCACTGGCGTCTTGGAGGAAGAGATGAAGGAAATACACGATCTTGTAAGACAACGAACCAAGATTATGAGTGACAAGATGAAAGGCAGATATGATAAAGCAATTCATTCAGAAGGCTTTCGGGAAGGAGATTTGGTGCTGTTATACAACCCACAACGAAAAAATGGGTTGTCTCCGAAATTACAGTGTAAGTGGGAAGGCCCATAAAAAGTTGTAAAACGAATCAACGATGTAGTTTGCATCATACAAACCATTGGCTAACAACGAAAGAAAATGAAAGTGGTTCATTTGGACAGGCTGGCAGTGTTTAGATCGGGTCGAGCCGACTTAGGTGGAGGGCAGTGTGGCGAATGTTAGCATAACTAGACTGTTAGTAAATAAAGGCACAACAACAATAAAGCAAGCTGCCTCTCTTGTGTACACGAACACATCAATTTAATCCATTTACACGCGTACATAAAGGCGACGAAGAGATATTCCACACACACAGATGTAGTCATCGCCGAAGTAGTTACTCATACATACACACGCACATGACCAGTAGAAAGGCATTAACTACAAATATACATGTACATATTGTGACGAAAATATTTTTGGAAACTGAACTTTGAAATATATGTCATTGTGAAAATTAATTAGTTTTAGTTTTTGAATTCGTTGGTGAATAAAGAATCAATTTTTCTTACATAAATTTTATTTACGATTTATTCGATTGGCAATCTAGAGATACATTTATTAAAACCCGTAATAATTGGTGTCAGAAGTGAGATTGCTAAACGAATAAGAATTGCAAGATGGTAAAATTCGAAGAGTTGCGAATTCAACAGCTTAAAGCACAACTCGAAATTCGCGGTTTTCCAACAAACGGAAATAAACTAGAGCTACAAACACGGTTAAGGGAAGCTGTAGAAGCCGATGGTTTGGATGTGGACGCTTATAATTTTCATGTTTCAGATTTAACCACCAAACTTAAGAGGGCAGAAGGAACGTCGCCTTCAGTAAGTACAAACTTCGACGATTTGCTCATTGCTATTCAAGGCCAGTTGGCTGAAAACTCTAAAGAAATGGCTGAAAGCCTGGAAACTCAGCTGGCTGAAAGATTATCTGAGAGTTTATCGAAAATGTTAGCTTCTTTCAACAAACATACAGCGGAAATTGGTGAGAAAGTTTCAGCAATTGATGAGCAGGTCAAATCTGTTGAGGAAAGAGTCGTCGAGAAGGTTCAATCTATTGAAGAAAGAGTTGGTTGTTTAGAAAACCATATCCGTGATAATACTCGGGCAGCGACAACGATGGTTTCTGGTGGAATGAAATTTAAGGTTCCTCCTTATGACGGGACTATTCCTTTTAAGACTTTTGAGAAGCAGTTTGAGTCGGCAGCAATGAGTAATAACTGGGGTGAAGCTGATAAAGCAACGGCTTTGATCCTTTCGTTAAAAGGTTCTGCAACAGAGGTTTTGAACATAGTACCTACGGGGGAACAGCGCAGTTTTACGGCCATAATGAATGCACTCGAGAGGAAATTCGGCAGTGGACACCGGAAACAGATTTTTCAAATGGAATTGTTGAATCGGTGGCAGAAGCAAGGGGAGACGTTACAGGATATTGCCACAGAAATTGAACGGTTGGCTCATTTAGCAAACGAGGATGCTTCAAGTGAGTTTATCGAACGTATGAAAATTCAAGCATTCATGAATGGCATTCGGGACATTGACACTAAGCGCGCAACTTACGCTATGCCAAAGAAAACGTTTGCGGAGACAGTTGCACATGCATTGACTCAAGAAACAGCCACTCTTTTGAGCAGACCTTCGTATCGCGCACGTCGGGTAGATGTTGAGGAAAACAAGTTGCAGACAGTTTGCAATGCTCTAAAATCTGTTCTACTAACGTCGGGGGCTCAGAGGAAGTTTGAAGGTAATTGTTTTAAGTGTGGCAGGAAAGGACATATGGCTCGAAGTTGTTTTGTTGTAGGAAAAGAGCTATCGAATCCACAGCAAACCAGAGCATGCACAGCACAGCAGACATTTCGTTAAACTAAATCGAACCAGCTGCAGGGGGGTCAAGCTGGTTCCCTCATTTGGGTACCCCATTTTCACAATTTCGCAAATAGGTAGAGAATCTAGTAACATAACGGTGAGAGGATATATAGACGGAGAAGAACGTATGCTGACGTTGGACACAGGAGCATCACATTCCATAATAAAGGCAGGATTAGTTAAAAAGAATGTGAAGCCACTTATTGGAGCAAAACTGCGTACTGCCACTGGCGAGGAATCATTTTTAATAGGTGAACTTACTTGTGATGTGACAATTGGGAATATGACAGCTTTACATGATTTCATTGTGGCGGATATTGCTGACGAAATTATAATTGGCGTCGATTTCTTGATGGCTCATGGGATCAAGATCGATTTGGGAAGTATGATGAGGAAGTATAACAATATTGAAGTGAAGCTAGATTACGGTTACGACAGATCTCACAGAGTTCAGCAAGTACATGTGGTTAATAGTCAAGAGATTCCAGCCGAATCTGAGGCAGTTATTTGGGCGAAAATTAATGGGAATTTAGGTGGAAACAAGTTATGGATGATTGAAGCTGTACAAAATTCTACACCAAACGTGTTGGTTGCTAAAACTTTAGTAAATTCAAATAACGACGGACTAATTCCGGTAAGAGTTCTGAATGAATTTAAATCACCTAAAAATCTTTTGAAAGGAGCTCTATTGGCGGAATTTCACGAAGTCGAGGTTATAGTCAATTGTGATGGAATCCCCAAAAATGTAAATGTTTCTGAAAGTAAAATGTATAAAGAGATAAGCAATTGGACAAAAGGGTTAGAGCTGCTAGACGTTGGTAAAGCCAAACAACTCCTACGCAAATATTGTAGTATATTTGATAAGGGTACTAATCCAGGTAGAACTAATATCGTAAGACATCGGATTGATACCTGTGACGCAAGACCAATTCGACAGCCTCTGCGAAGCATACCCTTAGCGAAACGTGAAGTTGTCAGCCAAATAATTAGTGATATGAGTGGGAATGGTGTTATCGAACCATCAGCCAGTCCTTGGTGCTCACCCGTAGTACCCGTAAAAAAAAAAGATGGACAAATTAGGTTCTGCGTCGACTACCGTAAACTCAATGATGTGACCAAGAAAGATAGTTACCCTTTGCCGAGAATAGATGATACACTGGATTCACTAACTGGAACGGAATGGTTTTCAACTCTTGATTTAAAGAGTGGCTATTGGCAAGTAGAAGTTGACGAGGCAGATAGGGAAAAGACAGCATTTAGTGTAGGCGAGGGTTTGTGGCAATTTTCAGTTATGCCTTTCGGCTTATGCAATGCCCCTGCCACTTTTGAGAGGCTTATGGAGCACGTTCTTAAAGGACTTCACTGGAAAACTTGCTTGGTTTACCTCGATGATATAATCGTCCTAGGGAAAAGCTTTGATGATCATCTAAAGAATTTGGAAGATGTATTGCAAAGAATAGCTTGTGCTGGCTTAAAGTTAAATCCAGACAAGTGTTCGTTTTTCAAAAGAGAGGTAAACTATTTGGGACATAAGGTAACGGCAGAAGGAGTATCTACTGATGATGATAAAATCAAAGTGGTAAAGGAATGGCCCAGGCCAGCGAATCTGCATGATCTAAGAAGCTTCCTTGGATTGTGCACGTATTATCGTCGATTTGTTCCAAACTTCGTGGATGTAGCTAGTAGTCTTCATGATCTGACTAAGAAGAACCAACACTTCAAGTGGGGGAAGATCAGGAAGTTGCCTTTCAGACCTTGAAGGACCGATTATGTACTGCACCAATGTTGGCATACCCTATTCCTGGAGCGAGGTTTATATTAGACACTGATGCGAGTGGTTATGGTATTGGAGGAGTCTTGTCGCAAGTGAAAAGTGGGCAGGAAAAAGTTATTGCTTATTATAGCAGAACTATAGGAAAGCCCGAGAGAAATTACTGTGTTACGCGCAGAGAATTACTTGCTTTAGTCGAATCTATTAAACATTCCATGTACGGACCGATCATGCAGCATTAAAGTGGCTACTTCAGTTCAAAAACCCCGAGGGACAATTAGCGAGATGGCTTGAAAGACTGCAAACTTATGACTTTTCCATAGAACACCGTCCGGGTAGCTAACATGGGAATGCGGATGCAATGTCCCGTCGACCATGCAATCTGGAATGTAAACATTGTTCGAGAGCCGAAGTTAAAGAAGATGTTATTGATGTGCGGTTAATGAGTATCGAAGCAACTGAAGAGTGGAATGCGACGAATTTGCGTAAATCCCAACAGGAAGACGTTGATTTTGCTTTGTTAATGAAGGGCATGGACATAAACAAACGGCCAACAAAATAGCAGATGCTATCGGAAAATTCTATTGCAAAAGCATATTGGGCGCAGTGGAGTAGTTTAAGGATGGTATCTGGCTGCCTTTATCGAATATGGCAAAGCGAAGACGGCCAAAGCTCCAAATCGTTAATTGTTGTCCCAAAAGTGCGAATACCAGACGTTCTTCAGGAATTACATAATGAGCCAAGTGGAGGGCACATGGGAATCACTAAAACATTAGCCAAAATTAAGCAGAGATTTTATTGGGTTGGCTGTCATCAATCCGTTGCTGAATGGATTGGTAATTGCAGTGAATGTATGGCAGCTAAGGGCCCGAAGCATAGAAGTCGTGGACAGATGAAGCAATTTAATTCAGGAGCTCCTTTTGACCGAATCGCCATGGATGCAGCCGGACCGTTTCCAACCAGTAGCTCTGGTAATAAGTATGTGCTTGTGGTTATGGACTATTTTAGTAAATGGCCGGAGGTTTATCCGATTCCCAATCAGGAAGCCACAACAGTAGCAGAAGTTTTTGTGAAAAGTTGGATATCTAGATTTGGTGTGCCTTTACAGGTGCATTCTGATCAGGGCAGAAATTTTGAGTCCGCTGTATTTAAGGAAGTGTGCAAAATTCTGGGAATTCGGAAAACTCGTACAACAGCCCTTCATCCTCAATCCGATGGCATGGTGGACAGATTTAATAGGACACTGGAAGAGCATTTGAGGAAAGTGGTGGAAAAAGAACAGCAAGATTGGGATACTCACATTCCTTTGTTCCTAATGGCATATCGTTCTGCAGTACATGAGACCACCGGTCAGACTCCAGCCACTGTGATTTTTGGCAGTGATCTTCGTTTACCTTCGGATTTAAAATTTGGTTCAAGTGTCATACCGAGCAATGACAGCAATGATTATGTTAAAAAGCTAAGAGAAACAATGAATGAAATCCACGATCAAGTGAGAAAACGAACAAAAATCATGAGTGACAAAATGAAAGCGAGGTATGATAAAGCAATCAATTCGGAAGGATTTGGGCAAGGTGATTTGGTGCTGCTCTACAATCCTCAGCGTAGGAAAGGGTTATCGCCCAAGCTACAGTCCAATTGGGAAGGGCCTTATAAAGTTATAAAAGCAATAAACGACGTAGTGTATAGAATTAAGAAACTTGGAGGAACCAGAAATAAAATGAAAGTGGTCCATTTAGAAAGACTGGCACCATTGGGAGTGAATAATGAGTCTGATCGGGGCGATCAGACTTAGGAGGAGGGTAATGTGACGAAAATATTTTTGGAAACTGAACTTTGAAAGTATATGTCATTGTGAAAATTAATTAGTTTTAGTTTTTGAATTCGTTGGTGAATAAAGAATCAATTTTTCTTACATAAATTTTATTTACGATTTATTCGATTGGCAATCTAGGGATACATTTATTAAAACCCATAACAATATATAGCTGGTAACCAAGCAGGAGATACAACAGTTGCAGAAGGTGAAACGTCTAGACCTTTGGAGAAATATGCGGAAGAGACAATACATAGAATAAAAGCAGCGCGAGCTGACGAACGAGTAATCAGTTTGAGTTAAACACGCTTTTGTTAAGTACTTGATATTGAAGTATAATTGTACTACTCCCAAAATCTAAAGAAAGACCAGTTTGAAATACTGAAAATTGCAGTGAATTTTTCGACAGTTTAGCGATTCGAACGATAGCAGAAAGTTTGAAATAAGCGGAATTTCCCCGAAATTCGTTGCAATATAAAGAAAAGTGTAGTCATTTGTGTTGAAAGAAATTTTTTTCAAAATCAAATTTTATAGTCAAATTGTTTTTCTTGCTTCGTTCTCGATAAATTGCACTAAAGATGGCGCAGCGCCGAAACCGGTTTGTCTCCGTACAAAACTTGACGAGGAATGGCGGGAAATGGTTCCAATTCAAGTAATGGCTGTATATTGGAACAATTTTCCATCATTCCTTGTCAAATTTGATTTGAAAACGAACCGGGTTCGGTGTTGTGCCATCTTCAGTGCTATTTTTTGAGAACGAAAAGGGAAACTAATATTTTACCTATGCACTTGGTATTTGAGAAAAGTTTCTTTTGACACAAGTCTTCACTTTTGCACCCTATCGAAAAATCAACAACATAAAAGACAACATAACTTTCAACTAAAACCAAAAGCTTTGCCTGCAATTAAAAATACTTACCCTTCATAACGTATTTTGAATTCTTCTGCTCTATACCCCGTTTCGTCTGGGCTTATATATAAATACGTGAAATTCATTCTTCGGCAGCGGAAAGCCCTAGAACCGTCAAGGGTCATTCCACGGTGCATATACCAGATACCTTCGAACTGTAAATAATTAAAGCATAACGTCGCTGCGCTCACAAAAACAGTTATGTGTTTTTCAGTAACTTTTCAGGGGATCAAAAAAACTTATTTCTGGTGTCCATTTGCAAAATTATGCAAATGTCGTATTTTGAAATATTTTATGGAAAGTACGTTATTGATGTGTGAAGGAAAAAATCATTATTTTTAACCCATTATGACGTGATAAATATTTTCGCCGTTTTATAGCACATAGCTGCTTTGAAACATGATTCAAATTTGCTTTCGGCGGTAGGGAAATGAATGCAATTTTTGCCGTTATTCCTCATAATGAATACGGAGATTACCCCTTAAGCCCATGGGAGGTGTAGCTTCATCAATCAGATGACTGTTGGACTGCCCAGGTTTCTGGGTATTCAACAGAAACAGAATTATTTGGGAGTACTCTCGCCTCATTATGTACGTGGTGTTCTGGGGACGTAAGAAAACAGGCCGTAGCGGTTCTGAGAGCAGTATTTTGGCACGGCCTGTATTTTCTTCCAGTGAGTAACCTTTAGGCTTGGCGACCATATCGGGACGCGAAGCATGCAACCGGCCGGCCATTTGCTTTGTAAGTAGTAATGAGCGTTTCTTTGTCTTTACCCCAAGTGCTGCCGGAAAGAGGTTTGGCGATTTTATTACGGCTCTGGATTTTCGGTACAATCCAAAATGTAGATCCTGATCGAACGTCACATCCAAGATTTTAGGGTGTAAGACAGTCGGTAACGTAATGCCGATGTCGGGATTAAATAGATGTGGTGGGTGATAAACGCGAGACCGCCTGCATTTCCGCTCTCGCGATCTCTTCTGCAGGTCCTCAGCAGATATTGCTGTATATTTGGTCTCTTGGATCGCTGCAATGCGCATGTTATGCCGCTTCATGAAACCAACTACATATCTCCGTGATCTTCCCAGTTAACCCATAACAGTTTAACTGCAGAATTTTGAAGTGCAACGGGGTTAACGCCGTTACTCTGGGGGTACGTCTGAGTTGAGGGAGGCCAGGGCGCAATTGCTGTTGTGGCCTTGGGACTAGACTTCCCTGGGTAAGCATTTGGGTACCCGATGTAGTTGGGTTTGCGGCCTAGCAGTATGGCGCGATAAAACCCGTCGGGGCATTGCCGTCGCTGAGACCAGAACATCTAAGAAAGTGGCATCGTCCAAGGCAGGAGCTGCATTGGACACATGTTGCAACCATATATATTCTGTGCTGGCAAACGGTGCAAAAGGTGGTAGGGACCTAAGAATTTGTTTCTCTGACCTACTCGAGTGCTAGTTCCGGAAAGAGGGGGAGAAGAAGACGGGGGCGGGGGCTGATGCTCGGCATTGCTATCGACTCTACTACGGAGATTGTAGTTATGAGGAGGAGCGATGTTGTTGTTGTTGTAGCGATAGGGTTGCTCCCCGAAGGCTTTGGGGAGTGTTATCGATGTGATGGTCCTTTACCGGATACAAGTCCGGTACGCTCCGGTACCACAGCACCATTAAGGTGCTAGCCCGACCATCGCGGGAACGATTTATATGGCCACATTAAACCTTCAGGCCATCCCCTCCCTCCCCACCACCAAGTTCCATGAGGAGCTTGGGGTCGCCAGAGCCTCGCCTGTTAGTGAAACAGGATTCGACGCGGATAGGTGAGGTTAACAATTGGGTTTGGAGAAGCTATATATTGCGATGGGAACCTGAAGGGTTACGCTACACACCCCTTGAATCTGGTATTTTAGTCGCATCTTACGACAGGCATACCTACGGCGGGTATATTCTGACCCCCTTACCCATCGGGGGAGGAGCGATCGTATGAGCTGGTGGCGCCATGGGGCCGGAGCAGCAGTGGTTACTTGTTATGGCTTGCTGAGAAGCGGGGCAGCTAGAAGGAAGTACACGCAGACTACGGGACTCCCTTAGGCGTAATCAGCAAGGAGCCAAATTTATAAAAGTTATGAGGGCTTCGGGTTTTGGGCTCTAGCCCAGAACATCCTGTCCGATGCAACCATCTCTTGCACGTGACACATTGACAAGAGTGTGCCCGTCCTAAAAATATTATTTTCCGGCAAACGCAGCAAAACCATTTCTCTGCACCGGGGTCAGGTACAGGTCCTGGATTGGGTTCGATACCCTCCCGGAGCAGGAGAATATTGCGCAGTCACGCTGCAAGGATCTGCTGGGAGGATGACAATTTGTGGGAAGGACGCAACAAATTAAATGGGGTTACACTGAATTGGTCGGGAAAAATCCCGAGTCGCTCCGGTTCATAGAACCTGCTGCCTTGGGAAGCGAGATGGTTTGTAATTATTTTTTACATTGAAATCAAAGCACTTTCGCCAGCGATTCAAAAAAATTATAAGCTAGTGAGTAAGTACATAACCGTTTTTAGAGTACTTTTAGTACTGTGAGCACATAGTTGTTTTCATTCACTTCTAAACCAAAAGAGATATAAAAAAACTGCATATGCAGAAATGTGGGCTCTATATAGTGATAATAAAATATGCAATAAAAAAATTTTTAAGAAAAACACATAACTGTTTTCGTTAGCGCAGCGAAGATAAGCTTTTAAAATGGTTTTAAAGTCTATGCATAGTACTATAAAATTGGCCTAGCTATATACATAGAGCTGACACTTAATTTATTTAAGTATATAAAACTTCATACTCACATGTGCTCTGTTGACGCTTTGCAAATATTGTATATCTGTTCGACACGAACCTGGCTTTCGACCTTGTCCGGCCACCAAATATGATGATGTCAAAAAAATTAAAACTAACAAAGGGGAACTGAAAAAAAAAAATGAAATTAATTAAAAAACAAGTAAGGAAGGCTAAGTTCGGGTGTAACCGAATATTACATACTCAGCTGAGAGTTTTGGAGACAAAATAAAGTAAAATCACCATGTAGGAAAATGAACCTAGGGTAACCCTGGAATGCTTGTATGACATGGGTATCAAATGAAAGGTGTTCATGATTATTTAAAGCGTAGTGGGCCTTAGTTCTATAGGTGGACGCCTTTTCGAGATATCGCCATAAAGGTGGACTAAGGTAACCCAGAACATCATTTGTCGGGTACCGCTAATTTATTTATATATGTAATACCACGAACAGTATTCCTGCACTGATTGCAAAGGCTTTTGATTTCGCCCTGCAGAACTTTTTTATTTTCTTCTACTTAATATTGTAGGTGTCACACCCATTTTACAAAGTTTTTTTCTAAAGTTATATTTTGCGTCAATAAACCAATCCAATTACCATGTTTCATCTCTTTATTCATATTTGGTATGGAATTATGGAATTTTTCGTAATTTTCGATATCGAAAAAGTGGGCGTGGTCATAGTCGTATTTCGGCCATTTCTATACCAAGATAAAGTGAGTTCAGATAAGTGCGTGGACTAAGCTTAGTAAAGATATATCGATTTTTGGTCAAGTTATCGTGTTAACGGCCGAGCGGAAGGGAAGGACGGTCGACTATGTATAAAAAATGGGCGTGTCTTCAACCGATTTCGCCCATTTTCATAGAAAACAGTTATCGTCATGGAATCCATGCCAATACCAAATTTCAAAATGATTGGTAAATTTTTGTTCGACTTATGGCATTAAAAGTATTCTAGACAAATTAAATGAAAAAGGGCGGAGCCACGCCCGTTTTGAAATTTTCTTTTAGTTTTGTATTTTGTTGCACCATATCATTACTGGAGTTGAATGTTGACATAATTTACTTATATACTCTAAAGATATTAAATTTTTTATTATAATTTGACTTTTAAACATTTTTTTTTATAGTGGGCGTGTTCGTCATCCGATTTCGTTAATTTTTATTTGGCAAACATTTTGGCAAAATATTTAAATAACCTTCTTTAAAAAGTGGCCGGTGCCACGTCCAATGCCCAAAATTTTACTAATTTTCTATTCTGCTGTCATAAGGTTAATCCACCCATCAAGTTTCATCGCTCTATCCGTCTTTGATAACGAATTATCGCACTTTTTCGGTTTTTCGAAATTTTCGATATCGAAAAAGGGGGCGTGGTTATAGTCCGATTTCATTCATTGTAAATATCGATCTGAGATGAGTGCCCAGGAACCTACATACCAAATTTCATCAAGATACCTCAAAATTTACTCAAGTTATCGTGTTCACGGAGAGACAGACGGACTGACGGACGGACGGACGGACATGGCTAAATGAATTTCTTTTTTCGCCCAGATCATTTTGATATATAGAAGTCTATATCTATCTAGATTAGTTTATGCCGGTACGGGGTACCGTTATGCGAACAAAATTAATATACTCTGTGAGCTCTGCTCAGTTGAGTATAACAAGTAAAGGTGTCTAAGTTCGGGTGTAACCGAACATTATATACTTAGCGTGAGCTTCAATTGTACATTTCATTTCAGATAAATTACTTTTCTACATAACACGTGGCTCCGCCCGTTTAAAAAATGTTTCCCCATTTCCTCGTATAATAAAACTTGATAAGTGAAATATCATTGATTCAAAACTATTTTTTGCTAAGTTATAGCTTATTATTCTAGTCTACGACCCTTTTAAGCTTATTTTATATCTAAGCTGCCGTAGTCTTTAACTGATCCCGTCCATTTTTACTAGACATATTTTCTGCTATAAGGAAAATACGTGTACACAATTTTGTTACGATATGTTAATTTTTCTTCGAGTTATGGCTCCCGAAACAGAAAATGGCTTAGTCATAAAAGGGGCGCTACCACGCCCATTTTTTTTAATTTGAAGTTTTTCCTATTGATTGTTATAAATCTGCTTGAGAAATGAAATGCCATTATATAAAGTTCTTTTGCACAAAGATATAACTTATTTTATTCGTCCACGACCCTTTTAAAAATATTTTATATGAAAGTGGGCGTGGTCTTTAAAAGATTTCGTTAATTTTTCTTCAAAGCATTCCTTATAGTAAAGGCAACCTCTCTGCCGAATTTTGTTACGATAGGTTTAATGATTTTTGGTTTAGGAATAATAATATTTGTAAAATTGATTTTATCACAAGTGAACGGTGCCACGCCCAATTGAAAACATTTTTCCAAATTTTTATCAAGAGTCTCAATATCAGTCCCATTTCAAATTTCAACATTCTAGGTGTATTATTTACTAAATTATCAGGTTTTTTGTGTTTTCCAAAATTATATATATGTATATAAAAAATGGGCGTGGTTATCATTCGATTTCGCTCATTTTCTATACCTATTCTGGGTCCAGATAAACTAGTGTGTCAAATTTGGTGAAGATATCTCAATATTTACTCAAGTTATCGTGCTAACGGACGGACGGACGGGCGGAGAGTTTGCCGGCATCAGTTCTGCATGGCTTTCGGGATCAATCTGGGATCCCGTCAAGGTCATTTCGGGATCAATCAGGGACTTTTTAAGGATCATATCTGGATGGTTTCTGGGATCCGTCCGGGATTATTTCGGGATTATTTGCGGATCCTTTCGGGATCATTTCTGTGTGGTTTTCGGAATCCGTCTGGGATCCCGACGGGGTAATTTCGTGACTTTTTCTGGACTATTTCAAGATCATTTGAGCACCCTTCTGAGATCATTTCAGGATCTGTCCGGGATACCATAAAGGTCATTTCGGAAAATTTTTAGCACTATTTCGGGAACATTTGGGGATGGCTCCTGTATCATTTCTTGATGGCTTTCGGGCTCCGTCTGGGATCCCGTCAGAGCAATTTCGGGAATTTTTTGAGACTATTTCGGGATCATTTGAGGACCCTTCTGGCATCATTTCTGGATGGTTTTCGAGATCTGTCCGGGATCCCGTCAGGGTCATTTCGGGACTTTTTCGGGACTTATTCGGGACTTTCGGGATCTTTTCGGGACCATTCACACAAAGTACCAACTTATTTTTATACTCAGCGTGCTTTGCACACAGAGTATATTAACTCTGATTGAATAACGGTTGGTTGTACAGGTATAAAGGAATCGAGAAAGATATACACTTCCATATATCAAAATCATCAGTATCGAAAAAAAATTTGATTGAGCCATCACGAAATGACCCGACGGGATTCCGTAAACCGTCAAGAAAGTATCACCGAAGGGTCCCCAAATGAACCCGAAAAAGTCCCGAAAAGACCCGGACGGATCCCGAAAACTATCCAGAAATGATTCCGTAAGAGTCCAAAATGATCCCGAAAAGACCCTGACTAGTACCTGGACGGATCACGTAAATCATCCAGAAATTATACCGGAAGAGTCCCCAAAAGATCCCGGAATAGTCCCGAAATGATCCCACATGTATCCCGAAAACTATCCACAAATGATAGCGAAAAAGTCCCAAAATGACCCTACGGGATCCCGGACGGATCGCGAAAATCATCCAGAAATTATCCCGGAAGGATCCCAAAATGATCCCGAAATAGTCCCGAAATAGTTCCGAAATGATCCTGACGGGATCCCGAAAGTCGTCCAGAAATGATACCAGAAGTATCCCCAGATGATCCCGAAAAAGACCCGAAATAACTCCGACGGGATTCCGGACGCATCCCGAAAGTCGTCCAGAAATTATACCGGAAGAGTCCCCAATGATCCCGAAATAGTTCCGAAATAACCCTCACGTGATCCAGAAATGCTCTCGGAGGGATACCGAAAATGACCCAAAATAACCCCGGCGGGATCTCAGATGTATTCCGAAAACTATCCAGAAATGATCGCGAAAAATTCCCGAAATGAGCCTGACGGGATCCCGGACGGATCGCAAAAATCATCCAGAAATGATGCCGGAAGGGTCCCAAAATAGTTCCGAAAAAGCCCCGAAACTACCCTAGCGGAATCCCGAAAACCATCCGGAAATGATCCCGGTAGGATCCCCAAATGATCCCGAAATAGTCCCGAAAAAATTCCGCAATGACCCTGGCGAGATCTCGAAAGTTTTCCAGAAATGATACCGGAAGGATCCCCAGAGGATCCCGAAAAAGTCCCGAAATAACTCCGACGGGTTGCCGGACGCATCCCGAAAATATTTCAGAAATTATACCGGAAGGGTGGGGGTAGGATGTCACTGCGCACTTTGTAAGCCCTCGACTTATTTGACCCATTGAGTTTGTAATATTGGTGAAGGTCAATATACGTAAAGTATTCGCCAGTAAACTATTGTCTCTGTCCTAAATCCGTGTAGCCATTCTGGCGTGATTCAGTCACAAAGACCAAAGAATACAATAATTAAATTATAACGGGGGGACTTCCCACCCGCCCCCCTTTTCAAAAAAATATAGCTAGTAGATCCTTCTAGACTATTGGCTACATGTGTGGAAATTTCATCCAAATCTGTCTGTTCGTGCGTTATTGAGTCACAAAGACAAACGTCTGGACAAACATCCAAACATAAAAACATCCAAACTTTCATATTTATAATATACATTAGATTAGACTAGATTAGATTAGATATTAGATTAGATTAGATATTAGATATTTTCCACCGATCTCCATGATTTTTTCAGACAACAATATATGCTATATATGTGAGCATTTGATGAAATTTGAAGCTTCTAACTGGTAAAATGGGGCTGAAATTGCGAAAAGTTTCTTATCTGAAAAATCGGTTGTATGAGATATATACTATATATACAACCGATCTCTATAATTTATTCACACAGCAGCATTTGTTGAAATTTGAAGCCTCTAGCTCTTAAAATGGGGCAGTAATTACGAAAAGTTTCCTATCTGAACAATCGGTTGTGGGAGATATGTGCTATATATACGACCGATCTCATCCATTTATTCAGACAACAATATGTGCAATATACGAAAGCATATGGTGAAGTTTGAAGCTTCAATCTGATAAATTGAGGAAGATATGACAAAAATCCTCTTTTTCTGAAAAATTGGTTGCATGGAGGATATATGTTATAGTGGTCCGAACAAGCCGGTTCCAACAAATGTCTAATCGGACACCTAAATACACCCGCTCACGAAATTTTATTAAGATATCTCAAAAATTGAGGGAACAGTTTGCACACAAACAGACAGACGGACAGGCGAACAGACGGACATGTCTAAAACAACTCAGCTCTTCATCTTATTTGTTTCGGTATACCTAGTGGTGGGTCTACCTATTTTCTTTTAAGAACTTACAATTTTAGGATTCGTGCCGAAATTAATATACTATTTCATTTTCATGAAAGGTATAAAAGATAGTGAGGTTCGACCCAAAGGAGAGCGCGAGCGTGAACGCAATATCCGCTTGCCTCCTTGCGACACCGAAGTATTTAAGGGCGATTACCTATCTTGTCCAACTTTCCAGGACATGTTCACGGCCATATATATCAACAAGAGGCCGCTTAATGCCGAGAGTTTGTATTACCTCATTCAAAAGACTGAGGTGGAAGCAAAGGAAATTGTTCTAAAGTACCAACTCACAAACGACGTTTTCACCACAGCATGGAAGAATTTAACTGACAGGTACGCAAACTAAAGTATCCTGATCAACACCCAACTAAAGATTTTATTTAGTTTAAAAAAATTTTGAGTGAGTGTGGTAACTCGACGCAACGCGAGATCAATAACTGTATCGCGTACCTTAAAACGCTCAGATCGACATCTCAAACTGGGATGCCATCATTACTTACCTATGCTCGAACAAGCTGCCAGAAAGTACCTTAGCTCTCTGGGAGCAGACAGTCGCCAATAAGACAAAAGTCTCCAAGTGGAAAGAAATGGACAAATTCTTCCCATAGATTCCAGGCACTGGAAACTGTTTCAGGCATTACCGGTAGCGATATTAGTAAAGCCCCTAAACAGCAGAACGGTAGACAGTCTACCGATCCTTCGCGCCGAAATCTTGGCGCCTTTCAAAGAAGCGTGGCCAAGCGCGCGTGCAGTATGTGCAAGTCCAACGAGCCCAAACTCATGTCCGATATCAGATTACACTTTATTAAAAGTAACAACACTTGTATCAAGTGCCTCTCGTCGGGACATACTGTCTCTAAGTGTACTAGCTCATATAACTACAGCATTTGCCACCTACGACATCACACGCTCCTACATATTCAGGCAATTGCATCAACACCTGCGGGTAGGCCAAAAGGATCATACCCCAATGACAACATCCCAAGCACTTCGGCCGAAGCAATGCAGAGGCGTGATGCGGCAAATAAGCACAACAACAATGTCAATAATGTCACATCATGTTTCTCAGCTTCCAATATAAAATACGGAAGCCTTACTAGGTACAGCACACGCCAACGTATTTTACAATAATACAAATTTTTCGGCGCGTGCCTTAAATGATTCTGGGCCCGAATGCACCTTTATTACAGAAAGGCTCAAAGGCCGTATCAACTTGCCGCCTACTAGGCTGTCACTAGTATCACTAATCAGGTTTCCGCGAAAGTAAAACTTCCCAACCTGTCAGGCAAATCCAACCGCATTACAAGCTTTCCCTAATATCATATTAGCGGACAAACGGTTCTTTATTAACGAATCAGTCGACCTTATTTTAGACGGTGACATTTACTTCCAAATCATGTTAGGGGGTATCAAAAAAGATAATCTAGGGACTCTCATCGTCCAAGAGACCGTATTTGGCTGGATCTGTTTCTCTACGAAGGCCATCCATGTGGAACGGAACTAACTTCGTCGGGCAGCTCGGGCGCTTAGAGCAGAATTTAAGGCATTATTAACCGATGCCCGCCTCAAGATCCTAGCTCTTCACTCCCACCAAGAAATAGCGTGGCTTTTTATCCCTGCTGCGGCTGCTCACATGGGGGGGGGGGGGGGGGGGGGGGCTGTGTGGAAATCAAAAGTTTCACAAAAAATGTCATGAAAATATCTCAAAACTCCAAATAAACATTCCAGGACTTTGCCACGCTATTGCGCAGAATGAAGTATTGATAAAGTCGATATGGAACCACTAACGCCTGAGCATTTCCTAATTGTAGGGCACTACTTGCTCCTCTACAACCCGATGCCAGCGAAAACCCACCATCGGTCATCAACCTAATCGAACTCCAAAAACAAATATGACAATAGGGGATTTGATGAGCATAAAGGAAGACAACCTCCCCCCGAATGAATGGAGACTGGACAGGGTGGTCAAAGTCCACCTTGGCTACGACGACCGAATTCAAGTGGTCGCAATCATGACCGCTCGAGGCCAAGTGACGAGAGCCCTCGTCAAACTGATACGCCTCCCTCCTGGCAATGAAGGAGAGGACCCTACAAAAGCACAATAATTATCTTAACTGTAACCGGAATTCCACTTCGCAAAATCGCAAAAAAACAAGTAAGGACGGGACTGTCTTCGGCTGTGCCGAAGACTTCACACCTTTCATGAATGGGGTTGAACAATAATCTTATCCCATTCGTAATCTCCAAATAATCGGCTTTATAAGATAAGAAATATATAGTGAACAGATGTACATACCTAAGCGATTTTTAAGGTAAATATAAAATATAACAAGTAAAGGTGTCTAAGTTCGGGTGTAACCGATCATTATATACTCAGCGTGTGCTTTAAGTGTACATTTCATTTCAGATAAATTACTTGTCTACATAACACGTGGCACCGCCCGTTTAAAAAAAATGTTTCCCCATTTCCTCTTACAATAAAACTTGATAAGTGAAATATCATTGATTCAAAACTATTTTTTGCTAAGTTATAGCTTATTATTCTAGTCTATGACCCCTTTAAACTTGTTTTATATCTAACTTGCCGTGGTATTTAACCGATCCCGTTCATTTTTTACTAGGAACATTTTCTGCTATAAGGAAAATACGTGTTTCAGTACGAGTGGGAGTGGACTTCTGAGTTGACCATGACATCATCATCGATATGCAGAGAAGGATTATGCGCTATGAGAACCAGGATGTGCCACTTAACTTCAGTTTGGAGAAAGGGTGCAGCAGTAAGCGAGAGAGGAGACTCAACAAAGACCACGAAAGTCAAAGGTAAAGGTTGATGGAACGAATGGGCCAAATAAAGAAAAATCAAAGATATCTGCAAGAGAAACACTGGCATTGGCAAAACCAAATGGACGCATTAAAACGAAGGAAAGAATTTGAACTGTCAAGACTATACTGAGGATGCAAAGTCAATCCGTCAAGATAAAGCTCTGCGAAGTAGTTCATTCGCCAAACAACAGAGTGTGACGGAACGGTTCAGGATAATGAGTAGTAGGATGAAACACAGGTACAAGAATAATAATTCGGAAGGTTTCCTGGAGGGAGATTTGGTACTGCTATACAACCCTCACCGGCGGAAAGGTGCTCCATCCAAATTTTGGTGCAATTTGGGAGGCCCGTACATAGTTGTGAAGAGCATCAGTGATGTCATCTACCGCATACAAACAATTGGGAAACCACGAAATAGAAGGGTGTTCACTTGGAGAGGCTAGCAGCGGTTAGATCGAGAGATTTGTCTGATCGGGACGATCAGACTTAGGTAGAGGGCAGTGTGACGAATATTAGTATCACTAAGCGATACTACCATCACTAAGCCGATAATAAGCAGTATGTATGTGAACAAATCAATCATCATGTACACCCAAGGCAGCGGAGGGATACTCACCATTAGCTGAAGTAGTACTCACATATACACATGCATGTGGCTATGCGAGAGACTATAAACTACAAATATACATGTACATATATGGTTGATAACCAGGCGTGAAGTTCTCGAAGTTACTAGGCCTTAGTAGAAATGGGTGAACGTGCAACAGAGAGTATAAAAGCAGCGAAAGCTGAGTAGTCAGTAATCAGTTTGATTTAAACTATCAGTTGCGAAGTGGAGTATAATTGTGAAGTATAATTGTACTACTCCCAAAGTAATCTAATAAAGGCCATCATGCTTTACTAAATATTGGAGTTATTTATTCGACAATTTAGCGGTTCGAACGTTAGCAGAAGGTGTAAAATAAACGGAGTTTCACTAAATTCGTTACAATATTTACATAAATTATACGACGGAGAATTAACGAGTGGAACTCCCTCTTTATGGATTTTCAACAAACCATACAACCTAGGCGTATTTGCAGTTTTACTGAGGAGACTATAGTTTTCTTTTATATTTATCACATTTTTTTTTAAATTTTTTCTACAATTTCATTATTCTTGTCCTGTAACTTGTTTGTGAGGTCGCGTTTCAAGACCCGATATGAGGAAATATCGTTTATCATTTCCTGTAATTTCTTATCATAATCAGATTTTTCCATCAGAACTGTTACGTTGCCCTTGTCAGGGTTCAGGACTAATAGTTCTTTATTGTTTTTTAAGAACTTCTTAGCCGACTGAAAATCTGGTGATTGTGGACACCGCCTCGAGCGAACCCGCAACCGCCAAAAAAAATCTCGAGGACCCGTGCAACACCTTGAGTGGACATGAGGCTCCGGATGTCGAGAGCGATACAGTCTCGGTATCTGAGATTGCGGGCGAGTTCTTTACTAGCATGGACGAGCAACTTCTGTTGAAATCCGATCCGTCGGATGCTGAATTCGACGATACTATCGTGGAGGAGGATACGACGATGCGGATCAGCGGAGGATGGACATCGATGCTGAAACCGACCATTAGCGAGCGCGCAGGTACTGCATATAAACCTGCACCACTCCAAGGCAGCTTCGGCTGCGCTAATATTACGCCACAGCACAACATATGAGGACGTCGTTCTAGCCCAGGAGCCTTGGGTCGTTGGCAGCAAGGTCTGTATGATCTGTTGTCATGGCAAGAATACTGTTCGTACATATATAAATAAATTAGCGGTACCCGACAAATGATGTTCTGGGTCTCCCTGGTCCACATTTTGGTCGATCTCTTGAAAACGCCTTCACATATAAAACTAAAGGCCACTTCCTTTGAAAACCCCCATTTATACCTTTAATTTGATACCCATAACGTACAAATACATTCTTGAGTCACCCCTGGTTCACCTTATTGCGAAATAAGGCCCTCTCCCTTTTAAAATAATCATTACCACCTCTCATTTGATACCCATGCCATACAAACACATTCCAGGGTTACCCTAGGTTCATTTTCCTAAATGTTGATTTTCCCTTATTTTGTCTTAATCTTGCTTGTTTTATTAAAAACTTTTGATTTGATCGTCTAATGTATAATACACGAAACACTAGTAAGAATGCCATTTGTGGAGTTAGGCACTTTTGATATGTGTGGACTCATATTTAAAACAGAGAAAATATAGTACTTTCACAATCATTGTGTACAATACAAAGTGTGTCAACTAAGGGATAAATGTCAAAATTCAAACAGCCTCGCTCGCAAATCTCAGGTCTAGAATTGCATTTTTTTGGTACGTAAGAGTACTTTAAGCTGAGTTGCATTTGATAGTTAAATAAAACTTTGTAGTAGATGAAACAGTTGCATATATTCCTACGGAAATATAAATAATAGAAGACTTGCAGCCTCCAAGAATGCGGAAACATACGGAAAGAAAAATATATTTAAATTAGAGTCAAAAAAGTCTAGAGAAACTTAACAAAATATAAAGTGCCACACGTGTAACATTGTTGTTTTTATACTCAGTTGAGCAGAGCTCACAGAGTATATTAACTTTGATTGGATAACGGTTGGTTTTACAGGTATAAAGGAATCGAGATAGATATAGACTTCCATATATCAAAATCATCAGTATCGAAAAAAAATTTGATTGAGCCATACGTCCGTCTGTCCGTTTTGAGGTATCTCATCTGATATGTAGGTTCCTGGGCACTCATCTCAGATCGATATTTAAAATGAACGATATCGAACTATAACCACGCCCACTTTTTCGATATCGAAAATTTCGAAAACCCGAAAAAGTGCGATAATTCATTACCAAAGACGAATAAAGCGATGAAACTTGGTAGGTGAGTTGAACTTATGACGCAGATTAGAAAATTAGTAAAATTTTGGACAATAGGCGTGGCACCGCCCACTTTTAAAAGAAGGTAATTTTAATATTTTGTAAGCTGTAATTTGGCAGACGTTGAAGAACGGAGAACGGCCACGCCCACTTAAAAAAAATTATCTGAACTCAATTTGTATTGGTGTAAAATATAGCCGAAATCCGGTTATGACACGCCCACTTTTTCGATATCGAAAGTTACGAAAAATGAAAAAATTCCATAATTCTATACCAAATACGAAAAAAGGGATGAAACATGGTAATTGGATTGGTTTATTGGCGCAAAATATAACTTTAGAAAAAAGCTTTGTAAAATGGGTGTGACACCTACCATATTAAGTAGAAGAAAATGAAAAAGTTCTGCAGGGCGAAATCAAAAGCCCTTAGAATCTTGCCAGGAATACTGTTCGTGGTATTACATATATAAATAAATTAGCGGTACCCGACAGATAATGTTCTGGGTCACCCTGGTCCACATTTTGGTCAATATCTCGAAAACACCTTCACATATACAACTACCACCACTCCCTTTTAAAATACTCATTAACACCTTTTATTTGCTACTACCCATATCATACAAACAAATTCTAGAGTCACCCCTGGTCCACCGTTATGGCGATATTTTGAAAAGGCGTCCACCTATAGAACTAAGGGCCACGCCCTTTTAAAATACACATTAACACATTTCATTTGATACCCATATCGTACAAACAAATTCTAGAGTCACCCCTGGTCCACCTTTATGGCGATATCTTGAAAAGGCGTCCACCTATAGAACAAAGGCCCACTCCTTTTTAAAATACTCATTAACACCTTTCATTTGCTACTACCCATATCATACAAACAAATTCTAGAGTCACCGCTGGGTCCACCGTTAGGCGATATTTTGAAAAGGCGTCCACCTATACAACTAAGGCCCACGCCCTTTTAAAATACACATTAACACATTTCATTTGATACCCATATCGTACAAACAAATTCTAGAGTCACCCCAGGTCCACCTTTATGGCGATATCTTGAAAAGGCGTCCACCTATAGAACTAAGGCCCACGCCCTTTTAAAATACACATTAACACATTTCATTTGATACCCATATCGTACAAACAAATTCTAGAGTCACCCGTGGTCCACCTTTATGGCGATATCTTGAAAAGGCGTCCACCTATAGAACTAAGGCCCACGCCCTTTTAAAATACACATTAACACATTTCATTTGATACCCATATCGTACAAACAAATTCTAGAGTCACCCCTGGTCCACCTTTATGGCGATATCTTGAAAAGGCGTCCACCTATAGAACTAAGGCCCACTCCTTTTTAAAATACTCATTAACACCTTTCATTTGCTACCCATATCGTACAAACAAATTCTAGAGTTACGGTGGTCCACCTTTATGGATATATCTCGAAAAGGCGTCACCTATAAAACTAAGGCCCACTCCCTTTTAAAATACTCATTAATACCTTCCATTTGATACACATTTCATACAAACACATTCCAGGGTTACTCTAGGTTCATTTTCCTACATGGTGATTTTCCCTTATTTTGTCTCCTTAGCTCTCATCTGAGTATGTAATATTCGCTTACACCCGAACACAAATATAATGAACTTGGGTACAGAAATTCAGAAATCCTAGAAAATGTTTTACCGACTTACTTTGCTGTTGTGTTTAAAAAGTTTTTCACAATAATTAGAAAAACTATATGTTTTCTATGTTTTTTATACAAATGAAAGTGCAAAAGTGTGTTCCTGCGAAAGCATAGACTAGAGAAAAATTTTAAGTTTTGCAATTATTTGCAAAAAATCTCTGTTTGGACCATTCGCCATAAAAATTATCGAAACAAAGAAAAATTCAAAACGCTACAGTTAACGATCGCCTAAATATCTGCTTAGAGGCCAAAATTCTGTCAAATTATTTATGAAATGAGTTTATATCGCCGTAGTAGCTGCAAAACGTATCGAATTAGTTACTTTCTGGTGATAGACGATAAAATTATCTAAAAATATCTGGAAGGAAAACTTTGCAAAGGCATACATAGATATGTTTTTCAACCGACTGCAGAAATAAATCACCAATTTGATAACGTGGCCGAATCGATCCCCTCGGTATTTTGAAATTTAGTTTGCGTGTGAACGCATTGAATGTAGCCAATAGCCTATTAGAAATCAGATTCAGCGCGCTCAATAAAGTTATGTTAGCTGGTTGTGTTAACTAGCTGGTCTGTGAGGACCCCAAATATACTATATGCGTCCATTGTGTTTGTTTAACGACCAAACTGAGAAATAATATTTAAAAGCAGGACCTATCTTATAAAATAAGTTCGTCCTTTTGATAAAGCTTTCTAGGACCTATGCCACTAACTATACTATATCTGATTTAAATAAAGGAAAAATTCAAAAACAGGATGTACATATATATTTCTCTAAATTTAAACCAAAGGACATATAGCAGTATGTGCTTTACTAATATATCGATTTGACTCTTAAAATATCTTTTAATTTACGATACTATTTTTTTCTGAAAGGATAATATAATTTAGTTACTTACTTAGCAATCAGATGTTTCAGCATTTTGTAAAGTATTAGCTTGAAGAAATTACAACAAAATATCACTTACGTCTTCAACACTAAAACTGACAATGTGATATTAAAATTTTTCACACCTTTTATACTTGCAATCTATGCCGATTTTTTCAGCGAAATTTCCACACACACACAAAACACATTATACCATTCCAAATAACAAAACAAAAACAGAAAGTAGCCTAAGTTCGGGTAACATTGTATATACCCTACAGAAAAAATTAGAGACAATCACGCAAAGCGACAGTTTCGCAATAGATTGAGGTCCGTCCCTTTTTTCTAAGATACATATACAAATTGGCGGCCATCGTGGCGTGATGGTAGCGTGCTCCGCCTACCACACCCTATGCCCTGGGTTCCCATCCCTGGCAAAGCAACATCAAAATTTTAGAAATAAGGTTTTTCAATTAGAAGACAATTTTTCTAAGCGGGGTCGCCCCTCGGCAGTGTTTGGGAAGCGCTCCGGGTATATTTCTGCCATGAAAAGCTCTCAGTGAAAACTCATCTGCCTGCAGATGCCGTTCAGAGTCGGCATAAAACAAGTAGGTCCCGTCCGGCCAATTTGTAGAGAAAATCAAGAGGAGCACGACGCATATTAGAAGAGAAGCTCGGCCTTAGATCTCTTCGGAGGTTATAGCGCCTTACATTTATTTTGTTTACATATACAAATTTCTATTTTCTACATACTCGCGTCTCTGTTATGTGCATTTCCTAACATAGTGTAAAAAAAGTTAACTGTTTGGCCAATTTTCGTGTATTCACAAAAGATGTTTTGTTCTACTTATCGATTTAACCCTTGGTAGGTCACCCTGTGTTGGTGAAAACATAAGTGTCAAATGAATCTATCTGATAGGTAGCTATCCTCCAGATAAGATCTACCTTAGCTGGAGATAGTAAAAAGGCCCTTAATGACTACCTCCGAACTGGTGCTAATCGGATGAATATCGGGAGACTGAACCAATTATGAATGCTTTAAAAGTGTCTACACTGAACTTGCCTTTTGAACGCGTCGTTAACTAACGCAGTCGCAGGTGGGTTTGAAATAGTCGCAGCCTTTAATTAATTTATTTAAATATATAAACCTAGCTCGACCCTAAGCGCTACTGGTACAAGTGTGAGTACTAAATGTCACGCTCTTCATCCGATTTGTACCCGTTCAGCACCGTTCGTTTTTTCTGCTGGGTATTCATTTTTGTTCTAAAACTTATTGATTTTTATAATTCAGTAACACACAATACTACTTTAGTTTCCGTAAAGTGCTTTGAAAACGCAATTATAAGCTACAAAATAAAATTATTTACCTTTAAGAGACACGTGTTGTTTAATTTATCCCATTCGTACACGTTTTTGCATATATTGATAATGAGCCAAGCAAGCAGAACATAAAAAGTTCTAAAAAGTAAAAAAAATCAATTTTCAAATCATTTATCTATAAATATAAGCAGACCTGGCATACGTTGTTCTGTCTTAACTTTGATCTATCTACATAAGCTTTTATCTCAAAATCTTCCTCCCCATTTTCCTTGTCCTTTTATTCACTCGTCCCTCTGTTTTTCTCTTTCTATACGTCCCTTTCTCCTTCTCCGTATTTTCTTCTCTATCTTCGTCGAACTCCATATCTTTCTCAGTTTCTTTCTCCGTCATTCTTTTCTCTCTATAGTTCTTATTCTTCACCATCCCTTATTCCCAGCCCCAGTTCCAGTTACAGTCCCAGCCCCAGTCAAAGCCCAAGTCCCCGCCGGAGTCCCTGTCTTAGTCCCAGTCAGTCCCTGGTCCGCTCCCCGGAAAAAGTCTCGTAAATACTAATCCAGACAAAGGGCTGCTTAAATACCTAATTTCAGGCAAATCGAACCGTGAATAGAATTAGTTGGAATGGATCGTTCCCGGGTCCCCTTTCCAGGAAGGGATTTGATAGGAATCCTCTTGAGTTTGCGATGAAGCGACCCTGCAAATTTGATCAAAATCGGGGAATGATTTCGGAGTACATAAGTTGTATGCAAACATACATCCTTCTTTATAAGTATATTTAACCTCTAACCATTTATGTTGCGGGAACCGAACATTTTGCAAATTTCCCCACCACTATAATATATACCTTCAAATTATATCGAAAATGCCAATCTCATCTAGCTTAGCTTTGAAATGCAGAAAACCGTTTTAAAATCGGAGCACTCTGTGTGAAGTGATGGGCCTACAATGACATTAGCGACTTTATTTTAAAAGATTTATATATGGATATAGATATATCATAAACTAAAGTCGGAGAGATGTAATCTGATACAATACTAAACGTATTGGATTGTAACTTGCTTTAAAAAAAATCTTAAATGTAGCTCTATGAAATAGCTACATAAAAGAAAAATGAGCCTTACAATTTTTTACACTACGTACAACATTGCTGCAAACGAAGGCACTACAGCACTTAGTGACTAGAAGTATGATTGTGTGATTCGTAAATCAACAACCCTACGTTCTGTTAAAGTAAGTGCACGCTAACTAATAAAATGAAAAAGAAACTACGTATTTGGGCTATCCCATATGTAAAGTGAATTTTCTGAAAGTCAAGCCATGACGAAATCAATGGAGTGAAGGCAGTGTCAAGTTTAAGTCAGTTCGCTTTTCCACTATGCAACTGAATTTGGCAAATACTGTAATGCTTGACCATGTCAACAAAAACGGTTTATATACAATGTCAAATGGTGTGCCGTCGATTTTGACTACAAAGTGACAACTAAGTTGACCAATAAATGAAAACAACAATTGCCCATTTACCATTAAAATTTCATTTGCTAACATGTTGGCATTTTATTTTCGTTTGCCGACTGGCGTCCCATCATCATATAATGACACAGCATGTAAAACAACGGAAAATAATGAAATATATTGTGAAATAAATGAACACAAAATTTTAGCATGGATTTTCACCATGAACTCCTTAATCGACTTTGAGTTAGTAATGTTCAGAATTAAACGGCTTTGACCCCAACTGACCACAGGGTCAGTCAGGGTCAGTCAAGCTACAGTTTTGATGTCAGTCATTTTGACCTAATAAAAACAAGCATTAGATATGTTTGTTTTGATTTGTTTTTCAATGCTTTTTATTGTTATACCTTTCATGAAAATGAAATGGTATATTAATTTCGTCACGAAACCGAAAATTGTAAGTCCTTAAAGGAAAATAGATAGACCCACCATTAAGTATACCGAAATAATCAGGTTGAAGAGCTGAGTTGATTTAGCCATGTCCGTCTGTCCGTCTGTCTGTTTGTATGCAAACTAGTCCCTCAATTTTTGAGATATCTTGATAAAATTTGGTGAGCGGGTGTATTTGGGTGTCCGATTAGACATTTGTCGGAACCGACCGGATCGGACCACTATAGCATATATCCTCCATACAACCGATTTTTCAGAAAAAGAGGATTTTTGTAATATCTTACCCAATTTAACAGATTGAAGCTTCAAACTTCACCATATACTTTCGTATATTGCACATATTGTTGCCTGAAAAAATGTATGAGATCGGTCGTATATATAGTATATATCCCCCACAACCGATTGTTCAGATAAGGAACTTTTCGTAATTACTGCCCTATTTTAAGAGCTAGAGGCTTCAAATTTCAACGAATGCTTACATATACAGCATATATTATTGTCTGAAAAAATCATAAAGATCGGTGGTATATATAGTATATATATGGTGGTATATATAGTATATATATATAGTATATATATATATATATTCGCAAAATTTAGCCCCATTTTAACAGCTAGAAGCTTCAAATTTCACCAAATAGTTACGTATATAGCATATATTGTTGTCTGAAAAAATCATAGAGATCGGTTGTCTATATAGTATATATCTCATACAACCGATTGTTCAGATAAGAAACATTTCGCAATTTCTACCCCATTTTAACAGCTATAAGCTTCAAATTTCACCGATTGCTTACGTATATAGCATATATTGTTGTCTGAAAAAATCATAGAGATCGGTTGTATATATAGTATATATCTCATACAACCGATTGTTCAGAAAAGAAACTTTTCGCAATTTCTACCCCATTTTAACAGCTATAAGCTTCAAATTTCACTGATTGCTTACGTGTATAGCATATATTGATGTCTGAAAAAATCATTGAGATCGGTGGTATACATAGTATATATCTCATACAACCGATTGTTCAGATAAGGAACTTTGCGCAATTTCTGCCCCGTTTTAACAGCTAGAAGCTTCAAATTTCACAAAATACTTACGTATATAGCATATATTGTTGTCTGAAAAAATCATAGAGATCGGTGGTATATATATTATATACTTCATATAAACTGTCATTTTTGCCCCTTTTTTACGGCTAGAAGCTTCAAAATTCATCAAATTTCATCAAATAGTTACGTTTACGTCATATATTTTTGAAAGACGTGATTCGTAGTCATAGTTTTTACATGCATACCACAAAAAACGTGAAGCTTTGCATCCCCACACAGATTACCTACCTATTTTTATACCTTTCATGAAAATTAAATGGTATATTAATTTCGTCACGAAACCGAAAATTGTAAGTCCTTAAAGGAAAATAGATAGACCCACCATTAAGTATACCGAAATAATCAGGTTGAAGAGCTGAGTTGATTTAGCCATGTCCGTCTGTCTGTTTGTATGCAAACTAGTCCCTCAATTTTTGAGATATCTTGATAAAATTTGGTGAGCGGGTGTATTTGGGTGTCCGATTAGACATTTGTCGGAACCGACCGGATCGGACCACTATAGCATATATCCTCCATACAACCGACTTTTCAGAAAAAGAGAATTTTTGTAATATCTTACCCAATTTAACAGATTGAAGTTTCAAACTTCACCATATACTTTCGTATATTGCACATATTGTTGCCTGAAAAAATTTATGAGATCGGTCGTATATATAGTATATATCCCCCACAACCGATTGTTCAGATAAGGAACTTTTCGTAATTACTGCCCTATTTTAAGAGCTAGAGGCTTCAAATTTCAACGAATGCTTACGTATATAGCATATATTGTTGTCTGAAAAAATCATAAAGACCGGTGGTATATATAGTATATATATGGTGGTATATATAGTATATATATATGGTATATATATATATATATTTTCGCTAATTTAAGCCCCATTTTAACAGCTAGAAGCTTCAAATTTCACCGAATATTTACGTATATAGCATATATTGTTGTCTTAAAAAATCATAGAGATCGGTTGTATATATAGTATATGTCTCATACAACCGATTTTTCAGATAAGAAACTTTTCGCAATTTCTACCCCATTTTAACAGCTATAAGCTTCAAATTTCACCGATTGCTTACGTATATATCATATATTGTTGTCCAAAAAAATCATAGAGATCGGTTGTCTATATAGTATATATCTCATACAACCGATTGTTCAGATAAGAAACTTTTCGCAATTTCTACCCCATTTTAACAGCTATAAGCTTCAAATTTCACTGATTGCTTACGTATATAGCATATATTGTTGTCTGAAAAAATCATAGAGATCGGTTGTATATATAGTATATATCTCATACAACCGATTGTTCAGATAAGAAACTTTTCGCAATTTCTACCCTATTTTAACAGTTATAAGCTTCAAATTTCACCGATTGCTTACGTATATAGTACGTATTGTTGTGTCAAAAAATCATAGCGATCGGTGATATATATAATATATATATGATGGTATATATAGTATATATATATATAGTATATATATATTTTTTTACGATTTCGGCCCCATTCAAACAGCTAGAAGCTTCAAATTTCACCAAATTCTTACGTGTATAGCATATATTGATGTCTGAAGAAATCATTGAGATCGGTGGTATATATATTATATACTTCGTATAAACTGTCATTTTGACCCCTTTTTTACGGCTAGAAGCTTCAAAATTCATCAAATTTCATCAAATAGTTACGTTTACGTCATATATTTTTGAAATGCGTGATTCGTAGTCATAGTTTTTACATGCAGACCACAAAAACCGTGAAGCTTTGCATCCTCACACAGATTACCTACCTATTTTTTATTTTATATTTATCTTAAAAATCGTTTAGATATGTTCAAATTTCACCAAATGCTTACGTGTATAGCATATATTGTTGTCTGAGAAAATCATAGATACCGGTGGTATATATAGTATATATCCCATACAACCGATTGTTCAGATAAGAAACTTTGCGCAATTTCCTCCCCATTTTAACAGCTAGAAGCTTCAAATTTCACCAAATGCTTACGTGTATAGCATATATTTTTGTCTGAAAAAATCATTGAGGTCGGTGGTATATATAGTATATATCCCATACAACCGATTGTTCAGATAAGAAACTTTGCGCAATTTCTTCCCCATTTTAACAGCTAGAAGCTTCAAATTTCACTACATGCTTACGTATATAGCACATATTGTTGTCTGAAAAAATCATAGAGATCGGTGGTATATATATTATATACCCCATATAAACTCTAATTTTTACCCCCTTTTTACGGCTAGAAGCTTCAAAATTCATCAAATTTCATCAAATAGTTACGTTACGTCTGTTCACTATATATTTCTTATCTTATACATCCGATTATTCGGAGATTAAGAACGGGATAAGATTATTGTTCAGCCCCATTCATGAAAGGTATGAAGTCTTCGGCACAGCCGAAGACAGTCCCATTCTTACTTGTTTTTCTTATGTTTTCATTTCAATTTTCAGGAAATTTTCAGCGAATTTAACACGGAAAACATTTTTATTTGATAAAAAATAATACTTTTCTTATTTTATTTAATTAGGTTGGGTCGATTTGTATGGACGAAAGTTAACCCATATCGCGCCATCGATCTTTCGATAGGATTTGTGCTCAGGAAAAAAAGTTCCACTACACATACCCTGCGAAATTTCATTTTTTGACTTTTTTCGACTTTGATTTTTAAGGTTTTTTTCATGACCTACTAAAAAAAATTTCATATGTATAACCTTTCCGACCCAAAAATGAAATTTCGCAGGCGTGGTGGAACTTTTTTTCCTTAGCCCAAGTCCTATCGAAAAATCGATGGCGCGATATCGGTTAATAAATCGACCCAGTCTAATGCATAGGCACTATTGCAATGACAAGACGCAAATCCCATTTGTGGATCAGCGACGAAATAATGAAAGTTTGCGGGTTACACATACGAATGTGCGTTGTCAGCGAAGGTGCAATAAAAAAAAATATAATGCAGTTCCTTATGAGTGAAGTGAAGTTTAAAGATCTATTTGGGTATCTATCATTGAGTTGTGTAACATCTAAAGAAGGCTGTGAAGGCATGGGAATTCTTGGTTCTCAATGCCTAAGTATCTAGGGCTTACATTTGTGTACTTATTATACCTAATGCATTCGTACTGTAAAGGATTTAGTTATAAACATGAAAGGGATCAGTGCAAGGATACAAACAAATTAAAGAATGTTCCAAAACCCTTTCAACTTTAGTCACTGACCGCAGAACGATTTTTTGCTATGGGTTCATTGGGAAACATTTTGTTATTTTTAAGTTATTATTTTTCTAGTTTTTGCCATTTGTTTATACAAACAAACAAAGCACATTAATTAAGGTTTCAATTATGATGTTTGACAATTAATCACCTATTTATTTGAACAAAAAAAAAATTGTTTTTAAGATATTTTTCACCTGTTCAAAAGTAAACAAAGAAGTATTTCTTGAAAAATAAATAAAGCGGCATTTAACCTGCAGAAATTCTCATCTACTCCCAACATCAAATCCTTTGCAAATGACTAAATCCACGTTATAACAATCTATAGCTTGGTTTTCGCTTGGACAATTTTGGTCAAATCAATAAAAACGACTTGTCATACAACGTCAAAAGCGATAATTACATTGCTTGCTGATTATCGGCAAATTCTCTTTTAGAGATGCTTATCATATTTACGCACGGCGACTCTTTTTAAGCAACAGTCTGACATTTCATTTCATCTCATTCTAAAAAGTTGTTTTATTTATTTAAAACTTGAAAAATTGTTGTGAATCATTGGAAATACCTATCAATTAAAACCAAGGCGAATTCAGTACCAGATGTTGTTATCTCAACAGCTGGTTGCTTCTTCATGATTATTTACCATGCAACGCCTTGTACAACAATATGTTAATTAATCGAAATCAATGAAAATTTTGTTTTGACGTTCTGATTGTTTGAATTCGCTTTGCCATCACCTTTTATGGAATCGCCTTGATTAAAACTTTAAAAATTTGTGTTTCAAATCAAAATAAAATTCTTCAATAAAAACAGTTTAAACAAGTAAGAAAGTCTAAGTTCGGGTGAAACCGAACATTACATACCCAGCTGTACACTTGAAATGCTGTTGTTGTTTGTTTTGTGTGCTTAATAGTGTTACAAGGCTGCGCAATAATACATATACTATAGTTCTATTCTAACCTAATTTTTCTTCGAGTTATGGCTCCCGAAACATAGCAAATTGCTTAGTCATAAAAGGCGCGGTGCCACGCCCATTCTTTAAATTTGAAGTTTTTCCTATTTATTGTTATAAAACCTCTTCGGAAATGAAATACCATTCATATAAAGCTCTTCTTTGCAAAGATATAGCTTATATTATTCGTCCACGATCTCTTACATAAAAGTGGGCGTGGTCCTTAAACGATTTCGTAAATTTTTCTTTAAAGCATTCCTTATAGTAACGCCAGCCTCTTTGCCGAATTTTGTTACGATAGGTTTAACGATTTTTGATTTATGATTAATAATATTTGTAAAATTGATTCTATCATATTTTAAAAAATGTTTTCAAATTTTTATCGAGTCTCAATATCAGTCCACACGTCAAATTTCAACATTCTTAAGGCTCCATTACTGATACTTAGCATAGACTTGACTTGGCTTGCGAACTGTCACTTACAGTTCTGTTAAATGAACATTGCATGTTACTGATTACTCAAAACTTAACTTGACTTAGAAGTCTGTTGAATTTTGATTTTCTATGTAAGTTCTAAGTGACGTTTACATTTTGAGATGCCATTTGTTTGATTCCATTTCATTTTGACAGTTTGTCATACAAATTGACATTTATTTAAAAATAAATTTCAACGCTGATTATGATGCCAGATTTTATGCGCCAAGTGGTGTATAATCGTGGCTAAGTTGCCAAGTTTACGCCAAGTCAAGTCAAGTCTATACTAAGTATCAGTAATGGGGGCTTAAGTGTATTATTTACTAAATAATCAGGCTTTTGTGTTTTCCGAAATGTTATATAGTAAGCTGGGTCGATTTGTTAACCTATATCGCGCCATCGATTTTTCGATAGGTTTTGAGCTCAGGAAAAAAAGTTCTACTACGCATACCCAAAAAAACATATATGTAATACTCCTATGTTGCTAATAGAAAATGCTCGCAATGTGTTTTGAATTCGAAATCAAAACAAGACAGCCTATAAAATGTTTGTGTTTTAGCAGCATAAGTGTGACAAGAAAAAATTTTAATTTAGGTACATTCGATTATTCAATATAAAAACAAAAACCTTTAAAAAGCAATACATAATATTATATCGGCACTCTGATGTTTGGGAATGTACCTAGCCTTTTGTAGCAATATAGGAGTATTACATATATGCAAACAAATAATTTTCGAGTCGCAAAATTTGCGTTTTTAACACGCTTTTATTAGCTTGGCCTGTATCTATGTAACGGAATCTTTGAGCTTAATTTTCACCGGTTTATAGAAGTCTGATTAATTTGAAACTTTGCCTACGTAACAAGGACCGATGACAATGCATTAATGTGATGGTGTGGTGACATAAGGTCAACGGCCAGAAAGTCAATTGGCCTTATTACCACTTTGAATGGCCATGAATTTGATTGAAACTTTGCACACGTATCAAGGCTCGATGACAATGCATTAATGTGATGGTGTGGTGACATAAAGTCAACGGCCATAAGATCAATTGGCCTTATTACCACTTTGAATGGCCATAAGTTTGATTGAAACTTTGCACACGTATCAAGGCTCGATGACAATGCAATAATGTGATGGTGGGGTCACATAAGGTTAACGGACATAAGGTCAATTGAACTTATGACCACCCCAAATGGCCATAGATTTGAAACCTTGTACATAATGCGAAAAACGCATTCCTTTATTAATGATAGAAGTGGAAAGAGCATACTGGAGCCCTTTTTAACACGCTTTTATTAGCTTGGCCTGTATCTATCTATGTATCTATGTATCCATGTATGTATGGAACGGACTCTGTAGTGGAGCCGAGAGCCCTGGTAATGCAGAGCTCCAAACTCGGTTGCAACTTTTGAAGCATTTTAAGATAGGTACTTTTAGCTAGTGCAGGCCACTAGACCAAGGCACCATAAGGAAGAATCGGGCACACAATGGCTGTGTAAATCCAGTAGGTCGCCTTAGGGGAGAATACCCAGGACGTGCCAATTGCCATTTTGCAGGTGAACAGCTCTGCTGCTGCCTTCTTGGATCGCTCCACTCTATGGTCACTCCATAATAGCTTCCTATCCAGAATGACTCCCAAATACTTGACTTGATCGCTAAACGCTAAGAACGTACCCCCAATTCTTGGCGGTGTAAGATTTGGTACTTTGTACCTCTTCGTGAAGAAAACAAGCTCGGTTTTATCCCGGTTGACTTCCAAAACTGTGGCGGGTTTTACTCCTGGAGCAGCTCCAGGATGTCAGCTGGATCCGCTGGCGTCACTGGAACCCAGGCGCGCGCCCGGATATACCACCCCTATCAGTGTGACGGCGGCCCTATAGAGGTTTACCGACCTGGCGTCGTCACAGGCAATTAGCTTGACATTGCCCTGGAACCACCCTGCATCAGTGTAAGATGGCGGTGGGCCAGGGTTGTCTTTCTTAACCTTAACGGCCACCGTAGCGAGCGCGGCCTCGATCCACTTCCACTGTTGTTTCGGGATCCTGCCATCTTCGCTGCTCTCATCTATAATGCCAATGATCTGCCGACCCTTGGCAATTTCGGCGAAATACCGCGTTCAGCCTCCCTGCGTCTTGGCCCTTTTCGGTGCCGTGGGGTTGGATTTATCCATGGACCGCTGGCGTTTCGAGGTTTCATCACTCTCGACTAAAACTTTTAAAATTACTTGAACTAAAAAATTAAAAATAAATAATAGTTTAAAAAAACTAAAAAAACACGCTTTTATAGTAAACCGAACTAAAAAATAGAAAATAGTTTTCAATTAAAAAGAGTTTATATAACAGTAGTAAAAGGTCAAACAATCGTTTATAGTTAATCACCTCAAAATAAAAATATAATAGAATTTAATTTATTAACAGAATAATTAAATTCACAGTAAAAAGCGTGGGGTGCTTGATATTGAATGTTACAATCATTCTATTGGCAACTATCTGAGAGGAAAGATATGAAATGTAGTCAAATGCACCCCACGCTTTTTAATCTGAATTAAATTATTCTGTTAATAACTTAAATTTTATTATAATTTAATTTGAGGTGACTGACCTTCTACTACTGTTATATAAATTCTTTTTAATTGAAAACTATTTTCTATTTTTTAGTTCGGTTTACTATAAAAGCGTGTTTTTTACTTTTTTTAAACTATTATTTATGTGACTTTTTTTTCTTTGATTTTTAAGGTTTTTTTCATGACCTACTAAAAAATTTTCATGTATACCCTGTCCGACTCAAAATTGTCCGGTAAAAACTTTGGCGATAACAGATTTTTGAAAAAAAAAAAATATTTTTTTTGATTTTGAGGAGTGTTTTGGTGAAAAAATTTATTTTTTTTGCCTGTTTTTTTTTTTTAAAAGTGTTGCTGATGAAAACGAATTTGTCTCATAGTTCCTATCCCACTTAAAATTATGCGATAAAAACGTTGGCATTAACAGTTTTAAAAAAATATATATATTTTTTGTTTTTTTGGTTTTTGGGACTTGTTTTGGTCGAAATCGATTTTTTTCATTTTCAGTGCTCCATATCATTTTTTATATATATGTTTCCGTTAGACCCACCAATAAGTATACCAAAATGATCAGGGAGCGAGCTGAGTTGATTTAGCCATGTCCGTCTGTCCGTCTGTCTGTTTGTTTGAACGCAAACAAGTCCCTCAATTTTTGAGATATCTTGATGAAATTTGGTAAGCAGGCATATTTTGATGGGGAATTTGACGTTTGTCGGAATTGACCGGATCGGACCACTATAGCATATACCTCCCATACAACCGATTGTTCAATAAGGGGGCTTTTGCCATTTCTGCGCTATTTCTGCCTCATTTTAACAGCTAGCAAATTTTAACAGCTACCACAAGCTTACGTATTCGGCATAGACGGTTGTCTGAAAAAATCGTCTTAATCGGACTGAAAATCGATTTCGACAAAAATGATGAAAATCCTCTTACCGGAACAGTCGGTTGTATGGGATATATATTGTAACGATTTTACTGTAACGCCGATTATTTTCAACTTGCTTCTTACGTTCGTATCGCTAAATTGTGGAATAAATAAATCAAATATTTAATTATGCAAAACGGCCTTATTAGACTACTTTGAATAACACTTATACTTCACAACTGTTATCGTGTTTTAAATCAAACTCAAGTCAGACTACTCCGCTTTTGCCGCTTTTATACTCTTTTCTGCATGGTTGGGATATTCCAGATGTTTCTCCTTGTGGAATGTTCTACTTGTTTACCCTAGTAATTGAGCTACATATATGTATACCTATTTGTAGTTTATAGACTCTCACATAGGCATATGCGTGTATATATGTGAGTAATACTTTGACTGTTGATGTATGATGCATGTGGGTAAACGACGATTAATGTGTTTATCTGTATTTCCCCGCTGCGTGTAAGTTAAGGAACATGACTCCACTCAAATCAGGTGGCAAATATAAACAAATTGTTTAAACATTGCTATTTGATTTATTTACGGAATCTGTGGTAACATTCCATTCCCACATACTGACATTGCGTTAGCCAGCTGATGCAATGCCAGGAGTAAAATTACTAAGGTATCGTATTAAGATAAACATCCTATTCAATATTCCTATTGTAAACTATTTGTAAGTTATAAATAAGAGTAAAATGTAAAGCTTAGTCAGTTTTTGAGCAGCATTGAAATAAAATGCAAGAGTTTTTTAAAAACTCAATTAACACAACATAAACTTTAATGGGCGATCCTGCCAGGAGCCACGCAGTGATAGCCTGTAAAAAGGTTGCGTGTCCTCCGGAGTGAAAAAAACACTGTAAAAATTAAAATAAAACAATTATCTCTAAAAAGGAGAGAAAAGGAAAAAAAAAACTGCAAAAATAAAAGAAAACAAGTATCTCTAAAAAGGAGAGAAAAGAAAAAAAAACACTGTGAAAATTAAAATAAAACAAGTATCTCTAAAAAAGAGAGAAAAGGAAAAAAAAAACCCTCTAAAATTAAAGCAAACAAAAAATTTGTCAGCTTACAAGAAACCTAAAAACGCGAAGTACGTAACTCCAGAAAATGAAAGGACCACCAACATATGAACAGCAGCATTCATCCACAAAGCGAACAAGGATCTAATAGAAGGACGAGAATCCGAAGGCGAAAAAGCATAAGTTAATGAATAAAATAGTTAAGGTATATGTTAATACATAGTATGTATAAATAATTATATGTATTTACATATAAATTAGAAGATTATAAAAGTGAAAGCAAAACAAGGAGAGATAAAGCAAAATTAAAAAAAAAAGTTATATGAAGTGCTGAAGGATTGTAAAAGAAAATTTGAAATGGATATATAGATCTGGATTCTTTGATAGAAGATTTGACAAAAATGTCACTAAATAGTAATAATAGTACCACTGATATGGATGTAATATCTAGATTGATTGCCGCCAGTACGGCATCATTACGAACGGAAGTAGAGCAAATGAGGCGACAGATACAGGCCATCAACACCAGTGATGCTGTGACCGAGTTTGTACCCGAACAAATAGATTCAAATATAAATTGTGACGAACCTTTAGACGTTATCAAATCTTTGCCTGAGTTTGGGGGCAAGATAAATAATTATGTAAGTTGGCGCGAAGAAGCCAATAATTCCATGTCCTTGTACACAAGGGGAAGTAGGAAATATTTCGCGGCGTTAACAATTTTAAGGAATAAAATTACCCGTGAGGCCAATGATATACTGACCAATCAGGGAACAGTTTTGAATTTCGACGCAATTTTAAGTCGTCTGGACTTTGCCTTTGCTGACAAAAGGCCAAGTCATATAATCGAACAGGAGATGAGTGTCCTGAGACAGGGATCGAAATCCCTGATAGGTTTCTATAATGAGGTTAACGAGAAGTTGACGCTTCTCATAAATAAGACCATAATGACTCATTGGACAAGCTCACCCATAACTAAAGAGCTAAACTCTAAAAACAGAGCCACTGCTCTGCGGACCTTTATAACTGGGCTTAATCACCCATTAGATCAAATATTGTTTACCTTGGCACCGAAGGATTTGCCAAATGCGCTTGCCAAGGCTCAAGAGTTAAATGCCAATCAAATGAGGTCACAATTTGCTTTGCAATATTCGCAAAGCCACCCGCAGAAAAGTTTTAATTCACCTCCCCACAGACTTCCTTATAATAATCGGAGAAGTCAGGAGTTTCAGAATAATTTGAGGTACCCGCAGAAAAATAGTCCAATATTCGGCGACGATAAAAAAACCCGTCCAGAGCCAATGGATGTAGATCCATCCCTGCAAATTGAGTATAGGCCTAGTAATAGATATATGCCACAGGGAGTTAGAAACAATTTGCAAAACAACAATTTTAATAAAAGAGTTGGAGGTGCGCAAGTCAGTGCGCAACCACAAGAAAAAGAACAACGAGTAAATAATATTAATGAAGGTCATTTTTTAGGCCAAGAGTAAGCTTGCCATATATATATCTGTATGACCAAGCTATAAAAAAAGATTTTGAAATTTTAGTGGATACAGGTGCAACATCCTGTTACATCAGGAAGGGAATTTATAGGAATCCAAAAGAATTGGATATTTATAAGAGGATAAAAACCATTAATGGTTATACAATAATAAGATTTTACCATGAAATTTATCTGTTTGGTGTTAAGGAGATTTTTTACGAAATTGATAAGAAGAAGTTAATTGTTAATAGAATTGGGAAATTTATGAATTTGGGGAAAGGAGTGCTATGAAGCACAGTTGTGAAAAAGAAAGTGAGGTTGATAAAGTGAACTTTGTGGAACAAAAATGTTCCACAGCGCCAGCCGATGGTAATACCGGCAATAGTACAGATAATATAAAAAATAGAACAAATGTGGAACAAGAACGTTCCACAGCGCCAGCTGAAGAATGTACCAGCAAAATTCCAAATAATAAAATAAGCCCAAAAGAGGGCAATATAAAAAATCTTCGTCAGAAGATAATTGATGTTATAAAAAAGAACATGAAGATGTTGATTTGGATTTACCATTCAACACAGATGTCAGAGCAGAAATTCGCATGGATGAGGAAAGACCCATTTGGTCCAAACAATATCCATATCCAATGTCTGTTAATGATTTTGTTAATGAAGAAGTCCAAAGTCTATTGCGGAAGGGGATTATAAGGGAAAGTAAGAGTCCATATAACTCTCCATGTTGGGTAGTTCCAAAAAAGGGAATTAATAAGGATGGAAGTCCTAAGCTACGCTTAGTGATTGATTTTAAAAAAATAAACGAAAAAACCATTCCGGATAGATATCCGATGCCGAATCCAGAGATCATACTTTCAAATTTGGGGGAATCAAAATATTTTTCAATGATATATCTCGAATCTGGATTTCATCAAATATTAATGAGAGAAGAGGATATTGAAAAAACGGCTTTCTCTGTTAATAACGGGAAGTATGAGTATGTGCGGATGCCCTTTGGCCTTCGCAACGCGCCCAGCATATTCCAGCGGACTATGAATAATATTTTGCATGAATATATCGGGAAGTTTTGTCATGTCTATATTGATGACATTATAGTATATTCACGTAATTTGGAGGATCATTTGAAACATTTAGAATTGGTAATAGAAGTACTAAAAAAGGCCCATATGAAAATATCTCTAGAAAAGTCTGGGTTTATTGAGCAAGAAGTTGAGTTTCTGGGATACATTGTATTTCATAAGGTCATTAAAACCGATCCAAAGAAAGTAGAAGCAATAAAAAATTATCCAATACCAAGAACTCTACGTCAGGTTAGAGGATTTTTAGGTTTAACGGGATATTATAGGAAATTTATAGAAGGTTACGCTAAAATAGCAAAACCAATTACAAAATATTTACAAGGGGAAAATGGTAAAATCTCCCAATTTAAATCAAAAAAAACTATTGTCAATCTAGACCAAGAGGCAATAGCTGCTTGCGAAAAACTAAAGGGATTGTTGTGTCGGCAGATAGAATTGATACAACCAGATTTTACAAAAAAATTTGTTCTAACAACAGATGCATCAAATGTAGCCGTAGGAGCTGTGTTATCTCAAGAGGGGAGACCAGTGACTTTTATTTCAAAAACATTAACCACGACTGAAAAAAGCTATGCGACAAATGAAAAGGAATTATTTGCCATTGTGTGGGCATTGAAGAATTTACGAAATTACCTTTATTCGGTGAGAGATTTGGAGATTCACACCGACCATCAACCATTATCATTTACAATTTCTGAAAGAAATCCAAATATCAAAATGAAAAGATGGAGGGCATTTATTGAGGAGTTTTCCCCAAAAATTATTTATAAACCAGGTGCAATAAATGTGGTTGCAGATGCTTTATCCCGACAAATTTTAAATAATGTAACAGAGTCGGAAAATGATGAAAGTAACTCAAGCGACTCTTTAACTAATACACAACATTCTGCAGAAAGTAGTGATGAATGTCAAATTGCTGCAACAAAAAAACCATTAAATCATTTCAAACAGCAAATCCTTATTGATAAGGGTGCTAGAATTACAGCCTTAGAAGCCATATTTCCATTTAATAACAAACGCTTTTTGATCGAATATGATCAACCTGAAAATATTCCTTCGGTTTTGACAGAATATTTGAACCCAAAATTGGTTACCGCAATTTACTGCACACCAGAGGTGCTTTATGGAATTAAACATGTCTTAAGAGAAACTTACCCATCGACAAAATTTATGCATTCTAGATCTTTCCCTAATGATATTACTAATAGGGAGGACCAAGCGGCTATTATAGAACAAACTCATAATCGCGCACACCGCAATTATAGAGAAAACTTAAAACAAATCAAAGATCAGTACTATTGGCTCGAAATGTATAAGCAATTTAAACAATATTCAAGAAATTGCGAAGTATGTAACAGGAATAAATACGACAGGCATCCGAAAAAGATTCCAATTGGGGAAGTTCCAATACCGGAAAGAGAGGGAGAACAAGTTCATGTTGATATTTTTTATGCTCAACATTTGAAATTTATTACTTGCATTGATGCATATTCTAAATATTTGGTAGTAAAGCAAATTGAAGATAAAATTAATTTGGAGGAAAAAGTAATGGAAGTTATCCAAAGTTTTCCTGAGTTAAAGGAAATAACGGTTGATAATGAACCTGGGTTTATTACAATGCAGTTTAAATCTTTAATGCAAAGATTAGGAATAAGAATTATTTTTTGTAGTCCAGGTCATAGCACAACTAATGGACAAGTTGAAAGAGTGCATTTGACCGTAATAGAAATCGCGCGTTGCATTAAACACGAATATAATTTAATAAGTTTTGCTGAGTCGATATATCGTGCTGTGCATCAATACAATAAAACGATTCACTCAGTAATAGAAGAAAAACCATTTCAAATACTTTTTAATAAAGTGCCACTTGATGCAGTTCGGTCAAAGCTTTTGACTGCGCAAAATAAAATGTTAGATAGGGAAAATAGAAACAGGGTTAGTAAAACATACCAACGTGGCGATGTTATACATGAAAAGATTATAGGGGAGAGAAATAAGCTAAAACCTAGATTTAAAAAGCAAGTGGTAAAGGAAGATTTAGGAAATAAAGTTAAAATCAATTACAGGAATAGAATAGTACATAAAGATAACATTAAATCTTAACTTTAATTACAGGAAATGGAGTTAATCATATTTCTGGCATTAATTCCTATAGTAGGGACGGATATAATCGATTATACAAGAGAAGATTATGTATTAATAGAAGATGGAGACGTAGCATTATACAACGACTTTGGTGACCTTTTCCATGTTACAAATTTAACTTATTTTTCCGAAATATTACTACTAGATCAGGAGGATTACAACAAAAATTTAGGTTATGATAATGTTAGGGAAATTGACATACGTGACGAGTTTCATATCAATATGGACCCAGAAATAGAGCTAATACAGACGTTGTTAGGGCAATTAAAAAAAACGGAGAGACGTTTAAAAAGAGGAATTAATGCATTAGGGACTTTATGGAAGTGGATAGCCGGTACCCCGGATCACGACGATTTAGTTTTGGTAAATAATAAACTAAACGAGTTAATTTTAAATAACAATAAACAATTTATGACAAATTCAGAAGTATTTAAAGTTATTTCTCAATAATCAGAGACAATAAAAAACGCAAATAAAAATGATCATGCTACACAACTAAGGAAACGTAGGAATAAATTTTTACTAAATGAATTACAGAATATTATTCATACAATAACTTTAGGAAAATTAGGAATTTTGAATCCAGCAATTTTACATTTAGATGAAATTAGAGACATTATTGCAAACGAACATGGACGATTGAGTGTGACAGATTTAATAGATATTTCTAATTTTAAAATATTACAGAATAAAGATTTAATAGTTATTTATATTAGGTATCCAAAAATTTTTTTAGATTGTAAATTTTACGAAGTAACAGCAATAGCTAAGCAAGATGGTAAGTTATTTATCGAAAAAGAGATTGCAAAATGTGAGAATCAATATGTTAATGTTAAAAATTGTAAGAAAGAAATAGTGAATGTATATTGTGAAATAAAATCTTCAAATTCTTGTTTAGTGGATATTTTGTTAGGAAAATCGACTAGATGTATAAAAATTAAAGAGAGGAATAAAGAAATTAATGTAATAAAAGATGGTGTTATTTTAGTTTCAGGAAATCATACTGTTGACAATCATAATGTTAATGGAATTTATCTCGTAACTTTTAAAAATTAGTCAAAAATTGACAATGTAACTTATGAGAACACAGATGCAAAAATATGGAAATATGTAAAAAATAATAAATTCAGTAACTTTGATTTTGTTAAATATATAGAATCTGAAGACTTAAATTTAAAATTTGAAAATATAAGCTTTATTGATGTCATAAAAGGTGAAATAAAATCAAAACCCATATTTTGGATAGGTTTAATAATAGTAACAGTTATATTTATGATAATAGTATTAGTCAAAGCTGCTAATCAATACAAAATATTTAAGCAAAGAAAACAAATTAATGAAAAGATATTTAAAAACTTGAGTTCTCAAATTGAAATATTAACTAATTCACTGAATGAAACAGGGACGTTTCATCTGAAGAAAGGGGGGAGTTAAGGAACATGACTCCACTCAAATCAGGTGGCAAATATAAACAAATTGTTTAAACATTGCTATTTGATTTATTTACGGAATCTGTTGTAACATTCCATTCCCACATACTGACATTGCGTTAGCCAGCTGATGCAATGCCAGGAGTAAAATTACTAAGGTATCGTATTAAGATAAACATCCTATTCAATATTCCTATTGTAAACTATTTGTAAGTTATAAATAAGAGTAAAATGTAAAGCTTAGTCAGTTTTTGAGCAGCATTGAAATAAAATGCAAGAGTTTTTTAAAAACTCAATTAACCCAACATAAATTTTAATTTGTATGTAAATGTTGCTTGTCGTAATGTGTACATAATGATTTATTTATTTACGCACATACTGCTTAGAATCATCCTAGCGATGTGATGTGAGTATCACTTAGTGATTCTAATATTCGTGACACTGCCCTCCACCTAAGTCGGATCGTCCCGATCAGACAAATCTCCTGATCTAAACGTTGCTAGCCTCTCCAAATGAACCACTTTCATTTCGGTTCGTGGTTTGCCGATGGTTTGTATGCGGTAAACTACATCGTTGATTCGCTTTAAAATTTTGTATGGGCCTTCCCAATTACACTGCTATTTCGGGGACAAACCTTTCTTCCGTTGTGGGTTATATAACAGCACCAAATCGGCTCCCTGAAAACCTTCCGAATTAATTGCTTTATCGTATCTGGCTTTCATCTTGTCACTCATAATCTTTGTCCGTTGTCTTACAAGATCGTGTATTTCTCTCATCTCTTCTTCCAAGACACCAGTGGATTTCTTGGCATTTCTCTCCGCATCGGCATTAATCCCAACTCCAAATCGGCTGGCAGTCGAAGGTCATTACCAAAAATTACTTTTGCGGGGGTTTGGCCTGTTGTCTCATGCACTGCCGATCGGTAAGCCATCAAAAATAATTGTATGTGCGTATCCCACTCTTTATGGTACTTGTCGACTACTTTCCTTAAGTGCTCCTCCAAGGTTCTATTGAATCGTTCCACCATACCATCGGACTGAGGATGCAATGCAGCTGTCCGTGTTTTTCGAATGCCCAGTATTTTACACATTTCTTGGAACACAGCGGATTCAAAATTCCTGCCTTGGTCAAAATGTAATTCCATTGGTACACCATACCTTGCAACCCAATTATTTACAACCAAGACTGCAATTGTTTCCGCTTCTTGATTTGGGATTGGGTATACCTCTGGCCATTTGCTAAAATAATCCATAACCACCAATGCGTATTTGTTTCCGCTGTTGCTAGTAGGAAATGGACCCGCGACATCTAAAGAAATCCTTTCAAACGGTGCACCTGAGTTATATTGCTTCATCTGGCCATGACTTCGTGTTCTGGGCCCTTTGGCTCTGCTGCAAACCTCGCAGTTGGCAATCCACTCAGTGACCGACTGACGGCAACCAACCCAATAGAATCTCTGTTTAATCTTCTCGAGCGTTTTCGTGATTCCCAGATGACCTCCACTTGGACCATTATGTAGCTCGTTGAGAACGTCAGGAATCCTTTTCCTGGGAACAACTATCAGTTTCTTCTTGCACTGGCCGTCCTCACTCTCCCATATTCGATACAGGCAACCGGATATCAATTGTAAACTATTCCACTGGGCCCAATATGACTTCACAATAGGACTTTCTGCTGACATCTCCTCTTTATTCGGTCTCTCATTTCGTTCGAGCCCGTGCATAACATGGGACAGATCTGAATCTTCTAGCTGACACTTCCTTAGCTGTTCCATGTCCCAGTCATCCGAACACGTCATAGTCATAAGCCGAACATCTATAATGTCTTCCTTAGCCTCAGCTTTTGAACAGTGTTTACATTCCAAACTACATGGTCTTCGTGACATTGCATCAGCATTTCCATGGGTACGACCTTTTCGATGCTAAATGGAAAAGTCATAGCTTTGTAGTCGCTCGATCCACCGTGCCAATTGACCTTCTGGGTTACGGAACTGCAGGAGCCATTTCAACGCTGCGTGATCTGTCCTGGCGCGGAATCGCTGCCCGTAGAGGTATTTATGAAAATGTTTAATGCACTCTACCAATGCTAATAGTTCTCTCCGTGTAACGCAATAGTTCCTCTGGTTTTCCAATTGATCGGCTGTAATATGCAACTACCTTCTCCTGTCCATCGACCAGTTGTGATAAAACGCCTCCTATAGCATATCCACTCGCATCGGTATCTAGAATAAACGTTGCTCCTGGAATCGGATATGCCAACATAGAGCAGTGCACAATCGCTCTTTCAATGTTTGGAAAGCCACTTCTTGCTCCCTTTTCCACTGAAAAGCTTTATTTTTTCTTGTAAGCTCGTGAAGGCTATGGGCTACGCTGGAAAAGTTTGGTACAATTCGGCGGTAATATGTGCACAGCCCAAGGAAACTTCTTAATTCATGCAAGTTCTGTGATCTTGGCCAATCGTTTACAGCTTCTATTTTTTCATTCGCAGTACAGATGTCCTCTGTCGTTACCTTGTGACACAAATAATTTACTTCCTTTTTAAACAGCGAACACTTTTTGGGACTTAGTTTCAGACCAGCGCCAGCTATTCTCTGGAAAACTTCCTCTAAGTTTTTAAGATGTTCATAAAAGTTCTTGCCCAACACGATGATGTCGTCCAGGTACACCAAGCAGTTTTCCAATGTAGTCTTTCAATACCTGATCCATGAGTCTCTCGAAAGTAGCTGGTGCATCACAAAGTCCAAAAGGCATCACTGTAAATTGCCAAAGACCATCACCAACACTGAAGGCTGTTTTCTCTTTGTCTTCCTCCTTCACTTCCACTTGCCAGTAGCCGCTTTTCAAGTCCAGTGTGGAAAACCATTTCGTACCAGATAGAGAGTCCAGAGTATCGTCAATTCTTGACAATGGGTAGCTATCCTTCTTCGTAACGTCGTTCAACTTGCGGTAGTCCACGCAAAACCTCATTTTTCCAGCCTTCTTTTTCACAAGTACCACGGGTGAGCTCCATGGTCTAGCTGATGGTTCGATGACGCCGCTGTCCCTCATTTCTTGCACGATTTGACTTAGAACTTCCCGCTTCGCAAGTGGAACACTACGAGGGGCTTGACGGATCAGCCTAGCATCTCCAGTGTCAATTTGATGTTTCACAACTTTGGTGCGGCCTGGTTTGGAGCCATCCTGGTCAAATATATTCACGTAGTTTAAAAGCAGTTGTTTTGCTTTACTCTGATAATCTTCCTCTAGCCCCTCCGTCCATGCCATGATGTCATTTGAAAGATCATTGTTGCTGGTTGGAACGTGCTCCTGGAGCTGCTCACAGTTAATAATTACATCAGCCTCTTGACATCTTCCCAATGTAGCTCGTTTGGTAAGTTTTATTGGTGAATTGAACTCGTTGAGTACTCTTATCGGAATACGTCCACCTTGTTTTGTCATAGCCAGGGTTTTTCCTACAAGAACATTCGGTGTTGATTTGTTTGCTGCTTCGACAACCCACAATTTGTTTGTCCCACAATCTCCATCAAACTTTGCCCAGATGACTGCTTCTGATTTTGGTGGTATTTGCTGATTCTCTTCCACCATCACTCGTTTCCTGCTGTAGCCTCTCTCGTAGCCGAAATTAAGTGGCACATCCATGTTCTTATATCGCATCATCTTTCTTTGCATATCGATCTTGATGCCTTGGTCGATTAAGAAGTCCACTCCGATTATGATTTCATCAACAATCTCCACCACTATAAAATTGTATACTGCCGTGATGTTCCCAATTGCGACTTCACATACTACTTCTCCTAGGACAGTGGTGTCTTCTCCAGTACGCAATCTTGCTAATGAATTATCGCACTTTTTCGGTTTTTCGAAATTTTCGATATCGAAAAAGTGGGCGTGGCTATAGTCCTATTTCGTTCATTTTAAATAGCGATCTGAGATGAGCACCTACGAGGAACCTACGTACCAAATTTTATCAAGATACCTCAAAGTTTACTCAAGTTATCGTGTTTACGGACGGGCGGACAGGCGGACGGACATGGCTAAATGAATTTCTTTTTTCACCCAGATCATTTTGATATATAGAAGTCTATATCTATCTCGATTAGTTTATGCCGTTACGGATTACCGTTATGCGAACAAAGTTAATATACTCTGTGAGCTCTGCTCAGCTGTGTACAAAAACAGTGTAAACAAGTAAGGAAGTCTAAGTTCGTGTGAAACCGAACATTACATACCCAGCTGTACACTTAAAATGCTGTTGTTGTTTGTTTTGTGTGCTTAATAGTGGTACAAGGCTGCGCGATGTTACATACACATATGGTTCTATTCTGAACTAATTTTTCTTCGAGTTATGGCTCCCGAAACATAGAAAATTGCTTAATCATAAAAGGGGCGGTGCCTCGCTAATTTTTTTAAATTTGAAGTTTTTCCTCTTTATTGTTATAAATCCACTTGGGAAATAAAATACCATTGCTATAAAGTTCTTTTTTGCAAATATATAGCTTATTTTATTCATCCACGAACCTTTTAAAAATCTCTTACATAAAAGTGGGCGTGGTCCTTAATCGATTTTGTTAATTTTTCTTAAAAGCCCTCCTTATAGTAAAGCCAGCCTCTTTGCCGAATGTATTCATTTTGACCTGATGAAACCGAAGATAAAGCGATACACCCTAACGTGGAAGGGATTAAACGAAGGATACAAAAAAAATATGGGATTGTTCGGAAAGCTTCACAACATAAGCTTCAAGCCACAGTAATAACACACGCGCAAAGCTTGTAAGATAAATTTAAAAAATGTACCTTTTGAACTGTACGCAAAGAATTTAATCCACCCAAAATGTGTCACGCACTTAATCTTACTTGCTTATAAAAGAAATAAATATAAGGCGCGATAATCTCCGAAGAGATATAAGGCCGAGCTTCTCTTCGAATTTGCGTCGTGCTCCTCTTGATTTTCCCTAAAAATTGGCCGGACGGGACCTACATGTTTTATGTCGACACCGAACGGCATCTGCAAGGCAGATGTGTTTTCACTGAGAGATTTTACTTACTTAATTGGCGCTTAACCGTTTAAACGGTTATGGCTGTCCAACAAGGCGCGCCAGTCGGTTTTCTTTCTGCCCACCGGCACAAATTGGGAGTTCAAATCGTTTTCGACCTGGTCCTTCCAACGGAGTGGGGGCCGCCCTCTACCTCTGCTTCCATAGGCGGGTTCCGATAGAAACACTTTCTTGGCCGGAGCGTCATCTTCCATTCGCAAACCATGGCCTAGCCAGCGCAGCCGTTGCGTTTCAATTCGCTGGACTATGTTAATGTCTGCGTATAGCTCGTACAACTCATCGGTAAATCTTCTTCGGTACTCTCCATCGCCAACGCATAGAGGTCCATAAATCTTTCGAAGAACTTTTCTCTTGAACACTCCCAGAGCCGCTTCATCTGATGTTGTCATGGTCCATGCTTCTGAACCATACAGCAGTGACTTGTAGAGTATGATTTTCGTTTGCCGGGAGAGGACTTTACTTTTCAGTTGCCTACCTAGTCCAAAGTAGCATATATTGGCAAGAGTGTTTAGGCCGATGATATCAATGTCATACGCATATGCCAGTAATTGCACGCTTTTATAGAATATTGTTACAGAGCGGTTAAGCTCTGCAGCTAGTATAATTTTCTCCAGCATCAAGTTAAAGAAATCGCACGATAGGGGGTCACCCTGTCTGAAACCTCGTTTAGTTTCGAACGGCTTGATGGTGTTGCTCAATTCGTCGTCAAAATGTCATTTTGCACAGCCGTATACGTTTTGCGGGTAAACCAAATTCAGACATAGCGGCATATAGGCAGCTCCTTTTCGTGCTGTCGAATGCGGATTTAAAATCGACGAAGAGGTGGTGTGTGTCGATTCTCTTTTCACGGGTTTTTCCAAGATTTGACGCATTGTGAAAATCTGGTCGATGGTAGATTTACCAGGCCTGAAGCCGCACTGATAAGGTCCAATCAGCCGATTCACGGTGAGCTTCACTCTTTTGCACAATACACTTAACAGAACCTTATATGCTATATTAAGAAGGCTGATTCCGCGATAGTTGTTGCAGTTTGTAGTATCCCCCTTCTTGTGGACTGGGCAATGAGCACTTAGATTCCGATCGTGGGGCATGCACTCGTCAGCACATATTTTTCGAAGAAGCTGATGCATGCGCCTTACCAACTCCTCACCGCCGTATTTGAATAGCTCCGCAGGCAATCCATCAGCGCCCGCGGACTTGTTGTTTTTCAATCTGGTTATTGCTATTCTAACTTCGTCATAATCGGATGGGGGACATTTATTCCATCATCATCGATTGCGGGATCGGGTGCGTCATCCCTGTGCGGTAAATCGATGTCTCCATTCAGGAGAGCAGAGAAGTGGTCCCTCCATAATCTAAGTATTTTCTGGACATCAGTTACAAGGTCGCCGTTTTCGTTCTTACAGGAGTTTGCCCCGGTCTTAAAACCTTCCGTCTGTCGCCGAATTTTTTTGTAAAATCTTCGGGCGTTATTGGTGGCTAGCAGCTCAAGATCCTCGCACTCACGCCTTTCTGTCTCTGCTTTTTTCTTCCTGAAAAGGCGTCACGCTTCGCTTTTTAACTCGCGATAGCGTTCACACACACCTCTTGTTGCATTCGCTTTTAACGTAGCCCTGTAGGCAGCGTCTTCTCTTTCGGCTGCAACGCAACATTCTTCATCATACGAGTTGTTTTTCCGTGGCCGCCGGTAACCAATATTTTCCTCGGCGGCAGTACGAAGTGCTTTGGAGATATGCTCCAACTGCTCCTTCAGGCTGAGTTGAGCTCTCAGAGAGCAGGTGTGGGAGTCAAGTTGCGAAATCATTGGCAGTCTGTTGCGAGTGCAGCCTTTCAAAGTCTAGATTTCCTTGTGTTTTTTGTTCCTTGGTTTTAGCCGCGCAGAGGCTGATGCGTATTTTGGCTGCGACGAGATAATGGTCCGAGTCGATGTTAGGTGCTCGGATCGTGCGCACATCTAAAATACTGGAGGCATTCCGTCCGTCTATCACAACGTGATTGATCTGATTGCCAGTATTTCGTGCGGGGGACAGCCATGTAGCTTGATGTATCTTCTTATGCATGAACCTCGTGCTGGATATGATCATTTTTCGAGCACCGGCAAAGTCAATCAGCCTCAGTCCATTAGGAGAAGTTTCATTGTGTAGGTTGAACTTTCCGACTGTAGGGCATTTTAACCGAAAAGCTTTTCGTAGTAGAAATACACAGAAATAAACATTTTTTAAATTTAATGAAAATCGGTTCGGATGTATACATTCTGATAAGATTAAGTAACTTATAACGAAAAAACTAGTAAAATATTGACGGCCTACTTGCTGTACAAGGAAATATTTTTGGGACACCTGTGTCGCATATGCCCGAAATGGTTAAAAATACGGTCATGTTGTTGTTGTAGCGATAAGGTTGCTCCTCGAAGGCTTTGGGGAGGGTTGTCGATGTGATGGTCCTTTGCCGGATATAGATCCGGTACGCTCCGGTAACACAGCACCATTAAGGTGCTATCCCGACCATCTCGGGAACGATTTATGTGACCACATTAAACCTTCAAGCCATCCCTCCCTGCCCACCCCCAAGTTCCATGAGGAGCTTGGGGTCACCCGAGGCTCGCCTGTTAATGAAACAGGATTCGCCGCGGTTAAGTGAGGTTGACTATTGGGTTTGGAGAAGATATATATTGCGCTGGCAACCTGAAGGGTTACGCTACACAGCCCCTTGAATCTGGTATTTTAGTCGCCTCTTACAACAGAAATACCTACCGCGGATATATTCTGACCCCCCGACCCGCTGAGGAAAAAATACGGTCATATTGTACACGTATCACTTAACGTATGTGAAGTTAATACCACGATTCAGCTGTACAAATATAGAAACGAACAATGAAGCACAATTAAATTTTCCTTTGAAAAATAATAGAATATACGAACTAATTTCATTTTGCTAGAATAAACATAGAAACCTTGAATTTGCTATTTCGGTAGAATAAAAGCTATTTATTTGTTTAACTGATTCAGCATTTGTATTACGCTTGACGCATTAACCATAAAAAATAAAAAATAAAATAATGATAATTAGTGCTTGGCGCAATTTATCTCCATGAATATTTAGGCCGAACGTCTCTTCAAATTTGCGTCTTGCTCCATTTTGATTTTCCCTACAAATTGGCAGATGGGACATTTATGTTTTACACCTTCTTTGCCCACCCTGGCGTTAAAGTCGCCAAGCACGACTTTTATATTATGGCGTGGGCAGCGCCTCCTCATCGTCTTTCTACTCTGTCGGTGCATGGGCGCAGATGAATGATATATTAAAAAACTTTGCTTTAATTCGGATAGCGGCGAGACGTTCCTCCACAGGCGTCAACGCCAGTACTTGGCGACAAAGTCTCCCACCACGAATCCAACGCCGAAACTCCGCTTATTTGTATGGCCACTCTAATAGATGCCACACTTCTTTATCTTCCTTCTACCTTCCTTCGTCCAACGCATTTCGTGATTGCGGTGATGTCAGATTTTGCTTTGATGAGGACATCAACCAGCCGGGCACCTGCGCCAATCCCATTCAGGGAGCGGACGTTCCAGTTGCATGCCCCCAATTCATTGTCCTTCAAACGTTTGCCATGGTCGTCATCAATAGGAGCGTTTCTTTTTATCCGAGGCTTGTTGGTTCTTTACATTGGAGTGTGGTTTGACGTCGCGGGTTCCAAGCCCAGCGCACAACCCGCTCAGCGGAGGTGAAAATATTAATGGCACGTTTATATAGCTACCCGCTTGATCCAAGACAGACGCCCGCTTGCAGCCGCACCTCGTTGTGGACAGATTCTGCTGATGAAAGATCCCCTGGGTATCCTTAAACCGATTATATCAGAGTGGTCAAGCCAGGTTGTCGCCTTCTCACATTAGCTCACCACTAAACGGCTACCCAGAGGATACTTGGCCGCAGGCGACCGGAAGAAGTGAGCTGCTTGAACCGCATGCAAAAGAATCGCTCTGGCCTTTCTCAGGTGAATGGCGATCAGAAGCTTTCCCCACTTTCGTAGACTTTTACACACGGCTCCACCCACGCACTTTATCATTACTTGTTAATGTATTGTCCCAGTTTTTTCATATCTCGAAAATTTCGATATGGAAAGACAGATGGGAGGCTGTGTATAAGAAGTAAGCGTGATTTCAAATTGTTTCCGCCTATTTTTTTCCTAAACAGTTATTGTTGTAAAAACAATACTCTAATCAAATATTGTGAGAATTCGTGGATAATTTATTAATAATTTGGGAAAGATTTAAAAAACGTCGCATCAGGACGGACAAGGTGACAGGTTTCGCTATTCTACTTTGTAAATATCTTCAGAGCCTTTTTTCACGGGAGAGGGATTCGAACCCGCACTCCTCCGAAGTCTGAACCGTAACAAGCACATTCAGTAAAGGCTATGTCTTTTTTATTATGCAACGTGTCCCAATTGACTTCCTTGCATAGTTTATTCTTTGCACAGTACACACTTTGTATGTTAGCTTTGGCTCAAGGCTTTTTTTGTTGTTGGTGGTTAAAAGGACTGGTTTCTTTGTTATATTTATAGGAATACAATGAGCTTTTTTTTATTATTTTATTATTATTAGGCCTCGATGTACTGCAACCTTTATTTAGATCTATTATTTGTGCTTGACCTCTCAACCTTCTACTGTATGTGGAGGCTTTTAATGAATTTAGGCACTCCATCAATCTCTTTGGTTCATATCGCGAAGGAAATAAGAGACACGCTACCTAGGCGGGAGTGTCTCTGCCTTAACAGAGCTATGTATACGCAGAACCGGCGTTTCATCCTCCAGCTCACAGAAGTGACAGATGTTTTTGTCGGATAAATTTAACTTACTTAGGTGATATCGTAGACTACAGTGTGTCGTAAAGTACGCAGAGTTCATAAGTAATCTCCGCTTAGATTAATGAGTGGGCTAATACTCTCGTTGCTGGGGGCATAAACGAATTGGTCTGTCTTTGCCCTGGTCATTCAATCCAGTGTTGTCTGAACTGTTTGGCTTGCCAGTTACTTATGGCTTTCCTAGTATGTGCCTCTGTGAGCCCACAAAAGACATAGAATTTACCAAAATTGTTTATTGATATTAATTAGGCGAGGATTTACCTCATTGATTTTCAATGTATATGAATAAGAGAGATTTACTAAAAAAGTGGAGGTGCCACACCCATTTTCAAACATTTTCTAACTTTCGAACTTTGCTCCATTATATCAATTTCATTTAACTGTATATCGTAGTTGAATTCTTTGTTACCAGCAAGCTAGAAAAAACTAGGGGGACTCATGTAACCGTATAAATGCCTTATAAAGTGTGTAAACGTATAAATTTATCTAGTTTACGTACGAGCTGTCAAATTTTGTATGAAAAATCATTTACACAATTTGTATAAATTTACTCGCACATTTCAATAGGGGGACTCATGTAACCGTATAAATGCCTTATAAAGTGTGTAAACGTATAAATGTATCTAGTTTACGCACGAGCTGTCAAATTTTGTATGAAAAATCATTTACACAATTTGTATAAATTTACGCGCACATTTCATTGTGTAAACGCGGTAAACTCAAAGGAATGCACCCTTGCAGACATTACAGACGGCATTTTCATCAAAAATCTCCAACATCAGCAAGTAAAGGCGTTTTAGTTTTGATTTTTCACTTAATCTTGGTATTTTTTAATTTGTATAACAATCAAAAAAAATTGTTTGGAAATAATACAGCTGAAAAACAATCAAGTTTATCAAGAGTATTACTAGGTGCGTTCATATAACCGCGTGTGTAAATGGATATAATTTTACACCTTATAAGTTTATATGCTATCATGAGTCCCCCTATTGTGCAAACGCGGTAAACTCAAAGGAATGCAACCTTGCAGACATTACAGACGGCATTTTCATCAAAAATCTCCAACATCAGCAAGTAAAGGCGTTTTAGTTTTGATTTTTCCCTTAATCTTGGTATTTTTTAATTTGTATAACAATCAAACAAATTTTTTTGGAAATAATACAGCTGAAAAACACTCAAGTTTATCAAGAGTATTACTAGGTGCGTTCATATAACCGCGTGTGTAAATGGATATAATTTTACACCTTATAAGTTTATATGCTATCATGAGTCCCCCTATTGTGTAAATGATTTTTCATACAAAATTTGACAGCTCGTGTTTAAACTAGATAAATTTATACGTTTACACACTTTTTAAGGCATTTATACGGTTACATGAGTCCCCCTAATTTGTATAAATTTACGCGCACATTTCATTAGGGGGACTCATGATAGCATATAAACTTATAAGGTGTAAAATTATATCCATTTACACACGCGGTTATATGAACGTACCTAGTAATACTCTTGATAAACTTGATTGTTTTTCAGCTGTATTATTTCCAAAAAAATTTTTTTAATTGTTATACAAATTAAAAAATACCAAGATTAAGTGAAAAATCAAAACTAAAACGCCTTTACTTGCTGATGTTGGATATTTTTGATGAAAATGCCGTCTGTAATGTCTGCAAGGTTGCATTCCTTTGAGTTTACCGCGTTTACACAACGAAATGTGCGCGTAAATTTATACAAATTGTGTAAATGATTTTTCATACAAAATTTGACAGCTCGTGCGTAAACTAGATAAATTTATACGTTTACACACTTTATAAGGCATTTATACGGTTACATGAGTCCCCCTATTGTGTAAACGCGGTAAACTCAAAGGAATGCAACCTTGCAGACATTACAGACGGCATTTTCATCAAAAATCTCCAACATCAGCAAGTAAAGGCGTTTTAGTTTTGATTTTTCCCTTAATCTTGGTATTTTTTAATTTGTATAACAATCAAAAAAATTTTTTTGGAAATAATACAGCTGAAAAACACTCAAGTTTATCAAGAGTATTACTAGGTGCGTTCATATAACCGCGTGTGTAAATGGATATAATTTTACACCTTATAAGTTTATATGCTATCATGAGTCCCCCTATTGTGTAAATGATTTTTCATACAAAATTTGACAGCTCGTGCGTAAACTAGATAAATTTATACGTTTACACACTTTTTAAGGCATTTATACGGTTACATGAGTCCACCTAATTTGTATAAATTTACGCGCACATTTCAATGTGTAAACGCGATAAACTCAAAGGAATGCAACCTTGCAGACATTACAGCAGGCATTTTCATCAGAAATCTCCAACATCAGCAAGTAAAGGAGTTTTATTTTTGATTTTTCATTTAATCTTGGCATTTTTTAATTTGTATAAGAATCAAAAAAATTTTGTTTGGCAATAATACAGCTGATAAATAATCAAGTTTATCAAGAGTATTACTAGGTGCGTTCATATAACAGCGTGTGTAAATGGATATACTTTTACACCTTATAAGTTTATATGCTTTCATGAGTCCCCCTACTGTGAAGTGCGCGTGCCCCCCAAACACAGTGTAAAAAGTAAGTAAGTAAGTAAGCTGTTTGGCCAATTTTAGTGTATTCACAAAAGATGTTTTGTTCTAAAAAATTGTCCAATTATAGATTAAACCCTTCGTTGGTCACCCTGTGTAGGTGAAAACATAACTGTCAAATGAATCTGTCTGGTAGGTAGCTATCCTCCAGATAAGATCTAACTTAGCTGGAGATGGTAAAAAGGCCCTTAGTGACTACCTCCAAACTAGTGCTAATCGGATGCATATTGGGAGAGTAGGTAGCCACACTTGTATCAACAATGCTGATTAATTTTGAAAGTTTAATTAATAAAAGTTTGCGACTATTTCAGAACCACCTAAGACTGAACCAATTAGGAACGCTTTAAAAAGGTATACAATGAACTTGCCTTTTGAATGCGTCTTTAACTAATTCAGTTCAGGTGGTTTTGAAATAGTCGCAGACTTTGATTAATTTATTTAAATATATATACCTAGCTCGGACCTAAGCGCTATTGGTACAAGTGTGAATACTAAATGTTCCGCTCTTAATTTTCTGCTGGGTACTCATTTTTATTCTAAAGCTTATTGCTTTTTTTTGATTCAATAGCACACAATTTTTAGTTTGGTTTTCTTAAAGTGCTATGAAAAGGCAATTATAAGCTTCAAAAATAAATTATTTACCTTTAAGAGACACGTGTTGTTTAATTTATCTCATTCGTAATCTTTTTTGCATATGTGACCTGGAATCATGAAACGACCCTATTGTGCGAAAATACCGTTGTTCACTTTTTGAGTGATTCTTATAGGAAATTTAACGCTCTTTCCAATGGAGCAAACCGAAATTTTTTATCTTTCTTAGTTTTTTCACAAATCGCATTTAAAGCCAAATCAGACCACAAATACGATTTTTTGTGAAATATTGCGATCCATGCGCCACCTAGGGCCGTAGAGAGGAAATCCGGGCCCGGTACTAAACAATCTACGGGCCCCCTATAACAAATTCAATAATACTGTCACGGATATTAGCATCACTAAGCTATACCATCACTAAGGCAATGCTAAGGCCATGCTAAGCGGTGTTTACGTCAATAATCAAATCATGTATACCCATATATAAGGCCTATGTGCGAGAGATTGTAAACTACAAACTCACATACATCTGAGAGACGCTGAAAAGTAGAAAATTGTAAACAAGTAGAAACTATATGAGAACTATAAACACTCGAAATAGTTGGTAAGTTCTGGAAATAAAAGAGCCTAGATGTATGCAGCGTAAACTATAAAAGCGGCGCAAGCGAGTAAAAAGTAATTCAGTTTGAGTTGAGCTATCAATCAGTTTGATTAAGCACGCGATCTGGCGGCCAATAGTAAAGTTTCATTTGAATTATCAATCAGTTTGGTTATTAAGCCAGTGAGTAGCAAAGTATAAGTGTTAATGTGAAGTACTTTAATAAAGGCCATTTTTCCATCATTCAATATTGGAGTTATTTATTCAACAGTTTAGTGATTCAAACTTAGCAGAGGATTGCAAATAAGAGGATTTGCAGAAAACTCGTTACAATTGGTGTCAGAAGAGGAATTGTTGAGTAAATTCCGAAGATTCGGAATACAACTTGGACATGGCAAAGTTCAGTGAATTGAAGATCCAGCAACTGAAGAAGGAGTTGGAGAGCCGTGGATTGAATACAAGCGCGTTAAACTCGAACTTCAGGCACGGCTACGAGAGGCAATGGAAGCAGAAGGAATTGATGTGGACGAGTGGCATTGACAAAACCTAAAAGACGCAGGAAAACGAAGCAACAAATTTCCGAGAAAGAATGCGAGGGTAGTTTCAAGCCGGATCGCACTACTGTTGTGAAATGTGGGAACGATACTGATTATGCGAAGCCAATCCGTCAAGCGCAAGCTCTACGAAGTAGTTCATTGGCCAAGCAACAGAGTGCGGGGGAACGATCCAGGATAATGAGTAGTAAGATGACACACAGGTACGACAACAAGAATAATTCGGAGGGTTTCTTGGAGGGAGATTTGGTACTGTTGTACAACCCTCGCCGGCGGAAAGGTGTTCCTTCCAAATTTTGGTGCAGTTGGGAAAGCCCGTACAACGTTGTAAAAAGGATCAGTGATGCCATCTACCGCATACAAACAATTGGGAAACCACGAAATAGAAGGGTGGTTCATTTGGAGAGATTAGCAGCGTTTAGATCGAGAGATTTGTCTGATCGGGACGATCAGACTTAGGTGGAGGGCAGTGTCACGGATATTAGCATCACTAAGCTATACCATCACTAAGGCAATGCTAAGGCCATGCTAAGCGGTGTTTACGTCAATAATCAAATCATGTATACCCATATATAAGGCCTATGTGCGAGAGACTGTAAACTACAAACTCACATACATCTGAGAGACGCTGAAAAGTAGAAAATTGTAAACAAGTAGAAACTATATGAGAACTATAAACTCTCGAAATAGTTGGTAAGTTCTGGAAATAGAAGAGCCTAGATGTATGCAGCGTAAACTATAAAAGCGGCGCAAGCGAGTAAAAAGTAATTCAGTTTGAGTTGAGCTATCAATCAGTTTGATTAAGCACGCGATCTGGCGGCCAATAGTAAAGTTTCATTTGAATTATCAATCAATTTGTTTATTAAGCCAGTGAGTAGCAAAGTATAAGTGTTATTGTGAAGTACTTTAATAAAGGCCATTTTTCCATCATTCAATATTGGAGTTATTTATTCAACAGTTTAGTGATTCGAACTTAGCAGAGGATTGCAAATAAGAGGATTTGCAGAAAATTCGTTACAATACATTTGATTAATTTGAATTAAGGACATCTCATTCATGAATAATTATTGATAGATTACATCAAAAAAGTTTTTGCCACATCAACTAATTGATTTTTGGCCTAAGATCTGAAAATAAAATCAACACAGAATATTTACTATTTATACTGTTTTATTGTAACGTAGAAATAAAATTCTCTTTTAACAGCCACATATTGTTTTAAATAATCTTTTCTAGTTATTTGGTAACATTTTAGTACATTTCTGATAAATATAATGCTGATAATAAATTTTAATTATTCAATATAGAACGTTCGGATATCAAAGAGTGGCTTTTCTTGCCTTTTTTCGCTTCAAATTTTTTTATAATAATATCCAAATTTAACTGTGTTGCCAAAACAGATTCAACACAAAGCGTGGCAAACAGGGCTGGATTCGCAACAACAAAACACAGCAAGCAGCGACACTTATGTACAAGTCAACGAAAAACATTCCACAAATATAACCAGCAGCTCGAAGTGAAGAGATATCTCACGCACACACATGTAGTCATCAGCCGAAGTAGTAACTCACACATACACATGTATAAACTACAAATATATATGTATATAGCTGGTAACCAAGCCTGACTTACAACAGTTCGCGATATTACTAGACCTTAGGAGAGATGTGTGAACGAAAAACCGAGAGTATAAAAGCAGCGCAACCTGAGGAATCAGCAATCTGTTTGATTTAACCACGCTTTTATGAAGTACGCCATATTGAAGTATAATTGTACTAGTCCCAAAGTAGAATAAATAAAGACCATATTACAATACTGAATATTGAAGTTATTTCTTCGACAGTTCAGCGAAACGACCGTTAGCAGAAGGTGCACAATATCAGGAAATCCCCAAATTCGTTATTCATTTATATGTCATCCGTCATTAATCCTTCACTCATTCATCATTGTAGTTGAAATTTCCGCTTGAAAGCTTCTACACCCTCTGTTCCAAAACTAACCCAAATTTTTCAAAATAAAACAACCAGTGTACATTTTTAGATAATTCTTTTTTATTATTCAATATACTCCCCTTTCACTTCGATACACTTCTTTGTACGCTCATAAAATTTGTCAAATGAGTTGGAAATGTGCTTTTTAAGAACCTTGCCTAGTTCGTCGGTCGTCGCATTTTGAAAGCGGTAAATTGAGTTTTATTTATTTGAGTAAAATTTATTTTCACTTCTGGGCCTGTATTACGTGTTACGATTCGTGATCGAAACACATTTTTTAAATCACAATAGCTCTTGAAATGTGGATCGGATTAATGGCGTATTTGAACTAGCGACAAATAGTACTTGTTAGATCTATTCCTTATTATAATTTTTAAAAAAATTTTGACAGTTGCATACTTATTGCTTGAGTGAAAATGGTTTTCAGTCACTGATCGTAATACGGGCCCGGATTATATTTTTCTTTCACTCTCTAGAATTTTATGTTGGTAAGAAAATTTTTGAAAACTTTTTACATTTTTCTAGGGCCCCCGATTTAGGCAACTCGCTATTCTGCCTACTTGTTAATCCAGACCTGGTGGCAAGTCCTGAAACTCGCTCTTGAGATGAACACGATCTATGAAAGTTTTTGGTTCTTTCAAGGACGCTGAAAAAACGTTCCGCACTAGCTACAATGGCAGATATAGTGCTAAAGATATATAAAGCAACACAAATGTTGGGGAAAATTGTATACAGATTTTGAACATAGATGGCATTTAGCACTTCCAATGGCGATAGACTTTTATCAAAATTTGCTTGGTAAATGTGTTTCAAGTGAATTATTTCGCATTCTGAGCTTTAAGAGACGTCCGACTTGTATTTTTCGACAAATTTTGCTGCACTCGCCCGAACCGTAGTTTCATCGATGTCGTCAAATTGCCACCAAAAGAAAAACGTCTCGTTCAAATTTCTCAGTAATGCCGTGGTTACCGAATCAATGATCAACAAGAATGTATTGGATCATCCGTAATCATCTCATTTCCATTATCTTCAAAACGTCTTTTGGGTGTTCTCCTCCGAATGTCTGGAAACTTTGGCGAGATGTTTAATTGAATAGCAACGGTTTTGCATTCGTTTCAAATTGTTTCCCATTGGTTTCTGATCAACTTCAAATCAGCAGATAAGGCATCTAGATGTCGGACCTTTTCATCTATGGTGGCGTCTCTAGCTTGGAGTACGACGTTTCTTTCATTAATGGTAGTCAGTATTTTGAACCAAATTGAGTACAGCAAGATACATTCGAACTTGTTGATGTACTTGAGAATGTCGGTAACATCTTAATATGCTTGTGCAGTCAAATGTAGCTTAGGTAATGCGAACGTCACTGCCCGCGCCCTACATCCTATTATAAAATCAGCGTAGACAGGCTCCACAATTCCTGGTGAATGGGAAGAAGGGGCTATAATCACTATCCAAAAAAAGGCGATCTTAGCCAATGCAAAAACTGGTGCAGCATTACATTGCTTAACACAATCCATAACGTTCTAGCATTCATCATACTTGCAAGAATAACGCCCACGCTCAACGCACAATTGCGTAAAGAACAGAACGGCTTTAGACCAAATCGGTATTGCCTGGACCACATCAATACCTTACGAATAATCATAGAATAGTCTAATGAATGGAGATCGCCACTATATCTTCTCTTCGCTGACTTTCAACGTGCGTTTGACACAATCTTCCGTGACGCGATATGGAGTGCGCTGCAACACTGTGGCGTCCCAGAGAAAGACATCGACATGATTAAGGCCCTTTACAAATATGCAATGATCAGTGTACGCTTCAAAGGAATAAACAGCAACAAATTTAGCATAAACAAAGGTGTACGACAAGGGTGCGTCTTATCACCGCTGCTTTTCATAGTAGTGCTGCATGATATCTTGAAGCGCACAAACGCAGAAGCCGCGGATGGGTTACAATGGAGGCTGAATCAGAAACTAAGCGCAAAAACTAAGCTAATGAGACTGCAAACAACGAACACATCTCCTCTCCAACTTGTATCAAATGGCAGCACTACCGTCATTGAGGATGTAGAAGAGTTCTGCTACCTTGGTAGCCAAATTACTAAAGATGGCGGTGCAGAATCGAATGTATCTGAAATGATCTGTAGGGCACAACTGCATTCCATAAGTTAACCCGAGTATGGCGCTCTCGCATACTGTCGATGAAAACAAAATTGAGGATTTTTAACACCAGCGTGAAATCAGTTATATGGATCCGAAACCTGGCTTGTCTCTGACCGTATTAGCTGACGACTGCAAACGTTTATAAACAAGTATCTGAGAATAGTCTGCCGTGTGAGTGACATACAAACAACCCCTCAATCAAAACTGAAAGTAAAAAACGTAAGTGGGGTTGGATCTGTCACACTCTCAGCAGAGAAGATGACAACGTTGCCAAAATGGCCTTCCAATGGAACCCACAACTAAGCCGGCGCAGGGGACGTCCTCGACAAACTTGAATGCGTACGATTTTCAATGAGAGCTCTTCCACCGCCACCTGGAATGAAACAAGACGTTTAGCTACTGATACAAATCGTTGGAGAGCGTTTGTCTCCACCCCATGCTCCGGCTAGGAGCGATAAGTTGTGCTACTGGATGGCTATGGTATTAGTTTTAACTTTTGCGATTGTCAACTAGATGTTCAATTTTATCAAGGAATATAATAATAATAATGCGTTTAGTGCTTGTGTTAATCTTGGAACATAGTTTGCGAATATTCTGATTGCCTTAAATCTAGCCGACCACCTAGTGTCTGAAAGACTGTGAAGAGAGCTCGGTATACTTTTTTTTTTGAGGATGTCGTTGTGGACTGGCTTTCAGTGGTAAGACAGAGGTGGCGTGTGGCATGGTGGCAAGCCCTGCTAGCTCGTCGGACGGGGTGGGGTTTTGCGCACCAGCCTTACCAACAACTACACTAACAAAAAAAAGTGGAGTTCATGCCAAGTTCTAAAAAGAAAAGGGGAAAGCTGAAAGAGATACAATAGACGTAAGGGGAGCAGAGAGATAAAGGAGGGGGAAATCAAAAAAAAGGGGGAAAAAAGGTGGAGGCCTGTCTAGTCAGGTGGAGTCTACCCACCCTCTTCGCGTATCTTACACGAAGCCATGGGCGCCGTGCTGACTCCTCTAATTTTACGGCGCCCCCAAACCTGACTCAAGTCTGTCTGTCTGCAAGTCTATTAGGCCATCACCCCTACGTCCCCTCTTAAGCCCAGAGCAACCCCCACACCAAAGATCTTAAAATCAGCCCTCCATTACAGTGATCAACAAAAAGCTCAACTCGTAAAATTCCAAATCGTTATAAGCATATCTTTATTTATAAAATTTAAAGTTAGACCTATCTCCTACTAAGTGTGATTCCTCAGATATTCTTACAAAAAAAAAAAATATAAAAAAGCTTACATTCTAACCATTCCTTAATATAAAAATTCCAAAAATATGAAATATACAAAAAAAAAGGAAAGGAAATAAAAGAAAAATAAAAAATTTGAAAATTAGTTGAATAAAAATATATGCTAATCAAAAATTCAACGTTAGCTATCGCTTTAACCACCGATATACAAGCAAAAACCCGTATATTATTTTAACTTAGTATTTGATACCAAAAGGCAAGAAAAATATATTTGATCAAAAAGAAGTTAACGAGAAAAATAATCTGGTGTACGTGAACAGGCACACCCTAATGGTTGTCGTATCTAACTATGTCTTTTGATATCTTTAAAATTACAAAAAAAAACGAATTCATATATATGTGGCAAAAATTCAAACGTTAAGCAAAAATTAAAAGTAAATCCCTGACCTAGGCTAAGGCATTAGATATATCGGTCATTGACATATATGTAAAGAAATGGAACACAAATAGTATTGTCAATTTTCTCACTCACCTGATCTCAGCACATCAGCATTGGAGGCGCCTTCAAGCTGCGGGGACCTGTGAGGAAGGGAAATTTACATACATATGCCTTTGCCTACTCATAAAAAAAATACCTTTTACTGCCTGAGCAAAGGTTCAATGAAGTTTTTAAATGTCACCGTGATCACTCACTCGCGATAGCGGGCGGCGAGTGGGTAAACACGCAAACTGAACAAAATTAAAAACGAAGAGGAAAACGCGAAAACTATAAGTGACAGAGAAATAAAAAAAAAAACCGAAAAAATATAGAAAGTTTAAAACGAGAAAGAGCGAATTACAAAAAAAAAATCGAGGAGAGAAGCTCCAAATCGGCAATTAAATGCTAGTGCTAGTGTATTTTTGAATATAACCCTAATTAGGAGAACCTACGGAAAATTACTACGAGCTAAATGTAATACGAAATGCTGCAGTGAACAAAATAAGTGAAGATATGGTATGAAAAAAAACTATTGACGAAAATTAATAAAAATAATTACAGGAAAATTTCAAAGTGAATATTAATAATAATAGTCAAAAAGAAAATGGTGAGGCAAAATAGTGCAAAAGCCCATACGAAAAAAGAAAAATTCCAATAAAAACAAGTAAGGAAGGCTGAGTTCGGGTGTAACCGAACATTACATACTCAGTTGAGAGCTATGGAGACAAAATAAGGAAAATCACCATGTAGGAAAATGAACCTAGGGTAACCCTGGAATGTGGTTGTATGACATGTGTATCAAATGGAAGGTATTAAAGAGTATTTTAAGAGAGAGTAGGCCATAGTTCTATGGATGGACGCCATTTCGGTATATCGCCATAAAGGTGGACCAGGGCTGACTCTAGAATGTGTTTGTACGATATGGGTATCAAATGAAAGGTGATAATGAGTATTTTAAAAGGGAATGGGCTTTAGTTCTATAGGTGAACGCCTTTTCGAGAAATCCCCATAAAGGTGGACCAGGGGTGACTCTAGAATATGTTTGTACGATATGGGTATCAAATGAAAGCTGTTAATGAGTATTTTGAAAAGGAGTGATCCTTAGTTCCCTAGGTGGACGCCGTTTCGAGATATCGCCATAAAGGTGCACCAGGGGTGTCTCTAGTTGTACGATATGGGAATCAAATGAAAGGTGTTACTGAGCGTTTTAAGAGGGAGTGGGCATAAGGTCTATAGGTGGACGCCTTTTCGAAATGTCGCCATTAGGGTGGGCCAGGGGTGACTCTAGAATGTGTTTGTACGATATGGGTATCAAACGAAAGGTGTTACTGAGCATTTTAAGAGGGAGTGGGCATTAGGTCCATAGGTGGACGCCTTTTCGAGATATCGCCATTAGGGTGGGCCAGGGGTGACTCTGGAATGTGTTTGTACGATATGGGTATCAAATGAAAGGTGGTAATGAGTATTTTAAAAGGGAGTAATCCTTAGTTCTATAGGTGGACGCCTTTTCGAGATATCGCCATAAAGGTGGACCAAGGGTGACTCTAGAATGTTTGTACGATATGGGTATCAAACGAAAGGTGTTACTGAGCATTTTAAGAGGGAGTGGGCACTAGGTCTATAGGTGGGCGCCTTTTCGAGATATCGCCATTAGGGTGGGCCAGGGTGACTCTAGAATGTGTTTGTACGATATGGGTATCAAATGAAAGGTGGTAATGAGTATTTTAAAAGGGAGTAATCCTCAGTTCTATAGGTGGACGCCTTTTCGAGATATCGCCATAAAGGTTGACCAAGGGTGACTCTAGAATGTTTGTACGATATGGGTATCAAACGAAAGGTGTTACTGAGCATTTTAAGAGGGAATGGGCATTAGGTCTATAGGTGGACGCCTTTTCGATATATCGCCATTAGGGTGGGCCAGGGGTGACTCTAGAATGTTTGTACGATATGGGTATCAAACGAAAGGTGTTACTGAGCATTTTAAGAGGGAGTGGGCATTAGGTCTATAGGTGGACGCCTTTTCGAGATATCGCCATTAGGGTGGGCCAGGGGTGACTCTAGAATGTTTGTACGATATGGGTATCAAAGGAAAGGTGTTACTGAGCATTTTAAGAGGGAGTGGACATTAGGTCTATAGGTGGACGCCTTTTCGAGATATCGCCATTAGGGTGGGCCAGGGGTGACTCTAGAATGTTTTTACGATATGGGTATCAAACGAAAGGTGTTACTGAGCATTTTAAGAGGAAGTGGGCATTAGGTCTATAGGTGCACGCCTTTTCGAGATATCGCCATTAGGGTGGGCCAGGGTTGACTCTAGAATGTGTTTGTACGATATGGATATCAAATTAAAGGTATTAATGAGGGTTTTAAAAGCGAGTGGCCCTTAGATGTATATGTGAAGGCGTTCTCGCGATATCGACCAAATGTGGATCAGGTGATCCAGAAAATCATCTGTCGGGTACTGCTAATTTATTTATATATTCAATAACACTAACAGTATTCCTGCCAAGATTCCAAGGCCTGTTGATTTCGCCTTGTAGAACTTTTTCATTTTCTTCTACTTAATATGGTAGGTGTCACACCCATTTTACCAAGTTTTTTTCCAAAGTTATATTTTGCGTCAATAAACCAATCCAGTTACCATGTTTCATCCCTTTTTTCGTATTTGGTATAGAATTATGGCATTTTTTTAATTTTTCGTAATTTTCGATATCGATAAAGTGGGCGTGGTTATGGTCGGATTTCGGCCATTTTTTATACCAAGATAAAGTGAGTTCAGATAAGTACGTGGGCTAAGGTTAGTAAAGATATATCGGTTTTTGCTCAAGTTATTGTGTTAACGGCCGAGCGGAAGGACAGACGGTGGACTGTGTATAAAAACTGGGCGTGGCTTCCACCGATTTCGACCATTTTCACAGAGAACGGTTAACGTCATAGAGTCTATGCTCCTACCAAATTTCAAAAGGATTGGTAAATTTTTGTTCGACTTATGGCATTAAAAAAATTCTAGACACACTAAATGAAAATGGGCGGAGCCACGCCCATTTTGAAATTTTCTTTTATTTTTGTATTTTGTTGCATCATATCATTACTGGAGTTGAATTTTGACTTAATTTACTTATATACAGTAAAGATATTAAATTTTTTGTTAAAATTTTAATTTAAAAAAAATTTTTTTTAAAAAGTGGGCGTGTTCTTCATCCAATTTTGCTAATTTTTATTTAGCACATATATAGTAATAGTAGTAACGTTCCTGCCAAATTTCATCATGATATCTTCAACGACTGCCAAATTACAGCTTGCAAAACTTTTAAATTACCTTCTTGTAAAAGTGGGCGGTGCCACGCCCATTGTCCAAAATCTTACTAATTTTCTATTCTGCGTCATAACGTCAACCCATCTACCAAGTTTCACCGCTTTAACCGCATTTGGCAATGAATTATCGCATTTTTTCGGTTTTTCGAAATTTTCGATATCGAAAAAGTGGGCGTGGTTATAGTCCGATATCGTTCATTTTAAATAACGATCTGAGATGAGTGCTCAGGAACCTACATACCAAATTTCATCAAGATACCTCAAAATTTACTCAAGTTATCGTGTTAACGGACGGACGGACGGACGGACGGACGGACATGGCTCAATCAAATTTTTTTTGGATCCTGATTATTTTGATATATGGAAGTCTATATCTATCTCGATTCCTTTATATATGTACAACCAACCGTTATCCAATCAAACTTAATATACTCTGTGAGCTCTGCTCAACTGAGTATAAAAATGTGTATGCAAATGCCCTTTCATGCCCTCCTTGGGCGTTCAATGTTGATGGCGTCGGCGATGGTGACGTCGCTGTGTTGCTGCTGCTGTTGTCGCTTCTTGACGCTGCGTGGGTGCTGGCGGCGTCGCTGTCGTCGCTGCTGCTGTCTACCGTCCACTTTCGGTCACTTTGGCCGATCCTCTCTCTTGCGCTCTCTCTCTCTCTTCTCCGAGCTCTACTGATCGGCGGTCCCAATATTCCGCCGTTCCTGCGGTCGCTCTGGGTAATGTATGCGGGTAAGTATTCTGGCCCGTTTCCTTCGTCCCGCCAAAGAATTCCGCAAACGAAAAAAAAAACCAAAATGACTAAAATCAAAATTTACAGCTGGTGTCTTTGTACATATGTATGTATATACCTCACATAGCCATATTTTCTCAAGTTCGGTTGAGTATCTTCGATACCGAACTTTGGCTTATATGTCTATATGTCGGTATGTACACATGTATATCAAATGCAAAAAAAAAATGTTAACTTCCATATTGGCTAAACCTTCTTACTTTTAATTTTAACTGAAGTTTATTTAGGCTTAATTTTTAGTTTTATTTTAAATTAATTTCATTTAGTTTAATTCCTATTTCATTTCAAAAAAAAAAAGCCTTTATTCATTTCAATTTCAAATTTAATAGTCGGTGTTGTGTAATTTACTTTTGATTTCACTTTTAGCAAGTTTGCATTAAATTAATATTGATTTTATTTTAATTCAATTAAATTTTTGATTTTACTTTAAATAAATTTAATCTAATTAATTTTGGATCTTATTTTAGGAAGCTTTATTTCCATTTACTTTTCGTTTTTAATTTAGATACTTTTTATTCGGTTTAATTTTTCTTTTATTTTCAATAAATTTACTTTAATTTAATTTTGGAATTTTATTTCACATAACGGACTTTAGGTTACCACTGCTTTTATTTCCAACTAATTTAATTTAAGCTACTTTTTGATTTAATTTTCAACACATTAGGTTTATTTACATTTAGATTTTATTTTAGGCAAATTTAATTTTATTTCTTTTTGCGTTAATTTTAAATAACTTTAATTTAATTTAATTTTGATTTTACTTTAACTAAATTTAACTTCATACAAATTTTTTTTTCTTTTTATATTAATTTTATTTTTAGTTTAATTTGCATTTTTTTTTTCCAAATAAATTTTATTTTTGGTTTAATTTCGAGTTTTTTTCTTTTCTTATTTTTAATGCTATTTTTAGTTTTTTTTTCTATTTTTATTTATTTTATTTTTATTTTAAACACTTCTATTTTATTTATCATTTAATTTTATTTTTATCTTACGTAGGTTTTATTTGCTTTTATATATTATTTTAATTAAATCGTAATTTTTCATCAAAAATTTATTTTATTTGCAATTAAAATTCATTAAATTTCCATTTGATCACAACTTTTTTTTTTTTTATTAATTTTGATTCACCTTTTACAACACCTTTTGGTACACCCCATGCATTATTTTATGCACAAAAATCCGCTTTATGAAAAAAAGGGAATTTACAGATGAAGAAAAGGTTTATATAAAAGTGAGTTTAATTTACGTGCAAATTTAATTTATTGTCAAACTATTTAAAAATCAAGACACCAAAAAGGAAATTTACGATTTATTTTTATACTTGATTGAAATTTATGCAAGGAAGGGGCAAAAATTAATTTAACACTTTTAAATAAAAATAATTTTTAAAACGGTATCACCTTACCTGTGGTAGGATGTTGAAGGGTTTTTTTTTCTTCCCTGGGTTTGCGGTTTCTTTAATAACGTGTTTAAAAAAACCGCTAAAGCGGTACGACCGTATCGGTATTTTTTTTTTTACATAAAAAAAATATATATATTAAAAATTTTTTTTTTTTTTTGACTTGACTTGACTACTTTCACACGCGACTTTTCCGCAGCACGACCACGCACTATTGAGACAACTTTTCTAATGAATTTCTGAGTTTCGGTTAACTCTTCACATACCCGTATCTAAACGGAATTCCTTAAATTTCACTCAAACACACCACACACACCTATGTACTTTGCTTTCGTTTTTCCACACGCACACACCCACGCATGCGCTTTCGTTGCATAACTTGAACACGCCCCCGCATGCGCATAGCAGCATCCTTCCACTAATGCTGCGCAACACGCCTAGCTACCGGGATTAAGATACTTTTGCATAGAATGCACATGGTTTGGTTGCTGGTGATGTTTTGCCCTTAAGGCTGGCGTAACAACTACTGCTGAAAATAGTAACACATTTTTGTACAACTCCGAAGAAAGTAATTGCAGCCGTTCAACATTCTGCAGCATCAATACCACATAAATTGATACTGTGGGTTGCACAAGGCGAATAATCAGCATTCGAGCTTTTGTTGAGAATATGACGTTCTGCTCCATTGTAAGCTCATTTCATGTTGGCGCCGTTATCATACCCTTGTGCACAACGATCTTTTAATGGGATTTCATGTTTACCTAGAGTATAGCAAATTAAATCTGCGATTTCCTGACCAGTTTGTTGGTTACAATCCACGAAGGCCAAAAACCGTTCTTGAATTGTAAAATTTGTTGCTTTCGAAATGAAATGGAGGTAGCGCAAAATGAACGTAGTCTGTTCAACGTGACTAGCATCAGGCGTAGCATCAACGATAATAGCAAAATAGTTGGCTTTCTTGCCTTGATCTCATATATCGTTAGATTGTGCACGTTGGCTTGTCTACCGAGTGTAGATTCATCGGCAGTTTTAAAGTTGAATGTGCAGTTCGACTGCCTTCCAATAACGTGGCAGCAATGCCAGAGGAAGCAACAGCCAACGCAATTTGAGATCTTGCCCGAATTGTAGCCAAAGAATGACGAATGTTTTTCCTGTCCCACCAGGAGCATCGAGAAAGTAAATGTACACGTTCTTCTGCTCTGCATTCAACAGCTGCCCATTTGTTCGGACTCTTTCGGCCAGCTCATCTCGATCATAGTCAGAACTAACGCTTCGTTGCGCATCTCGTCATTAACTTGAAGATCGAAATTCAAAGTTTTCATACGAAATCTGCATAAAATGTCGTCAGCCATCTCGTCCTTATATTTGTCACACAATGCGGTCGGGTTCGATGGATCACATGCGGCTATGATGATCGCAAACAATGTACGAATTTGATTCGCTGGCGAAGAAACAGTTGCATCGGCGAGAGTGGAGTCCCAATGTGTATCGTTTTCAAGCAAATTCAAACGTTGGCAAGCCTCTCGAAACGTGGCGCATAACCCAACATCCACAGTACGCAGGGAATCGAAGGATGTAGGGCCTCTGATGTATACCAAAAGCAAGCGAAGATAGAAGCATTCATCTTGGCGTGGATGAACTGTGTATATTCGTCCGAGAGCATTGGTGGAATAGACACCAGTAAAGTCAGCAACAACATTAACTTTTTTCCGGCGTTGAAACTTCTTTGATGCAGCGCTAAATGTATAATAGCGTGTCATTTCCGAATACAGTAAAGTCCTTGCGAACGGATCGCTTTCGCATGTCGAAAAGAAATTTGTCAACGTTGTAGCTGGTGGTTGTTCTGCTCTTTTGCGTCCGTAAGTAGACACGCTGACCGTTCTCCAAGTGTACTGCCAAATGTACCACAGTCGGGTGACGTTCATGAATCGGAAACGAAAACAGGCGCCAAATTACCTCGTTACAACTCACGTAAAGTCCAAGTTGAAATTTCGTTACCTCGTCGTTTGCATTTGGTTCAACAATGCCAAATACCGCCATGTCGACGCCGATACAATGGATATCCATCGATACCAGGGATTGTGTCAGCCACCAACGGACGGGGAAACGCTTTGTGCAATTTCCGTTTTCCATGCACGGCGAGTCTGGGTTGTGGACTTCGCAAGGCCCATGGATCATGTTCGTTGTCACAATGGAATACAGCTCCGGATCAGTTTATGGATCTGGTAATTCACCCGAAATGATCGAATCAATATCATCTGGACGGATTGTGTCGAGCATCCAAAGCAAAATGTTTGCATGTGGTAAGGCACGCTTCTGCCATTCAACCGAGTACATCCAACAACGGATTATGCCAAAAACCTTATGCTTAACGATCTAATCCATGAGTACTTTGATCTTTTGTTTGAACACTCGTGCAATGATGTCATTACGATCGCTGGAAGTTTGTCCTGTCAGCAAGAGATTCGTAATTTCAGGCCAATACGGATTGCAAGTGAACGTGATGAATAAATCCGGCCGTCCGTAATTCCACAGATACGTCATCGCAACCTGAGCGTACTCGTGCATGTGGCGCGGGCTTCCAACGTAAGTAGCTGGAAAAATGGTCAAACAACCGACAGTAGCCATGGCATCACGCAAGTGAATGTATTCATCTGATCGTAACTTGGACTGATTGAAACGAATGAAATTGAGGCACTCCGTTTCGACCCTGACGTACATGTCAACGCAGTACTGTTGAAACAACCGGCGATATCTAGATAGATATAGAGATGATTGTCAACATCGCGCCGAATCATCAAACGATACGCATAAAAATTCATTGAGGTGACCTTCTTATTCGTTTCTTCTCCTGAAATATGATTTCGAACTCGGATGCAAAATAAAATAATAGTGATGACTTGTAAACAAACCTGTCGTTGCATTAACCATCTTTATATTGAAGTGATATCCATCCTCTCCACGACAGAACATCAACGGGTATTGAAGTGCATCATATAACCGATGCGTCTCGTAAACGCGCTTAAATTATCCACCATGCCTTCGGTAAAGAACAATATCGCGTGATTCCTTATTTTCGCCAACAATCACCACTGCGACTTCATTGATAGTGGGAGCATTGAATTGTCTTGCATGGCCTCCAGCGGGTCTTTTGTCTGCTCTAATAATGATTTCGTGGTCGTCTGAAGGCATCATATCCAATGCTGTTTTGAACAATCTGACCAATTCATTATGCTCATGCAGAAGATTTTGTAATTGTTCGATCATTTCACGTTTAGTCGCAGTAAAAATTGCACAACGCTGATCTAGTTCAATTGCCGAATCACCAACGAAATAGATCTGAAGGAACTTATGATCTTCGTTCGGTAGTGGTAACAAAGCGCTCGCTCGATGGTGAATTTTCCCTTGAATCTGAATCTTTGGAAGCAATTTCGAAAAAATATAACAATAATTGTTCACTTTGATAATAATGGGACATCATTACCTTAAAAGTGTAATTGTAGCCGGGTACGGTACATCAACAACTTGGGCTCCAAATGATGTCATTTGAAAGCATCCGTTATAGTTTTGTGTATTCTCTAGAAAATGTTTTGATTGGATTGTATTTCCATAGAGTAACGAATACAATGGCTCTGGTGGGTGGGTTAAAACGGGTAATTTCACTTTGCCACCAATGCAGCATAAGCCGGGGGTTTCTGATTGAAACTTCAAAGCATTGCAATGCTGGCGTACGACAGACAATGAGCCGATAACAACGCAGCAAAGATCTTTGTAGGCTGTCGCGGAAACGTATTCGGAAGCAGCATTTTGTTGAATTTGTGGTGGTGATTGTGCAGCGCGAACTTGTGCAATATGGGCACGTCTCCATTCATTTTCTTCTCACGTTCCTCTTGCGTTTGATTATCACGGACATTCTGACTAATTATTGCACGGCGTGTTCGTCGTCCAAGGTTCGATCGTCTAATAGGAGGCATTAGCCAAGCAAATAACTGTAGCTAAAATGCAATAAAGTAATTTTTGACTAATCCTGTTAAAAAGAAAATTCTTTAAAAAAAATACTTACGGAAGGAATGTATCGCAATGTATGCCCACAGTTCTAGAAGATAACCTCACTTTTTACACGCAAACTTATTTTCTTATAAAATGATCGAATTGATAGTAATGCTTGTACCGTTTGTGGATGTGAAACGCGATATATGACTATCCGAAATCAGAAAAATAAATCGATGAACACGAAAATCAGAAAAACTCGAATAAATTGCACTAAGAAAAATAGCACATTTGTTTAATAAAAAATGACAATGAGAAAAATGCACCTGTCAAATTACGCTCAACAGCGCCATCTGTTATTTATCTCGTTAATTTCTCCACTCAAAATGCAATTTTATCACAATGAATTTCACAATTATCCGAAACTTACAGAAATACAGCACCATCTGTTATTTATCTCGTTATATTAATAATGAATTTTCGATTTCTCCAACTTTCCGACCTTTCCGCAGGGTTTTCCCAAAATTTTCTTTAGTAAAAACCTTCTCCTAGCAATTACGAAAAACTGAAAAAAAAAATGTGAGCCAAATTGGTCCTGCCGTTCTCAATTGATGAATTACTATACATTTTTCACACCATTTTTATATATATATAGAAGATAAGCAAATTATGTCAACATTCGACTCCAGTAATGATATGGTACAATAAAATACAAAAATAAAAGAAATTTTCAAAATAGGCGTGGCTCCGCCTTTTTCATTTAATTTGTCTAGGATACTTTTACAGCCATAATTCGAACAAAAATTCACCAATCCTTGTGAAATTTGGTAGGTGCATAGATTCTATGACGATAACTGTTCTCTGTGAAAATGGGCGAAATGGGCCGAAGCCGCGCCCAGTTTTTACACACAATCGACCGTCTGTCCTTCCGCGCGGCCGTTAATACGATAACTTGAGCAAAAATCGATATATCTTTACTAAACTCAGTTCACGTACTTACCTGAACTCGCTTTATCTTGGTATGGAAAATGGCAGAAATCCGACTATGTCCACGCCCACTTTTTCGATATCGAAAATTACGAAAAATGAAAAAAATGCCATGATTCTATACCAAATATGAAAAAAGGGATGATTAACGCAAAATATAACTTTAGAAAAAAACTTTGTAAAATGAAAAAAGGTCTGCAGGGCTAAATCAAAAGCCCTTGGAATCTTGGCAGGAATACTGTTCGGCGTTTACATATATAAACCTTTATGCCAGTATCATGAAAAGGCGTCCACCTATAGAACTAAGGCCCACGCCCTTTTAAAATACTCATTAACACCTTTCATTTGGTACCCATATCGTACAAACAAATTCTAGAGTCAGCCCTGGTCCACCTTTATGGCGATATCCTAAATGGCGTACACCTATAGAACTAAGGCTCCTCCCTCTTAAAATACTCTTTAATACCTTCCATTTGATACACATGTCATACAAACACATACCAGGGTTACCCTAGGTTCATTTTCCTACATCGTGATTTCCATAGCTCTCAGCTGAGTATGTAATGTTCGGCGACACCCGAACTTAGCTTTCCTTACTTGTTCGTTCTATTTTTGGGTTTTTTAAATGAATCCTGTAACGAAAGGTTATAGCTATAATTACACTCTTTGTAACCAACTAAATACCCGAAAAAGCAACACTATTTCATCTAAAAATTGCCTTTGGTTTTAGCTAATTGTAGTTTCACTCCTTTGTTCTATGAGTAGTAATCCTTTCACCCTTGTCATATCAATTAATTTAACTTAAAAACAAAATGTATTTTTTTTTTATTCATAATAAAAAGATGATAAAAATATTTTACGGACTACCTTTATATAAATGGACCAAAAAATAGAAGGCAATTTTTCGTTTAATACAGACATAGTCTTCTTGAGTTTTGACTAAAAAACTATAACAATAGCTCTTGTAAAAGAATTTCGGGATTTAAAATTATAATTATTTTCAATTTTTTAGTACTGCCTACAAAAAGGCAATTGCAACATTGATTAGTAATTTCAGTAATTCCTAAGTGAAAATTCTTATCTTTATTTATTTGTTCAAAATAGATACCAGTTCTTTGGCGTTGCTCGGCCGTACTACGTCTACATCTATATTCGGCTTAGGTGACTGTAGAAAGATGTATGTGTGCTACATATAAATCGGAAAATTATTATAGCTGTTCGATGTTCTTGATATTGGTGGAGCGGGTGAGTTGGACAAAGAGGATGAATGTAATGAATGGTTCTTGTTGGCGATTATTCGACTCCAGCCGAAGCCGGATAGTGCAAAGCAATCGATGTTGGTCAATATGATCACAATTGTTGAGGGAGTATTCCACCTCGTTTGTCAGCTACTTATTTTTCACAGCTGAAAATCGTGGTGATATTCACATACGCCTGAAAGTCTAAAATAATCGTGGTGAAAGTCGCGTACGCCTAAAACTATGCAAGGACGTGCATAGAGTTGGGCCTTCAAAGAGGTGGGATTCTACAACGCCTGCAACACTCAGGAGGCTAGCCATGAAGGTATGGCATAATCTTCTAAATAGTTTGACTTGTGCGTTACGTAGCTCAAATTAGTTGATCAAACGTTGCATTTTCACCGAATTTTAAACTATATTTCAGGTTTCAAGTCTCTAGATATCCAGGGAGTTCGTTAAAAATCGATTGCAAGATTCCCAATTTAAAACTAGTTTTCTCAATATCTCGATCCATGTGCCACCTAGCGGAATTTTTTTGATAAAATATTGCATTGTCCCCGGGTTCTAACTTACGGCTCAAGTTTCATATCTCCAGTTCACCGGGAAGTTACTCAAAAATCGATCGCAAGATTCCCCCCGTTTTTAAAACATTTGCAGTTATCTTGACTAGCGCGCCACCTGAAAGTTGTAATGTCTGCAGGCCTCTAAATAAGTGCCAAGTTTCAAGTCTCTAGGCCACCGGGAAGTTAGTTAAAATGGATTGAAAGATTCCCAAATTAAAATTTGTTTTCTTACTATCTCGATACGCGTGCCACCTGGCGAATTTTTTTTTATCAAATGTTGCATTGTTACCGGGTTCTAAACCAAGACCCAAGTTTCAAGTCTCTAGGTCACCGGGAAGTTATTTAAAAATGGATTGAAAGATTCCCAAATTAAAATTTGTTTTCTCACTATCTCGATCCGCGTGCCATCTAGCGAATTTTTTTTATCAAATGTTGCATTGTCACCGGGTTCCGACTTACAGCTCAAGTTTCATATTCATATTGGCAGCTCACCGAGAAGTTACTCAAAAATCGATTGCAATATTCCCCTCAGTTTTAAAGGATTTGTAGTTGTCTCAATTAGCACGCCCCTAGCGGAATTTTGTTTTCTGTATATTGTATTGTCACCAAGCTTCGAACTGTGTGCTAAGTTTCAAGTCCCTAGGTAACCGGGAAGTTAGTTAAAAATGGATTGAAAGATTCCCAAATCAAAATTAGCTTTCTTAATATCTCGATCCATGCGCCACCTAGCGAAATTTTTTTGATCAAATATTGCATTGTCACCGGGTTCTGACTTACGGCTCAGGTTTCATATCTCCAGCTCACTGGGAAGTTACTCAAAAATCGATTGCAAGATTCCCCCCCGTTTTTCAAGGATTTGTAGTTATCTCACTTACCGGCCCCACCTAGCGGAATTTTGTTTTCTGTATGTGGTATTGTCACCAAGCCTCGAACTGTGCGCCAAGTTTCAAGTCTCTAGGTAACCGGGAAGTTAGTTAAAAATGGATTGAAAGATTCCCAAATCAAAACTAATTTTCTTAATATCTCGATCCATGCGCCACCTAGCGAAATTTTTTGATAAAATATTGCATTGTCATCGGGTTCTGACTTACGGCTCAAGTTTTATATCTCCAGTTCAGTTCCCTGCGTTTTTTCAGAGATTTTCAGGGATTTTCGTTTATCTCGTCCGTGCGCCACGTAGCTGATTTTTTTCACTTGCATTGTAATGTCTCCCAGATCTGAACTATGTTCTAAGTATCAAGTGTCTAGCTCAACGGGAATTTACCGAAAAGACTTTTCCGTGGGTCAAAAATTCGTATGGAAATGAGGTGACAAACATGAAAGGGACTTAATATAAAGGTATAATAATAATAAAAAAAATTTAAAAACAACTTTTAAGTTAAACGGTTTTATTGAGAACAATACTTACATGAAGTAATAATAATACTAAAAGCTAGAAAATAATTAGGTAGGTCCTAGGTACTAGTCATCACACTCCTCATCAATATAGGGCGTTGATCAGACAATTAAATAAAAGTGTTTGGCGCGTGAAGTTTCTAAAAGTGTGAGGCGTAGCATAACCTGATTAAGGTTCAGTTGGTCTTATATATGACTATCAATAGAAATTTGACGCGTCCAACACTTTTATTTAATTGTCTGATCAACGCCCTATATTGATGAGGAGTGTGATGGCTAGTACCTAGGACCTACCTAATTATTTTCTAGCTTTTAGTATTATTATTACTTCATGTAAGTATTGTTTTCAATAAAACCGTTTAACTTAAAATTTTTTTTAAATTATTTTATTTTCAAGTTTTTAGTCTTTATTTAATTGCCTAATATTTCTCCTTCTATTTAGTTCATTTAGTGACTCATTACAAGGACTTTTTCCTGACAATTTGTTACAATCCAAGTCCTGAATACATAATCCTTCCAAAGATGTTACTCTACTCTGCGCCACGTATGCTTGTCCCTCCTCCAACTCCAAAATATTTTGATGTCACTTCTACCGGACTGTATGTAATATTTGTTCCAAATATGAGCCAAATCGGACATCATAGGTCGCTTTCTATTCATGTATGTATTATGGTGTTCCAAATATAGACAAAATTGGACCACAAATACGATTTTTTTGAATATCTCGATCTTTGCGTCACCTAGCGGCGTTTTTTTCATAGGTCGCTTTCTATTCTTGCATGTATTATATGTTCCAAACAGACCTGTTAAATTTGAATTCGCATTAGTAATCAATTAATTAGATGCCTTTTGTAATGGCCAATGATTATTTTAATTGTTTTCCGAAAAAAGCAATTACTAATTAATTACCATTAGAAAAAAATTTAAAAAAAATTATGATTTTTCCGATTACTTTTGATTTTTTATACTCAGCTGAAATTACGAAAAATGAAACAAATGCCATTATTCTATACCAAATATGAAAAAAGAGATGAGACATGGTAATTGGATTGGTTTATTGGCGCAAAATATAACTTTAGAAAAAAACTTTGTAAAATGGGTCTGACACCTACCATATTAAGTAGAGGAAAATGAAAAAGTTCTGCAGGGCGAAATCAAAAGCCCTTGGAATCTTGGCAGGAATACTGTTCGTGGTATTACATATATAAATAAATTAGCGGTACGATCTCTCGAAAACGCCTTCACATATACAACTACCACCACTCCCATTTAAAACCCTCATTAATACCTTTAATTTGATACCCATATCGTACAAACACATTATAGAGTCACCCCTGGTCCACCTTTATGGCGATATATCGACAAGGCGTCCACCTATAGATCTAAAGCCCACTCCCTTTTAAAATACTCTTTAATACCTTGCATTTGATACACATGTCATACAAACACATTCCAGGGTTACCCTAGGTTCATTTTCCTACATGGTGAGATTCCCTTATTTTGTCTCCATAGCTCTCAACTGAGTATGTAATGTTCGGTTACACCAGAACTTAGCCTTCCTTACTGGTTTTTTTTTATTATTTTTTATTATTTTTGACTTTTTTGATTTTTTTAATTTTTTTTGTTTTTTTTTTTTTTTGATTATTTTTGATTATTTTTCCGCTTTGTTGAAAGAAAAATTCTCCTTTGTTGCATGCACGGAATAATTTCTTCGTACAAGTACATTTCAAGATGCAATAGTAAATCGTAAGCGCTTATCGAGGCGAATATATACATACATGCATCGTATAGGGTGAATGATCTAAACATATTCCCCGGTAAGTAGACACGCATGTGCATATTTTACTACACTCATTATATAAAATAATGTAGGATCGAAAACGGCGGTTTTTCTAATTGCCCAGACAATATGTAAAAAAATGTTGGATTCATAGGTTGGCATCCAAAAGCTTTGATTTAGCAACGATTCTTTATGGTTTCATCCTTAAGTATAGCCAATTTTGTTATATCCAAAATAAATATATCCACTATTTTGGACAACGTTATGGCTATGTACTGATTATTTAGTACATACAAGTACATTGCTGGATGTAACGGTATATCGTGAGCGCTTATCTAGGCATAAGGGTACATACATACCCACCTACAAATTATCGTGTCTATAGATGTATGCGACGAATACTTGCGGGGAAGTGCGTATTGTTTTACGACTAAACAATATGTATGAGTAATACTACTGAGGTTGATAGCTTCACTTCCAACTGGAGCGATCCTCTAAGTTGTCATTCATCATCATGATCAGTTGTCTAACCAAAGGTTGTTATATCCCAAATAAATTTATTAACATATGTCCATGTACATTAGATTGAAACTTCTTTTTATTTCCTTATGATTCCGTGGATATTTCCTATAAAAATGGACACATTTGTTTGCCTAGCATACATTATTTTTTTCGACATGGTTGGATATTTTCCAAGAATATATATGGGGTATTCCATCCCATTTCGACCAATTTTGAACCCGACACCTTTAGAATTGGCTGAAAGTTTTTCTTCTTTTTCTAGCTTACGAAAGACGTTTCTCAGAAGTTTTTAAAATTTTTTCATCCAACTCAAAAAAAGTTATGAATTTAAAAAAAAACACCGTTTTTGTTTTCAAAATGCTGCAACTTCAAAAATTGACAGCTTGGGATCTTTTTTTTTTAAATATGTTTTTAAATGTACTTTTCGGAAAAAATACAAAAAAATTTTTAAAGTTTTTTTTTATAATTTTTCAGCTTTTCGAGATTTTTCGAATTTCGCCCTTTTTTTCTCATAAAAAACTTCAATCAACTCTGAAATCATCCCCACTAATCCCGGAGTGGGCCGAATTTTTTTTTTTTTATTTAATTGAAAAAAAACTTTAAAATTTTTTTTGTATTTTTTCCGAAAAGTACATTTAAAAACATATTTAAAAAAAAAAGATCCCGAACGGTAAATTTTTGAAAAAGCATTTTGAAAACCAAAACGGTGTTTTTTTAAAAATTCATAACTTTTTTTGAGTTGGATGAAAAAATTTGAAAAACTTCTGAAAATCATGTTTCGTAAGCTAGAAAAAGAAGAAAAACTTTCAGCCAATTCTAAAGGGGTGTGGTTCAAAATTGGTCGAAATGGGATGGAATACCCCATATATATTGTTATGATCTTCATTGACTGAGTGTGCAACAGGCACATTCAAGGACGAAAGAGCTGCAGTGCTTGTGGCAAGGTGCAATGACCACGGCGTGTGCACTGGCGTTTTGGCCCGGAGCTTCAGCTTCGTGGATTCGATGACGCGATCACTGCATAGCATTGCTCTCCCCAGTCAATGGTCAAACACGATAATTATTTTTGCACACTGGGGATATTCACACAGAATAAAAAAAGAAAACAAACCCTGCAAAAATTGTTGGATTACGTGTTCTATTTTCTTCATGTTGGAGTACTCTAACAATACTCCTTTGCAATGCGTTTGCGGACCACCATCAGCCAATCATTGCTCGTTTTTTAACGACCGTGATCACAACATGATGACGATCGAGCAGAGTTGCTAAAAGTAAAATATTGCATACAAATACCTGATAATAAAATTTTACTATGGGAACTCTGATAAAATGCGCACTGGTTTTATGTATACATGTTACCACGGCACATATTTATATAATATAAAAAAAACAAATATTCAGACACATAATACTCCAGACATAACAAACTGACAAAATTGCTGAAGCCGCAACACATACAAAGCAAACCGTGTGAACAGTAAGCGGTAAACGGAAACCAAATTAAAAACAAGTAAGGAAGGTTAAGTTCGGGTGTAACCGAACATTACATACTCAGTTGAGAGCTATGGTGACAACATAAGGGAAAATAACCATGTAGGAAAATGAACCGAGGGAAACCCTGGAATGTGTTTGTATGACATGTGTATCAAATGAAAGGCATTAAAGAGTATTTTATGAGGGAGTGCGCCATAGTTCTATAGGTGGACGCCATTTAGGGATATAGCCATAAAGGTGGATCAGGGTTGACTCTAGAATGCGTTTGTACGATATGGGTATCAAATGAAAGGTATTAATGAGTATTTTAAAAGGGCGTGGACCTAAGTTCTATAGATGGAAGCCTTTTCGAGATATCGCCGTAACGATGGACCAGGGGTGACTCTAGAATGCGTTTGCACAATATGGGCATCAAACGAAAGGTGTTAATGAGTATTTTAAAAGGGAGTGGGCCTTAGTTCTATAGGTGGACGCCGTTTCGAGATATCGTCATAAAGGTGGACCAGGGGTGACTCTAGAATGCGTTTGTACGATATGGGTATCAAATGAAAGGTGTTAATGAGTATTTTAAAAGGGAGTAATCCTTAGTTCCATAGGTGGACGCCGTTTCAAGATATCGCCATAAAGGTGGACCAGGGGTGACCCTAGAATTTGTTTGTACAATATGGGCATCAAACGAATGGTGTTAATGAGTATTTTAAAAGGGAGTGGGCCTTAGTTCTATAGGTGGATGCTGTTTCGAAATATCGTCATAAAAGTGGACCAGGGGTGACCCTAGAATGTGTTTGTACGATATGGATATCAAATTAAAGGTATTAATGAGGATTTTAAAAGGGAGTGGTGGTTGTTGTATAGGTGGTCGCCTTTTCGAAATATCGCCATAAAGGTGGACCAGGGGTGACTCTAGAATGCGTTTGTACGATATGGATATCAAATTAAAGGTATTAATGAGTATTTTAAAAGGGAGTAATCCTTAGTTCCATAGGTGGACGCCGTTTCGAGATATCGCCATAAAGGTGGACCAGGGGTGACCCTAGAATTTGTTTGTACAATATGGGTATCAAAAGAAAGCTGTTAATGAATATTTTAAAAGGGAGTAATCCTTAGTTCCATAGGTGGACGCCGTTTCGAGATATCGCCATAAAGGTGGACCAGGGGTGACCCTAGAATTTGTTTGTACAATATGGGTATCAAAAGAAAGGTGTTAATGAGTATTTTAAAAGGGTGTGGGGCTTAGTTCTATAGGTGGACACCTTTTCGGAATATCGCCACAAAGGTGGACCAGGGGTGACTCTAGAATGTGTTTGTACGATATGGGTATCAAATTAAAGGTATTAATGAGGGTTTTAAAAGGGAGTGGTGGTTGTTGTATAGGTGGTCGCATTTTCGAGATATCGCCATAAAGGTGGACCAGGGGTGACCCTAGAATTTGTTTGTACAATATGGGCATCAAAAGAAAGGTGATAATGAGTATTTTAAAAGGGAGTATTCCTTAGTTCCATAGGTGGACGCCGTTTCGAGATATCGCCATAAAGGTGAAGCAGGGGTGACCCTAGAATTTGTTTGTACAATATGGGTATCAAAAGAAAGGTGATAATGAGTATTTTAAAAAGGGAGTATTCCTTAGTTCCATAGGTGGACGCCGTTTCGAGATATCGCCATAAAGGTGAAGCAGGGGTGACCCTAGAATTTGTTTGTACGATACGGGTATCAAATTAAAGGTATTAATGAGAGTTTTAAAAGGGAGTGGTGGTAGTTGTATATGTGAAGGCGTTTTCCAGATATCGACCAAAATGTGGACTAGGGTGACCCAGAACATTATCGGTTGGATACCGCTAATTTATTTATATATGTAATACCTGGCAAGATTTTAAGGGTGTTTTATTTCGCCCTGCAGAACTTTTTCATTTTCTTCTACTTAATATGGTAGGTGTCACAACCATTTTATAAAGTTTTTTCTAAAGTTATATTTCGCGTCAATAAAACAATCCAATTACCTTACCATGTTTCATCCCTTTTTTCGTATTTGGTATAGAATTATGGCATTTTTTTCATTTTTCGCAATTTTCGATATCGAAAAAGTGGGCGTGGTCATAGTCGGATTTCGTTCATTTTTCATACCAAGGTAAAGTGGGTTCAGATAAGTACGTGAACTGAGTTTAGTAAAGATATATCGATTTTTGCTCAAGTTATCGTGTTAACGGCCATGCGGAAGGACAGACGGACGACTGTGTATAAAAACTGGGCGTGGCATCAACCGATTTCGCCCATTTTCACAGAAAACAGTTAACGCCATAAAATCTATGCCCCTACCAAATTTCAAAAGGATTGGTTAATTTTTGTTCGATTTATGGCATTAAAAGTATCCTAGACAAATTAAATGAAAAAGGGCGGAGCCACGCCCATTTTTAAATTTTCTTTTATTTTTGTATTTTGTTGCACCATATCATTACTGGAGTTGAATCTTGACATAATTTACTTATATACTGTAAAGATATTAAATTTTTTGTTAAAATTTTACTTTAAAAAAATTTTTTTTTAAAAGTGGGCGTGGTCCTTCTCCGATTTCGCTAATTTTTATTAAGCGTACATACAGTAATAAGAGTAACGTTCCTGCCAAATTTCATCATGATATCTTCAACGACTGCCAAATTACAGCTTGCAAAAGTTTTAAATTACCTTCTTTAAAAAGTGGGCGGTGCCACGCCCATTGTCCAAAATTTTACTAATTTTATATTTTGCGTTATAAGTTCAACTCATCTAACAAGTTTCGTCGCTTTATCGGTCTTTTGTAATGAATTATGGCACTTTTTCGGTTTTTCGAAATTTTCGATATCGAAAAAGTGGGCGTGGTTATAGTCCGATATCTTTCATTTTAAATAGCGATCTGAGATGAGTGCTCAGTAACCCACATACCAAATTTCATCAAGATACCTCAAAATTTACTCAAGTTATCGTGTTAACGGACGGACGGACGGACGGACATGGCTCAATCAAATTTTTTTTCGATCCTGATTATTTTGATATATGGAAGTCTATATCTATCTCGATTCCTTTATATATGTACAACCAACCGTTATCCAATCAAACTTAATATACTCTGTGAGCTCTGCTCAACTGAGTATAATAAACAAACTCACCTGCCTGTGGGAAGCGCGTGATCAGCAGTTTTCACTTTTATCGCGGTAAGGCAAACGTAGGTTAGATCGTAAGAATTATTATTGTGTAAAGTCAGATATAAGTTTGCATTCAATAAAGGAGCACGTCTCCCGTGTAAAAAATATATTTTTTTAGAATTTCAAATTTGTAAAAGTTTAACTGGCGCCCGAGCAGGGACCAGCGTGCGAAAGTAGTATTAGCCCGAAAAACAAAAAGTACGGCTACGCGAGTGTAAACTAAATGCGGTATACACTTTACAAGGACCTGGATAAAAGTAGCGGCTAGAACCCTCAGTACCGGAAAGGAAACAGGATAAATTCGAACCACTCATCAACCCCAAGGACCTTCGCTGGACCAATGTTTTTATGTAAGATTAAGCTATGTAAGAAAGCAAAAAGTAACAAAAAGTGAAATCGTTTTTATGTAAAAGAAATTGCGAGGAAAAAAAATTATTATCGAAGATACAACTGTGAAAAGGAAAAATTCAGATAAAAAGTTTATAAAGAAGAATAATAATAAATCTTAGAAAAAAAAAGAGAAACAAAAGCAACAATAATAAGTGAAATTTCAAGAATTGACTGTGCAGATTTTTGAAAGGAAAAGATTTTTTTCAGAAAAAAGGAAACTACAAAAGGAAAGAAAAGAAAAATTCGTATAAAAAATTTAAGAAGAAGAATAATAAGAAATGTTAGAAAAAAGGAAACAAAAAGTGAAATTTAAAGAACTATTCTCGCAAGTTTTAGAAAGGTAAAGATTTTTTTAGAAAAAAAAGCGGATCAAAAGCGGTTTAGTAAAAATTAATTAAAATTAATAAAAACTAAAAATTTTAAGGAAATCTAATTGCTCTGTTGAGAAAAATGCCGGATACCGCGGAAGAATTGGTTAATCAACTGAATCAACTCAGGTTAGAATATGGGTCTTCCCAGCATGGAAATCCCCCACAACAAGAAACCCCCTCTACCTCTAATTCCTCATTAGTAGAGACAATCGTTTAAGAAGTGATGGAGAGAATTAAAACTCCACCAATAAATGATTTTCATCAACCCGACCATAACGTGACAGTGAACGTAAATAACATCAATGAATTAGACAAAATACCAGATATGGTCAAATGCCTACGCGAGTTCTCAGGACGCTCAGGAGAATTTAACTCCTGGCGGAAAAGCGTCGACAGAATATTTAAGGTTTACGAAGGATTGAGGGATACACCAAAGTACTTTTCTATACTCCATACAGTTAGGCACAAAATTGTCGGCGAAGCCGACACTGCGCTAGAATCGTATAGCACACCGCTCGATTGGGCACAAATTAGGAAATGCCTTATGATGCATTATTTAGATAAAAGAGACATTGGTACTCTCGAGTACCAAATGACAACTCTGACCCAAAGAAACGACGACATCCCGACGTTTTACCAAAAAGTTTACCAACATCTGTCCCTTATCCTAGACAAGATATCCTGCCTAGACTTAGGAGAGGAATCAATTAGAACCATGAAAAATTCGTACAGAGGTAAAGCCCTCGATACCTTCGTTCGCGGACTTAACGGAGACCTTCGTCGTCTCCTTAGCATCCGCGAACCAACCACACTGCCACAGGCATTACACCTGTGCCAGAAACTTGACAATATGGCATTTCGTATGAATCATGCACATAGCATTAACAAAACATTCAACTACGCACCACCCCGACCTCCTCGACATAGCGCAAACTATAATAACAATAGACCATTTTATCCCGAATTGACATACTCTACGACACCTAGAACTAATTTTATACCAAGAACGCAAACATTTAATCGACAACCGAATAGATATCAACCACAAACGTATCGTCAACAACAACCATTTACGTCACCTAATAACTACAATTACCCTCAAAACAACCAAGGATTCCGTATGAATCAATTCGGTTATAACAATCAAGCGAACCATCCTAATATGAATAGGCCTAATTTACCCCCTAAACCACCTGTCCCTATGGACGTAGATCATTCTATCCACTCAAGACAGGTAAATTACCAAAACAGGCCAAATAACAATCATAATAATTTCGCACAGAAGCGTCCCCTCTCATCTCAACATATGCATCAACCCAATAAGATTCAAAGGAACTTCCATGTTGATACGGGATCAGCGAATCCAAATGAGCAACAAGTATATGAAGATCCTGACCACATATACGGGGGGAACACAAACCCCAATAGCTATGGAACGTCGAACCAATTTCCAAAATCAGATGATAATGTAATGAGACAAAATGGAATGGAGAATTGCGAACAGGAATGCTACAACCTCGACACCATTCATTTTTTAGATTAACCCCGTCTTCACTTCCTTATTACGAATTCGTATCTAGAAGTGGAGACGCACTAGACTTTTTGATAGACACCGGGTCTAACAAAAATTATATACAATCTACAAGAATTAGGAACCCAATTCCAAACGAAGTCCCTTTTAAGATAAAGTCGGTAGCTGGTGATATCGAAATTACACACCACACATTCATAGACATTCTAGGACCAGAGGTAGGAAAAATAAAATTCTTTATACTTCCGTCATTAAAATCATTTCACGGGATTATCGGTAATGACACATTAAAACAATTAAAAGCCACCATCCATACCGATAAAAATATTATGACCATATTTACGAATACAATCATACCTCTAAAACAGCGAATATCCGAAGAAGTTAATAACGCGGTAATAAGGGTTCCCCATCTTTCTGAAGAACAAAAAGATAAAATCAAGGACGTAATAGCAAAATTCCCAAATTTATTTTCGGACCCAGACGAAAAACTGACGTATACTACGCTGGTCAAAGGCGAAATTAGAACAACGACAGACACCCCGATCTACTCCAAACCGTACACATACCCAATGCCTCTGAAAGAAGAAATAGAACGTCAAGTCGAAGAACTTCTTGCTAATGGAATAATAAGGAGATCTAAATCTCCTTACAACTCCCCGGTCTGGATAGTCAATAAGAAAACCGACGGTTCAGGCGAAATAAAATATCGAATGGTCATCGACTACTTAACGCCGTAACTATCCCAGACAAATATCCAATACCCGAAATTAACGAGGTCCTGGCCAACCTCGGAAACAATAAAATATTTACCATTATAGATCTTAAGAGCGGTTTCCATCAAATACCCCTTCGTAAATCTGATATAGAGAAAACGGCATTTTCCGTGAATAACGGAAAATACGAATTTCTCCGATTACCTTTCGGGCTTAAAAATGCCCCTTCTACGTTCCAAAGGGCATTAGATGACATACTTCGCCAGCAAATCGGAATTAGATGCTACGTCTATATTGATGACGTTATAATATTCGGTAAAACCGAAGAGGAACACTTAAGGAATATTAAATTAGTATTTAAAACATTAGAAGAAGCGAACATGAAGATACAACTAGACAAATGCGAGTTCGCAAAACAGGAAGTCGAATTCCTAGGATACGTCGTCACTCCCGATGGCATAAAAACCAATCCCAAGAAGGTAGAGGCCGTAGCACAGTTCCCAGTGCCAAAGAACCTGAAGGAACTAAGATCATTTCTAGGTATGTCAGGCTACTACCGTCGCTTTATTAGGGACTACTCCAAATTAGCCAAACGCTTAACTGCACTCCTTCGAGGAGAAGCCGGGAATGTTTCAAAAAATCAGTCTAGGAAGATCGAAATAAAACTCGACAAAGAAGCTTTAAATGCATTTAACAAATTAAAAACTTCACTAATATCAAGGGATATTGTCCTCGCTCACCCGAACTTTGAGAAAGATTTCGAATTAACCACTGACGCCTCCCATTTTGCAATAGGAGCCGTCCTTTCACAAGATGGAAAGCCCATCACCTATATTTCAAGAACTTTGAGCAAGACAGAAGAGAACTATGCCGTCAATGAAAAGGAGATGCTCGCCATAATCTGGTCTCTTAATTATTTGCGCAGTTATCTGTACGGCTCTAAGAAAATTAAGATAGTGACCGACCACCAACCTCTTACGTATGCCCTGAGCCACAAAAATACGAACAGTAAGATGAAAAGATGGAAAGCCATCTTGGAAGAACATAACTATGAACTTATCTACAAGCCCCGTAAATCGAATGTAGTCGCAGACGCGCTATCAAGAATACCCGCCCAAATAAATTCGCTTACACCCACTACCCATAGTGATGAAAGTTCAGGACTCAACCTAATATCCTGCGCGGAGGTACCGATTAACGTGTTCAAAAACCAAATTTTTCTCGAGCATTCAGAAACGCCATCTTACCAATTCAAAATAATCTTCCCAACTGTACACCGCCATACAGTTAACGAACCATTTTTCGACGAGCAAAAGATTATAGATTGCTTCAAAAGATACCTAAACCCATCCGTAATCAACGGAATCCACACCGACGAGAGGACTATGGGTATAATACAAAACGTCTATCCACAACACTTTAGCAACTATAAATGCAAGTACACCCAGAAGTTGGTGAAGGACATAACTAACGAACAAGAGCAGGAAAATATTATTTTGAAAGAACATCTAAGAGCACATAGGAACGCGACCGAAAATAAAATACAGATCATAGAGAAGAGTTATTTTCCCGGGATGATGAACAAAATCAAGCGTCTGATAACAAACTGCACGGTATGTAAAGAAAGCAAGTATGAAAGGCACCCTAACAACCCAAAAATAGCAGCAACCCCATTGCCAACCTTCCCAGGACACACAGTCCATATAGACATCTTTCTAACCGAAGGGAAGAGAGTTATGACTGCACTGGATAAGTTCTCGAAATATGCAGTAACAAAAATGCTAAATAGTAGGGCCATAGAGGATGTAAGGAGACCCTTAAGGGATATAATATTTTCCTTCGGCGTCCCGAAGATAATAGTAATCGATAATGAACCATCGTTAAATTCCATTTCAATGAAGTTTATGATGAAAGACGAATTAGGCATCGAAGTTTACACTACTCCCCCATATAAAAGCCAGGCTAACGGCCAAGTGGAAAGATTCCACTCCACCCTAAGTGAGATAATGCGCTGTGTGAAAGATAATGGGGGACATCGAAACTTTGAGGAACTTTTAGAAAGAGCAGTATCCGAGTACAATCATACCATTCACTCAGTTACACAGAAAAGACCGGTCGACATATTCTTCGGAAGAAATATGAACTTCACGCCCGAAGACATAGAAAAAACTAGATACGAGAATTTGCAAAAGTTAACACAAAAACAAAACAAGTAAGGAAGTGTAGGTTCGGGTGTAACCGAACATTACATACTCAGTTGAGAGCTATGGAGACAAAATAAGGAAAATCACCATGTAGGAAAATGAACCTAGGGTAACCCTGGGATGTGGTTGTATGACATGTGTATCAAATGGAAGGTATTAAAGAGTATTTTAAGAGACAGTAGGCCATAGTTCTATGGATGGACGCCATTTAGGGATATCGCCATAAAGGTGGACCAGGGCTGAAAGGTGTTACTGAGCATTTTAAGAGGGAGTGGGCATTAGGTCTATAGGTGGACGCCTTTTCGAGATATCGCCATTAGGGTGGGTCAGGAGTGACTCTAGAATGTGTTTGTACGATATGGGTATCAAATGAAAGGTGGTAATGAGTATTTTAAAAGGGAGTGATCCTTAGTTCCATAGGTGGACGCCGTTTCGAGATATCGCCATAAAGGTGGACCAGGGGTGACTCCAGGATGTGTTTGTGCGATATGGGAATCAAATGAAAGGTGTTACTGAGCATTTTAAGAGGGAGTGGGCATTAGGTTTATAGGTGGACGCCTTTTCGAGATATCGCCATTAGGGTGGGCCAAGGGTGACTCTAGAATATTTGTACGATATGGGTATCAAACGAAAGGTGTTACTGAGCATTTTAAGAGGGAGTGGGAATTAGGTCTATAGGTGGACGCCTTTTAGAAATATCGCCATTAGGGTGGGCTAGGGGTGACTCTAGAATGTGTTTGTACGATATGGGTATCAAATGAAAGGTGGTAATGAGTATTTCAAAAGGTAGTAATCATTAGTTCTATAGGTGGACGCCTTTTCGAGATGTCGCCATAAAGGTGGACCAAGGGTGACTCTAGAATGTTTGTACGATAATGGTATCAAATGAAAGGTGTTACTGAGCATTTTAAGAGGGAGTGGGAATTAGGTCTATAGGTGGACGCCTTTTCGAGATATCGCCATTAGGGTGGGCCAGGGGTGACTCAAGAATGTGTTTGTACGATATGGGTATCAAACGAAAGGTGTTACTGAGCATTTTAAGAGGGAGTGGGCATTAGGTCTATAGGTGGGCGCCTTTTCGAGATATCGCCATTAGGGTGGGCCAGGGGTTATTCAAGAATGTTTGTACGATATGTGTATCAAACGAAAGGTGTTACTGAGCATTTTAAGAGGGAGTGGGCATTAGGTCTATAGGTGGACGCCTTTTCGAGATATCGCCATTAGGGTGGGCCTGGGGTGACTCTAGAATGTGTTTGTACGATATGGGTATCAAATGAAAGGTGGTAATGAGTATTTCAAAAGGGAGTAATCCTTAGTTCTATAGGTGGACGCCTTTTCGAGATGTCGCCATAAAGGTGGACCAAGGGTGACTCTAGAATGTTTGTACGATAATGGTATCAAATGAAAGGTGTTACTGAGCATTTTAAGAGGGAGTGGGCATTAGGTCTATAGGTGGACGCCTTTTCGAGATATCGCCATTAGGGTGGGCCAGGGGTGACTCAAGAATGTGTTTGTACGATATGGGTATCAAACGAAAGGTTTTACTGAGCATTTAAAGAGGGAGTGGGCATTAGGTCTATAGGTGGACGCCTTTTCGATATATCGCCATTAGGGTGGGCCAGGGGTGACTCTAGAATGTGTTTGTACGATATGGGTATCAAACGAAAGGTGTTACTGAGCATTTTAAGAGGGAGTGGGCATTAGGTCTATAGGTGGACGCCTTTTCGGGATATCGCCATTAGGGTGGGCCAGGGGTGACTCTAGAATGTTTGTACGATATGTTTATCAAACGAAAGGTGTTACTGAGCATTTTAAGAGGGAGTGGGCATTAGGTCTATAGGTGGACGCCTTTTCGAGATATCGCCATTAGGGTGGGTCAGGAGTGACTCTAGAATGTGTTTGTACGATATGGGTATCAAATGAAAGGTGGTAATGAGTATTTTAAAAGGGAGTGATCCTTAGTTCCATAGGTGGACGCCGTTTCGAGATATCGCCATAAAGGTGGACCAGGGGTGACTCCAGGATGTGTTTGTGCGATATGGGAATCAAATGAAAGGTGTTACTGAGCATTTTAAGAGGGAGTGGGCATTAGGTTTATAGGTGGACGCCTTTTCGAGATATCGCCATTAGGGTGGGCCAAGGGTGACTCTAGAATATTTGTACGATATGGGTATCAAACGAAAGGTGTTACTGAGCATTTTAAGAGGGAGTGGGAATTAGGTCTATAGGTGGACGCCTTTTAGAAATATCGCCATTAGGGTGGGCTAGGGGTGACTCTAGAATGTGTTTGTACGATATGGGTATCAAATGAAAGGTGGTAATGAGTATTTCAAAAGGTAGTAATCATTAGTTCTATAGGTGGACGCCTTTTCGAGATGTCGCCATAAAGGTGGACCAAGGGTGACTCTAGAATGTTTGTACGATAATGGTATCAAATGAAAGGTGTTACTGAGCATTTTAAGAGGGAGTGGGAATTAGGTCTATAGGTGGACGCCTTTTCGAGATATCGCCATTAGGGTGGGCCAGGGGTGACTCAAGAATGTGTTTGTACGATATGGGTATCAAACGAAAGGTGTTACTGAGCATTTTAAGAGGGAGTGGGCATTAGGTCTATAGGTGGGCGCCTTTTCGAGATATCGCCATTAGGGTGGGCCAGGGGTTACTCAAGAATGTTTGTACGATATGTGTATCAAACGAAAGGTGTTACTGAGCATTTTAAGAGAGAGTGGGCATTAGGTCTATAGGTGGACGCCTTTTCGAGATATCGCCATTAGGGTGGGCCTGGGGTGACTCTAGAATGTGTTTGTACGATATGGGTATCAAATGAAAGGTGGTAATGAGTATTTCAAAAGGGAGTAATCCTTAGTTCTATAGGTGGACGCCTTTTCGAGATGTCGCCATAAAGGTGGACCAAGGGTGACTCTAGAATGTTTGTACGATAATGGTATCAAATGAAAGGTGTTACTGAGCATTTTAAGAGGGAGTGGGCATTAGGTCTATAGGTGGACGCCTTTTCGAGATATCGCCATTAGGGTGGGCCAGGGGTGACTCAAGAATGTGTTTGTACGATATGGGTATCAAACGAAAGGTTTTACTGAGCATTTAAAGAGGGAGTGGGCATTAGGTCTATAGGTGGACGCCTTTTCGATATATCGCCATTAGGGTGGGCCAGGGGTGACTCTAGAATGTGTTTGTACGATATGGGTATCAAACGAAAGGTGTTACTGAGCATTTTAAGAGGGAGTGGGCATTAGGTCTATAGGTGGACGCCTTTTCGGGATATCGCCATTAGGGTGGGCTAGGGGTGACTCTAGAATGTTTGTACGATATGTTTATCAAACGAAAGGTGTTACTGAGCATTTTAAGAGGGAGTGGGCATTAGGTCTATAGGTGGACGCCTTTTCGAGATATTGCCATTAGGGTGGACCAGGGGTGACTCTAGAATGTGTTTGTACGATATGGATATCAAATTAAAGGTATTAATGAGGGTTTTAAAAGCGAGTGGCCCTTAGATGTATATGTGAAGGCGTTTTCGCGATATCGACCAAAATGTGGACCAGGGTGATCCATAAAATCATCTGTCGGGTACTGCTAATTTATTTATATATTCAATACCACGGACAGTATTCCTGCCAAGATTCCAAGGGCTGTTGATTTCGCCTTTATAGAACTTTTTCATTTTCTTCTACTTAATATGGTAGGTGTCACACCCATTTTACAAAGTTTTTTCTAAAGTTATATTTTGCGTCAATGAACCAATCCAATTACCATGTTTCACCCCTTTTGCCGTATTTGGTATAGAATTATGGCATTTTTTTCATTTTTCGTAATTTTAGATATCGATAAAGTGGGCGTGGTTATAGTCGGATTTCGGCCATTTTTTATACCAAGATAAAGTGAGTTCAGTTAAGTACGTGGACTAAGTTTAATAAAGATATATCGGTTTTTGCTGAAGTTATCGTGTTAACGGCCGAGCGGAAGGACAGACGGTGGACTGTGTATAAAAACTGGGCGTGGCTTCCACCGATTTCGCCCATTTTCACAGAAAACAGTTATCGTCATAGAATCTATGCCCCTACCAGATTTAAGAAGGATTGGGAAATTTTTGTTCGACTTATGGCATTAAAAGTATTCTAGACAAACTAAATGAAAATGGGCGGAGCCACGCCCATTTTGAAATTTTCTTTTATTTTTGTATTTTGTTGCATTATATCATTACTGGAGTTGAATTTTGACTTAATTTACCTATATACAGTAAAGATATTAAATTTTTTTGTTAAAATTTAACTTTTAAAAATTTTTTTTTAAAAAGTGGGCGTGTTCCTCATCCGATTTTGCTAATTTTTATTTAGCACATATATAGTAATAGTAGTAACGCTCCTGCCAAATTTCATTATGATATCTTCAACGACTGCCAAATTACAGCTTGCAAAACTTTTAAACTACCTTCTTGTAAAAGTGGGCGGTGCCACGCCCATTGTCCAAAATCTTACTAATTTTCTATTCTGCGTCATAACGTCAACCCATCTACCAAGTTTCATCGCTTTATCTCCCTTTGGCAATGAATTATCGCATTTTTTCGGTTTTTCGAAATTTTCGATATCGAAAAAGTGGGCGTGGTTATAGTCCGATATCGTTCATTTTAAATTGCGATCTGAGATGAGTGCCCAGGAATCTACGTACCAAATTTCATAAAGATACCTCAAAATTTACTCAAGTTATCGTGTTAACGGGCAGACGGACGGACGGACGGACATGGCTCAATCAAATTTTTTTTCGATGCTGATGATTTTGATATATGGAAGTCTATATCTATTTCGATTCCTTTATACCTGTACAACCAACCGTTATCCAATCAAAGTTAATATACTCTGTGAGCTCTGCTCAACTGAGTATAATAAGGATATTGAGTTCCATAATAAAGGTAAACAAACGCTCAAATCCTACTTGCCAGGACAAGTCATATCTGTAAAAAAAAAATAGGAGGTTAGGAACAAAACTAAGCAAATTAAATAGTAGGGAAATAGTTAAAGAAGACAGGAACAGCACAATAGTGACCGAGAGAGGACAAATCGTCCATAAAAGTAGGATACGGAATTAACTACTACAATAAAATTTTCTTTTTTCAGATTCTTTTTACCACTATGCCTCGCAGAGGTACAGATATTAGACTATTCGAACTCCCAATTAATTACAATAGAAAAAGGAACTGCCAGACTACAGACAGGACAATTTAGGATAACACACGAAATAAACATCGACAAATATACAGAAATTCTGGAACATATAGAAACAACGACAAAAGCAGAAAAATTCTACAGAAATCCGAATTACCCTTTTATATCCGTCCTAATATCCCAAGTGAAGGCCCATATTAATAATCTAAGAATAGAAAAAAGATCAAAAAGGTCACTTAATTTTTTGGGCAGTGCATGGAAATGGATTGCGGAAAGTCCAGACCATGAGGACCATGAAATAGTTCTGAACAATGTAAATAACGTTTTAGAAAACAACAACAATCAAGTCCTCATTAATAAAATTACAGTAGAAAAAGTTAATGAAATCACAAATATTACAAACCATATTATGAAGCACATGCAAAACGACAAGAGTAAAGAAATAGAGGCATTTTCAGAATTAAAATACAAGTTAGAAATTATGAAAGAGGAAGTCGTGAACATAGCTTACGCGATACATTGGGCAAAGGCCAATATAGTAAATTCATATATTTTGTCGACCGAAGAAATTGATATTGCTAAAAAAATCTTTGATAAGGATAATATCCCATTCGTAAATTTAGACGAAGCGCTAGAATTTTCCGAAATTAAAATAGCGACCAATGGCAAGACAATCATATATATTATAAGTTTACCAACAACAGAGAATCAAATTTGCCAAACTATCGATATCAGAGCAGTAAAGAAAGACAATAAAATTAACAAAATAAATTTCAATCCAATCCTTAGCTGCGAAAAAACTATGTATGGAATAAAAAGAAATTGTAAACAATATAACGCAGATTTAAGTAATGATTATTGTATTAGTAATCTTTTAACGAGCCGTTTGCCAAACTGCACCGTCACAAACAGTCAGCACATTCCAGACTTTGAGGAGCTGTCACCTGAAGTTATATTCCTAAGCGACTTCAGGGGCTATGTACTAATAAACGAAGATTCTACAACTCTAAACGGAACCTTTGTAATTCACTTTAATAACGCTACAATCCAAATTAACGGGGAGAAATTTTTCATTGCGGAAAAATCAACAAACAAACCCCTACCTGCGATACTCCAACCAATATCACTATCAAACAGAAACGAAGAAATACTTTCTCTAGAAATGTTACCACGGCACATATTTATATAATATAAAAAAAAAACAAATATTCAGACACATAATACTCCAGACATAACAAACTGACAAAATTGCTGAAGCCGCAACACATACAAAGCAAACCGTGTGAACAGTAAGCGGTAAACGGAAACCAAATTAAAAACAAGTAAGGAAGGCTAAGTTCGGGTATAACCGAACATTACATACTCAGTTGAGAGCTATGGAGACAAAATAAGGAAAATCACCATGTAGGAAAATGAACCTAGGGTAACCCTGGAATGTGGTTGTATGACATGTGTATCAAATGGAAGGTATTAAAGAGTATTTTAAGAGAGAGTAGGCCATAGTTCTATGGATGGACGCCATTTAGGGATATCGCCATAAAGGTGGACCAGGGCTGACTCTAGAATGTGTTTGTACGATATGGGTATCAAATGAAAGGTGATAATGAGTATTTTAAAAGGGAATGGGCTTTAGTTCTATAGGTGAACGCCTTTTCGAGAAATCCCCATAAAGGTGGACCAGGGGTGACTCTAGAATATGTTTGTACGATATGGGTATCAAATGAAAGCTGTTAATGAGTATTTTGAAAAGGAGTGATCCTTAGTTCCCTAGGTGGACGCCGTTTCGAGATATCGCCATAAAGGTGGACCAGGGGTGTCTCTAGTTGTACGATATGGGAATCAAATGAAAGGTGTTACTGAGCGTTTTAAGAGGGAGTGGGCATTAGGTCTATAGGTGGACGCCTTTTCGAAATGTCGCCATTAGGTTGGGCCAGGGGTGACTCTAGAATGTGTTTGTACGATATGGGTATCAAACGAAAGGTGTTACTGAGCATTTTAAGAGGGAGTGGGCATTAGGTCCATAGGTGGACGCCTTTTCGAGATATCGCCATTAAGGTGGGCCAGGGGTGACTCTGGAATGTGTTTGTACGATATGGGTATCAAATGAAAGGTGGTAATGAGTATTTTAAAAGGGAGCAATCCTTAGTTCTATAGGTGGACGCCTTTTCGAGATATCGCCATAAAGGTGGACCAAGGGTGACTCTAGAATGTTTGTACGATATGGGTATCAAACGAAAGGTGTTACTGAGCATTTTAAGAGGGAGTGGGCACTAGGTCTATAGGTGGACGCCTTTTCGAGATATCGCCATTAGGGTGGGCCAGGGGTGACTCTAGAATGTTTGTACGATATGGGTATCAAACGAAAGGTGTTACTGAGCATTTTAAGAGGGAGTGGGCACTAGGTCTATAGGTGGACGCCTTTTCGAGATATCGCCATTAGGGTGGGCCAGGGGTGAATCTAGAATGTTTGTACGATATGGGTATCAAACGAAAGATGTTACTGAGCATTTTAAGAGGGAGTGGGCATTAGGTCTATAGGTGGACGCCTTTTCGAGATATCGCCATTAGGGTGGGCCAGGGGTGACTCTAGAATGTTTGTACGATATGGGCATCAAAGGAAAGGTGTTACTGAGCATTTTAAGAGGGAGTGGACATTCGGTCTATAGGTGGACGCCTTTTCGAGATATCGCCATTAGGGTGGGCCAGGGGTGACTCTAGAATGTTTTTACGATATGCGTATCAAACGAAAGGTGTTACTGAGCATTTTAAGAGGGAGTGGGCATTAGGTCTATAGGTGCACGCCTTTTCGAGATATCGCCATTAGGGTGGGCCAGGGTTGACTCTAGAATTTAAATTTTTTTGTTAAAATTTAACTTTTAAAAATTTTTTTTTAAAAAGTGGGCGTGTTCCTCATCCGATTTTGCTAATTTTTATTTAGCACATATATAGTAATAGTAGTAACGCTCCTGCCAAATTTCATTATGATATCTTCAACGACTGCCAAATTACAGCTTGCAAAACTTTTAAACTACCTTCTTGTAAAAGTGGGCGGTGCCACGCCCATTGTCCAAAATCTTACTAATTTTCTATTCTGCGTCATAACGTCAACCCATCTACCAAGTTTCATCGCTTTATCTCCCTTTGGCAATGAATTATCGCATTTTTTCGGTTTTTCGAAATTTTCGATATCGAAAAAGTGGGCGTGGTTATAGTCCGATATCGTTCATTTTAAATTGCGATCTGAGATGAGTGCCCAGGAATCTACGTACCAAATTTCATAAAGATACCTCAAAATTTACTCAAGTTATCGTGTTAACGGGCAGACGGACGGACGGACGGACATGGCTCAATCAAATTTTTTTTCGATGCTGATGATTTTGATATATGGAAGTCTATATCTATTTCGATTCCTTTATACCTGTACAACCAACCGTTATCCAATCAAAGTTAATATACTCTGTGAGCTCTGCTCAACTGAGTATAATAAGGATATTGAGTTCCATAATAAAGGTAAACAAACGCTCAAATCCTACTTGCCAGGACAAGTCATATCTGTAAAAAAAAAATAGGAGGTTAGGAACAAAACTAAGCAAATTAAATAGTAGGGAAATAGTTAAAGAAGACAGGAACAGCACAATAGTGACCGAGAGAGGACAAATCGTCCATAAAAGTAGGATACGGAATTAACTACTACAATAAAATTTTCTTTTTTCAGATTCTTTTTACCACTATGCCTCGCAGAGGTACAGATATTAGACTATTCGAACTCCCAATTAATTACAATAGAAAAAGGAACTGCCAGACTACAGACAGGACAATTTAGGATAACACACGAAATAAACATCGACAAATATACAGAAATTCTGGAACATATAGAAACAACGACAAAAGCAGAAAAATTCTACAGAAATCCGAATTACCCTTTTATATCCGTCCTAATATCCCAAGTGAAGGCCCATATTAATAATCTAAGAATAGAAAAAAGATCAAAAAGGTCACTTAATTTTTTGGGCAGTGCATGGAAATGGATTGCGGAAAGTCCAGACCATGAGGACCATGAAATAGTTCTGAACAATGTAAATAACGTTTTAGAAAACAACAACAATCAAGTCCTCATTAATAAAATTACAGTAGAAAAAGTTAATGAAATCACAAATATTACAAACCATATTATGAAGCACATGCAAAACGACAAGAGTAAAGAAATAGAGGCATTTTCAGAATTAAAATACAAGTTAGAAATTATGAAAGAGGAAGTCGTGAACATAGCTTACGCGATACATTGGGCAAAGGCCAATATAGTAAATTCATATATTTTGTCGACCGAAGAAATTGATATTGCTAAAAAAATCTTTGATAAGGATAATATCCCATTCGTAAATTTAGACGAAGCGCTAGAATTTTCCGAAATTAAAATAGCGACCAATGGCAAGACAATCATATATATTATAAGTTTACCAACAACAGAGAATCAAATTTGCCAAACTATCGATATCAGAGCAGTAAAGAAAGACAATAAAATTAACAAAATAAATTTCAATCCAATCCTTAGCTGCGAAAAAACTATGTATGGAATAAAAAGAAATTGTAAACAATATAACGCAGATTTAAGTAATGATTATTGTATTAGTAATCTTTTAACGAGCCGTTTGCCAAACTGCACCGTCACAAACAGTCAGCACATTCCAGACTTTGAGGAGCTGTCACCTGAAGTTATATTCCTAAGCGACTTCAGGGGCTATGTACTAATAAACGAAGATTCTACAACTCTAAACGGAACCTTTGTAATTCACTTTAATAACGCTACAATCCAAATTAACGGGGAGAAATTTTTCATTGCGGAAAAATCAACAAACAAACCCCTACCTGCGATACTCCAACCAATATCACTATCAAACAGAAACGAAGAAATACTTTCTCTAGAAATGTTACCACGGCACATATTTATATAATATAAAAAAAAAACAAATATTCAGACACATAATACTCCAGACATAACAAACTGACAAAATTGCTGAAGCCGCAACACATACAAAGCAAACCGTGTGAACAGTAAGCGGTAAACGGAAACCAAATTAAAAACAAGTAAGGAAGGCTAAGTTCGGGTGTAACCGAACATTACATACTCAGTTGAGAGCTATGGAGACAAAATAAGGAAAATCACCATGTAGGAAAATGAACCTAGGGTAACCCTGGAATGTGGTTGTATGACATGTGTATCAAATGGAAGGTATTAAAGAGTATTTTAAGAGAGAGTAGGCCATAGTTCTATGGATGGACGCCATTTAGGGATATCGCCATAAAGGTGGACCAGGGCTGACTCTAGAATGTGTTTGTACGATATGGGTATCAAATGAAAGGTGATAATGAGTATTTTAAAAGGGAATGGGCTTTAGTTCTATAGGTGAACGCCTTTTCGAGAAATCCCCATAAAGGTGGACCAGGGGTGACTCTAGAATATGTTTGTACGATATGGGTATCAAATGAAAGCTGTTAATGAGTATTTTGAAAAGGAGTGATCCTTAGTTCCCTAGGTGGACGCCGTTTCGAGATATCGCCATAAAGGTGGACCAGGGGTGTCTCTAGTTGTACGATATGGGAATCAAATGAAAGGTGTTACTGAGCGTTTTAAGAGGGAGTGGGCATTAGGTCTATAGGTGGACGCCTTTTCGAAATGTCGCCATTAGGTTGGGCCAGGGGTGACTCTAGAATGTGTTTGTACGATATGGGTATCAAACGAAAGGTGTTACTGAGCATTTTAAGAGGGAGTGGGCATTAGGTCCATAGGTGGACGCCTTTTCGAGATATCGCCATTAAGGTGGGCCAGGGGTGACTCTGGAATGTGTTTGTACGATATGGGTATCAAATGAAAGGTGGTAATGAGTATTTTAAAAGGGAGCAATCCTTAGTTCTATAGGTGGACGCCTTTTCGAGATATCGCCATAAAGGTGGACCAAGGGTGACTCTAGAATGTTTGTACGATATGGGTATCAAACGAAAGGTGTTACTGAGCATTTTAAGAGGGAGTGGGCACTAGGTCTATAGGTGGACGCCTTTTCGAGATATCGCCATTAGGGTGGGCCAGGGGTGACTCTAGAATGTTTGTACGATATGGGTATCAAACGAAAGGTGTTACTGAGCATTTTAAGAGGGAGTGGGCACTAGGTCTATAGGTGGACGCCTTTTCGAGATATCGCCATTAGGGTGGGCCAGGGGTGAATCTAGAATGTTTGTACGATATGGGTATCAAACGAAAGATGTTACTGAGCATTTTAAGAGGGAGTGGGCATTAGGTCTATAGGTGGACGCCTTTTCGAGATATCGCCATTAGGGTGGGCCAGGGGTGACTCTAGAATGTTTGTACGATATGGGCATCAAAGGAAAGGTGTTACTGAGCATTTTAAGAGGGAGTGGACATTCGGTCTATAGGTGGACGCCTTTTCGAGATATCGCCATTAGGGTGGGCCAGGGGTGACTCTAGAATGTTTTTACGATATGCGTATCAAACGAAAGGTGTTACTGAGCATTTTAAGAGGGAGTGGGCATTAGGTCTATAGGTGCACGCCTTTTCGAGATATCGCCATTAGGGTGGGCCAGGGTTGACTCTAGAATGTTTTTACGATATGGGTATCAAACGAAAGGTGTTATTGAGCATTTTAAGAGGCAGTGGGCATTAGGTCTATAGGTGCACGCCTTTTCGAGATATCGCCATTAGGGTGGGCCAGGGTTGACTCTACAATGTTTTTACGATATGGGTATCAAACGAAAGGTGTTACTGAGCATTTTAAGAGGGAGTGGGCACTAGGTCTATAGGTGGACGCCTTTTCGAGATATCGCCATTAGGGTGGGCCAGGGGTGACTCTAGAATGTTTTTACGATATATGTATCAAAGGAAAGGTGTTACTGAGCATTTTAAGAGGGAGTGGGCATTAGGTCTATAGGTGGACGCCTTTTCGAGATATCGCCATTAGGGTGGGCCAGGGGTGACTCTAGAATGTTTGTACGATATGGGTATCAAAGGAAAAGTGTTACTGAGCATTTTAAGAGGGAGTGGACATTAGGTCTATAGGTGGACGCCTTTTCGATATATCGCCATTAGGGTGGGCCAGGGGTGACTCTAGAATGTTTTTACGATATGGGTATCAAACGAAAGGTGTTACTGAGCATTTTAAGAGGGAGTGGGCATTAGGTCTATAGGTGCACGCCTTTTCGAGATATCGCCATTAGGGTGGGCCAGGGTTGACTCTAGAATGTGTTTTTACGATATGGATATCAAATTAAAGGTATTAATGAGGGTTTTAAAAGCGAGTGGCCCTTAGATGTATATGTGAAGGTGTTCTCGCGATATCGACCAAATGTGGATCAGGTGATTCAGAAAATCATCTGTCGGGTACTGCTAATTTATTTATATATTCAATAACACTAACAGTATTCCTGCCAAGATTCCAAGGGCTGTTGATTTCGCCTTGTAGAACTTTTTCATTTTCTTCTACTTAATATGGTAGGTGTCACACCCATTTTACAAAGTTTTTTCCAAAGTTATATTTTGCGTCAGTAAACCAATCCTGTTACCATGTTTCATCCCTTTTTTCGTATTTGGTATAGAATTATGGCATTTTTTTAATTTTTCGTAATTTTCGATATCGATAAAGTGGGCGTGGTTATGGTCGGATTTCGGCGATTTTTTATACCAAGATAAAGTGAGTTCAGATAAGTACGTGGGCTAAGTTTAGTAAAGATATATCAGTTTTTGCTCAAGTTATTGTGTTAACGGCCGAGCGGAAGGACAGACGGTGGACTGTGTATAAAAACTGGGCGTGGCTTCCACCGATTTCGCCCATTTTCACAGAGAACAGTTAACGTCATAGAATCTATGCTCCTACCAAATTTCAAAAGGATTGGTAAATTTTTGTTCGACTTATGGCATTAAAAGTATTCTAGACACACTAAATGAAAATGGGCGGAGCCACGCCCATTTTGAAATTTTCTTTTATTTTTGTATTTTGTTGCATCATATCATTACTGGAGTTGAATTTTGACTTAATTTACTTATATACAGTAAAGATATTAAATTTTTTGTTAAAATTTGAATTAAAAAAAAAAAATTTTTAAAAAGTGGGCGTGTTCTTCATCCAATTTTGCTAATTTTTATTTAGCACATATATAGTAATACTAGTAACGTTCTTGCCAAATTTCATCATGATATCTTCAACGACTGCCAAATTACAGCTTGCAAAACTTTTAAATTACCTTCTTGTAAAAGTGGGCGGTGCCACAACCATTGTCCAAAATCTTACTAATTTTCTATTCTGCGTCATAACGTCAACGCATCTACCAAGTTTCATCGCTTTAACCGCCTTTGGCAATGAATTATCGCATTTTTTCGGTTTTTCGAAATTTTCGATATCGAAAAAGTGGGCGTGGTTATAGTCCGATATCGTTCATTTTAAATAGCGATCTGAGATGGTTGCTCAGGAACCTACATACCAAATTTCATCAAGATACCTCAAAAGTTACTCAAGTTATCGTGTTAACGAACGGACGGACGGACGGACGGACGGACGGACATGGCTCAATCAAATTTTTTTTGGATCCTGATTAGTTTGATATATGGAAGTCTATATCTATCTCGATTCCTTTATATATGTACAACCAACCGTTATCCAATCAAACTTAATATACTCTGTGAGCTCTGCTCAACTGAGTATAATAAACAAAGCGCGTGATCAGCAGTTTTCACTTTCATCGCGGTAAGGCAAACGTAGGTTAGATTGTAAGAATTATTATTGTGTAAAGTCAGATATAAGTTTGCATTCAATAAACGAGCACGTCTCCCGTGTAAAAAATATATTTTTTTAGAATTTCCAATTTGTAAAAGTTTAACTTACATACTATAGTATAGAGAAATATTAATTTCTTTATACACGCAAATGCTAAATAACATAAGAATATTCGTAGTAAAAAATATAAAAGTTGTATTGCCCCTCTTCATTTACTTTCATTTTAAATTAAATTCACTCCGATAATTCTTTCCGACACAATTCCTCTTTAGTACTTTGGCATATGATCCTCTGCGGGTATTCCATGGAGTATAACAGTGAAGGTACTTTGGAAAGTACTCTCACGTATGTACTCTATGGAATACTCACAAACAAAGCGAGAGTGGGATCACCTACTCCTCTCCTAGGACATCGCAATGTTAATTGGAGCACATTTTTTGTATGAATACAGATTAGTTTTTGAACACTCCTATACTCCCAAAGGAGTATTTCTTACATTATTTATGGAGTACTCGCGTTTTTTGAAGGGAACCTACGCATTTGCATTCCACACTTCACCAATACGACACCCTCAACTTACCCTTATGGCTGGCAGCTCGTTGTTGCAACATTTGGTGGCTGCCTCTGTACCCACCCTACCTTTGGCCCCAATACATTACCACTAACTCCGGTGTCTCAAACCAAATCAAACAACTTAGTTACCCATTATGAATTATTATTATTTAAAACAAATTCAATCCATTATACAATTCGTTACTTAGTTTAGTTAACCTAAACTTAATTTGTGAGATTTATTTTGATTCATCATCCAAGAAAATTATTATAAAAGAAAGTATAACAAGTAAGGAAGGTTAAGTTCGGGTGTAACCGAACATTACATACTCAGTTGAGAGCTATGGTGACAACATAAGGGAAAATAACCATGTAGGAAAATGAACAGAGGATAATCCTGGAATGTGTTTGTATGACATGTTCATCAAATGAAAGGTATTAAAGAGTATTTTATGAGGGAGTGGGCCATAGTTCTATAGGTGAACGCCATTTAGGGATATCGCCATAAAGGTGGATCAGGGTTGACTCTAGAATTTGTTTGTACGATATGGGTATCAAATGAAAGGTGTTAATGAATATTTTAAAAGGGAGTGATCCTTAGTTCCATAGGTGGACGCCGTTTCGAGATATCGCCATAAAGGTGGACCAGGGGTGACCCTAGAATTTGTTTGTACGATATGGGCATCAAATATAAGGTCTTAATGAGTATCTTAAAAGGGCGTGGGGCTTATTTCTATAGGTGGACGCCTTTTCGAGATATCGCCATAAAGGTGGACCAGGGGTGACTCTGGAATGTGTTTGTACGATATTGGTATCAAATTAAAGGTATTAATGGCAGTTTTAAAAGGGAGAGGTGGTAGTTGTATATGTGAAGTCGTTTTCCAGATATCGACCAAAATGTGGACCAGGGTGACCCAGAACATCATCTGTTGGATACCGCTAATTTATTTATATATGTAATACCTGCCAAGATTTCAAGGGTGTTTTATTTCGCGCTGCAGAACTTTTTCATTTTCTTCTACTTAGTATGGTAGGTGTCACAACCATTTTACAAAGTTTTTTCTAAAGTAATATTTCGCGTCAATAAACCAATCCAATTACCATGTTTCATCCCTTTTTTCGTATTTGGTATAGAATTATGGCATTTTTTTCCTTTTTCGTAATTTTCGATATCCAAAAAATTGGGCGTGGTCATAGTCGGATTTCGTTCATTTTTTATACCAAGATAAAGTGAGTTCAGATAAGTACGTGAACTAAGTTCAGTAAGGATATGTCGATTTTTGCTCAACTTATCGTGTTAACGGCCATGCGGAAGGACAGACGGACGACTGTGTATAAAAACTGGGCGTGGCTTCAACCGATTTCGCCCATTTTCACAGAAAACAGTTAACGTCATAAAATATATGCCCCTACCAAATTTCAAAAGGATTGGGAAATTTTTTTTCGACATTATGGCATTAAAAGTATCCTAGACAAACTATATGAAAAAGAGCGGAGCCACGCCCATTTTGAAATTTTCTTTATTTTTTGTATTTTGTTGCACCATATCATTACTAGAGTTGAATGTTGACATAATTTACTTATATACTGTAAAGATATTAAATTTTTTGTTAAAATTTTACTTTTAATAAAAATTTTTTTTAAAGTGGGCGTGGTCCTTCTCCGATTTTGCTAATTTTTATTAAGCGTACATATAGTAATAGGAGTAACGTTCCTGCCAAATTTCGTCATGATATCTTTAACGCCTGCCAAATTACAGCTTGCAAAATTTTAAATTACCTTCTTTTAAAAGTGGGCGGTGCCACGCCCATTGTCCAAAATTTTACTAATTTTCTATTCAGCGTCATCAGTTCAACTCACCTACCAAGTTTCATCGCTTTATCCATCTTTGGTATTAAATTATCGCACTTTTTCAGTTTTTCGAAATTTTCGATATCGAAAAAGTGGGCATGGTTATAGTCCGATATTGTTCATTTTAAACAGCGATCTGAGATGAGTGCTCAGGAACCTACATACCAAATTTCATCAAGATAACTCAAAATTTACTCAAGTTATCGTGTTAACGGGCAGACGGACGGACGGACGGACATGGCTCAATCAAATTTTTTTTCGATGCTGATGATTTTGATATATGGAAGTCTATATCTATCTCGGTTCCTTTATACCTGTACAACCAACCGTTATGCAATCAAACTTAATATTCTCTGTGAGCTCTGCTCAACTGAGTATAAACAGGTAAGGAAGGCTAGGTTCGGTTGTAACCGAACATTACATACTCAGTTGAGAGCTATGGAGACAAAATAAAAAAAATCACCATGTAGGAAAATGAACCTAGGGTAACCCTGGAATGTGGTTGTATGACATGTGTATCAAATGGAAGGTATTAAAGAGTATTTTAATAGAGAGTAGGCCATAGTTCTATGGATGGACGCCATTTAGGGATATCGCCATAAAGGTGGACCAGGGCTGAAAGGTGTTACTGAGCATTTTAAGAGGGAGTGGGCATTAGGTCTATAGGTGGACGCCTTTTCGAGATATCGCCATTAGGGTGGGCCAGGGGTGACTCTAGAATGTTTGTACGATATGGGTATCAAACGAAAGGTGTTACTGAGCATTTTAAGAGGGAGTGGGCATTAGGTCTATAGGTGGACGCCTTTTCGAGATATCGCCATTAGGGTGGGCCAGGGGTTACTCTAGAATGTTTGCACGATATGGGTATCAAACGAAAGGTGTTACTGAGCATTTTAAGAGGGAGTGGGAATTAGGTCTATAGGTGGACGCGTTTTAGAAATATCGCCATTAGGGTGGGCCAGGGGTGACTCTAGAATGTGTTTGTACGATATGTGTATCAAATGAAAGGTGGTAATGAGTATTTCAAAAGGGAGTAATCCTTAGTTCTATAGGTGGACGCCTTTTCGAGATGTCGCCATAAAGGTGGACCAAGGGTGACTCTAGAATGTTTGTACGATATGGGTATCAAATGAAAGGTGCTACTGAGCATTTTAAGAGGGAGTGGGCATTAGGTCTATAGGTGGACGCCTTTTCGATATATCACCATTAGGGTGGGCCAGGGGTGACTCAAGAATGTGTTTGTACATTATGGGTATCAAACGAAAGGTGTTACTGAGCATTTTAAGAGGGAGTGTGCATTAGGTCTATAGGTGGACGTCTTTTCGAGATATCGCCATTAGGGTGGGCCAGGGGTGACTCTAGAATGTGTGTACGATATGGGTATCAAACGAAAGGTGTTACTGAGCATTTTAAGAGGGAGTGGACATTAGGTCTATAGGTGGACGCCTTTTCGAGATATCGCCATTAGGGTGGGCCAGAGGTTACTCTAGAATGTTTGTACGATATGGGTATCAAACGAAAGGTGTTACTGAGCATTTTAAGAGGGAGTGGGCATTAGGTCTATAGGTGGACGCCTTTTCGAGATATCGCCATTATGGTGGGCCTGGGGTGACTCTAGAATGAGTTTGTACGATATGGGTATCAAATGAAAGGTGGTAATGAGTATTTCAAAAGGGAGTAATCCTTAGTTCTATAGGTGGACGCCTTTTCGAGATGTCGCCATAAAGGTGGACCAAGGGTGACTCTAGATTGTTTGTACGATATGGGTATCAAACGAAAGGTGTTACTGAGCATTTTAAGAGGGAGTGGGCATTAGGTCTATAGGTGGACGCCTTTTCGATATATCGCCATTAGGGTGGGCCAGGGGTGACTCTAGAATGTGTTTGTACGATATGGGTATCAAACGAAAGGTGTTATTGAGCATTTTAAGAGGGAGTGGGCATTAGGTCTATAGGTGGCCGCCTTTTCGAGATATCGCCATTAGGGTGGGCCAGGGGTGACTCTAGAATGTTTGTACGATATGGGTATCAAACGAAAGGTGTTACTGAGCATTTTAAGAGGGAGTGGGAATTAGGTCTATAGGTGGACGCCTTTTAGAAATATCGCCATTAGGGTGGGCCAGGGGTGACTCTAGAATGTGTTTGTACGATATGGGTATCAAACGAAAGGTGTTATTGAGCATTTTAAGAGGGAGTGGGCATTAGGTCTATAGGTGGCCGCCTTTTCGAGATATCGCCATTAGGGTGGGCCAGGGGTGACTCTAGAATGTTTGTACGATATGGGTATCAAACGAAAGGTGTTACTGAGCATTTTAAGAGGGAGTGGGAATTAGGTCTATCGGTGGACGCCTTTTAGAAATATCGCCACTAGGGTGGGCCAGGGGTGACTCTAGAATGTGTTTGTACGATATGGGTATCAAACGAAAGGTGTTACTGAGCATTTTAAGAGGGAGTGTGCATTAGGTCTATAGGTGGACGTCTTTTCGAGATATCGCCATTAGGGTGGGCCAGGGGTGACTCTAGAATGTGTGTACGATATGGGTATCAAACGAAAGGTGTTACTGAGCATTTTAAGAGGGAGTGGGCATTAGGTCTATAGGTGGACGCCTTTTCGAGATATCGCCATTAGGGTGGGCCAGAGGTTACTCTAGAATGTTTGTACGATATGGGTATCAAACGAAAGGTGTTACTGAGCATTTTAAGAGGGAGTGGGCATTAGGTCTATAGGTGGACGCCTTTTCGAGATATCGCCATTATGGTGGGCCTGGGGTGACTCTAGAATGAGTTTGTACGATATGGGTATCAAATGAAAGGTGGTAATGAGTATTTCAAAAGGGAGTAATCCTTAGTTCTATAGGTGGACGCCTTTTCGAGATGTCGCCATAAAGGTGGACCAAGGGTGACTCTAGATTGTTTGTACGATATGGGTATCAAACGAAAGGTGTTACTGAGCATTTTAAGAGGGAGTGGGCATTAGGTCTATAGGTGGACGCCTTTTCGATATATCGCCATTAGGGTGGGCCAGGGGTGACTCTAGAATGTGTTTGTACGATATGGGTATCAAACGAAGGGTGTTATTGAGCATTTTAAGAGGGAGTGGGCATTAGGTCTATAGGTGGCCGCCTTTTCGAGATGTCGCCATAAAGGTGGACCAAGGGTGACTCTAGAATGTTTGTACGATATGGGTATCAAACGAAAGGTGTTACTGAGCATTTTAAGAGGGAGTGGGCATTAGGTCTATAGGTGGACGCCTTTTCGATATATCGCCATTAGGGTGGGCCAGGGGTGACTCTAGAATGTGTTTGTACGATATGGGTATCAAACGAAAGGTGTTACTGAGCATTTTTTAGAGGGAGTGGGCATTAGGTCTATAGGTGGACGCCTTTTCGAGATATCGCCTTTAGGGTGGGCCAGGGGTGACTCTAGAATGTTTGTACGATATGGGTATCAAACCAAAGGTGTTACTGAGCATTTTAAGAGGGAGTGAGCATTAGGTCTATAGGTGGACGCCTTTTCGATATATCGCCATTAGGGTGGGCCAGGGGTGACTCTAGAATGTGTTTGTACGATATGGGTATCAAACGAAAGGTGTTATTGAGCATTTTAAGAGGGAGTGGGCATTAGGTCTATAGGTGGCCGCCTTTTCGAGATATCGCCTTTAGGGTGGGCCAGGGGTGACTCTAGAATGTTTGTACGATATGGGTATCAAACCAAAGGTGTTACTGAGCATTTTAAGAGGGAGTGAGCATTAGGTCTATAGGTGGACGCCTTTTCGAGATATCGCCATTAGGGTGGACCAGGGGTGACTCTAGAATGAGTTTGTACGATATGGGTATCAAATTAAAGGTATTAATGAGAGTTTTAAAAGGGAGTGGTGGTAGTTGTATATGTGAAGGCGTTTTCCAGATATCGACCAAAATGTGGACCAGGGTGTCCCAGAACATCATCTGTTGGATACCGCTAATTTATTTATATATGTAATACCTGCCAAGATTTTAAGGGTTTTTTATTTCGCCCTGCAGAACTTTTTCATTTTCTTCTACCTAATATGGTAGGTGTCACAACCATTTTATAAAGTTTTTTCTAAAGTTATATTTCGCGTTAATAAAACAATCCAATTACCTTAACATATTTCATCCCTTTTTTCGTATTTGGTATAGAATTATGGCATTTTTTTTCATTTTTCGTAATTTTCGATATCGAAAAAGTGGGCGTGGTCAAAGTCGGATTTCGTTCATTTTTCATACCAAGATAAAGTGAGTCCAGATAAGTACGTGAACTGAGTTTAGTAAAGATATATCGATTTTTGCTCAAGTTATCGTGTTAACGGCCATGCGGAAGGACAGACGGACGACTGTGTATAAAAACTGGGCGTGACATCAACCGATTTCGCCCATTTTCACAGAAAACAGTTACCGCCATAAAATCTATGCCCCTACCAAATTTCAAAAGGATTGGTTAATTTTTGTTCGACTTATGGCGTTAAAAGTATCCTAGACAAATTAAATGAAAAAGGGCAGAGCCACGCCCATTTTTAAATTTTCTTTTATTTTTATATTTTGTTACACCATATCATTACTGGAGTTGAATCTTGACATATTTTACTTATGTACTGTAAAAATATTAAATTTTTTGTTAAAATTTTACTTAAAAAATTTTTTTTTTTAAAAGTGGGCGTGGTCCTTCTCCGATTTTGCTAATTTTTATTAAGCGTACATATAGTAATAATAGTAACGTTCCTGCCAAATTTCATCATGATATCTTCAACGGCTGCCAAATTACAGCTTGCAAAATTTTAAATTACCTTCTTTTAAAAGTGGGCGGTGCCACGCCCATTGTCCAAAATTTTACTAATTTTCTATTTTGCGTCATAAGTTCAACTCATCTACCAAGTTTCGTCGCTTTATCGGTCTTTTGTAATGAATTATCGCACTTTTTCGGTTTTTCGAAATTTTCGATATCGAAAAAGTGGGCGTGGTTATAGTCCGATATCGTTCATTTTAAATAGCGATCTGAGATGAGTGCTCAGGAACCTACATACCAAATTTCATCAAGATACCTCAAAATTTACTCAAGTTATCGTGTTAACGGACGGACGGACGGATGGACGGACGGACGGATGGACATGGCTCAATCAAATTTTTTTTCGATCCTGATTATTTTGATATATGGAAGTCTATATCTATCTCGATTCCTTTATATATGTACAACCAACCGTTATCCAATCAAACTTAATATACTCTGTGAGCTCTGCTCAACTGAGTATAAAACTTACTTACTTACTTAATTGGCGCTTAACCGTCTAAACGGTTATGGCCGTCCAACAAGGCGCGCCAGTCGCTCCTTCGCTCCGCCAACTGGCGCCAATTGGTCACACCAAGGGAGTTTAAATCGTTTTCCACCTGGTCCTTCCAACGGAGTGGGGGTCGCCCTCTACCTCTGCTTCCATAGGCGGGTTCCGATAGAAACACTTTCTTGGCTGGAAGGTCATCTTTCATTCGCATAACATGGCCTAGCCAGCGCAGCCGCTGCGTTTTAATTCGCTGGACTATATTGATGTCTGCGTATAGCTCGTACAGCTCATCATTAAATCTTCTTCGGTACTCGCCATCGCCAACGCGTAGAGGTCCATAAATCTCTCGAAGAACTTTTCTCTCGAACACTCCCAAAGCCGCTTCATCTGCTGTTGTCATGGTCCATGCTTCTGCCCCATATAGCAGGACGGGTACGATAAGTGACTTGTAGAGTATGATTTTCGTTCGCCGAGAGAGGACTTTACTTTTCAATTGCCTACCTAGTCCAAAGTAGCATTTATTGGCAAGATTGATTCTTCGCTGGATTTCAGTGCTGATGTTGTTGCTAGTGTTGATGCTGGTTCCCAAATAAACGAAGTCTTTTACTATTTCGAAATTATGGCTGCCAACAGTAGCGTGGTTGCCAAGGCGCATATGCGCTGACTCTTTGCTCGATGACAGCAGGTACTTCGTTTTGTCCTCATTCACCATCAAACCCATCTTTACCGCTTCTTTTTCCAGCTTGGAGTAAGCAGAACTAACAGCGCGGGTGTTTAGGCCGATGATATCAATGTCATCAGCATATGCCAGTAATTGCACGCTTTTATAGTATATTGTTCCAGTGCCGTTAAGTTCTGCAGCTAGTATAATTTTCTCCAGCATCAAATTAAAGAAATCGCACGATAGGGGGTCACCCTGTCTGAAACCTCGTTTAGTTTCGAACGGCTCGGAGAGGTCCTTCCCAATTCTGAGTGAGCTGATGGTGTTGCTCAACGTCATTTTGCACAGCCGTATAAGTTTTGCGGGGAAACCAAATTCAGACATAGCGACATATAGGCAGCTCCTTTTCGTGCTGTCGAAGGCGGCTTTAAAGTCGACGAAGGGGTGATGTGTGTCGATTCTCTTTTCACGGGTTTTTTCCAAGATTTGGCGCATTGTGAAAATCTGGTCGATGGTAGATTTACCAGGTCTGAAGCCGCACTGATAAGGTCCAATCAGGCGGTTCACGGTGGGCTTCAATCTTTCGCACAATACACTTGAAAGGACCTTATATGCGATATTAAGAAGGCTGATTCCACGATAGTTGGTGCATTTTGCAGTATCCCCCTTCTTGTGGACTGGGCAAATAACACTTAGATTCCAACCGTCGGGCATGCTTTCGTCCGCCCATATTTTGCTAAGAAGCTGCTGCACGCGCCTTACCAACTCCTCGCCGCCGAACTTGAATAGCTCCGCAGGCAATCCATCAGCGCCCACGGCCTTGTTGTTTTTCAATCTGGTTATTGCTATTCTAACTTCGTCATAATCGGGCGGGGGGACATATATTCCATCATCATCGATTGCGGGATCGGGTTCTTCGTCTCTGCGCGGTGAATTGCTGCCTCCATTTAGGTGAGCAGAGAAGTGTTCCCTCCATAATCTAAGCACTCTCTGGACATCAGTTACAAGGTCGCCGTTTTCATTCCTACAGGAGTTTGCCCCGGTCTTAAAACCTTCCGTCTGTCGCCGTATTTTTTGGTAGAATTTTCGGGCGTTATTGCTGGTGGCTAGCAGCTCAAGCTCCTCGCACTCACGCCTTTCTGCTTCTGCTTCTTTCTTCCTGAAAAGGCGCCTCGCTTCCCTTTTCAACTCACAATAGCGTTCACACACTCCTCTTGTCGCGCTCGCTTTTAACGTAGCCCTGTAGGCAGCGTCTTTTCTTTCGGTTGCAACGCGGCATTCTTCATCGTACCAGTTGTTTTTTCGTGGCCGCCGGTAACCAATTTTTTCCTCGGCGGCGGTACGAAGTGCTTTGGAGATATGCTCCCACTGCTCCTGTATTCTTCAGGATGAGTTATGCCCTCAGAGAGCAGGTGTGAGAGTCGAGTTGCGAAATCATTGGCAGTCTGTTGTGATTGAAGCTTTTCGACGTCTAGCTTTCCTTGTGTTTTTTGTTCCTTGTTTTTAGCCGCGTTGAATCGGGTGCGTATTTTGGCTGAAACGAGATAATGGTTCGAATCGATGTTAGGTCCTCGGATCGTGCGTACATCTAAAACACTGGAGGCATGCCGTCCGTCTATCACAACGTGATCGATCTGATTGCGACTGCGTATAAAAATTGAACAATATTTCTTTAGATGGCATCATACAGTTCTCTCAAACGCATCATACAGCTCTCTAGAACATGTCCACTTCACTCACATGTATGTGATTGGGCACAGGTTCAAGAGCAGTGTTGCCAGGTTAGCCTTTTCGAGGCTAGATTTAGCCTTTTTTTTTGCCTTTAGCCTCGAAATTTTGGTTTAGCTTCGTGACTTTTTTCTAGCCTTTTTTACTCCGAATGTATTTTTAATAATTTCTAAAATAAAATAATTTCAAAAGTTCCTCTGAACACCTAATACCTAATAAGATGAGTTCTCTACAAAAGATTAATTCTTTTTCTGCTGAAAATTCGTTGAAAGTTTCAAAGCCAGATGTATTTTCTTATTTTGAAAAAGAGAGGTATAGTTATTCTTCAAGTCAAATAGCATTAATAGAGCTTCCGTGGCGAAAACTATATAAACTATACAATGGAAAAATTTACACTCACCATGGGATTTTGGTCGGAAGTCCGAGAACATAAAAATGTATTAAACGAACCTCCTTTTTTAGAACTTGTCGATTCATATTTAGTTTTTTGGTATTACCACTCAGTATCGCGGAGGTTGAAAGAATTTTAGTGGCATGAAATTCTCAAAAACTAAATTAAGGAAGAAACTAAAAATTAAAATGCTTAATGCGCTGCTTAATATTAGATGCTCGTTAAAACGCTTATCTAAATGTTGTAATGATTTTGAAATTACCGATGATCTCATATCTATGGTAAATAGCCAAACTTTATACGCAGACTTAAGCTCTTGTGATTCTTCAGACGGGGAATATTTTATATAAATATTTAGTTTGTAATATTTTTTTTTATGTATGTATATAGACATATGCAACCGTTTAAAGCAATTCCATGTGCTAGTAAAGGAAAATGTGCCTGATATGTTTTGAAAGTTATGTTTAAGTTATGTTTTGTAAGTTTTTAGTTACAAATGTGTAAACTAAAATATAAAAAAAAATTTAATGAATTAACCAAAAAAATTTCTGGCCTTTTTTAGCTTCTCTTTTTTCTAAATTTAGCCTTTTCTAACCTTTTTTTTTGCAATCTAGCTTCTTTTTTTTTCATCACCTGGCAACACTGTTCAAAAGAATGCTGTGCAACAATAACAACAAAAATATGATAATTTGCGGTTTGGCTAGTTAAATTTTTGGTAAGGTGCTACATATTACCACTATTCAAATTTGGCTAATTCAAACTACAGTGGGTATTCAAAATAAGGGGCCTAAAGAAGTTTTCTTTTAGCCTATTTGCTTATATTGAATACATTTAGTGATTTCAAAAAAAATTTTTTATGAGAAAATTTCAATTATAATTTACTATTTCTTAGCAACATTTTAGGCATACGAATCAATGTTTCTAAACATAACTTGATTCTTATTCATACTTATTTTTGAGTTCGAGTTCGATTTCTATATTTCTATATACATTTTATGTATCTATATGTATTACTAATCTATTATCTATATTACTAAAACGAATTTAAATTTTAAATTAAATTATTCAAATTTCCTGACATTTTGAAAATGGCCAGTTTTCATCATCGCCGGAGGTTTCTAACATAATCCCAAGACATGTCAGGAAATTTGAATAATTTAATTTAAAATTTAAATTCACAAAGCAACCCCACATGTATATGATATAAAATTGATGGCAAATGAATTTGCAGAAAATGTGGTTTTTACGGAAAATCTGCGGATGAAGAAGGTACCGCTCTTTTATATTTATGTTCAAATTATTTGCACCACATATATATCACAATAAGAGGGGAAAAGGGATTTCTATTATTTAATAAAAATGTGTACACTTACCATGTATCTCTCCTTATAAATTTGGGCTCAAAATATGCTGGTTACCGGAGGCAAATTTATGAATTAATATTAAGTTCGCACGGGTGTCGGATTAATATATTAACCTTGATGTGAAATCACAAATTATAAGTTTTATATAGCTTCAAAAAATGTGCCATAGTGGTTATAAAAAAATTATAACTTTTTAACACTCGGCGTGAAAATGCGTACTTATATTGGCAAATCTGTTACAAGTCTATTAATCACTGCACTCGGGTTTAAAACTTTAAAACTATATAACTTTGAAAATTTACCCGAACAACTAAACTCTGCAAATTTTTCTGGCGGCTTAAATTCGAGCGGCATGTTGCTCAGATAAGTAGATAAATCGGTTCGAAAAAACATATATATATGACATGGGCGGTGTTAGTTAGTGTTTTGAAGTAAGGACAGTGGTGGCAAAATAAAAATATGTACGTGAACAAAAAAAATGTAAATTCTGCTGTAAATAAAAAAAAGTAAGAATTAGGAAAAATGTTTTGAGGCCTTGTACTACGGTACAATATATACATTTTAAAAGTCTATAACAGCGGTCGGCTGCTAATACGTGTCCTAAAAGACTTAGATTGACATCAGTATTAATAATCCGAAGGCGGAAAAACAAAAATTTTGAGTTTTTAATTGAGTATTAACGAAGAAAAATGCCTATATGTATATGATAAAGCTCTCTAAATGGGACGAAAACACTCACATAGTGGGGATGATATAAAACCAATATTATTAAAATAAAGCGAACAATATGATAAACTTCGATTACAAAACAATCAGTGCATAGCCATAACTTAATCCAAAATAGCAGATATATTAATTTTAGATACAAAACAAAAATAGCTTGACTTTAGGATGAAACCATTATTATTTTATATAATGAGAATATATTTGAATCAACGCTCATATATTAGTTGCCCTATATGTTTCATGTATATATTCACCTCGATAAGCGCTTACGATTTACTGTCGCATCCTAAAAATGTACTTGTATGCATGCAAAAAACGAAAATTTATCTTTCAACAAAGCGGAAAATAATCAAAAAAAAATTTTTTTAAATCAAAAAAAAGCAAAAATAACACTACTCAACAAATTCTGATCACCTTTAGTCTCCAAGAATAAAATATGTCTTTCATAAAGTGAAATTTTCTCCTGATTCCGAATATGACTGACAGATCTAGTTTCAGACATATCGGCGAAATATGAAAATTCCCATTTTTGCAGAACACTACTCCATATACATAGGTAATGCAAAAATTTGTATTTTTCCCTTTTTCGTTTTAAGCTGTTGAATTATACATTATACTAATTCCCATAAACATTTCTTGCCTTCACCTCTTTCAGTATCTTCAGTACTTTGGCCACTATGCCAAAATAACATTGTGTTTGGGAACCGCAGACTACTTTGTTCCATCGTAATAACGACTTCTCTGCGATATCGTCATACGCCGGAAGTCATTCAACTCCTTCAACATAACATCATATTTAATACATAATCACCCTTATCGCGAGTTTTATTTTCACCCGAAAATATTCACAGTTTTTGTTCACCCTATCGCAGAGGGTGGCGAAAAAATTGTTCATGTTCGAAAAAGATTTCACCTTATCGGCAGCTCTTTGTTCGGGCGAAATGAACTGCGGGGAAACCCAAATTTGTTCACTTATATTTTACAGGCGAACGAGAGGAAAACAAAAATGTAAGTGATTTTTTGTTTTGAAATTTGATACTCTTATAATTATATGCACTTTTATTATTAGAAATATATCAATAAACAATGCACAATCGGAAGCTGAGTGGAAAAAAGTGAAATTCCTGTATTGCTGTAAATTCAGTTTTTTATGACAACGTATCAGTCGGCCAAGATATCCATTGTGGACAATGCAACGGTTCCAAAATGTTGAGCACCTCACTGAAACATGGTCCTTTCCGACGCCTTTTCCCTATGCGAAAAAACGAAGACATGTACTCAATTTTACAATTGGTGGAACTCCAAATTTGTGCTTCAATGGTGGCAAGGAGTTGGTAAGAATAACTATCAAATATTAGAATGCCGACTTTTTTCTTGATTTCATTGTTTTCTAATTTCCTTTGTTAAACTCTTTACCTATGTAATTTATTTAATAAGTAAATATACACCTTTTTGGTAATTGAAATACTAAAGTAAAGTCAGTAAAACTTTGCGCTCATATGCATACCGTCGCGATATTACCGGTAAATCAATAAAGAATTTAAAATCAGCAAAAAGTGCTAAGCGGTTTTCTTTAAACGGACTTAGTTACATCGGTTGCTGGAAATTAGCACACGGGCTAATTAGAGTGTTTTATTGTTCGTTACCATTAAAAAATTTGGTCCTTCGAGCCGGATCAAGCGGGTTCCGGTCTCTAATATCGATATTTGAAACTGATTCGCGTGGGAATCAGTCAAGTGAGAACGATAAAAATAACAAAAACTGTGTATTTGCAAAAAACTTTAATATTTCATTTGCAAATCATCATTTAAAAGATTGTGAATCTAATCAAGGAAAAATTAATCGGTTATATTAAAAAACTACAGATATAGTGTATTTGAGAAAAAAATTAAACATTTCATTTTGGAACAAGTTATCTAAAAACTAAACTGTGAAAGTGGCAATACTTTCTTATATCTAAATCATAAAACAAATACAAAAGCTATCTGTTTTATTTGAGAAAAAATTTTACATTTCATTTGTAAATACCTAGTTCATTTGCAAAAAAAAAAACAAAATCATTTGAAACCTTGTAAAATAAATACAAAAAAAAACTGCTTTAAATTGTGAAAGTGGGGAAAAAGTCTTATCTATGGAGATAAAAAAGTACAACAATAATTCAATAGCTCATTTTTATATCAAAACGAAAAAAGTTAAGACGTTGCAACATAGAGTCGTTCATTTGAGAAAAAATAACTAACTGCAAATATTGAAATACCTACTTGAAATTTTTATAAAATATTTAAATTTAAATTAACAAAATGAATGCTTTGACGAGAAGGCGTGGTTGGGCTAAGGCAACCATATCCCGTGTATATGATGCAGCTCAAAATACTGAGGAGACAGTCAAAGCTCTTGGCAAGTCGCTTACAAAAGCTAGAGCTAAGTTTTAGTGAGTTGTCTGAATTGAGCAAGCAGCTCTACGAGTACGAGAATCAAGAAGGGTTCGTAGATCGAGTAGACGATATACTGGACTACGAGGATAAGTATTTTACGGCTCATGCATTGCTGTCTACCGCACTGAAAAGCAAGACTCGAGACCTGCCAGGTGCGTCGAATGAAGATTCGATCAACAAGTTGGCTGGTCAACAAGCTGCTTTCCTCGAACGCCTAAATGAAACACAAAATATTTCGAATATCCACTTAACAAAAATCTAACTACCAACGTTTTCCGGTAGTTATCAAGATTGGCCCTCGCTCAGGGATTTATTTACGGGTGCCATCGATGAAAAGAATAATCTAACACCGACACAAAAATTTCATTATTTGAAGTCCTACCTAGCTGGAGAAGCCTTGCAGCTGGTGAAGCATTTGGCGCTGACAGATGCAAATTGTTTGGAGGCATGGGATCGTCTGACACAGCAGTATGATCGTAAACCGCTTATCGTACAATCGTTTATTCAAACCTTTTTATCTCTTCCTACTTGCCACACGGCAAATGCGAATTCTCTCCGGAAAATAACTGACGGAGCCTAGGTAGCTCCCACCAGTTTAACAAGTGTTTGAGCTCTGTGAAATGCCGTGTTTGTTCTTCCGCCCATCATACCTTATTACATTTTGAAAATAATGCCAAGCCCAAAGATTTAGAAAGACAAAGTGTAGCCAATGTTGAAAATGCAACAAGTAGCAAAAATACTTCAACCTATTGTGAGTAATCATACAAATCAAATGGTCAAAGTCTCGTCGCAAACAATTTTACCTACCGTGATAAATGGGGCACTGTGGTAAATTGTCGAATGCTGATTGACACTGGGTCAAAAGCTTCATTCAGAAGCATTTGTTCAGTTGGTGGGCGTAGAGCGCAAACATGCCCGTGTTCCAATTGTAGGGCTATCGTCGAAAAGCGTCGGCAATACTCGAGGTCGTGTAGTTCTTACACTACTCTCTGCAAATAGCAAAAATAATGTTGAGGTTGAAGCGCTTATTCTTCAGAAGCTGACTTCAATACTACCACCTCAATCAATTCATTTATGCGAGCAAACCCGTAAGCAAATAAATCAATTATCATTAGCAGATCCAACTGTCGGAATTCCTGGTCCAATCGACATGATTCTTGGTTCTGATCTACTTTGGAAGATTTTAACGAGTGAAAATATACAATTAAACAATCAAACTTTGACTGCGTTAAATAGTTCATTCGGTTGGGTAATCACTGGGTCATGTTTATCTGAGGCAGTGTGTCGAAGTCAGGTGTCAGTAAATCACGCGTTGGAAGATATAGATTACCTGGTTCGATCACTTTTAGAAATGGATAGTTTACAATCATCGAAGAGTAAAATCACCGATCACGATCCGGTAGAAAAGTATTTTTCTTCAACAGTGCAACGAGCTGAGAATGGGACATATGTGGTCAAATATCCATTTAAAGCCGATATCAAACCCATCGATGACACTTTTCCGCAAGCTATTTCACGCCTTAATAGTATGGATGCCAAACTGCAACGTCAACCTGCGCTAAAACAACAATACACAGCATTTTTACATGAATATCTTCAGTTGGGACACATGGAATTGATTCCAGAGCAGCATATTAATGTGAGTACTTCAAAACGTTTTTATTTAGCATATCATCCCGTACTTAAGTCTGACAGTTCAACAACCAAATGCCGTGTAGTTTTTGATGGTTTGCTTAAAGATTCCTCTGGGTATTCATTGAATGATCGGTTACATATTGGTCCACCGATTCAACGCGATTTGTTTGGTGTCTTTTTACGTTTCCGCCAGCATAGGTATGTGTTCGCAACCGATATTGAGAAAATATTCCGCGGCATAAGGGTGCATCCAGAACAAACTGATTATCAACGCATTGTACTGAGGCATGAACAAACAGCTAAATTTCAACATTACCGATTGCTAACTGTTACTTATGGGCTTGCGCCGTCTCCTTTTCTGGCTGTGAGAGTTTTAAAACAAATTGCGGAAGACTACAAAGCAGAATATCCCAATGCTTCACGCGTTCTTGAGCACGACGCATACGTAGATGACATATCCACTGGATGCGACACCGTCGAAGATCTTATAGCTTTGAAGAACGAACTTATAGAACTCTTATCAAAAGCTAATTTCAAATTGAGAAAGTTGAGCTCAAATTGTTGGCCTCTGCTTGAAACTTTACCAAAAGCAATCTGCGAATTTAATCCAATTGCCATACACTCTCAAACATCTGAAACATCTGTAAAAATTCTGGGGCTACATTGGAATTCGTCTAGCGATCAGCTATTTTTGAATATTGGTGATCCTGTAATTGAGGCGAAACCTACGAAGCAAATGGTGTTGTCAGAAACTTCGAAGATTTACGATCCATTAGGTATGGTTGCACCTATTGTGGTTCTTTTTAAAGTTTTATTCCAGGAGTCCTGGTGTTACGGCCTTGTTTGGGATGACCCACTACCGGAGGCCTTATGCAAACGATGGTGCAATTATATGGGGGAGCTCCATCATTTAAAACAATTACAGATACCATGATACATTTCATATCCTTCAAAGCCTGTGGAGATTCTTGGATTTTCAGATGCATCAACCGTGGCTTGCGCGGCTGTTGTATACTGTCGCGTGCATACTGAAGGCTCCTACGCAATAATTAATAGCAGCAAAAACGCGTGTGGCGCCGCTGAAACTAATATCAGTTCCAAGGCTTGAATTGAACGCCGCATTGTTGCTAACGAAGCTGATCACTCTCGTCAAGGAGTCGTTAACTTTAACAATTTCAAATATTGTTTGTTGGACGGATTCGGAGATATATTGGCTTTCCGCTCCACCGAGGAAATGGGCTACGTTTGTTAGCAACAGAACCGAAGAAATTTTAGACGTAATTCCTCGAAGTCAATGGAGACATGTTCGATCCGAAGACAACCCTGCTGACTGTGCCTCTCGTGGTATTCTACCTACAGAGCTAATTGAGCATACGCTTTGGTGGTCAGGGCCCAGCTGGTTAGCACGCCCTGAACCATCGTGGCCTTCTAACACTAAATTCAATATATCGTCATCGAACCCGTTGGTACTCGTAGAGGAAAATCGTAAGGCGGCGATAGTATTATGTGCCAACGAAATTGATAATCCGCTGTTGTTGCTAAGCTCAAAAATATCTTCTTGGTGGCGATTGACACGTATAGTCGCATATTGCATAAGATTTATCAACAAAGCACGCCGTCGTGGAGAGGGTTACAGTGACTCGTTTTTATCTACATACGAGCTCCAATAAGCTAGAATCCTATTACTAAAAGGCACGCAAGCTCATGCATTATTTAAAGACATTGATCAGTTACAAAATTTACAACAACTACATTGCAAATGTACGCTGATCCGGTATTCACCATTCAGAGACGAATCAGGTGTACTTTGGGTTGGTGGTCGCATAAAACATGGAGATATAAATTACAATATAAAGTTTCCGATTATACTACCTAAAGACGCCAAAATTTCGCTACTCATCGTAAGATATACGCACGAAATCAATATGCACGCAGGTGTCGAAGCGACGTTCGCTCTTGTTTGTCAACAATTTTGGATTTTGGGCTGTAGAAACTTAGTAAGGAAGGTCATATTTGGTTGCAAAACATGTTTCTTGCAAAGAAGAGCAACCAGTACTCAACTTATGGGTAATCTGCCATCAACAAGAGTTCAGCCCAGTCGGTGTTTTCTACATTGCGGACTTGACTACACTGGCCCTGTACGCATAAAGTATTCAAAAACGCGAAATCCAAAAATTGGTAAAGCTTGGTTTGCCATATTCTTCTGTCTGTCTACTAAAGCCCTACACATCGAATTGGTGAGTGATTTAACAACCGATGCTTTTTTAGCTTCTTTTAGCAGATTTATTGCACGCCGAGGAAAGCCCAGTCGCCTTTATTCCGATAATGGTACCACCTTCCACGGTGCGAAACGAGCTATGAACGAACTTCAACGGCTCTCAATATTTCATGAAGATCGGGCAGAGGTGGCTCAATCCTTAGCAAACGAAGGCGTTAATTGGCATTTCATCACACCCTCAGCACCACATTTTGGAGGATTGTGGGAAACTCGAGTACGATCTATAAAATTACATTTGAGAAGAGTGATTGGAGACAGCCTACTTACGTTCGAAGAACACATCACGGTACTATGTCAAAGCGAAGCTATTTTAAATTCACGACCTCTGTGCAGCATTTCTGATACAGATCTCGATCCTCTTACTCCGGCACATTTTTTAATTGGCGAACCGTATACATGTATGCCTGAGCCATCTGCTTTAACTACAAATTTTAACCTTAAACAACATTGGGGCCATCTGCAGGCTATGGTTCAAGGCTTTTGGAAACGCTGGCATACTGTGTACTTAACCTCTTTACAACAGAGGAATAAATGGCAACAGTCCACTACTAATCTTGAAATCGGCAAATTGGTCGTATTGAAAGAACCTAATCCCCCACCATCAAAGTGGATTTTAGGACGCATCATCGAAGTGCACAAAGGAGATGATGATCTAGTACATGTGGTTACCATCAAAACGAGAAAAGGAGAATACAAGCGTCCAATTTCAAAGGTAGCGACATTGCCTTTCTGAACGCGTCGTTCAGGGGTGGCGGTATGTTTGGGAACCGCAGACTACTTTGTTGCATCGTAATAACTACTTGGGAACCTCGTCATACGCCGGAAGTCATTCAACTCCTTCAACATAACATCATATTTAATACATAATAACTGCATAGCCTACTAAAGCTGTTGAGCGCTCACTAGCATGCATTTGCCTAATAACAAGCGTACATACATATTTACATATGTATGCCTATCCCTATGTACATACAAAGCGAATGCAAGTTCAATGCCAGCAGCATTATACGATTCTACCGCTACGCAGTCAATTGTTACAGTCCGCTTATTGGTTTCAATATTTGCTATTATTTTATTTTTTCTTGATTTCATTGTTTTCTAATTTCCTTTGTTAAACTCTTTACCTATGTAATTTATTTAATAAGTAAATATACACCTTTTTGGTAATTGAAATACTAAAGTAAAGTCAGTAAAATTTTGCGCTCATATGCATACCGTCGCGATATTACCGTCGGTAAATCAATAAAGAATTTAAAATCAGCAAAAAGTGCTAAGCGGTTTTCTTTAAACGGACTTAGTTACATCGGTTGCTGGAAATTAGCACACGGGCTTATTAGAATGTTTTATTGTTCGTTACCACATTGAAAAAATTTTGAGAAAAAAAAATTTTTTTTGCAAATTTCAGATTTAACCACTTTAAAATCGGAAAAATTCTATGGACGAAAAAAGTTAGCCCTCCTATGTTGTAGGTAATTTAACTACGAAAATTTTAAGCATACCAGTACAACAATCGAACGTGCCGTTGAGACTATAGCCCCATTAACTTGCAAGCGTCTATCCTAAAATTTTAGAATTACTTTGATAAAATTGGCGAGACATTTAATTTGGTCACTCTACCTTAGGGTCTAATAAATTTAAAAAGACATCAAGTATTTAATTGTCACCACTGTTTGTTGTAAATTTTGTAGTGCAAATTTATACATACTATATCGGTAGATGTGTTTACGAAATGGCTTGTTGCAAAAGAGATTTTAAATGTATATATAATCCGCATGATTTTTGCTTTATTTGCGGACATTATATTTTCGGAAACTCAGCTCGGAAAATAACTAATTCTGTCAAAGATGCATACTTTCATTATTTCGGTTTCCGTGTAAAAAAGCGCGATAAATCTGGGACACCTCATTTTATTTGCGCCTCCTGTAGATTAACTTTAATGAGATGGGTATCGGGTAAAGGTCATAACATGAAGTTTGGTGTTCCAATGATGTGGACTGAACCCTTTAACCACGACCAGTGTTATTTTTGCGTGATAGATCTTAAAGGTAAAACGAGAAAAAAGAGGAAATTAATAAGTTATCCAAATGTGGCATCAGCTAAAAAAACAAAACTACATGACCATACCTTACCCATACCTAGACCGCCTATAAGTTGTGAAGCCTCAAGCGAAAGTGACTCCGAAGTAGATAATTCAGACAGTGAACAAGAAGGAGAGGTCCCACATCGAGACTCACAAGCCGGACTTAATAACTTGGCCAGAGATTTGAAATTATCGAAATTTGATAGCGAAGTTCTAGGATCTCGTTTGCAGCAATGGGGTACCCTGAGCCCTTCGACAAGTACTTCCAAATTACGAAATAGACACAAGACTTTCTCTTCTTTTTTTACTAAAAGTGAAAATATTTGCTACTGCAATGATGTTCAAGGTTTATTTGAAGCACTAAAATTAGAAAATAAAGTGGATGATTGGCGCTTGTTTATAGACAGATCAAAGCATAGTTTAAAAGCAGCATTACTCCATATAGGAAATTCGTTACCGTTAATACCAGTGGCAGATTCTGAGAATACTAAAGAAACTTATTTAAGCATATCCAATTTACTTGAACTCATTCAATATAAACAATTTAAAAATTTGTGCGGATTTAAAGGTAAGCAGTTTCGGTGGTACAATTTAAAATAAATAGTGTAACGAATTTACTGCAATTACCCTTATTTGCATTCTTCTGCCAATGTTCGTATCGCTAAATTGTTGAATAAATAACTCCAATATTGAATAATGGAAAAATGGCCCTTTATTAAAGTACTTCACAATATAACACTTATACTTTGAAACGAATAGCTTGCTTAATAACCATACTGATTGATAGCTCAAACGAAACTGACTTCTCGCCTCTACTGTCGCGCCTTTTATACTTTTTGATTTCTCATTGCATACTTCTAGGCTTTTCCATTCCAGAATTACTAGTTAGCTATCAGCTACAAAATCGCCAGCCACAACTACCTTTATAACTTCTCATTTGAGTAATACTTGCGCAAATTATTGCCCTCTTTTGTGAGCAACTCAGATAAGATATATGCATGTATTTGTGCGTTGCTTCTCCGCTGCTCGTATACGTACATATGTGTAGACGCAATTATTGATTCGTTTATGTAGATACATAATGATTGATTTATGGATGTGCATGATATCACTGTTTAGCATCGGCTTATAGATGGCAGTACCCCTTAGTGTTGCTAATATTGTAACACTGCCCTACACTTAAGTCTGATCGTCCCGATCAGACAAATCTCTCGATCTAAACATTGCTAGCCTCTCCAAATGAACCACTTTCATTTTGGTTCGTGGTTTGCCAATGGTTTGTATGCGATACACTACATCGTTGATTCGTTTTACAGCTTTGTATGGGCCTTCCCAGTTACACTGAAATTTCGGGGACAAACCTTTTTTTCGTTGTGGGTTGTATAGCAGTACCAAATATCCTTACTGAAACCCTTCCGAATTAATTGCTTTATCGTACCTCGCTTTCATCTTGTCAGTCATAATCTTTGCTCGTTGCCTTACCAGATCGTGTATCTCTCTCAGCTCTTCTTCCAAGACACCAGTGGATTTCTTGACATTCCTCTCCGCATCTGCATCTATCCCATACTTCAAATCAGCTGGCAGTCGAAGGTCATTGCCAAAAATTACCTTTGCGGGAGTTTGGCCCGTTGTCTCATGTACTGCCGATCGGTAGGCCATCAAGAATAATGATATGTGTGTATCCCAGTCCTTATGGTACTTGTCTACTACTTTCCTTAAATGCTCCTCCAATGTTCTATTGAAACGTTCCACCATACCATCGGTCTGAGGATGCAATGCAGTTGTCCGTGTTTTTCGAATGCCCAACTTCTTGCACATTTCTTGGAACACAGCTAATTCAAAATTCCTGCCTTGGTCAGAATGTAACTCCATTGGTACACAATATCTTGCAACCCAATCGTTTGTAACCACTTCTGCTACTGTTTTTGCTTCTTGGTTTGGAATTGGGTATACCTTTGGCCATTTACTGAAATAATCCATAACCACCAGTACGTATTTGTTTCCGCGGTTGCTAGTAGGAAATGGACCTGCGACATCCACGGCGATCCTTTCAAATGGTGCACCTGAAATATACTGCTTCATCTGGCCATAATTTCGTGTTTTGGGCCCTTTCGCTCTGTTGCATACTTCGCAGTTGGCAATCCACTCGGTGACCGACTGACGGCAACCAACCCAATAGAATCTGCTTAATTTTCCCGAGCGTCTTCGTGATTCCAAGATGACCTCCACTTGGACCATTATGCAGCTCGCTGAGCACGTCAGGAATCCTCTTTCTGGGAACAACTATCCGTTTCTTCTTGCATTGACCATCCTCACTCTCCCATACTTGATGAAGGCAACCGGATATCAATTCTAAACTGTTTCACTGTGCCCAATATGACTTCGCAGTGGGGCTCTCTGCTGACATCTCCTCTCTGCTTGGTCTTTCGTTTCATTCGAGCCCTTGCATAACATGTGACAGATCTGTATCTTCTAGCTGACACTTTCTTAGTTGTTCCTTGTCCCATTCATCCGTAAACGTTATAGTCATTAGCCGGACATCTATGATATCTTCTTTAGCCTCGGCCCTTGAACAGTGCTTGCATTCCAAACTACATGGTCTTCGCGACATTGCATCGGCATATCCATGGGTACTACCTTCCGATGCTCAATGGAAAAGTCATACCTTTGTAGTCGCTCGATCCACCGTGCCAATTGTCCTTCCGGATTACGGAACTGCAGAAGCCATTTTAAAGCTGCGTAATCTGTCCTGACACGGAATCGCTGGCCGTAAAGATATTTGTGAAAATATTTAATGCACTCTACCAATCCCAACAGCTCTCTCCGCGTAACGCAGTAGTTCCGCTCTGGTTTTCCAATCGAACGACTTTAATATGCAACTACCTTCTCCTGTCCATCAACCAGTTGTGACAAAACACCTCCTATAGCATATCTGCTCGCATCTGTATCTAGGATAAACGTTGCTCCTGGAATCGGATATGCCAACATTGGGACAGTGCACAAATGCTCTTTCAATGTTTGGAAAGCTACTTCTTGCTCCTTCTTCCATTCAAAAGCTTTATTTTTTCTTGTAAGCTCATGGAAGCTATGAGCTACGCTGGAAAAATTTGGTACAAATCGGCGGTAATATGTGCACAACCGAAGGAGACTTCTCAATTCATGTAGGTTCTGTGGTCTTGGCCAATTCTTTACAGCCTCTCTCTTTTCGTTTGTAGTGCAGATTCCCTCTGTCGTTACCTTGTGGCCCAAATAATTTACTTCCTTTTTAAACAGCGCACACTTTTTGGGACTTAACTTCAGACCAGCGCCAACAATTCTCTGGAAAACTTCCTCCAAGTTCTTAAAATGTTCATCAAATTCTTTCCCAATACGATGATGTCGTCCAGGTACACCAAGCATATTTCCAATGTAGCCCTTTCAGTACCTGGTCTATGAGTCTCTCAAAAGTAGCTGGTGCATTACAAAGTCCAAAAGGCATTACTGTAAATTGCCAAAGGCCATCACCGGTACTGAAGGCTGTTTTCTCCTTATCTTCCTCCTTCACCTCAACTTGCCAGTAGCCGCTTTTCAAGTCCAGTGTGGGAAACCATTTCGTGCCAAAGAGCGAGTCCAGAGTCTCGTCAATTCTTGGCAATGGGTAGCTATCCTTTTTCGTAACGTCGTTCAACTTGCGGTAGTCCACGCAAAACCTCATTTTTCCATCCTTCTTCTTTACAAGTACTACCGGTGAGCTCCGTGGACTAGCTGATGGTTCGATGACGCCGCTGTCGCTCATTTCTTGTACGATTTGACTCACAACTTCCCGGTTTCGCCAACACTACGAGGAGCTTGACGTATCGGCCTCGCGTCTACAGTGTCAATTTTATGTTTCACAACATTGGTGCGGAGTGTTTTGGAACCATCCTGGTCAAAAATATTCGCGTACTTTAGGAGCAGTTGTTTTGCCTTATTCTGTTAGGCTTCCTCTAGCCCTTGCGTCCATGCCGTGATGTCATTTTCAATCAGTATTACTAGATGAAGCGTGTTCCTGGATCTGTTCACAGTTAATAACTACTTCAGCCTCTTGGCATCTTCCCAAAATAGCTCCTTTGGTCAAATTAAATGTTGACTTGAACTCATTGAGTACTCTTACCGGAATACGTCCATCTTGCTTTGTCATAGCCAGGGTTTTTCCTACAAGTATGTTCAGTGCTGATTTGTTTGCTGCTTCGACAACCCACAATTTGTTTGTCCCACAATCTCCATCAACCTTTGCCCAGATGACTTCTTCGGATTTTGGTGGTATTTGCTAACTCTCTTTGACCAGCACTCGTTTACTACTGTAGCCCCTCTCGTAGCCTAAATTAAGTGGCACATCCATGTTCTTATATCGCATCGTCTTGCTTTGCATATCGATCTTGATGCCTTGGTTGATTAAGAAGTCCACTCCAATTATGGTTTCATCAACAATATCTGCCATTATAAAATTGTATAGTACCGTGACGTTCCCAATTGCTACTTCACATTCTACTTCTTCAATTACCTGGATGTCCTCTCCCGTGGCTGTACGTAATCTTGCTCCAAGCAATGGTGTTATCTTTTTGTTGACTAAATCCGCTCGAATGATGGAATGAAATGCGCCCATATCTACAGTCAGTAAACGTTCCTTTCCATCCACATGTCCTCCAACAGTAAGATTGCTCGATCTTCTTCCAATCTGCGAGATAGAGATTATGGGGCATTCAATTGCGGGAGCCAGCTGTCGCCCTTTGCGGCTGACTCGATTTAGTTTAACAATTGAGTGGTCTTGGAGATTTGCTCATCTCCTTCTGCTCTGCGTTTACGACCACCCACATTGTTGGTACTGTTAGAGTTGGTGTTGCAATAACGCGCAATATGCCCTGGCTTTCCACACTTAAAGCATTTGACTGCATCATTATTCTTCTGCTGCGTACTCTTCAATGCTTCCAAAATTGCGTCTACCCAGTCTGGCCTTTCCACGCGATGAGCTTTGTACGCTGGCTTACTCAAAAGTGAGGCTGTTTCCTGCGTCAGTGCATGCGATACCGTTTCAGCAAAAGTTAGTTTTGGATTCGCATATGTAGCCCGCTTCGTTTCCACATTTCGTATGCCATTTATGAATTTTTACCCCTTCAGTGTATTCCACGTGTGCGTCCGCATTTGCAAGATGAGCCAATCTTTCAATATCTGACGCAAACTCCTGCAATGTCTCATTTGCTTTTTGGTAGCGGTTTTGCAACTCAATTTGGAATATCTGTTTTCTATGCTCGCTTCCAAAACGTCTCTCGACAGCGGCCATCAATGCTTCATAGTTGTTCCGCTCTCCTTCGGCTCGGGAATCGTCTGTAGGATTTCGGCTGCTGGCCCCTTCAATGCTACGAATAGACCTGCAACTTTATCTTCAGCATTCCAGTTGTTCACTGCTGCGGTCTTCTCAAACTGTAGCTTAAAGACCTGTAAAGGAACAGAACCGTCAAAGGATGGTGTTTTCACCTTTGGATTGCTTGCTGAAACAGCTGAGCGATTTAATTGCAACTCTTGTATACGACCTCTCAAAGCATCCACTTTGGCTTCGATTTTTTCCTCAAACTGCGTTATTTTCTCGTCCATACGCGCTTCGAGTTTTGATGATATACGCACCTCTTGCGCTTCGAGTTGTACTGTTATGCGTGCCTCTTGTTCTTTCAGTTGTGTTTCCATCTTTGATGTAATCTGTGTCGACATTTCTGACATACGCGTTTCTTGTGCTTCAATCTTCCATGTAATCTGTGTCGACATTTCTAACATACGCGTTTCTTGTGCTTCAATCTTCGATGTTATTTCTGACGACATTTCTGCCATTTGCGACGACATTGATGTTACTGTCGATGTTTGTGCAGATATTGCAACCAAAATCATGTTCAAGTCTGTGCTCGTAACTGTCTGCGATGTTTCGTTTTTCTCTTCAATTTTTGTTGTTGTCTTGTCCCCATCAGGATAAAAGACATACTCGTCCACATCAATTCCTTGCGACTCCATTACCTCTCGTAGCCGTGCTTGAAGTTCGATCTTATTGCCGGTTGTATTCAATCCACGGTGCTCCAACTCCTTTTTCAGTTGCTGTATCCTCAATTCACTCAACTTTGCCATGTCCAAGTTGTATTCCCAATCTTCAGAATTTATTCAACAATTCCTCTTCCGACACCAACTGTAACGAATTAACTGCACTTGCACAAATTATTGCCCTCTTTGTGAGCAACTCAGATAAAATATATGCATGTGTTTGTGCGTTGCTTCTCCGCTGCTCGTATACGTACATATGTGTAGACGCAATTATTGATTCGTTTATATAGATACATAATGATTGATTTATGGATGTGCATGATATCACTGTTTAGCATCGGCTTAAACAACAATAGTATATGAAATACATCCCAGGTTGTAGTTATAATTCTCGGACTTCAAGGAGGTTTCACTAAATATTGCTGTTTTCTCTGTCTTTGGGACAGCCGTGCTAGAGAAATCCATTATACTCGGGAAAACTGGCCACCAAGAGCTGAATACGAACCAGGTGCCTTCAATATCGCAAACCCGCCTTTAGTAAATCCCGAACGAGTTATTTTGCCAGCACTTCACTTCAAATTAGGATTAATGAAAAATTTTGTAAAGGATTGTAGAGCTGAATACGAACCAGGTGCCTTCAATATCGCAAACCCGCCTTTAGTAAATCCCGAACGAGTTATTTTGCCAGCACTTCACTTCAAATTAGGATTAATGAAAAATTTTGTAAAGGATGTATCGTTCTAATGTCGGCTGAGTAGGACGTGTTTTTTAAGCGCTCTCATATAATTGTATATTTCCTCAGAAATACCTCGACTATTGTCCACATCGTTTGTGTTGTAGGTGTGCGCGTGTGCTGCGAACTGTTTGTGGTGTTAATTTGTTTGTACCAGTTTACCTGTTCCAGCCAATTGTCGAATAAACTTGAATAATACAAAAAAATAATTTATGAAACCAACAGCTATGTCGCGGAAAAATCCAGCAAGAGGACAGTCATCTCCCCCTAAAACCCCCCTCACACCATCATCGAATGTGCTTAAAAAGGAATTTGAAGAGCTGAGAGACTCCATAGTTAAAGAGTTGACAGCTGTAATGGGGAAGACTGAAGAGCGCATTATGCAAAAATTCGGTGAGTTAGCTGCTGAAACGGCTAACCTGAAAACAACAAAGATCCCAACTATAGAGAGATGGTCAAAGCCATGTTGAAAAACTACAGTGTTATGAAATGCAACATGTCCTCAAAATGCATTTTTTGCATTCACATTTGGATAATTTTCCCGCAAACCTAGGTGCTGAAAGTGATGAACAGGGTGAAAGGTTTCACCAAGACCTCATGATTTTTGAAAAATGTTACCAAGGTTTTTGGAATGAAGAAATGATGGGAGATTATTGCTGGACAATAATACGGGAGACAAACCGAGATAATTATAAACGGATAGTTAAAAGTACCCACGTCCCTCACTATTGACCACCACGGTAAAATCGCTCAATTTGACTTTTTTAGATGTAGATATGTATGTATTAAATGTTGCTGTCGTTGTTGTTTTTTACTGAATTGCTGATTTATACTCATATTACTCAATTGAATACAGTTTAACGTGCAAACATATGTCTATAATAAAACGTTATAAAAAAATTAAAACGTAGTTTTGAATAAAAATTGTCTCTAGAAAAAAATGTATAGTTTACAAATTTCTTTTTTATGATATTCTGCGCTAAAACAACACTGAAGTTAGCGAAACCAATCGACGAAAGGTTGGCGGAATAAGTTGAAAATTTTACATAATGAGTACCTAATTTCTTGCAAATTAACTGCGAGAAAAAAAAATTTATAGCTTTACCAATTTTTTTTTTTTAATGACATTCTGCTCTAAAATAAGACTGAAGTTAGCGAAACCAATCAGCGCAAGGTTGAAGGAATAAGTTGAAAACTTTTCAAAACGAGTAACTAATTAAGTGCAAATTAACTGAGAGGAAAAACAATTATAGCTTTACAAATTTTTTTTTATGACATTCTGCGCTAAAATTAGACTGAAGTTAGCGCAACCAATCGGCGGAAGGTTGGCGGAATAACTTGAACATTTTACATAATGAGTAGCTAATTAAGTGCAAATTAACTGCGAGAAAAAAATTTATAGTTTACAAATTTCTTTTTTATGATATTCTGCGCTAAAACAACACTGAAGTTAGCGAAACCAATCGACGAAAGGTTGGCGGAATAAGTTGACAATTTTACATAATGAGTACCTAATTTATTGCAAATTAACTGCGGGAAAAAAAATTTATATCTTTACTAATTTTTTTTATGACATTCTGCGCTAAAAAAGACTGAAGTTAGCGAAACCAATCGGCGAAAGGTTGGCGGAATAAACTGAAAAATTTACATAATGAGTACCTGAATTACTAGTTTGATTTGAGATTTCGATTATGCGCTATCTAACGAGCTATAGCAGAATTATTTTGAATAGTAGAGTTTCATTTGAGCTATCAATCAGTTTGGTTATTAAGCTTGCTATTCGTTGCAAAGTATAAGTGTTATTGTGAAGTACTGTAATAAAGGCCATTTTTCAATTATTCAATATTGGAGTTATTTATTCAACAGTTTAGCGATACGAACTTAGCAGAGGGTTGCAAATAAGAGGATTTGCAATTAAATTCGTTACAATACATAATTCTTCTTTTAATTATATTTCCAGATTAGAATCGCAATGGATACAATAATAAATAAACTACCATCGAATTTGCCTCTCATAGCTATAATAGGTATGTATATTACTATTTATTATTATAAGGCCTTTCTACACGGCGACCTTTTACGTAAAAATTAATTAATTTTGATTCTATTGCATTTTTACAGAAACTGAAAGGGCTCACATTATAATTGAGAAAACACCCGTTGCTGAATACGGAGAATATGACTTTATAAATTTTGTCAAAGTAATAATTAATTATTACTTTGTCTTAAACAAAATGTACCCAGCAGAAATATCGCAGACTTTAGAGTTTTTGACTAGATTTTGCTATAAGCACTATCCGAATCAGCCCCAAAACATAAACAGTTTGCAAAAAGTGAATAATCTTATTTCAAAAATTAGTAACGTGTAATGTTTTTAAATACATAAAAACATACGATGAGTGCCACGACCTTAAAATTGCAAGTTTCGCAAGATATTTTTCTTTTCAATAATTTTGCTAATTTCTTATGAAAGTACACGTAACAGTGCAATACAAATACTGCAAATTAAAGCTAAGGACTTTAGTACAAAATTGCCGAAATTATTTAAAAGAAGTCTTCCTGAAAATTGCTATTTTAATGTGGGCCATTTTGGGTGTTACTCACTGCCTGTATTAATTTAGGATAATATAGTATATATTAATTCAATTAAAGTGCCTGTATGAACTGAACTGAATTCTGACTGAAAATTAATTTTATTAAAATATCAAAATCTTATTCGTATAGCAACTACATAAAATGTATATGTTTATGTGTAGATTAAGTTTCCTTTAAGTTATTCTGATCTATTTCGTTGTAGATCAGAATAGCTTAAAGGAAACTTAATCTCCACATATGTCATACTGATCGGAAGAAAATTATTCAATGTATATATTTATAATTAAACACCCAGGATCAAGCAAAATAAGTATTTTATAATACCTGTTTTTTAAAAAATATAAATGCATTTAAACATATACATGTTATTAGCTGAAAATACAATCAAATATTTTCAAAAAGGTGGGAAGTGGGTTACAGGGGCTAAGGTGTATTTGGCATTGCGCATATGATAAGTAAGTTCACTAAAACCGTTGTATATTTTACGCATTTTGAATGGTAGTTTTTACGCATGTATTTAGTAAGGGCTTTACATAGTCTGATAGTAGATATACAATGTGTGTAAATTTGCAATAATTAAGCGAGGCAACTTTTTTGCTGGCTTAATGTGTGTAGATTTACATGCTTTTTTTTAAGAGTGTAGTTCGCTGTTTAAATATGCTGTGCATACATCCATCTGGTGTACATGCAGTTTCATCTCTGCTGCTAATGCCAATACCAATCGTATGGTCTCAAACCGACATACTGGAGAAAAAGTGTCCGAGTAATTCACTCCATACTTCTGTGAACACTCCTTTGCCACCAACCGTGCCTTATACCGCTCAATGTCACCATGTTCGTTGCGCTTTAGGGTATATACCCACTTGCACCCTACTATTGACTGGCCCTTTGGTAAGTCTACCAAAGACCGTGTATTATTTCCAACCAACGAATCGTGTTCTTTTTTCATGGCGGCCTTCCATAAATCAACTTCATCGCTACTAATTGCCACCTCGTATGTTTGAGGAACAAGCACCTCCTTAGTGCTCATAGCATTTAAAACATTAAATACTTTTCGTGGACGACCTCGTTTACCATTACGCACGAGCTTAGGTCTACCACGCCCAATGTGCTCAACTTCTTCTTCAGCACTCGCATACATATCGCTTGCATTATCATCGCTACAGATTTCTTTATTATCATCGCTACAGATTTCTTTATCAGAATCTACATCACCAGCAGTACCAGTGTCGGCGTGAACCTGATTGCTATCAAAAAAATCGAATGTTATTTGTTCGTCGTTACATGCTTCCACGCTATGGCATTCATCAAATAATACGTCACGTTTTTCAACTACCTGTCTAACATCAGGATCGTATAGTCTATACGCGTTGAAACCATTGAGTAACCAACCATTTTGTATTGTTTACCCTTCACTTTAAATTTGCTACGCTGCGTTTTATCTAATGCCACTGCCGTAGAGCCAAATACTCGCAAATGTTTTATTGTAGGTTTCTTACCACACCATGCTTCATATGGTGTCATATTATTTAATGCAGACATCGGCGTTTCATACATCTTAAGATTGTGAGCAACTCACACAGATAGCCTGCGCTCTTTGTTTAGTGAATGGTTCAGTCTGCAATGAGCAATTGGCGTGTCAACATCGAGTGTTGGTATCGCTAGTTGTGCAGCGAAAAATATATGCAAGTATTTACGTAAATACATTTTATTAATATGAATTAATTTAATACGAAAAAATGCAACAGGATCCAATAGAGAAACTGTAAATTTTATTTGAAAATAATACTAAAAATTCGGTGGATTTTCATCAAAATTCTTAATTTTTTAGTGTATATGGGGTATTCCATCCCATGGAATACCCCATATATAGTTTTGTTGCCCATTTATTTCTAGTACAATCAGGTGTCAGTCTTAAATTTGTAAATATTAATAGTAATAGTAAAAAACGTATGTATTTATTAGGAAAATTATAGGGATCTATTTGTATATGCAAGTGGAATTTAAAGTAGTAAGTAAAAGATAATAAAAAACATTTAAGGACTACCTTTATAAAAATTGATCAAAAAGCAGTGGGGCTACTCTGTATTGCGATGCGAATGGAAATTTTTTCGCATTTGCCTTATCGACACTCTGTAACTCAACTATCGCAACTGACATTTGACATTTTCGGATTTGCTTTTTCCCTTTCGCATTCATTTTTCCCTTTCGAATTGCGTACACTCTGTATCGCGAAAGCGAATGTCAATTGCTCTGTAAATTCGAATCTCTCTTCCTACAACAAAACTCAGTCGCGCGGCAAAAAAATGTAAGTTTTTACCAAAAACTGTGTGCTGTTTTATTTTTTATGTTTATTTAAACACTTAATAAATAGTGTTGTTAATGTTTTTTAGGGAAAAATCTAAAATGAAGCACACGCAACAAAAGCAATTCGAAGTGCTCGTGGATTTCATGAAGGCGCATCCCGACTTGTCGAAGGGATTACTAAAGTCCGCGAATGGTCGAAATGCTGCCTCAAATTTGTGGAAGAGGGTAACATCAAAGCTAAATGCAGTTGGTCCACCATCACGCGATGTTGCTGGTTGGAAAAAAGTAAGTACTTCTCGGTAGCTATTTATGTACATAGTTAAATACAAAAAATTTTAGGTGTGGGCTGATTACAAAGTGCATCTAAAATCAAAAATGCGACGCAATAAGATAAGCGTTTCCGGAACTGGTGGGGGTCCGTCGGGGTTTGTGCCGTTAACACACCTAGAAGAAGAAGTAAGCAAGCTATTGAGTGCAGATAAGTCCATGAGCGGAACCATTAGCACCTCGAGGTTTGGTGCTAAGCCAAAGTCGGCTTCAATACAACCGAGGGAGAGACCGGTGGCGCGACGTGAGAGTCCGGTGGTACGACGTGGGAGTCCGGTGGTACAACGTTGGAGTCCGGTGGTACAACGTTGGAGTCCGGTGGTACAACGTGGGAGTCCGGTGGTACAACGTGGGAGTCCGGTAGCACGAGCAGACAGTTCCGCCGGGTCGGGGAACTCGTGCTCAGATAATGAACATACAGGCTCAGAAGAAAGCGAGCAAGAAGAGCTTCCCACTTGTTCGAACACGGCCAAAACTCCGCGCAGAAAGCAAAGTCTGTTGGAACATCAAGTGTCGAATCAAATCGAGTACCACAAGCGTTCAACAAATTTGCTGAACGAAATAAACTCGAACTTGATAAACATTTACAGCGAAATGAAAAAAAAACGAGAGCTACAAGAATGCCGACTAAAGCTGGAGAGAGAAAGGTTCCTTTACCAGCAAACAGCAGACAATAAAAAAATTAAGATGAAGCTAACCAAACTAGAACTACAAAAGGAGGTCCTAGCTGTTGAAGCAAGTACCAACGCGTTGATCTCTAGCTCAAAGCGACAGGCACAGTAAACCAAAAGAGGTGTTGTTTCACTATGTATATATACTAATAAGACCGTACCTATTTATAAAAAAATATGTGATTTTACAAACATGATGCTAAATTTAATATTAATTACCAAATAATTAACCAAATGAATATAAGAGACTGTAAGAGTGTATAAACGTATGTGATAATGTGTACATTGTTGAAAGAAAAAGTCGGTACGCTTTATTTAATTTAATGACGTAAATTTATTGAAGTGAATTTAATTTTGATTTAATTGAATGCTTTTATGTTTAATTTAACTAAATATATTTACATATATATATTACATTAAAAAGTGAAAAATATTGTACCTTTTAATTTGAACCATACATACATATATGTATGCATTTACATTAAAAAATTAAAATTAAAAAATTAAAAAAAAAAATGTACCTTTTAATGCCATAAGTGTATATGTGAACATGTGCGAATTTATTTTAATTTAATATTTTTATGTTTTGTATTCATTTTTTTACATCAAACATGTTTAAATTCACATACATTTGTATACATATGTGTATGTAAAAACTATTTCAAAATACATGAACAAAAATAATTGAGCAATTCATATATTTTATTTCTTTAGTTTGGGTTTCTCGAGTTAACCATATTATTTTTAATTTGTTCCCTAATGTTTTTGGCGATATTTGATAAATTTCGGCTTTCCTGTGCATCGACATTGGCACTTGAAGGGTCATTTCGCTCGAAAACAATGTTTGAAGGATCTTCCAGTTTGTATAGAATGAAAAATATTATGCAAAGCACAGCATACGTTTAGAATTTTAACCACTTTTTCGGGTGTATAATGCAACTCTCTTGCAGCTAAGAGGCATCTAAACCTGCCTTTTAATACTCCAAAAGTTCGTTCGATTAACGATCTTCCTTTGCCAAACTTATCATTAAAAAAAATTTCGTCAGAGTTCTCTGCTGCGTTTCTGTATGGTGTTAGCAGCCATGGCTCGAGGGGATATCCAGAATCTCCTATAATAAAGTAACATAAGTATGTGGTTAGAAAAACTGGGAAGCAAATCCTCAGGCGAAATACCTAAAGTATGTTAATCTTACCAAGAATTCTCACTCCTCTGTCTCCATTTTCAAAATTCGCCTTTAAGCAAGCACGCTCTGAAGATAGGCTCCAGACGTGGGAATCATGCGAAGCACCTCCAAACCTTCCATCTACTGCCCTTATGCGCATTTTGTGGTCACAAATCTAAAATATATAAATACATAAATATGTAGTTGCATTTAAATGTGTATTTATAAATAATGCATCACTCTTACCACCATTGCATTAATGCTATGTTTGAGCTTAGGGTTAAAATATAAATGCTCGTCTCGAGCCGGTCGTACCAATTGAATGTGAGTTCCATCGACCGCACCAATCACTCCTGGAATTCCGCAAGCCGAATAGAAACTTCTATTTGCTTCATTCTTTTCCGCTTCAGACAATGGAAACTCTATATGTTTTTTACATAGCACTTTTTCAATGGCGCTACACACCTCGAACATGCAACGGGAAAACGTTTGCTGGGCCATACCCGTGTGGCGATCTTGACCAATCAAGTGTTGATAGGCCCCCTGGCCAAGAAACTTCAATGTGCTCGACAACTTTAAAATGTTTGGAACTGCGGTTGACCTTTTTGGGCTCTTGAGTTCGCCGTTTATGCTATCTAGCACATATAAAAATGCATCCTTATTCAGGCGGAAATTTTTAACAAAACTAAACACAAAAAATAAACTTTCTATAGGTCGCAAACTTACAAATTCATAGATTTTGCATACCTCTTATCACTAAGGTTCATTATATTGGAGCTATCACGAATAATTCGTCTTTCAATGCGCTCCTCGTTTGTGTCATCCCACAGTGCCACTGAATCCATTTTATAAACTTTTAAATCTTTATTGCAACTATTAATTTAAAACACAAGCCGAATTGAACGCGTTCCTACAATTGTTTATTTTTTTACTTTATTTGTTTTGTTCTTACATTCTTTGACATCTTCTAGCAGTAATGCCAACCCACACAGGAAAATACGCAAACAGCAAAAAGGCAACACTGTTAGCAATGCTATAGCAATACAGAGTACCATTTGCTTATCGACTCGGATTTGACAATCGCATCGAATTCGTTTTCGAATCGCAATACAGAGTAGCCCCCCTGGTCTTTTTGAAATTCCTATTAAGCAGCATCCTGTATCTGTAGATTTGATCCGGGCATTGAATTTGCCCAAAGGCGTTGTTCAACATAAAATATTCGCTTGCCATTGTGCGCATCAATAACTTATTCACCCCTATTACGGTTGTCAATATCAAGTCAATATTGTCAAAAATAGTGTCGACGCTCATGAAATGGTATCGGCGTTGTCAATGTCGATAACTATTGACAGCTGTTGATGATTTTTTGGTATTGACTACAACAATATTGATATTCTATTGACGCGTGTCAACACAAAATCTGTCAACACAGTTTTTGGTGACGACAAGCGCTCAATTAAATATTCTGCTGTAAAAATTTGGTAAAATAATTTTGAATTATACCTTTTTACACACTTTATTTGTTTAGCTTTTATTTAATTTGGGAAAATGGATAACAAAATGAAAATAACAAACAGCAATCAATTTGCGCAGTTTGTTTTAGAATTAGAAAAAAATCCTGCGCTTGCTAAAGGATTTTCCAAAGGGACAGTTCCCAATAATTTTAAGGCGTAATGGCAGGATATTGCAATTGCAGTCAATGCTCCCGGTCCACCACTCAGGGATGGTGAGGGTTGGCAAAAGGTAAAAAACAACTTATTTTTAAAGTTATGTGGTTTAACATTTTGTAAATTTAAAGGTTTGGAGGGATCTGAAATGCAAGGTCAAAAGAAAACTCGTGCAAAACAAGCAGGAGTGCCGCGCCACAGGAGGAGGAAGATACAGGCAATTGGTGCTGAGCCCATTGGAGGAGCAGGTTGCCAACCTTCTTCAATTCGGAAAGCAGTTTAACCCAAAAGGAATGGCTCAAGGTGTTCCGAAAAGTAGAAGTTGCATGAATGCTGAAGAAGTGCTATCAGAAGTGCTACGAGAAGATTCTCCAGCTCCTTCGGTGGATCTTACAATGATGGAGATCGATGATACCACTGGGCTCAACACAACCGCCGCTAGTGTTTCTGTAGTAGATAGTCGAGCTCCAGTTAATTAAAATGCTGCGGAGAACCAAAATTTAAATGCTGAGCAAAATGCAGATTCACCTCATCACAGCAGCAGAAGTCGTGTTCGTGCTAAAAGACAGCGGCAGGATTTGTTGCAAAACCACACTGCAATGCAAGAGGGTGTGCTGACACAAATGTCCACAACCCTTGCGGAACAACCCTTGCGGAACAATATCAATTCAATGGAGAACATACAGTTTGACTCATTTGATAAGCTCTTAGAAATAGAGGGAAAAAAACTAAAGCTAATGGAAAGGCAGGATGAAAGAGAAGAGAATCTGTACCAAACAGAAATGAGGCTAAAAAAGATTAAACTAAAAATAAAAGAGGCTGAACTAGAAATATTAACAATTAAAAAAAATAAGAAAGCTGACTAACAGATGTACACATAGTTTTACATTGAATTTATTTATGTTTTATGTTGAATTCATTTTTTTTTATTTGAACTGAACTAGTTTATGTTTTATGTTCAACTAATTTTTTTTATTTGAAATAGTCGGTCAATGAAGACCTCAAAGAGACTGAATTTGTGTAGTTTATAGTTTATACGTTTTTTTTATACAAACTTTGTACCTATTGTCCCGAGGACTACAAAAATCAATGCTATGAAAGCAATGTTTAACGATCAATTTTTAAAAAATGGAACAAAAAATGTTTGTTTTATGCACAAAATACTGAAGTATTTTATATTTTTTAATAAAAGCAATCAAAAACGAATTACAAAAAGCTTTCTTTAATTTGTTGCCGTATTTGCGAAGCTTCCACGTTTAGCAAGTCGTCAGATACATCAATTTCAAACCCATCTTGAACATTTTCAGCTTCGGGTGATAAATCGTAGTTTGATGACTCTACATTAAAGTCAATACAAAGATTATGTAAAGCAGCACAAACGTTTGCTATTTGCGTTGCTTTTTCCGGCTTATAATGTAGCTGACGCGCTCCTAGTAAGCAGCGAAAACGGTTTTTTAGGACTCCAATAGTTCTCTCTATTATGTTTCTAGTTTTTGCTTGCTTGGTGTTAAAAATGGCTTCAGCGCTTCCTTCTGAAGATGATCTATAGGGCGTCATCAAATACGGTTCCAGAGGGCAGCCTGCATCGCCTGTAAATGTTTGTTTGCTTTTGGTTAACTTCAATATAAACATACATATCATGCTTTTTTTACCTAATAGCCAAGCGTTGTGCACTCCAGAATCGTACCGCTCACGTAACACCTGTTTTGCAGAACTAATGTTCCATATCAGGGAGTCGTGGGATGAGCCTGCATATCGCGCATCGAAGTACCTTATCTTCATTTTATGATCACAAATCTATAAGTAAAATTTATCAAAACCAATTAAATCAATTGGTGGCAAAATTTCTACTTACAATTATTGTATTTAAGCTGAAAAACCCTTTTCTGTTAAAATACAGATTTTGGTCCAACTTAGTGGGCGCCGAAATTTTAATGTGCGTTCCATCTACACAACCTATTACGCCGGGGAACCCTGCCTTTTGGAAGAAATGCCTTTTTGCTTCTGTCTGCTCCTCCTCGGACATTTCGAATTTTATAAGCAGGGGGCATAGTACCTTCTCCAGAGCTTCAAGTGTTTCAGCCAATATTGCGGACACGGTCGGTTGGGATAAGGCCAAGTTGAAATCATTTCCAACACCAACTTGGTATGAGCCTTGTGCCAAGAACCTTAGCGTAGTTGCCAACTTTATTTCATTAGAAATAATTGTTGTTCGCTTCGCTACTTTCATTGATGGAACGATTTTCTCCAGAACGAATTTGGAAGCTTCTTTGCTTAGCCGAAAATAATCAACAAATCTGAAATAAATTAAACATAAACATGAAAGATGGTTGAATCAATTTAGCAAACATCTAACAATTCGATTATATTTTCCATTAGTACACACCGCTCTAGGATGTAGAATCGTTTTTGGTGTACTAATGGGAAATTTAATCATCCACTAATATCTTCACAAGAGTTTAGAAAGAAGTTCTTTATATTTAGCGTGTAATTTTCGCTTGTGCACTAATAGAAATTGCAATGAGCAGTTATGGTACTCACTTCGTATCTGGCAAATCGAATATTTGAGATCTTTGGCGCATTTCTCTTCTTCTGAGGAGCAACATCTCCTTCCTCTCCTCATCGCTTGAGCTCGAACTTTCGTAAAAAACATCTTTAAATCTATAAACAAAACTTAAACACTTTTTATGCACAACAAATTGTAAATAAACAATTGTCAAAAGTATAAGGATCGTAGTTTTGCTTTGAAATTATCGATAACACGTCAACGTCAATACATTGACGAAGTAAATACCAGAATTGTATTGACGCGACGTTGATATTAATACGACGTGATGCTGATATTGATACGAAGCGACAGTTGACGTTGACAACCATAATAGGGGTGATTATTTATAGCGTGCTTAGCCGTTGCAGTTTAACAAGAGAATGATCAGTGAATTAATTGATTCCTGCGATCAAAGCGCTCTCACTAATACATCCACACAACATTTTTGCCGACACTTGATTTAATGCCTTAGTTGGCAATCGATTCCGCAAATACACGGCAGTTGCCACTGCCTCTGCCCATAGCGCCGCACGCATACCCGAATGTGCCAATAAACACCTGGCCATTTCAACCAACGTGCGGTTTGCCCTCTCAGCCACCCTATTTTGCTGAGGAGTGTAGGGAACTGTTAATTGCCGCACTATGCCATGCTTATCAAAATATTCATTAAATGATTTGTTGACGTACTCACGTCCATTGTCACTACGAACTGCTTTCACTTTTCTGCCAGTTTGTCGCTCTACCATTGAGCAAAACGATACAAATTTATCAAAAACTTCATCTTTTGATTTTAAGAAGTAAACAAAAACTCGCCTTGACATGTCGTCAATAAATAGTAAAAAATACTTCGCACCACCAAGTGAAGTTGTTTCAAATGGCCCACATACATCCGTATGTATCAATTCTAACAAATTCTTTGATTTATTTTCTGCTGCACTTGGTAATGGTTGTATGTGTATTTTGCTAAGCATACACGTTTGACACGATGGCTTCACAGAAAAATCTACATTTTCTAAACTATTTACAATGCACTTGTTTGACATTTCTTTCAAACTCGCATAATTTATGTGGCCAAATCTATTATGCCACATTACTGCGTCACTTTGAATAGCACCAAAACAACCACTTTTCTCATTACTCAGCATAAACAAATGCTTTGTTCTTTTTACACGCAAAATATCGGCGCCGTTTTTCTTAATTTTTGCAATTTCGCTGCCAAAAACTACTGCGCAGCCCATCTCGACTGCACGACCGACTGATATAAAATTGCCTCTCATACCAGGCACGAACAAAACGTCTTTTAGTGTCACAACATACATGTCCGTTTGTATTTTGACATCGCCTTTACCTTCTGCACGAATGCTGTTGTCACCGGCCAATGCGACCCACTCTGTATGATTCACAAAGTTCGAGAACAATTTTCGGTCGCAACTGTTAAAAGTTATGTTGAGGTGTTTCCCAAAGATCAATAAGTAAAAACACGAGTGTACTGTTCAACGTTTAATAAGAGACTCAAAGTGTCAAAAACAATAAAAGAGTGAGATTATCTGACATACGCATTGTTACAAATTTAGGGTTGCTATTTTATGTATCATATTTCAACACCCCTCCTCAATGCGAATGTTATTCTTCTAAACTTAACAATTTCATTAAATCTGTATGTTTCTTCTTCGACAAATTTTTTGTTAAAATATCAGCTATCATGTTATTAGTTGATACATATTCTAACTTTATTTCACCTTTCTCAACAATCTCTCTAATAAAATGATATCTGATATCAATGTGCTTCGATCTAGCATGATGCACTGGATTCTTTGCCAAATGTTGAGCACTAATGTTATCCCCGTACAATATCGTTGGAGTTTGACCGTTACCACATCCAATCTCAATTATAATACGTCTTAAATGTAGTGCTTCTTTTGCTGCCGATGACATGGCCATGTATTCGGCCTCGGTACTGCTTAAGGCTACACAATCCTGTTTTTCTGACTTCCAGGAAATCGCCCCTCCTGCAAGGAAAAACACGTAGCCGGTGTATGATCTTCGATCAATTCTGTTGGCGCCCCAATCGGCATCTGCGTAACCCTTCAACCCTTGACCGCATGCTCTATATCGCAACTTCATATTTTTGGTTGATGCTAGGTATCTTAAAATGTGCTTTATGCCCGCCAAATGTTCGCTATGTGGATCTTTGTTTCGCTGTGCCAACTTGGCTACCGAATGGAATATATCCGGTCTTGTCGAAAGTGCCAGCCACATCAGCGCCCCAATCGTAGATTGGTATAATGTCTGATCAACCCTAGTACAACGTTCATCATCACACGCTACTTTGTAACCAGCATCTAATGGTGTCGATGCTGACCTACATACTTCCATACAATGCTGCGTCAATAAATCTTTGATATATTGGGATTGAACAATGGTGATATCACCTAGTTCACCTTCACGCTCAATCTGCATACCCAAAAACATATGAAGGGGACCCTTGTCAATGCATTCAAAAATATCACATATATTCGCCTTGACCCTAGTCATGATTTCCTTCGATTGGCATGCTAGAAGCAGATCATCAACATAAACAAGGATTAAGCAAAGGTTACCTTCTATATCTTGTTTATACAAACAGCGTTCGCTCTCGCACTGACTGAAACCTAAACTTCTCAACGCTTCATCTAACTTGAAATTCCAAGCTCTTCCAGACTGCTTCAAACCGTATATGGCCTTGTTCAACCTTAAGACTTTTGTTGGTTGACTTTCATCACGGTAACCTTGTGGTTGTTTCATGTATACGACATCATCTAGTTCGCTGTTTAAATATGCTGTGCATACATCCATCTGGTGTACATGTAGTTTCATCTCTGCTGCTAATGCCAATACCAACCGTATGGTCTCAAACCGACATACTGGAGAAAAAGTGTCCGAGTAATTCACTCCATATTTCTGTGAACACCCCTTTGCCACCAACCGTGCCTTATACCGCTCAATGCCACCATGTTCGTTGCGCTTTAGGGTATATACCCACTTGCACCCTACGATTGACTGGCCCTTTGGTAAGTCTACCAAAGACCATGTATTATTTCCAACCAACGAATCGTGTTCTTTTTTCATGGCGGCCTTCCATAAATCAACTTCATCGCTACTAATTGCCTCCTCGTATGTTTGAGGAACAAGCACCTCCTTAGTACTCATAGCATTTAAAACATTAAATACTTTTCGTGGACGACCTCGTTTACCATTACGCACGAGCTTAGGTCTACCACGCCCAATGTGCTCAACTTCTTCTTCAGCACTCGCATACATATCGCTTGCATTATCATCGCTACAGATTTCTTTATTATCATCGCTACAGATTTCTTTATCAGAATCTACATCACCAGCAGTACCAGTGTCAGCTTGAACCTGATGGTTATCAAAAAAATCGAATGTTATTTGTTCGTCGTTACACGCTTCCACGCTATGGCATTCATCAAATAATACGTCGCGTTTTTCAACCACCTGTCTAACATCAGGATCGTATAATCTATACGCTTTTGAAACCATTGAGTAACCAACCATTTTGTATTGTTTACCCTTCACTTTAAATTTGCTACGCTGCGTTTTATCTAATGCCACTGCCGTAGAGCCAAATACTCGCAAATGTTTTATTGTAGGTTTCTTACCACACCATGCTTCATATGGTGTCATATTATTTAATGCCTTAGTTGGCAATCGATTCCGCAAATACACGGCAGTTGCCACTGCCTCTGCCCATAGCGCCGCACACATACCCGAATGTGCCAATAAACACCTGGCCATTTCAACCAACGTGCGGTTTGCCCTCTCAGCCACTCCATTTTGCTGAGGAGTGTAGGGAACTGTTAATTGCCGCACTATGCCATGCTTATCAAAATATTCATTAAATGATTTGTTGACGTACTCACGTCCATTGCCACTACGAACTGCATTCACTTTTCTGCCAGTTTGTCGCTCTACCATTGAGCAAAACGATACAAATTTATCAAAAACTTCATCTTTTGATTTTAAGAAGTAAACAAAAACTCGCCTTGACATGTCGTCAATAAATAGTAAAAAATACTTCGCACCACCAAGTGAAGTTGTTTCAAATGGCCCACATACATCCGTATGTATCAATTTTAACAAATTCTTTGATTTGTTTTCTGCTGCACTTGGAAATGGTTGTGTGTGTATTTTGCTAAGCATACACGTTTGACACGATGGCTTCACAGAAAAATCTACATTTTCTAAACAATTTACAATGCACTTGTTTGACATTTCTTTCAAACTCGCATAATTTATGTGGCCAAATCTATTATGCCACATTACTGCGTCACTTTGAATAGCACCAAAACAACCACTTTTCTCATTACTCAGCATAAACAAATGCTTTGTTCTTTTTACACGCAAAATATCGGCGCCGTTTTTCTTAATTGTTGCAAATTCGCTGCCAAAAACTACTGCGCAGCCCATCTCGACTGCACGAACAACTGATATAAAATTGCCTCTCATACCAGGCACGAACAAAACGTCTTTTAGTGTCACAACATACATGTCCGTTTGTATTTTGACATCACCTTTACCTTCTGCACGAATGCTGTTGTCACCGGCCATTGCGATCCACTCTGTATGATTCACAAAGTTCGAGAAAAATTTTCGGTCGCAACACATATGCGCTGTCGCACCGCTATCTAAACACCACTTTCCTCTGTCGAATGTTTCGCAATCTGTTGCACCCAAAACAGTGAAGGAGCTTTGTTGTTGCTGTTTAGCTGAATCGTTTTCTTTCGTAGATTTGTTTAATTTCGCCGAACAATTGCTTTTTATATGGCCCTTTTTTCCACAACGATAGCAAGTAACATTGTTGTAATTGCCTTTTTTCTTCTCTCTGTTGCCGCTAGACGTCGACTTCGCTGCAAACGCTTGCTGTCCACTAAATTCGTTAGCTGTATGTTCATGCATGCTACCACGACGCTCGCCTTCTTCTAGAAGCTTCAATTTTAGCACGTCAGCCGCTGGAAGATTGTCCCTCGTTTCCATCGCAATGACAAAATTCTCGAATTCTTTTGGCAAACTAGATAATAATATAATGGCAACCAGCTCTTGATTTAGCTCTATGCCCACTTCAGCTAGTTTGTCCATAATTGTGGTGAACACATTCAAATACGCCGCAACGTTTTCACCCTCTGACATTTTTAGGCTCAATAACTTTTTATAAAGTGAAACTTTTCTTACCGGACCACTTGGCTGATAAACTTCTTTAAGTTTTTTCCACGCTTCTTCCGACGTTTTGCAATGCCGCAAATAATTCAGTTGCGTTGGCTTCACGCTTAATGTGACCATGGCCAAAGCCTTCTCGTCGCGAGCAATCCACTTTGCCACTTCGTCAGCATCACCTGTGTCGTCTCTTTTGGACTCCCCTGAAGTTATTTTCCATAGCTCAGAATGCACCAACACACTGCGCATCTGAACGGACCAAGAATCATAATTCTTATCGTCCAGCTTCTCGATCTGGTACATCGAACTCATTTTACGAAAAATATACTTTTTAACTTTCAATTGAACATGCGCTTACTGGGCCCATAACCTGTTAAAAGTTATGTTGAGGTGTTTCCCAAAGATCAATAAGTAAAAACACGAGTGTACTGTTCAATGTTTAATAAGAGACTCAAAGTGTCAAAAACAATAAAAGAGTGAGATTATCTGACATACGCATTGTTACAAATTTAGGGTTGCTATTTTATGTATCATATTTCAACAATAATTTTTTTTCTCGCAGTTAATTTGCACTAAATTACGTACTCATTATACAAAATTTTCATCTTATTCGGCCAAACTTTTGCCGATTGGTTTCGATAACTTCAGTCTTATTTTAGCGCAGAATGTCATAAAAAAAATTTGCAAAACTATAATTTTTTTCTCGCAGTTAATTTGCACTAAATTAGGTACTCATTATGTAAAATTTTCAACTTATTCCGCTAACTTTTTGCCGATTGGTTTCGCTAACTTCAGTCTTATTTTAGCGCAGAATCTCATAAAAAAAAAATTTGTTAAACTATAAATTTTTTGTCTCGCAGTTAATTTGCACTAAATTAGGTAATCATTATGTAAAATTTTCAACTTATTCCGTCAACCTTTCGCCGATTGGTTTCGCTAACTTCAGTCTTATTTTAGCGCAGAATGTTATAAAAAAATTTGTAAAGCTATAATTTTTTTTCTCGCAGTTAATTTGCAATAAATTAGGTACTCATTATGTAAAAATTTCAGCTTATTCCGCCAAAATTTCGCCGATTGGTTGCGCTAACTTCAGTCTTATTTTAGCGCAGAATGTCATAAAAAAATTTGTAAAGCTATAATTTTTTTCTCGCAGTTAATTTGCACTTAATTAGCTACTCATTATGTAAAATTTTCATATTATTCCGCCAACCTCTCGTCGATTGGTTTCGCTAACTTCAGTCTTATTTTAGCGCAGAATCTCATAAAAAAAAAAATTTGTAAAACTATAAATTTTTTGTCTCGCAGTTAATTTGCACTAAATTAGGTACTCATTATGTAAAATTTTCAACTTATTCCGTAAACCTTTCGCCGATTGGTTTCGCTAACTTCAGTCTTATTTTAGCGCAGAATGTCATAAAAAAATTTGTAAAGCTATAATTTTTTTCTCGCAGTTAATTTGCACTTAATTATCTACTCATTATGTAAAATTTTCATATTATTCCGCCAACCTCTCGTCGATTGGTTTCGCTAACTTCAGTCTTATTTTAGCGCAGAATCTCATAAAAAAAAATTTGTAAAACTATAAATTTTTTGTCTCGCAGTTAATTTGCACTAAATTAGGTACTTATTATGTAAAATTTTCAACTTATTCCGTCAACCTTTCGCCGATTGGTTTCGCTAACTTCAGTCTTATTTTAGCGCAGAATGTCATAAAAAAATTTGTAAAGCTATAATTTTTTTTTCTCGCAGTTAATTTGCACTAAATTACGTACTCATTATACAAAATTTTCATCTTAATCCGCCAACCTCTTGCCTATTGGTTTCGATAACTTCAGTCTTATTTTAGCGCAGAATGTCATAAAAAAAAAATTCGTAAAGCCATACATTTTTTTCTCGCAGTTAGTTTGCACTAAATTAGGTACTCATTATGTAAAATTTTCAGCTTGTTCCGCCAACCTTTCGTCGATTGGTTTCGCTAACTTCAGTCTTATTTTAGCGCAGAATGTCATAAAAAAATTTGTAAAGCTATAATTTTTTTTCTCGCAGTTAATTTGCAATAAATTACGTACTCACTATACAAAATTTTCATCTTAATCCGCCAATCTTTTGCCGATTAGTTTCGATAACTTCAGTCTTATTTTAGCGCAGAATGTCATATCCAAAATTTGTAAAACTATAATTTTTTTCTCGCAGTTAATTTGCAATAAATTAGGTACTCATTATGTAAAATTTTCAACTTATTCCGCTAACTTAGCGATTGGTTTCGCTAACTTCAGTCTTATTTTAGCGCAGAATGTCATAAAAAAAATTTGTAAAGCTATAATTTTTTTCTCGCAGTTAATTTGCACTAAATTAGGTACTCATTATGTAAAATTTTCCACTTATTCCGCCAACACCTTTTAGCCGATTGGTTTCGCTAACTTTAATTTTATTTTAGTGCAGAAAGTAATAAAAAAAAATTTGCAAAGCTATACATTTTTTTTCTCGCAGTTAATTTGCAATAAATTAGGTACACATTATACCAAATTTTCATCTTATTCCGCCAACCTTTCGTCGATTGGTTTCGCTAACTTCAGTCTTAATTTAGCGCAGAATCTCATAAAAAAATTTGTAAAGCTATAAATTTTTTCTTCTCGCAGTTAATTTGCACTTAATTAGCTACTCATTATGTAAAATTTTCATTTTTTTCCGCCAAATTCTCGTCGATTGGTTTCGCTAACTTCAGTCTTATTTTAGCGCAGAATCTCATGAAAAAAAATTTGTAAAGCTATAATTTTTTTTCTCGCAGTTAATTTGCAATAAGCTACGTACTCGTTATACAAAATTTTCATCATATTCCGCAAACCTTTCGCCGATTGGTTTCGCTAACTTCAGTCTTATTTTAGCGCAGAATCTCATAAAAAAAATTTGTAAAGCTATAATTTTTTTCTCGCATTTAATTTGCACTAAATTAGGTACTCATTATGTAAAATTGTCAACTTATTTCGCCAACCTTTCGCCGATTGGGATCGCTAACTTCAGTCTTGTTTTAGCGCAGAATGTCATAAAAAAAATTTGTAAGGCTATAGTATTTTTTCTCGCAGTTAATTTGCACTAAATTAGGTACTCATTATGTAAAAATTTCAGCTTATTCCGCCAACGTTTCGCCGATTGGTTGCGCCAACTTCAGTCTTATTTTAGCGCAGAATATCATAAAAAAAATTTGTAAAGCTATAAATTTTTTCTTCTCGCAGTTAATTTGCACTAAATTAACTACTCATTATGTAAAATTTTCATCTTATTCCGCCAACCTCTCCTCGATTGGTTTCGCTAATTTCAGTCTTATTTTAGCGCAGAATCTCAAAAAAAAAATTTTTTAAGCTATAGTTTTTTTTCTCGCAGTTAATTTGCAATAAATTACGTACTCGTTATACAAAATTTTCATCATATTCCGCAAATCTTTTGCCGATTGGTTTCGATAACTTCAGTCTTATTTTAGCGCAGAATGTCATAAAAAAAAATTTGTAAAACTATAATTTTTTTTCTCACAGTTAATTTGCAATAATTAGGTACTCATTATGTAAAATTTTCTATTTATTCCGGTAACCTTTTTCCGATTGGTTTCGCTAACTTCAGCCTTATTTTAGCACAGAATGTCATAAAAAATTTGTAAAGCTATAAATTTTTTGTCTCGCAGTTAATTTGCGATAAATTAGGTACTCATTATGTAAAATTTTCAACTTATTCCGTCAATTTTTCGCCGATTGGTTTCGCTAACTTCAGTCTTATTTTATGCAGAATGTCATACAAAAAATTTGTAAAGCTATAATTTTTTTCTCGTAGTTAATTTGCAGTAAATTACGTACTCATTATACAAAATTTTCATCTTATTCCGCCAACCTTTTGCCGATTGGTTTCGATAACTTCAGTCTTATTTTAGCGCAGAATGTCATAAAAAATTTGTAAAACTATAATTTTTTTTCTAGCAGTTAATTTGCAATAAATTACGTACTCACTATACCAAATTTTCATCTTATTCCGCCAACCTTTCGTCGATTGGTTTCGCTAACTTCAGTCTTAATTTAGCGCAGAATCTCATAAAAAAAATTTGTAAAGCTATAATTTTTTTCTCGCACTTAATTTCCAATAAATTACGTACTCGTTATACAAAATTTTCATCATATTCCAAAAACCTTTTGCCGATTCGTTTCACTAACTTCAGTCTTATTTTAGCGCAGAATCTCATAAAAAAAAAATTTGTAAAGCTATAATTTTTTTTCTCGCACTTAATTTCCAATAAATTTCGTACTCGTTATACAAAATTTTCATCATATTCCAAAAACATTTTGCCGATTGGTTTCACTAACTTCAGTCTTATTTTAGCGCAGAATGTCATAAAAAAAAATTTGTAAAGCTATAATTTTTTTCTCGCACTTAATTTCCAATAAATTACGTACTCGTTATACAAAATTTTCATCATATTCCAAAAACCTTTTGCCGATTGGTTTCACTAACTTCAGTCTTATTTTAGCGCAGAATCTCATAAAAAAAAATTTGTAAAGCTATAATTTTTTTCTCGCACTTAATTTCCAATAAATTACGTACTCGTTATACAAAATTTTCATCATATTCCAAAAACCTTTTGCCGATTGGTTTCACTAACTTCAGTCTTATTTTAGCGCAGAATCTCATAAAAAAAAATTTGTAAAGCTATAATTTTTTTTCTCGCACTTAATTTCCAATAAATTACGTATTCGTTATACAAAATTTTCATCATATTCCAAAAACCTTTTGCCGATTGGTTTCACTAACTTCAGTCTTATTTTAGCGCAGAATGTCATAAAAAAAAATTTGTAAAGCTATAATTTTTTTCTCGCACTTAATTTCCAATAAATTACGTACTCGTTATACAAAATTTTCATCATATTCCAAAAACCTTTTGCCGATTGGTTTCACTAACTTCAGTCTTATTTTAGCGCAGAATGTCATAAAAAAAAATTTGTAAAGCTATAATTTTTTTCTCGCACTTAATTTCCAATAAATTACGTACTCGTTATACAAAATTTTCATCATATTCCAAAAACCTTTTGCCGATTGGTTTCACTAACTTCAGTCTTATTTTAGCGCAGAATCTCATAAAAAAAAATTTGTAAAGCTATAATTTTTTTCTCGCACTTAATTTCCAATAAATTTCGTACTCGTTATACAAAATTTTCATCATATTCCAAAAACCTTTTGCCGATTGGTTTCACTAACTTCAGTCTTATTTTAGCGCAGAATGTCATAAAAAAAAATTTGTAAAGCTATAATTTTTTTCTCGCACTTAATTTCCAATAAAGTACGTACTCGTTATACAAAATTTTCATCATATTCCAAAAACCTTTTGCCGATTGGTTTCACTAACTTCAGTCTTATTTTAGCGCAGAATCTCATAAAAAAAAATTTGTAAAGCTATAATTTTTTTCTCGCACTTAATTTCCAATAAATTACGTACTCGTTATACAAAATTTTCATCATATTCCAAAAACCTTTTGCCGATTGGTTTCACTAACTTCAGTCTTATTTTAGCGCAGAATCTCATAAAAAAAAATTTGTAAAGCTATAATTTTTTTCTCGCACTTAATTTCCAATAAATTACGTACTCGTTATACAAAATTTTCATCATATTCCAAAAACCTTTTGCCGATTGATTTCACTAACTTCAGTCTTATTTTAGCGCAGAATCTCATAAAAAAAATTTGTAAAGCTATAATTTTTTTCTCGCACTTAATTTCCAATAAATTACGTACTCGTTATACAAAATTTTCATCATATTCCAAAAACCTTTTGCCGATTGGTTTCGCTAACTTCAGTCTTAATTTAGCGCAGAATCTCATAAAAAAAATTTGTAAAGCTATAATTTTTTTCTCGCACTTAATTTCCACTAAATTACGTACTCGTTATACAAAATTTTCATCATATTCCAAAAACCTTTTGCCGATTGGTTTCACTAACACACTAAGTCTTATTTTAGCGCAGAATGTCATAAAAAAAAAATTAGTAAAGCCATAAATTTTTTTTTCTCGCAGTTAATTTGCACTTAATTAGCTACTCATTATGTAAAATTTTCATCTTATTCCGCCAACTTCTCGTCGATTGGTTTCGCTAACTTCAGTCTTATTTTAGTGCAGAATCTCATAAAAAAAAATTTGTAAAGCTATAATTTTTTTTCTCGCAGTTAATTTGCATTAAATTAGGTACTCGTTATACAAAATTTTCATCATATTCCAAAAACCTTTTGCCGATTGGTTTCACTAACTTCAGTCTTATTTTAGCGCAGAATCTCATAAAAAAAAATTAGTAAAGCCATACATTTTTTTTCTCGCAGTTAATTTGCACTTAATTAGCTACTCATTATGTAAAATTTTCATCTTATTCCGCCAACCTTTCGTCGATTGGTTTCGCTAACTTCAGTCTTAATTTAGCGCAGAATCTCATAAAAAAAATTTGTAAAGCTATAATTTTTTTCTCGCACTTAATTTCCAATAAATTACGTACTCGTTATACAAAATTTTCATCATATTCCAAAAACCTTTTGCCGATTGGTTTCACTAACTTCAGTCTTATTTTAGCGCAGAATCTCATAAAAAAAAATTAGTAAAGCCATACATTTTTTTTTCTCGCCGTTAATTTGCACTTAATTAGCTACTCATTATGTAAAATTTTCATCTTATTCCGCCAACCTTTCGTCGATTGGTTTCGCTAACTTCAGTCTTAATTTAGCGCAGAATCTCATAAAAAAAATTTGTAAAGCTATAATTTTTTTCTCGCACTTAATTTCCAATAAATTACGTACTCGTTATACAAAATTTTCATCATATTCCAAAAACCTTTTGCCGATTGGTTTCACTAACTTCAGTCTTATTTTAGCGCAGAATGTCATAAAAAAAAATTAGTAAAGCCATACATTTTTTTTTCTCGCAGTTAATTTGCACTTAATTAGCTACTCATTATGTAAAATTTTCATCTTATTCCGCCAACCTTTCGTCGATTGGTTTCGCTAACTTCAGTCTTAATTTAGCGCAGAATCTCATAAAAAAAATTTGTAAAGCTATAATTTTTTTCTCGCACTTAATTTCCAATAAATTACGTACTCGTTATACAAAATTTTCATCATATTCCAAAAACCTTTTGCCGATTGGTTTCACTAACTTCAGTCTTATTTTAGCGCAGAATCTCATAAAAAAAAATTAGTAAAGCCATACATTTTTTTTCTCGCAGTTAATTTGCACTTAATTAGCTACTCATTATGTAAAATTTTCATCTTATTCCGCCAACCTTTCGTCGATTGGTTTCGCTAACTTCAGTCTTAATTTAGCGCAGAATCTCATAAAAAAAATTTGTAAAGCTATAATTTTTTTCTCGCACTTAATTTCCAATAAATTACGTACTCGTTATACAAAATTTTCATCATATTCCAAAAACCTTTTGCCGATTGGTTTCACTAACTTCAGTCTTATTTTAGCGCAGAATCTCATAAAAAAAAATTTGTAAAACTAAAAATTTTTTTCTCGCTTTTAATTTGCACTAAATTAGGTACTCATTATGTAAAATTGTCAACTTATTTCGCCAACCTTTCACCGATTGGGATCGCTAACTTCAGTCTTGTTTTAGCGCAGAATGTCATAAAAAAAAAAATTAGTAAAGCCATACATTTTTTTTTCTCGCAGTTAATTTGCACTAAATTAGGTACTGTTGAAATACTTGCTTAAACCATCTACTTGTTTCAGACAACTTAGAAAGCAACGTAGATCTTTTCTTGTTACAAATTATATTAGACATAGTATTCAAATATATTTTCAGTATTAATAAAACTTTTGATTCGAGAACATTCATTCGTGTTAACTTCAATAGGTTATGGGCCCAGAGGCACCATTTATTCAAGCTTAACAGAGATAAGTTTTTGCATAATGACATCGTTTTATTCAATAGATAAGCTTGATGGGTCAAGTACAAATGGTCAGTACAAATGCGAAGCGTGCTGATTCATGGTGGTCTATGGAAAGCGGTGAGTTGCACAAAACCATCAAACGAGGATGAGCTTGCAATCTGGACTGTGAATGATGAGAAAGCATTGGCTACCATTCTTTTGGGCGTGAAGTCGAATAAACTGAACTACGTTAAGAACTGTAAGACGGCTGCAGAAGCATGGTTGAAACTGGAAGAGGTACACAAGCCACAAGGTCCTGTGCAAAAAGTGAGCTTGTACAAACAGTTATTAAACAAACGTATGCGTGAGGACGAGAATATTGCGGAGTATCTCAATTCCTTTACTGAGATTTCAGATAAGCTGGCAGAGATAGGTATAGTTATTCAAGAAGAGTTACTAAGCATTATTCTTCTTTCAAGTTTACCCAAGTCATTTGATAACTTCTTTGTCGCAATTGAGACGCGTGACAGTTTGCCGTCTCTTAGGGCTTTGCACGTGAAGATTTTGGAAGAAGGTGAGAGGCGAAAGAACAACGAATCGGTGGATGAAAGTAGTCAGCAAGCCTTCGTAGTGCGGGGAAATTCCAAAAAACAGAAGAAGAATTTTAAAGGAAAATGCTTCACATGCGGCAAGAAAGGACATTTCGCTAACAAATGTAAAGAGAAGCAGAAAAGCGAGGAATCTGCAATGAGTGCTATAGGGACAACTACGGTACCTGGCACATTTGATGCATCGTGTTGGTATCTAGATAGCGGTGCTACATCGCATATGTGCAACAACCGGAAAATGTTTGTAAAATATGGCGAATCGAAAGAAAATATTTGGTTAGCAGCGAACTCCTCTATAAATGCTTTAGCAAAAGGTGATGTATTGTTGTGTACGAAAGAAAGAACCATTCGATTACGCAATGTGTTATACTCACCAGAGTTGAAGGGAAAATTTTATATCTATTAGTAAAGCCGTTGAAAATGGTATGACGGTGAATTTCGGGCAACAACATGGTCTGATAAAAAACAAAGAGGGTGACGTTATTTTGAAAGCAAAAAGAAAGTGTAATTTGTATGTTGTCGAATTACGGCAGCAAAGTTTGTTAGCAGTGACCAATGAAGTCTGGCACAATAGATTTGGCCACTTAAATTTTCAGAGTCTACGCGATTTAGATCGTCAAGGTATGGTAAATGGCTTCAAGTATGATACCAAAGTTGAAAAGGGATGCTGTAATACGTGTATGTTAGGAGAAATACACGTTCTACCTTTTCCTCAGGCATCAGAGCACAGCTCGGAAAATGTGTTAGATCTTATACACTCTGACATATGTGGTCCTGTTAATCTGAAATCAGTTGGAGGATCCCGATATTTTTTGACATTAATAGATGACAAATCTAGATTCACCTGTGTTTACTTCCTAAAAGCGAAAAGCGAAGTATTTGAGAAATTTAAAATGTACAAGACATACGTAGAACGGCAAATGAATCGCAAAATCAAAGCATTTAGAAGCGATAATGGTAAGGAATACGTTAATAACGAGTTTGACATTTTTCTAAGGCTGCATGGCATACGACATGAGTTGACGGTCCCATATACTCCACAACAGAATGGGGTGGCTGAGCGAGCAAACCGAACTCTAGTGGAGATGGCACGGTGCATGCGGTTACATGCAAAAGTGAAACAAAGCTTGTTGGCGGAGGCAGTATCAACGGCGGCATACATAAGAAACAGATGTCCTACAAAAAGCCTAACAGGCCAAACTCCTTATGAAATGTGGTTCAAGCGAAAACCAAAAGTTAGTCATATGAAAACGTTTGGAGCTGTTGCACTTGACAAGACCCAGCGAGAAAAGTTCGCAGCAAAAGGTAAACAGCTAATTATGGTTGGCTATTCTTTAGAATGCAAGGCGTATCGCTTGTACGATGAAGAGTTAAATAAAATTGTTGTTAAGAGGGATGTACTCTTTGATGAAAATTGTGCTAATAAGGACACAAAATGTAGTGATTTAGTTAAAGAGGACGAAAATGCCGATGTGCTAAAAATATTTATTCAGGAAGAAGGGATTCAAAATACTTTTACGCCACCAACAAGCAATGAAGAGTTGGAAACAGACAGTTCGACGTATGATAGCGCTGATGGAGATGATGCATGTGGGACAAGTGACAATCAGGAGGAGATAATAGAAAGTGAAAACAAAAATGGTAGAGGTAGACCTAAGTTATTACGAACTGGCAAGCCTGGTCGTCCGAGAAAGCAATATAATGCAATAAATGTTATTGCCAATGAAGATATTCCTACAAGTGTCAAGGAAGCTTTATCAAGTTCTAAATGTAGCGCATGGAAGAATGCAATGGAAGCAGAATTTGCAGCACTAAAAAAGAACAGAACGTGGGCATATGTCGATCTTCCTCCCTGTAAGAAGGCTATAAAGAGTAAGTGGGTATTTGCATTAAAGGGGAACAAAAGCGGAGAAATTGAACGGTATAAAGCACGACTCGTGGCTAAGGGATGTGAACAACGTTTAGGCATCGACTATCAAGAAACTTTTTCGCCAGTGGTTCGGTATGCGACTATACGTATGCTTTTAGCTATAGCAGTGGAAGAGAAAATGCATCTTCACCACCTGGATGTGAGCACAGCTTATTTAAATGGTGATTTGCAGGATGAAATTTTCATGCAACAGCCCGAGTGTTTCATAGATCCGAAGAGACCAAGAAAAGTTTTAAAATTACGCAAGGCCATTTATGGTTTGAAACAATCTGGCAGGCAATGGAACTTCAAACTTGATGAGGTTCTTAAGCGAATTGGCTTTATAGCATGCGATTATGAACCATGTTTGTATAAGATGAATTCGGGTGATGAATTAATTCTTATAGCAGTGTACGTTGACGATATGATTATTGCCAGCAAGAATATTTTTGAGGTAACTAGGGTAAAAGGACTCATATCTGATAGTTTCGACCTGGTTGATATAGGTGTACTGCAGCATTTCCTAGGCATGGAAATCGAACGTGATGGCGAAGTTGGTTCCATTACTGTTAGTCAAAAGCAATACATACGTGATTTACTTATACAATATGGTATGGAGGAATGCAAGAGCGTGTCAGTTCCTTTGGAAAAGGGTTACCAGGTGGCGTGTACCAAAGATTGTGTCAAAGCAGATGTGACGCAATATCAATCACTGATTGGGGCGCTTATGTATTTGGGTATTACTACAAGACCTGATATCCTGCACTCGGTTTCAAAGCTCTCGCAAAGAAATGTTGATCCTCATGTAGAGCACATGACATCGGCGAAACATATCTTAAGGTACTTGCAAGGTAGTATTAATTTTAAACTTACATATCGTGCAGGTAACAAGCGTGTAGAAGGATACGTAGATGCCGATTGGGGAAGCGATTCATATGATCCCAGGTCGTATACAGGTTTCGTGTTCCTGTATGGTAACTGTACTATATCATGGGAGTCGAAAAAGCAGAACACAGTTGCTTTAAGCAGTACCGAAGCAGAATACATTGCCGCATCAAATGCAGCTAAGGAAGCAATATATTTGCAGAGATTGCTGACAGAACTTGGTTTTTGGGAAAATTATCCGATTTTATTACATATTGACAATCAGTCTGCAGAGAAATTAGCATCCAATCCAGTATACCACAATCGCACAAAACATTTAAACATTAAAACAATTGGTTCATGACAAGAAGATTGTATTATCATATTGCCCTACGGATGAGATGACGGCAGATATTTTAACAAAGAACTTGGCAAAGCCCAAGCATATGCAGTCTACAAAGAAAATGAATTTATTATGAACCAACGCTTTAGTCGTAGAAAAGGAGTATCAACGTTGAGGAGGAGTGTTGAAATACTTGCTTAAACCATCTACTTGTTTCACACAACTTAGAAAGCAACGTAGATCTTTTCTTGTTACAAATTATATTAGACATAGTATTCAAATATATTTTCAGTATTAATAAAAATTTTGATTCGAGAACATTCATTCGTGCTAACTTCAATAGGTACTCATTATGTAAAATTTTCAGCTTGTTCCGCCAAACTTTCGTCGATTGGTTTCGCAAACTTCAGTCTTGTTTTAGCGCAGAATGTCATAAAAAAAATTTGTAAGGCTATAGTATTTTTTCTCGCAGTTAATGTGCACTAACTTAGGTACTCATTATGTAAAAATTTCAGCTTATTCCGCCAACATTTCGCCGATTGGTTGCGCTAACTTCAGTCTTATTTTAGCGCAGAATCTCATAAAAAAAATTTGTAAAGCTATAAGTTTTTTCTTCTCGCAGTTAATTTGCGCTTAATTAGCTACTCATTATGTAAAATTTTCATCTTATTCCGCCAACCTCTCGTCGATTGGATTCCCTAACTTCAGTCTTATTTTAGCGCAGAATCTCATAAAAAAAAATGTATAAAGCTATAATTTTTTTTCTCGCAGTTAATTTGCAATAAATTACGTACCCGTTATACAAAATTTCCATCATATTCCGCAAACCTCTTGCCGATTGGTTTCGATAACTTCAGTCTTATTTTAGCGCAGAATGTCATAAAAAAAAATTTGTAAAACTATAATTTTTTTTCCTCGCAGTTAATTTGCACTAAATTAGGTACTCATTATGTAAAATTTTCTATTTATTCCGGTAACCTTTTGCCGATTGATTTCGCTAACTTCAGCCTTATTTTAGCACAGAATGTCATAAAAAAAATTTGTAAAGCTATAATTTTTTTCCCGCAGTTAATTTGCACTAAATTAGTTACTCATTATGTAAAATTTTCAACTTATTCCGCTAACATTTTGCTGATTGGTTTCGCTAACTTCAGTCTTATTTTAGGGCAGAATGTCATACAAAAATTTGTAAAGCTATAATTTTTTTTCTCGCAGTTAATTTGCACTAAATTACATACTCATTATACAAAATTTTCATCTTATTCCGCCAACCTTTTGCCGATTGGTTTCGATAACTTCAGTCTTATTTTAGCGCAGAATGTCATAAAAAAAATTTGCAAAAACTATAATTTTTTTCTCGCAGTTAATTTGCACTAAATTAGGTACTCATTATGTAAAATTTTCAACTTATTCCGCTAACTTTTTGCCGATTGGTTTCGCTAACTTCAGTACTATTTTAGCGCAGAATGTCATAAAAAAAAATTTGTAAAACTATAATTTTTTTTCTCGCAGTTAATTTGCACTAAATTAGGTACTCATTATGTAAAATTTTCTATTTATTCCGGTAACCTTTTGCGGATTGGTTTCGCTAATTTCAGCCTTATTTTAGTGCAGAATCTCATAAAAAAATTTGTAAAGCTATAAATTTTTTGTCTCGCAGTTAATTTGCAATAAATTAGGTACTCATTATGTAAAATTTTCAACTTATTCCGTCAACTTTTCGCCGATTGGTTTCGCTAACTTCAGTCTTATTTTAGGGCAGAATGTCATACAAAAATTTGTAAAGCTCTCATTTTTTTTCTCACAGTTAATTTGCAATAAAGTGCGTACTTATTATACAAAATTTTCATCTTATTCCGCCAACCTTTTGCCGATTGGTTTTGATAACTTCAGTCTTATTTTAGCGCAGAATGTCATAAAAAAAATTTGCAAAACTATAATTTTTTTTCTCGCAGTTAATTTGCCTAAATTAGGTACTCATTATGTAAAATTTTCATCTTATTCCGCTAACTTTTTGCCGATTGGTTTCGCTAACTTCAGTCTTAATTTAGCGCAGAATCTCATAAAAAAAATTTGTAAAGCTATACATTTTTTCTTCTCGCAGTTAATTTGCACTTTATTAGCTACCCATTATGTAAAATTTTCATCTTATTCCGCCAAACTTTCGCCGATTGGTTTCGCTAACTTCAGTACTATTTTAGCGCAGAATGTCATAAAAAAAATTTGTAAAGCTATGAATTTTTTTTCTCGCAGTTATTACTCATTATGTAAAATTTTGGTTGCGCTAACTTCGGTCTAATTTTAGTGCAGAATGTCATAAAAAAAAATTTGTGAAGCTATAAATTTTTTTTCTCGCAGTTAATATGCAATAAATTAGGTACAAATTATACAAAATTTCCATCTTATTCCGCCAACCTTTCGCCGATTGGTTGCGCTAACTTCAGTCTAATTTTAGTGCAGAATGTCATAAAAAAAATTTGTAAAGCTATACATTTTTTTTTTTTCGCAGTTAATATGCAATAAATTAGGTACAAATTATACAAAATTTCCATCTTATTCCGTCAACCTTTCGCCGATTGGTTGTGCTAACTTCAGTCTAATTTTAGTGCAGAATGTCATAAAAAAAAATTTGTGAAGCTATAAATTTTTTTTCTCGCAGTTAATATGCAATAAATTAGGTACAAATTTTACAAAATTTCCATCTTATTCCGCCAACCTTTCGCCAATTGGTTGCGCTAACTTCAGTCAAATTTTAGTGCAGAATGTCATAAAAAAAATTTGTAAAGCTATACATTTTTTTTTCTCGCAGTTAATATGCACTAAATTAGGTACACATTATACAAAATTTCCATCTTATTCCGCCAACCTTTCGCCGATTGGTTTCGCTAACTTCAGTCTTATTTTAGCGCAGAATGTCGTAAAAAAAATTTGTAAAGCTATATTATCTTTTTCTCGCAGTTAATTTGCGATAAATTTGGTACTCATTATATAAAATTTTCATCTTATTCTGCTAACCTTTTGCCGATTGGTTTCGCTAACTTCAGTATTATATTAGCGCAGAATGTCATAAAAAAATTTTTAAAGCTATAGATTTTTTTCTCGCAGTTATTACTCATTACGTAAAATTTTCAACTTATTCCGCCAACCTTTCGCCGATTGGTTTCGCTAACTTCAGTCTTATTTTAGCGCAAAATAAGATAAGATAAATTTTTTCTTCTCGCTGTTAATTTGCACTTAATTAACTACCCATTATGTAAAATTTTCATCTTATTCCGCCAAACTTTCGCCGATTGATTTCGCTAACTTCAGTCTTATTTTAGCGCAGAATGTCATAAAAAAAAATTTGTAAAGCTATAATTTTTTTTCTCGCAGTTAATTTGCAATAACTTAGGTACTCATTATGTAAAATTTTCAACTTATTCCGCCAACCTTTCGTCGACTGGTTTCGCTAACTTCAGTCTTAATTTAGCGCAGAATCTCATAAAAAAAATTTGTTAAACTATACATTTTTTCTTCTCGCAGTTAATTTGCACTTTATTAGCTACCCATTATGTAAAATTTTCATCTTATTCCGCCAAACTTTCCCCGATTGGTTTCGCTAACTTCAGTATTATTTTAGCACAGAATGTCATAAAAAAAAATTTGTAAAGCTATGAATTTTTTTTCTCGCAGTTATTGCTCATTATGTAAAATTTTCAACTTATTCCGCCAAACTTTCACCGACTGGTTTCGCTAACTTCAGTCTTATTTTAGCGCAGAATGTCATAAAAAAATTTGTAAAGCTATAATTTTTTTTCTCGCAGTTAATTTGCGATAAATTAGGTACTCTTTATGTAAAATTTTCATCTTATTCCGCTAACCTTTTGCCGATTGGTTTCGCTATCTGCAGTATTATTTTAGCGCAGAATGTCATAAAAAATTTTTTAAAGCTATAGATTTTTTTTTCTCGCAGTTAATTTGCGATAAATTAGGTACTCTTTATGTAAAATGTTCAACTTATTCCGCGAACCGTTCGCCGATTGGTTTCGCTAACTTCAGTCTTATTTTAGCGCAGAATGTCATAAAAAAATTTGTAAAGCTATACATTTTTTTCTCGCAGTTAATTTGCAATAAATTAGGTACACATTATACAAAATTTCCATCTTATTCCGCCAACCTTTCGTCGATTGGTTTCGCTAACTTCAGTCTTAATTTAGCGCAGAATCTCATAAAAAAATTTGTTAAACTATAAATTTTTTCTTCTCGCACTTAATTTGCACTTAATTAGCTACTCGTTATGTAAAATTTTCATCTTATTCTGCCAAACTTTCGCCGATTGGTTTCGCTAACTTCAGTCTTATTTTAGCGCAGAATGTCATAAAAAAAATTTGTAAGGCTATAATTTTTTTTTTTCGCAGTTAATTTGCGATAAATTAGGTACTCTTTATGTAAAATTTTCATCTTATTCCGCTAACCTTTTGCCGATTGGTTTCGCTATCTGCAGTATTATTTTAGCGCAGAATGTCATAAAAAATTTTTTAAAGCTATAGATTTTTTTTTCTCGCAGTTATTACTCATTATGTAAAATGTTCAACTTATTGCGCGAACCGTTCGCCGATTGGTTTCGCTAACTTCAGTCTTATTTTAGCGCAGAATGTCATAAAAAAAATTTGTAAAGCTATACATTTTTTTCTCGCAGTTAATTTGCACCAAATTAGGTACACATTATACAAAATTTTCATCTTATTCCGCCAACCTTTCGTCGGAGGGTTTCGCTAACTTCAGTCTTAATTTAGCGCAGAATCTCATAAAAAAAAAATTTGTAAAGCTATAAATTGTTTCTTCTTGCAGTTAATTTGCACTAAATTAGCTACTAATTATGTAAACTTTTCAACTTATTCCGCTAAAATAAGGGACGTCATAGTGGCCAAATTACTGAAGATACTGAAAGGAGGTGTAGGCAAGATATGTTTATGGGAATTAGTATAATGTATAATTCTACAGCTTAAAACGAAAGAGTGAAAAATACGGTAACGATTTTACTGCAGTTCCCCTTATTTGCAATCTTCTACCCACGTTCTTGTCGCTAAACTGTTGAATAAATAACTCCAATATTGAATAATGGAAAAATGGCCTTTACTAAAGTACTTCACAATAACACTTATACCTTGCAACGAATAGCTTGCTTAATAACCAAACTGATTGATAGCTCAAATGAAACTGATCTATTGCCCGACAGATAGCGTGCTTAACTGAAAACTAAACTCTCGCGCCTCTACCGTTGGTGCTTTTATACTCTGTGATTTCCTCGTTGCATCTTCTAGGCGCTTCCAGAATTTACTTAGTTACTTATAAATTTCTAAGCTACAACTACAGATGTATAATTTTTATAGCTTCTCTCATACCCCATGCACTTGTATGTGTGAGCGACACTTCCACAATCACAATTGAATACCTTTAGGAGCATTTCAGATAAGATATCTACATGTGCTTGTGCGTTGCTCTCAGCTGCGTGTACCTTCATATGTGTAGACATAATGATTGATTGGTTTATGTAGATACAAGTAACTGTCTGCTTTATTGTTGTTTTGAATTTATTTACTTAGCATAAGACTAGGGATATAAGTATCACTTAGTGTCACTCATATTCGTCACACTGCCCTCCACCTAAGTCTGATCGTCCCGATCAGGCAAATCTCCCGATCTAAATGCCGCTAGCATCTCCAAATGTACCACTCTTCAACTCCGTGGTTTCTCAATGCTTTGCATGCGGTAGATGGTATCACTGATCTTCTTCACAACCTTGTGCGGGCCTTCCCAACTGCGCCGAAATTTGGCTGGAACACGTTTCCGCCGGTGAGGGTTGTTTAACAGTACCAAATCTCCCTCCAAGGAACCTTCCGAATTTTTGTTCTCATTGTACCTGCGTTTCATCTTACTTATTCTTGATCGTTCCCTCGCACTCTGTTGTTTGGCCATTGAAATTCTTCGCAGAGTTTGCACTTGACGGATTGGCCTTGCATCATCATTATCGTCTGGACGTTTCACAACAGTAGTGCGCGCTGGCTTGAAACCACCCTTGCATTCTTTCTGAAAAATTCTTTCAGTCATGCGTCCATTAGGGTTTGTCGATGATGGTCTTTTTCTCGCAGGTACTTTTAATTTCGCTTTATTTGGCCCATTCGATCCATCAACCTTTTCTTTTGACTTTCGTGGCCTTTGTTGAGTTTTCTCCACCATTACTCGATTACTACTGAACCCTTTCTCGAACTTGAAGTTAAGTGGTATATCCTGGTTCTCATAACGCGTCACACTTCTCTGCATATCGGTATTGATGTCATGGTCAACCAAGAAGTCCACTCCCAATATGACTTCTTCAACGATCTTCGCCACAACGAATTTGTGTAGACCGTGACCTTTCCAATCAAGACTTCACATATCACTTCTCCCTGGACTTGGTTATACTCGCCAGTGACCGTATGCAACCTTGCTCCAGGTAACGGTTTTACTCTCCTGTTGACCAAGTCAGATCGGATCAAGGAATGAGATGCGCCCGTATCTACAGTCAGTGCACGTTCTTTGCCATCCACATTCCCTCTGACGGTAAGACTGCTCGATTTTCTACCAATTTGCGACACAGATATCACAGGACATTCAATAGCTGGGGCAAGTTTTCGTTCTTTACAACTGACACGCTCTTGCTCGTCTCCTCCAGCTTTGCGTTTACGGCCACCCGCATTGTTGGAACTATTAGGACCAAGATCGCAATGACGTGCAATGTGATCGGGCTTTCCGCATTTGACGCATTTGATAACTCTTCCACTCCGCTTTTGCGAGCCTTTCAGCGCCTCCAATATTGCGTCTACCCACTCTAGCCTTTCTACTTCCACACGGCGTGCTTTGAAAACTAGGTTACACAGAAGCGACGCTGTTTCCTGAATCAGAGCTTGCGACACGGTTTCTGCGAATGTTAGCTTTGGGTTTGCGTATGTAGCTCGCTTTGTTGCGACGTCCCGTATGCCATTTATAAAGCTCTGAATCTTTACGCTTCCAGTGTATTCCACAGGTGCGTCCGCATTTGCAAGATGAGCCAATCTTTCAATATCTGAAGCAAACTCCTGCAATGTCTCATTTGCTTTTTGGTAGCGGTTTTGCAACTCAATTTGGAATATCTGTATTCTATGCTCGCTTCCATAACGCCTTTCTACAGCAGCCATCAATGCTTCATAATTGTTCCGCTCTCCTTCGGGAATCGTCTGTAGGATTTCGGCTGCTAGCCCCTTCAATGTCACGAACTGTGCAGCAACTTTATCTTCCGCATTCCAGTTGTTCACTGCTGCGATCTTCTCAAACTGTAGCTTGAAGACCTGGAAAGGAACAGAACCGTCAAAAGATGGAGTTTTTACCTTTGGATTACTTGTTGAAACTGCTGGGCGATTTAGTTGCAACTGCTCGATACGTCCTCTCAAAGCATCCACCTCGGCCTCGATTTTTTCCTCTAACTGTACAATTTTTGTGTCGTGGGTCTCCAGCTCCGATGTTGCCCTTATCTCCTGTGCCTCCAGCTGTGTGGATATGCGGGCCTCCTGTGCTTTCAACTGCTCAGCCAACTGAGATGTCATATATGTCTTTTGCTCTTCCAGTTGGGATGCCATATATGTTTTCTGTTCTTCCAGTTGAGATTCCAGCTTGGATGTAATGCGTCTCTCCTGTGATTTCAGTAGAGATGACATTTGTGACGACATTTCTGAAATGCGTGCCTCCTGTGCCCCCAGTTGGGATGATATTTGCGACGGCATTTTGTTATTGTCGATGTTTGTGCAGATATTGCAGCCAATATCATGTTCAAGTCTGTGCTGGTAACTGTCTGCGATGTTTCGTTTCTCTCTTCAATTTTTGTTGTCTCCTCGCCATCAAGATGAAAGACATACTCTTAATTCCCTCTAATTCCATTGCCTCTCGTAGTCGTGCCTGAAGCTCGAATTTATTGCCGGTTGTATTCAATCCACGGCTGTTCAACTTATTCTTCAGTTGCTGGATCTTCAATTCACTGAACTTTGCCATGTCCTTGTTGTCCTCTGGAATTTATTCAACAATTCCTCTCCTGACACTAATTGTTACGATTTTACTGCAATTCCCCTTATTTGCAATCTTCTGCCACGTTCGTATCGCTAAACTGTTGAATAAATAACTCCAATATTGAATAATGAAAAATGGCCTTTATTAAAGTGCTTCACAATAACAATTCACTGAACTTTGCCATGTCCTTGTTGTCCTCTGGAATTTATTCAACAATTCCTCTTCAGACACTAATTGTTACGATTTTACTGCAATTCCCCTTATTTGCAATCGTCTGCCCACGTTCGTATCGCTAAACTGTTGGATAAATAACTCCAATATTGAATAATGGAAAAATGGCCTTTATTAAAGTACTTCACAATAACAATTCACTGAACTTTGCCATGTCCTTGTTGTCCTCTGGAATTTATTCAACAATTCCTCTTCTGACACAAATTGTTACGATTTTACTGCAATTCCCCTTATTTGCAATCTTCTGCCCACGTTCGTATCGCTAAACTGTTGAATAAATAACTCCAATATTGAATAATGGAAAAATGGCCTTTTCTTAAAGTACTTCACAATAACACTTATACCTTGCAACGAATAGCTTACTTAATAACCAAACTGATTGCTAGCTCAAATAAAACTGATCTATTGCCCGAGTGATTTCCTCGTTGCATCTTCTAGGCGCTTCCAGAATTTACTTAGTTACTTCTCATATACCCCATGCGCTTGGATGTGTGAGCGACACTTCCACAATCGCAATTGCATACCTTTTGGAGCGTTTCAGATAAGATATCTGCATATGCTTGTGCGTTGCTCTCAGCTGCGTGTACCTACATATGTGTAGACATAATGATTGATTCGTTTATGTAGATACAAGTGACTGTCTGCTTTATTGTTGTTGTGACTTTATTTACTTAGCATAATACTAGGGATGTGAGTATCACTTAGTGTCACTCATATTCATCACAATACAAATTTTTGGCGTACCTATATGAAGTAGTGTTCTGCAAAAATGAAAATTTTCATATTTTCGACGATATCTCGGAAAACAGATCTGCCACAGGAAAATGTCATATTCGGAATCAGGAGAAAATTTTACTTTAGGAAAGGCCTATTTTATTTTTGGAGATTTTTTTTGTCGAGTAGTGTAATCATTACTTTTGATTATTTTTGATTTTAGATTTTTTTTCTGATTTTTGATTTTTTTTGATTATTTCTGATTTTTTTTGATTATTTTCAATAATCGGAAAAAATCATGATTTTTTTGATTATTTTTTTAATCAATTGAAAAGTAATCATTAAAAATAGAAAATAATGGCAAATAATCATTAAATGGCGTTTCAAGCAAATAATCAATGGAACGGCTAATCATTACCATTAGTAATCATTATTTAATAGGTCTGGTTCCAAATGTGAGCCAAATCGGACCACAAATACGATTTTTGTGAATATATCGATCCTTGCGGCGCCTAACGGCGATTTTTTTCCTATTATTGCATTGTCATTGGGTTCTGAACTATACTCCAAGTTTCAAACCTGTAGCTTATCGGGAAGTTACTTAAATTTCAATTACGAAATGCCAGTCAAATCAACCTAAATAAAACCGTTAAAAAATAACCTTGACTTTCGGAATTAGAAGTGATTTTACATAGGAATTTCGTAATGCCGTCTCTGATGCATTTTGGCTGTAAACCAGTGTAATTAGCTTCACTTTATTCACGGAATTACAACGTCAGGGTCATATCGAGACCCTTCCGGGATCATTTCTGGATGGTTTTCGGGATCCGTCTGGGATCCCGTCGGGGTAATTTTGTTACATTTTCGGGACTATTCCGGGATCATTTCGGACCTATTTCGGGATCATTTGGGGACCCTTCCAGTATCATTTCTGGGTCATTTCGGGACTTTTCGGGATCATTTGGGGTATTTTCCGGCATCATTTCTGTATGGTTTTCGGGATCCCGTTGGCGTAATTTCAGGACCTTTTCGCGAGTAATACGGGATAATTTGGGGACCCTTTCGGCATCATTTCTGGATGGTTTTCGGGATCAGTCCGGGATCCCGTCGGGGTAATTTCGGGGCAATTTCGGGATCATTCGGGGACCATTCCGGCCACATTGCTGGATAGTTCTCGGGATTCGTCCGGGATCCCGTCGGTGTCATTTCGGGACTTTTTCGGGATTATTCGGGGACCCTTCCGGCATCATTGCCGGATGGTTCTCGGGATTCGTCCGGGATCACTTCGGGGTCATTTCAGGACTTTTTCGGGATCATTTGGGGTACCTTCCGGAATCATTTTTATTGGTTTTCGGGATCCGTCCGGGATCCCGTCGGGGTCATTTCGGGACTTTCTCGCGACTAATACGGGATCATTTGGGGTTCTTTCCGGCATCATTTCTGGATGGTTTTCGGGATCCCGTCGGGACTATTAGGGGATCATTTGAGGACCTTTCCGGCATCATTTCTGAATGGTTTTCGGTATTCGTCCGGGCTCCCGTCGGTGTCATTTCGGGATTTTCGGGATCATTCGGGGGCCCTTCCGGCATCATTGCTGGATGGTTCTCGGGATTCGTCCGGGAACACGTCGGGGTCATTTCAGGACTTTTTCGGGATCATTTGAGGACCTTTAAGGAATCATTTCTGGATTGTTTTCGGGATCCCGTCGGGGTCATTTCGAGAATTTCGCAGACCCTACTCCTTCCACTACTTTGGAACCATCCGTGTACCCATGTATCGCCTCGTGCGCCATTTGAGCCCCCTTGCGCCAACCGTCCACCTCTATGGTGGCCTTAATATCTCCCTCGAAGCGCAGATAGGGAATCAGGTAGTATGTTCGCTTTGAGATTAATGACGCTATACTACTATGGCCGTATGGTCGGCGCTCAAGCTGCCCCGAGGCACCGAGCCTGGATGCAGTTGTTGACGCTATGTTCCTTGCTATCAGGTCTAAAGGTGGAATATGCAGAATGGCACAATCAAGTTATATGTTTAAAAATTTGTTTCTGTCTAATGCATTTTATTTTTATAATTAAGTAAAAAAAAAAACTAAATGAGCTGATAACCTGATAGGAAGGGTCTGCAAAAGCTCCCGGAATAGTCCCAAAAAAACAAAAATGTCAACGGCACGATTATCCAGAAACCACACAGAAATGATCCCTGAAGGGTACCAAAATGATCCCGAAATAGTCCCGAAAAAGTTCCGAAATGACCCTCACGGGCTCCCGGACGGATCTCGAGCACCATCCAGAAAATATCCAGGAACGGTCACTAAATTATTCCGACATATGAGTTCCGAAATGACCCCGAGGGGATCCACGACAGATCGCGAAAACTATGCAGAAATGATCCCGGAAGGTTTCGAAAATCATCCCGAAATAGTCCAGAAAGGTCCCCGACGGGATCCCGCACGGATCTAGAAATTATCCCGGAAGGGTCCCCATTTGATCCCGAAATAATACAGAAAAAGTGAAGAAATGACCCCTAAAGGGTCCCCAAGTGATCCCGAAATAGTCCCGAAAGAGTCCCGAAATTACCCTGACGGATCCCGAAAACCACCGAGAAATGATCCCGAAATAGTCCCGAAGAGGTCGCGAAATGACACTGACGGGATCTCGAACGGATCCCTAAATGACCCTGCATTGATCCCGCACAGATGCGGAAATCCGAATGATCTTGGAAGGGTCCCAAAATAGTTTCGGAAAGTGCAGAAATTACACTGACGGGATCCCGGACGAATCGTGAAAACTATCCTTAAATTATCCCGAAATGGCACTGACGGGATTCCGTACGAATACCGAAAACCATCCGGAAATGATGCCGAATGACTCCTGTGCTGTTTCGGAAATAAACAGATCCTACAGGCTACCGGATTACTGTAGCGTTTTCCAAGCGGAAATATTAGCCGTAACCAACGCAGTAGAAACCCAGGAAGAGAATAGCTTAAGCTGCATCTGTATGTGTTAAGTTTTATATTGACAGTGGAGCAGCAATTAAGACAATAATCTCACATAGCACAGCATCTAAATGCATGTTAGAGTGTAAGCAGTCTCTGGAGAGAATTGGGACAGGGAGAAGCATACATCTATATTGGGTCCCAGGGCATAAGGGAATAGATGGGAATGAAAAAGCGGATGAACGGGCTAAAGAGGGCGCATCCCTTGAAGCTCCCAATTAGACTGGGCGAGATTAAGCGAAGGTGAGAGCTACACATGATCGATCAAGCGGGAAAGGCGTAGTATCAAGGGCGGGGCTGTAAAGTGTCGAAGATTATTTGTATGTCTTACAACCTTAGACTAACAAAGTTGCTTCTATCATTAAAAAGAGAGGACTGTAGACTCATGACGGGTATTCTCACTGGACTCTGCCCTCTGGCGTCACATGCTTTTAAATTAGGCTTGGTCAGTGATAGCATATGTAGGAAGTGCGGGTAGGAGGAAGAAACGATCGAGCACGTTCTGTGCTCGTGCCCTGCACTTGCCAGGCTAAGACTCCAGCTATTAGGAGTGATACAGCAGTCAGATCTAGAAGCAGCAAGTGGGTTAAGTCCTAGGAAGCTTCTAGTATACGCCAAGAGGAGGGAGTTATTTTATAACATACGTCCTGGTTTTTGATAGGGTTTGTCAGTTGTTCGTTAAAACAAACTTCTGGTAAAACTACGGACTCATTGAATCTTTTTTTTATTTCCTCATGGACCGGCCAGTTCAACCTAACCTAACCTCATCCGAAAGATTTCCGTATCTTCAACCGTCAATCCAATAATAATTGAAGCATTCGTGTCTCTTTGCTTCCATAAGGCATCTCGAGATTCACGAACAGGACCTTCAATGAAATCCCAATCCTGTTCCATCTTCATAATAAGCTGCATTCTATATTTTTACAGCTCGTGTTTATCGCGATACAATTTCGTAATCGCCAACCTTAGATCAGCCATATCGTAAGGTTGGGTTAGATTGAACTGGCCGGTCCATGAGGACCTCACATAGACTGATTGAGTCCGTAGTGTTACCGGAAGTTTGTTTTAACGACTAAACTGAAAAACCCTATCAAAAACCAGGACCTATGTTATAAAATAACTCCGTCCTCTTGGCAAATACTAGAAGCTTCCTAGGATTTAAGGCACTTGCTGCTTCTAGATCTGACAGCTGTGTCACTCCTAACAGCTGGAGTCTTAGCCTGGCAAGTGCAGGGCACGAGCACAGAACGTGCTCGATGGTTTCCTCCTCCAACCCGCACTTCCTAAATCTGCTATCACTGACAAGCCTAATTTAAAGGCATGTGACGCCAAAAGGTAGTGTCCAGTCAGAATACCTGTCATGAGTCTACAGTCCTCTCTTCTTAATGATAGAAGCAACTTTGTTAGTCTAAGGTTATAAGACCTACAGCCCCGCGCTTGAACCCACGCCTTTCCCGCTTGGTCGATCATGTGCATCTCTGGCTTTCGCTTAATCTCGCCCAGTGGAGCAAGCTTCAAGGGATGGGACATTTTTAGCTAGCTCTTCTGCTTTTTCATTCCCATCTATTCCCATATGCCCTGGGACCCAATTTAGATGTATGCTTCTCTCTGTCCCCATTCACGCTGTAAAAACACAATTAGAAAGAGAGGGCGATAGACCCCACGTACACCCCAGCATTCTTTTACATGCATAGAGTGGCGTTGAAGTCTTATTGACCCTCTCCTCCACGTTGAGCTTACATGGTAGCTTATTGTCTAGGATGATTCCTAGATATTTTGTGCAAGGTTTCTCCTGTAAGGTCACCCCTACCAAAATAGGCCTGGTCAAATTTGGGACTTTCTACCTCTTTGTAAACAAGACCATATCCGTCTTCTCCGCATTGACTTTCAACCCGACATTAGATGCCCAGGTATGAATATCCCGAAGCGCCCGATCCATCAAAGAACTAATCGTTGGAAGGCACTTTCCACTTATGACAATTGCAACGTCATCTGCGTAAGCCGTTAGTACTACGGGCCACTCATCGAATCGCCTGAGAAGTTGGTTGATGACCAGCGTCCACAGCAGAGGTGATAGCACCCCTCTCTGCGGCGTGACCTTGTCCACTGATTTCGTGGCCTCGTACAATCCCCATTGTGATGTAATCTTTCTGCAATTTAACATGCAGCCGTTCCACCTAACTAAGGCAGCATGTACTTTAATGTAATTAAGACCATCAATAATAGCCAATTTTGCAACATTATTGAAAGCCCCGGCAATGTACAAGAAGACTCCTAGAGCACACTCTTTATATTCCAAGGATTTCTCTATGCTTATTACCACCCTATGCAATGCGGTGTCTAGCCATATCGTACAGTGTCAATAGAATTACCAAACAAACAAATTACAAATGTAAAATATTTCATAATTCTCTATTTTGTAATCAGTTTCAAAAATTTTCAGTTTTATAATAAAGTTTCTGACAATTACAAATGAAAACTAGATTATAATATACACAGCTTCTGCAGCTCATGGGAATTCATAATCTTCGCAATACACGTGACGGATATGGTAGAGTTCCTCTACGTCAATCCCTTTCTCCCTTAAATCATCCATGTACATTTGTTCAAGCCAACGCCATCGAGTGCAAGATCGTGAATAAACCCAAACGAGTTCTAAATTTTGGAAGAGAAAATAATGTTATAAATATGTTTATATGTGATTTTTGAATGGCATGTAAAAGTGTGACTACGTTCGTCCATTTGTGCAGCATTCTTAAAATTTTATTAAAGGTAGAAATGGATTGTTGAACTCTAATCCATTATGTAAACTTTTGGTTCAAAGACTATGTTGAAGATAAGTGTGGGAATGATTTACCCACATCCCTTTTGGAATTTGGTTTGTTAACGAAATTATTACGATGTCCAGTGTCATTGTTTTTTCTGCATTCCAATATTTTGTAGAAAAAATAGCTAAAACATATTGCAAATACATAATACACGAAGCCCAACAATACAGATGTCTTTTGCTTAATATTAATTTGAGAGTTGGTGAAAATCTCATATTAAAAACTTGCCTACCAATTGTTGATTGAGTTTCTTTTTAGAGCTAACGTGTCAGGTTTGAGAACAAGGCTAACGTTAATTGACATGATGAATGAAAAAAGCAGAGAATCAAATTGGGTACCAAATTTTTCTACAACTTTTGAGAATTTTTGTTCTGTTCCTTTCTCGGAAAAATTGCCAATTTAAAGTTATTGTAATAGTATTGGCTCTACCTTTCTCTTCTCTGCTATGCTACCGAAGGCTTCCACAAAATAAATTAAAAGCGCTATTCTGTGCACTTGGACAAATTCACCATCTTGCTTATTTGTCAATGTATTTGCAGTCATTTGTGCAACTAGACAAATAAAAAACTGTCACTATCAAATTGCCGTCGCAATCAAATCAATGTTGCCGCGTGGGTGGTTTAACATATACTCATTCATTTTATTCAAATTAGAAGCTTACCAGCAAACATTTGTTTCTTTGCATATGATCATAAGGATATGTATGTACATAGGTTAAATATAAAGACAGTAATGAGCGCATCTATATGTGTATTTGTGATTGATGAGCATAAAGCGAATTCAATAAATCAATACATATAATTCAAATGAGAAAATGAGTGTTTAAATTTGCATGAGAATATGAGAATGAATGTATAAGTAATTGTAACTATGCAGAGATGCATTCATATAAAATATAAAAGTATAAAATTTAATACATAAGGTATGTATAGAGTGCAGATATACGTTTATACAAATTTGGTTACTTCAAGAAACTTGTTAATACAATTATTTCACTTGTGATTATGAATTCATTTGATACAAGTTAGTAATTACATGCGAGCTATAAATATGAAATACAACAGCGAAACGAAATATGGACATATGCAGTGTACGATAATAGTAGTAATATTATATATGAAATATGAGAAATACATATGGTTGATGTTCTCCAACATTCCGGCCCCGTTGGATGATCTGCGGTCTTCAATATACGCTTGTTGGGAGCATCGCTAGTTTGTGAATTGCGCGGCGTAACACACCGGTGCCGTTTTTACGTCTGCCACACGCACTTTACCCTCGGCGCCGGTTTTTATACCTATTACTCTTCCCACCATCCATTTTTGGGGTGGCAAATTGTCTTCGTGCAGCAGTACGAGGGTGCCAATTTCCAAATTGGGCTGCGGCTTTTCCCATCGAGTTCGCGCCTGCAGGCTCAGTATGTAGTCCCGTTGGAAGGCGGACCAGAACTGTGCCTTCAGGGACGAGAGCCGCTGCCAGCGATCTAAGAAGCGCAGTTTCTCGGTTGATTTGTGGGTTTCGGGCAAGAGTTATTGCTTCGCCATCGTTCGGATCGTCGGATGCGCCTGCGATTGGACGCGAATTGAGGATTGCCTCTACCTCTATTAACACGGTGCCTAGCTCTTCGAAGGTTAGTGCTGTGTCGCCGATTACGCGCACTAATAGGTGCTTGGCGCTCTTCACGGATGCCTCCCATAGTCCGCCGAAATGGGGTGTGCGTGGGGGTATAAAAACGAACTCCATGCCTTACTCTGCTGCGAATAGGTATATTGCTATGCGTTTGGCGTCGTCTTCGATTAGTTTGGTGAGTTCTTTGAGGCATGCGTTGGCGCCGACGAAATTCGTTGCGTTGTCGCAATACAACTTCTCCGGTATTCCGCTACGTCCGACGAACGTTTTAAGTACAGATAAAAATGCATTAGTTGAAAGATCAGAAATGGGTTCTATATGTAGAGCTTTTGAACTGAAACAAACAAAAATAGCAACATAAGATTTATAAGGTGGTCGGCCTCTTAACTTGTGTGTGGTATAAAAGGGCCCGCAAAAATCAACTCCGCAAATAAGAAACGGTCTAACGGAGCGCAACCTATCTCGTGGCAATTCACCCATTATTTGGCTCATCAGTTTAGGCCTGTATTTAAAACAGCGAACGCATTCATGAACTACCTTCCTAGCCACATCCCTGGCATTTATGACCCACAACTTTTGTCGCATCAAACCGATTAAAATCTTTGGACCTGCATGACAATTCTCTTTATGCAAATGTTCAATATATTTGTGCACAAAGGTTGATGATTTTGACAACAACAATGGGAATTTTACATCGTTTGGACACTCTGAATGTTTGAGGCGGCCTCCAACGCGAATCAGAGACAAACTTCGATTTTCTTCGCTATGCTCCTCTATGAAAGGGTTCAGCTTTTGGATGTTTGCTTTTGGATATTCGCCCTTCTTCAACTGATCCGTTACTTCTGCAAATTCGAATTTTTGAACTGTTTCTACAATTTTTAAAAATGCCCAATTATATTCAGTTGCAGTTATATTTGTATTTTTTGTATTTGTTAACGGCCTTATGAATCTATAAAGATATGCCACGATTCGGACAATTTTGTTAAAGGATGATATTGAGTTAATAATATTTAATATTATATTTTCCTTTAACCCTAGATTCAGTGTGGTTTTACCCTGTTTATTTTCTAACTGTGCGTTGCTCTCTGCTAGTTCAAATTTTGGGTTTTTTGGCCAATTCGTCGAATCTGTTAATAGAAAATTTGGCCCTTCACGCCACAGAGGTTGTATAAGTTGATCAATGTCACATCCGCGTGAGGCGAGGTCAGCCAGATTTTGTTTACTTTGCACATGTTTCCATACAACATTGGTTGTTTTTTCTTGGATCTCAGCTACTCTGTTCGCTACGAATGTTGATAGAGTTGATGAGTGCTTTTTCAACCAATATAGCACTATTTCTGAGTCCGACCAAAAATATACGCTTTGAACTAATAAAGATTTGAACAGTGGCTCAATTACTTTATAGAGTCTTGTGAGCAGTAACGCGGCGCAAAGTTCAAGCCGCGGAAGGCTTTTGGTTTTTAAAGGCGCTACTTTAGACTTGGCTGTTAAAAGCCGTGATGTTAAAACGTTATTATGTGAGCTTCGAATATATATGCAGCAACCATATGCGCGTTGCGGAGCATCACAAAACCCATGAACTTGTATTCCATTATTTGGCGATATATTAATAAACCGAGATACTTCCATCTTGTCTACTTGGGCCAAATCTTCTGATAGCTTTTGCCATATTGTCTCAATACTTTGGGGAATTGATTCATCCCAAGCCAACTTTAATAGCCATAATTCTTGCAATAGTATTTTAACTTTGATAATAATTGGACAGAGCAAACCTAATGGGCCAAATATTCGTGACGACACTGACAGTATATTTCTTTTTGTGGCCTTTATTTTAAGTGAATGTCGGTCGATTTTAAATTTTATTGTATCTTTTTTCGGAGACCAAGTAACTCCGAGGGCCTTGATTGTGCCGCTGTGCTAAATAATTTTGGATGATTGGAGTGCCACTTTGCAAGGCTGAAACCCCCACCCTTAAAATCGTAACGACTTCTTTTTCAATTTGTGGCAAATCATCTATGTTGTCAGCGCCCGATAAATTGTCATCGACGTAAAATTCTTCGCGTATTACCTTCCATCCTAGCGGATATTGTTGAGCGTACATTTCGCTTAAGTCTTTCAAACATCGAATTGCTAGGTATGGCGCTGGCGCTGTACCATATGTGACGGTGTTTAGGCAAAATATGTGGATTGAATCTAATGGGCTTTCTCTATATAAAATGAGTTGGAACCTTTTGTCATCGTCATTTATGGCTACTTGCCGGTACATTTTCGTAATATCAGCGGTAATTGCATATTTGCGACAGCGAAAGCGTATCAATGCGCCGAATAATTCTGGTTGAATGGTAGGGCCAACCATTAACGTATCATTTAATGAAACTTTTGTGAAGCTTTTGCATGACGCATCGAAAACTACTTGTAGTTTGGTAGTTGCGGCGTCTGGTCTTAAAACGCATTAATGCGGAATAAAATAATGTGGTGAATTTATATCAATATCCTCGATTTGAGTCAAATGAGCTAAGTTAATATATTCATTCATAAATTCTTTATACATGTTATAAACTTCAGGCAACCTCCTCTATTTCCCAAAATTTTTTAAGCGCCTCATCTATGGTGTTATCTTTTTCATCAAGGTCTTGTACAGTGGCAACTGTTAGATCGCAACCCGCTCTTATCATTTTTGGGCTAGCTTTACATTTTCCTGAAACAATCCATCCCAATTGGGTCTTTTGTAAAGTCAGTAACTCATCGTTCAGCTTTATTTGACCCACTGATAAGAGGCTAAAGAAAATTTCAGCTCCAATTAAAATATCAACCTTTTGTCGTTTAAAGAAGAATGGGTCGGCTAATTTTATATTTGAAGGTATGTTCCAATCTGTCGTGGTAATATTGCCTTGTGGTTGATATCCTGAAATTGACTTGATAACCCAAAGATCAACAGTAGCTTTGTATTCATTTACACGAGATTTAATAAAGGTTGACACCCTGCCCTTGATATTTGCCTCGATTTGCCCAACACCAGCTATTTGCAACTGTTTGCGATCTTTTTTCAGTTTTAGTCTTTTGGCCGTTTCTTCGCTGATTAAATTAATTTGCGACCCTGAGTCTAATAACGCTCTAGCTACCATGTATTCACCGTTTTGGCTTCTAATTTGGATCACTGCAGTTGCTAATAATACTACGTCATCTGAGACCGAAGCATGACTGACTGCACCATTGGTCGGATAGGTTACAGAAGCAGTGTTTGATGCAACCTGAGACGTAACGGGTGCATCATTACTTGCTGCAGAAATGGACGCCACTTGGTATTTGTGTAGCAGTGAGTTATGTGGGCGTTGGCAAACCCGACATCGTCCAGCACGACAACTAGACACGCTGTGGCCTGCTTTTAAACAATTAATGCAAAGCGCATTTTTCTTTGCAAAATTAAATCGATCGGTAACCGTTAAATTAGCAAATGATCCACAATTAGTGATAAAATGACCTTTTAATTTGCAATATGCGCATTTGTTAACTTTAGATTCGGTAAATGTAGATCTTTCAGATCGCTTTTCCGATGGCTTATTTTCTTTGAGCGATGAGGGCTTATAATTTTTATGGTCATTTACTTCTAGAGACTGACAGCGCCTTATAATAACTTTAGCGCAATCATTCCATGTTGGCAGTTTAGAGTAATCGAGTTGATCATTCCATTTTGCCCTTGTTGCACCATCAACTTTAGACATGGCTAAATGAATAAGTAGCGCATTTGTTATGTCCTTATCGTTACCCAACGAATGCAATGAATCATATGTGGCAGATATAGTATCAACGGCATTGCGGAGGAGGGACGCGTTTGGCTGAGAAATTTTAGGTATGCTAAACATTTGCTCTACACTGTCAAAAAAAATTAGACACTTTTTGTCATATCTTTCCGCTAAACGTTCTAACGCTTTCGGGTAATTTTCGCTGAAACGCTTTTACTGTATGTAGAGCTTCACCAGATAAACTGCTCAATAAAAGGTTAAACTTTTCAATATTCGAGAGGGACGTTTCATCATGAACCAAAGTTGTAAAAGTTCCAATAAAATTTTTATAGTCCGCATATTTGCCGCTGAAATTTGGCAATTTTAAATTTGGCAAGCGATTTATAGGTGCAATTGTAGCACTAAACGTAGTTTCCAGTGCTGTGTTATCATGTAATCTGTTTCTACCCAACAACGAAAGCAACTTGGATTTTGTCGAAACACATAATTGCTCAATTTCACCTCGTTTCTCATCTTCAGAGTCAATTTTTTCTATCTCCGTTTGATATGCCACAACTTGCTTCATATACGAGTTTAGAATGTCTAACCTACATTCAAGGTCTATTGGGTTCGAAGCAGCTGAAGAATCATCAAGAAGATTCTTGATGCGAGTTATATTTTTGCGAGAAGAAGCACGCTGTTGTTTCAGAGTAGCAAGAGAATTGGCTACTGAATCACCGGCGTTATCGCTTGAAAGAGGCATTTTGAGCAAAGTGACTTTAATGTAATAAACGAAATGTACAAATAAGCAACAATTGAACAGGGATTCAATATACCCTTGTTCCACACCCAGCCCGAACTGTATTAAATTTACTTTCCGGTTTGATTTGGTTTCGATTTATTCTCAAATGTGTGAAAAGGTTTGCAATAAACCTTTGGCTCGAAAATATCAACAAATTTTCGATTTAATTTAGTAGCAACTCTGCTCAAGAATTTCGGATGTAAAAATTAGGTTCCAATAACTCAATTTTAAACCATCAAATTATTAATTGAATGCTAATATTAGCGCATTGTCAACTTATCGAAGTTTAAAATCAATTTTGTTAAATATATGACCACCCTAATGCCACATTAGTATACCAACTTAATATTGGGTTTTACTGCTAGCATAATTGCATTCACAGTACCATATTAGTCTCATATATTTATTAAAATCGTATGATCCTGCTAACTCGTCTTTATTGAAAAACATATATTTATGTATATGTATATGTACATATACTACTTTAAGGCATACCTTTGAAATTATATGTGCAAATTTTGAACACCGCAATATCATGCGTTCTTTACATAGTCAGCCCTTATACATTTACCGCTCATTATATATATATATTCCCCCTCTCTTTTGTATACCTGTTGCTAACTCTTTGGTGGCGTTTTATAAAAGTTACCGGGACCTATATACAAAACTGCCGCTATTTTTAATGGCTCGGCCTTTTGGGTTTTTAGAAGAATCCACTAATTTTCCCTTTTTATGCACCGTCTTTATTATGACCTTTTTCTAATGAATCCTTTACTCACATTTTTTTTTTTTTAACTTTGAAATTTTGTTTTTATTCTTTATTTTTTTTTTTTTTTGTTTTATATATATATTTTAAGTTTCAAATTTACATACCTCATCCAAACCTATGCACATTTCTTACGTGTTCACCAACCAACTGCAACAACAGATGCACCACAATTTGGCCACAAGCCACCACACCAGCCAATTCGGATCACCAATCCCAGCAATCAGCAACAGCCGTATCAACCAGCGAGAACCCAACTCAATTGTCTTCAGCAGCAGGAGTCGACCAGGCAATCAACAACAACTCCACATGTACCACCAAATCTGCATCTATTTTTCACCGCAACCAGCAACAGTATCACTATTATATGTTTTATTTATTTATTTGTTACACCAACGCAGCAGTAATTAGAAATTTAATAATTTTGTTTTTGTTTTTATTAAAGCACGGCACTTTCACTTTGTATTTTCTTTATAAAAGCTAGGACTTCACTGTACAGTCCTGTCACGGTCGCCAAAATGTATTTGCACTCGTTTGTGCAACTAGACAAAAAAAAAAAAAAACTGTCACTATCAAATTGCCGTCGCAATCAAATCAATGTTGCCGCGTGGGTGGTTTAACATATACTCATTCATTTGATTCAAATTAGAAGCTTACCAGCAAAAATTTGTTTCTTTGCATATGTTCATATGAATATGTATGTATATAGATTAAATATAAAGACAGTAATGAGCGCATCTATATGTGTATTTGTGATTGATGAGAATAAAGCGAATTCAATAAATCAATACCTATAATTCAAATGAGAAAATGAGTGTTTAAATTTGCATGAGAATGAATGTATAAGTAATTGTAACTATGCAGAGATGCATTCATATAAAATATAAAAGTATAAAATTTAATACTTAAGGTATGTATAGAGCGCAGATATACGTTTATACAAATTTGGTTACTTCAAGAAACTTGTTAATACAATTCTTTCACTTGTGATTATGAATTCATTTGATACAAGTTAGTAATTACATGCGAGCTATAAAGCTGAAATACAACAGCGAAATGAAATATGGACATATGCAGTGTACTATAATAGTAGTAATATTATATATGAAATATGAGAAATACATATGGTTGATGTTCTCCAACAGTCAAGTTTGACAATTTATGAAGTACATAATTGCTATTCTATGTAAAAAATAAAAAGCTTTTTCGCTGACAAATTGTCAATAAGTCAAACGCTCTTGATAATTTAATTTATACGGATAAATTTAAACTAGAATTCTGTTATTGTGCGATCGAGAGAAAATGGAAGAAGATTTATTACTTTTGGTATTATTGTGCGAAGATCCTCCTTGATTGGATTTTGGGGGTAATTTCTGGGTGGTTTTTGAAACTCCCTCGGGGTCCTCCCTGGGTCATTTGGGGGTCGTTCCGGGATCTTTTCGGAGACTCTCTCGGGGTAATTCGGGGTCTTCCGGGATGGTTTTGGGGAGTCCCCAATGTCCACCAAATTAACTCGAGGGAGTCCCTATAACCATTCCGGAAGGTCCTTCAAATTACCCCAAGGGACCCCGATGGAATCCCCAAAATCATCTCAGATTGTCCCCCAAATGACCCCGAGGAAGTCCCCAAAAAATCCCGGAACGACCCCTAAAAGACCCCGAAGGAGTCCACAAAACCATCCCGGAATGTCACCCCAAGGGAGTCTTCATAACCATCCCGGAAGTTACCCCAAATTACCCTGAAGAAGTCCCCAAAACCATCCCAGAATGTGCCCCAAATGACCCCGAGAGAGTCCCCAAAAAGATCCCGGAACGACCCGCAAATGAACCCGACGGGAGTCCCCATAAACATCCCGGAACGACCCCTAAATGACCCCGAGGTAGTCCCCAAAATGATCCAGGAATAACCCCCAAATGACCAGAGGGAGTCCCCAAAGTCATGCCGAAATGACCCCCAAAAATCCAGCGGATTATTTTTTCCTATTCCCATTTCGGGGTTAGCAGCACAAAATGAGACATATCGCTCCAATTGCTCATGCGTTGCACGTTCCACTTTTGATTTCCTTGAAAAAACTATGATTTTAAAATATTTGTTACAAAAAAAAATGAACAATATTTACTTATGTTTTTTTCTTACGTTTTTTCCATTTCACGATTCTTGCACTAAACAGCTGATTTTTGTTTACTTTATTTAGTTCACCACAATATGATGAAAAGCACAAGTACTTTGATAAATTATTAAAAATGTATTTGATAAAAATAAGTAGCCAAAAAGGAGTAAAAAAATTTAAGAACTTATAAAACTTGTTAATAAAAAGAAAAATAGAAAAGGTTTTGATAAAAACTTGATTTAATTAAAACGAGTACAGATATTTGATAAAAAAAATTCGAAAAATAACTTTTTTATTTAGAAGTAGTAAAATAAATAAACAAAGAATTTTTTTTGGAAATAAAATAGTAAACACAAGTAAGGAAGTCTAAGTTCGGGTGAAACCAAACATTACATACCCAGCTGTACACTTGAAATGCTGTTGTTGTTTGTTTTGTGTTCTTAATATTGTTACAAGGCTGCAAAATAATATATATGTACATATGGTTCTATTCTGAACTAATTCTTCTTCGAGTTATGGCTCCCGAAACTTGGGAAATGAAATGCTATTCATATAAAGCTATTTTTTGCAACGATATGGCTTATTTTATTCGTTCACGACCCTTTTAAAAATCTTTTATATAAAAGTGGGCGTGGTCCTTTACCGATTTCGTTAATTCTTCTTCAAAGCATTCCTTATAGTAAAGGCAACCTCTCTGCCGAATTTTGTTACGATAGGTTTAATGATTTTTGATTTATGATTAATAATATTTGTAAAACTGATTTTATCACAAGTGGGCGGTACCGCGCACATTTTAAAAAAGTTTTTAAAATTTTTATCAAGAGTCTCAATATCAGTCCACTCGTCAAGTTCCAACATTCTAGGTATATTATTTACGAAATAATCAGGATTTTTGTGTTTTCCAAAATGTTATATATATAAAAAGTGGGCGTGTTTATCATCGGATGTCGCACATTTTCAATACCAATCTATTCGATATGCTCGTGTATCAAATTTGGTGAAGATATTTCAATATTTACTCAAGCTATCGTGTTAACGCATCGACGGGCGGACGGACGGACACATTTTTTCGACACTGATGATTTTGGTACGGGTATACGGAAGTCTATATCTATCTCGGTTCCTTTATACCTGCAAAACCAGCCGTTATCCAATCAAAGTTATAATACTCTGCGTACAAGTACAGCTGAGTATAAAAACTAAGTAATTTTTTGAAATGAGTATAAAAAATAAAAACAAGTAATTAGTAACAAGAACAAAAAAATTCATAAAATTTGTGAAAATGTAACAAAGTAGAAAGAAGCCTTAATTTCATTAAAATTAGTAAAGAATATTGGTAAAAAATATTTATTTAAAAGAAGAAAGAAATATGTAAATTTAGAAAAAAAACTTATAAAAATAAAAATAATTAGTAAAAACCGGCGGGCTCAATCATCCTATTTGACGTCCTCACGGATCGGCCAGATCAACTATACATTGCAATACATTTTAAAATACATGTCCTGTATGTGAGAGAGTCGTATTGTATTAGCTTGTGCTCCTATATCTTCTTTACTGCTTTTATGGCATAGGGAATGAGAATAAGTTGGCGGAAATAATTTTTAGTAAAATAAGAATTGTACAACTGATTTTCCACCAATAAGAAAACCGCTTCTATTTATATTTATATCGCTCAAATGATCTTGCAGACCATTCGCTTTCGGTGACGAACATGCTTAATAGGGACCTGGTCTGGCGGCGTTCGGACACAGACAAAAATTGAAATGCTTAGTCAAATCAAAACTTACTAACCAGCGTGCTCTGAAGACGATTCAAAATCCTGGCAGGCATAGATGATAAGTTTCTCTGGATCAAGAATTAGAACTTTGTACCTAAGATTATTCCAATCAATCTCTCCAGTTCCGGGAATACCTGCAAAATATAAATAAAATTTATAGTTTACTTTTCTTAGAAAGATATGATTATAATAACATACCTGTTTCGCTATATGTAATTGGAAATTGTCCTTCACAATTCGAAGGGAATTTAAGTGCTCCGACGCTAACAATTGGGGTCTCCCTAGTAATTGTGAAAAAAATGTGTTAAGCTGCTGTGTATATTTTCAAAGTAAACAACAAGAAGAGTATGTGAACGCTACTGCGAGTTTAAAGAGGAAGTGAGACACGCCTTTGCAGGAGGAAAAAAGCATAGGCAGAAAGGCATGAGCGCGAGGAGCATGAGCTGTTAGTCACCACGAATGGCGCCTGCAAATTTTAGCAAACAAATTCGACGACAGACGAAAAGTTCTTAGTCTGGGGTAAAATACTGTCAGAATGAAAACGGTTACCTTTTAACCGATGTTCCGAGAGCACTTAGATTGTGCAGGGAACACTTCTCTGACCTTCCAAATGGAGACAGCGATGTACCTATCGCCCAACTTTGAGCCCGCAATCGATGAACTTATGTTCCTCCACCCGACTATGACGAAATCAGAATATCAATAACCAGATTAAAAAACAACAAGATCTCGGACGATCAGTGACGTAGTGAGGTTTTCTTGCGCCCGGAAAAATATTTTTTTGGTTTGCCCGCAAAACTGACGTTGAGCAACACCATCAGCTCAGTCAGAATTGGGAAAACCCTCTTCGAGTCGTTCGAAACTAAACGAGGTTTCAGACAGGGTGACCCTCTATCGTGCGATTTCTTTAATTCGTTGCTGGAGAAAATTATGCCAGCTGCAGAATTTAATTGCTCTGGAAAAATCTAATTCTAATCTATCTAATCTAATATCTAATCTAATCTAATATATATTATAAATGGGAAAGTTTGGATGTTTGGATGTCCAGACGTTTGACTTTGTGCTTCAATCACGCAAGAACGGTTGAACAGATTTGGATGAAATTTGGCACACATATAGCCAATAGTCTAGAAGGATCTACTAGCTATATAAAGGGGGGAGGTCCCCGCCCCCTAGGAACAGTTATAATTTAATTATTATATTTTTTCGTCTTTATGACTGAATCACGCCAGAACGGCTACACGGATTTTGATGAAATTTGGGACGCAGACAATAGTCTGCTAGCAAAATTTTTTTCGAACATGGAAAGGGGCGTGGGGGTCCCATGACCCCTTCGCAAAACTACTTTTTAATCATTTTTACACATTATAACTTTACCTTTACTGACCTTCACCAATAATACAACACAATAGGTCAAATAAGTCGAGGGCTTACAAAATAAGCAGTGAGCTTACAAATGAGGCGACGGCGGGTCTCTCCCCTCTTCTCACCCTCTCTGGTGTAAAATCTATAAATTGTTATAACTCAATATAAATGTTCTCCTAAATCAATAATTTTTGGTATCTGGCTCATACAGATCGAGGTCTAAACAATTTTGGAATAACGATCGGTATTGCTCTCCGTCTCCTCCCGCCATCCTCCCTTCAATTGTTTTTATTAGCACGCTTTTATTAGTTGTACCTGTACGTTTCTTTGTAACTTTTCATTCGCTCCAACGCGCCTGCTGCTCTATTAACATGGTTTTATAGTTAGCTTCACCTTATTTGTAATCCCGTTAGGGTCATATCGAGGCCCTTCCGGGATCATTTCTGGATGGTTATCGGAATCCTTCCGGGATCCTGCCGGGGTCCTTTCGGAACTTTTTCGGGACTATTTTGGGATCACTTTGAGACTCTTCCGGGATCATTTCTGTATAGTTTTCGGGATCCGTCCGGGATCCCATCGGGGTTATTTTGGGACATTTTCGGGCCTATTCCGGGATCATTTCGGGACTATTTCGCGATCATTTGGAAACCCTTCCGGCATCATTTCTGGATGGGTTTGGGGATCCGTCCGGCATTCAGTCGGGGTATTTTCGGGGTCATTTGCGCACCTTTGAGAGATAAATTCTTGATGGTTTCCGGGTTCATTACGGAACTTTTTCGGGGTCATTTTGGGTCCCGTCCGGCATCATTTCTGGATGGTTTTCGGGATCCGTCCGGAATACCCTCGGTGCCATTTCGGGGCTATTGTGGGATCATTTGGGGTATCTTCCGGCATCATTTCTGGATGGTTTTCGGGATTATGTCGGGCTCATTTCGGAACTTTTTCTAGACTAATACGGTATCATTAGGGGACCCTTTCGGTATCATTTCTGGATGGTTTTCGGGATCCGTTCGGGATCCCGTCGAGATCATTTCGGGAATAATTCGGGATCATTTGGGGTACCTTCCGGCATCATTTCTAGATGGTTTTCGGGATCCGTCCGGGATCCCGTCGCGGTCTTTTCGGGACTTTTTCTCGACTGATAAGGGATCATTTCGGGACCCTTTCGACATCATTTCTGGATGGTTTGCCGGATCCATCAAAGTCATTTCGGGGCCATTTCGGGATCATTTGGGGACCCTTCCGAGGTCATTTCTGGATCCATCCGTGATGCCATAGGAGTCATTTCGAGATTTTTTTGTTACTTTTCCGGGATAGTTTTGAGACCCTTCCTGGATAATTTCTGGATCCGTGCGGGATCCCATCGGGGTCATTTCCAGACTATTTCGGAATAATTTTGGGACCCTTCCAGAATCATTTCTGTATGGTTTTCGCGAACCGTAATGGATCCCCTCGGAGCCATTTCGGAACTTTTTCCGGACTACGTCGGGATAATTAAGGAACCCTTGCTGGATATTTTCTGGATGCTTTTTGAGATCCGTCCGGGAGCCCGTCAGGGTCATTTCGGAACTTTTCCAGGGCTATTTCGGGATAATTTTGGTACCCTTCAGGGATCATTTCTGTGTGGTTCTCTGGATAAGTCTAGAATCATGTCGTTGTCATTTCGGGTTTTTTTGGAACTCTTTCCGGAACTTTTGGAGACCCTTCTGGGGCATTTCTGGATGGTTTTCGGGATCCATCCGCGATATCGTCGGGGTCATTTCGCGACTTTTTCTGGATAAATTCGGGATCATTTGGGTATCAGCTTATCATCTCATTTAGATCTTTTTTTTCTCAATCATAAAAATGAAATGCATTAGACAGGAACATTTTTTTAAACAGATCACTTGATAAGCAGGCTAACGTGAGTAGCCCATATATTTCATTTTCTCCTTGCGGACGGGGCCGCGGGTAAAGGCTAGTCTAATATATATATATTATAAATCTAATATATCTAATATATATTATAAATGGGAAAGTTTGGATTTTTGGATGTTTAGATGTTTGGATGTTTGTCCAGACGTTTGTCGTTGTGACTCAATCACACAAGAACGGCTGGACCGATTAGGATGAAATTTTGCACACATATAGCCAATAGTCTACAAGGATCTACTAGCTATATATTTTTGAAAAGGGGCGTGGTCCACGCCTCCTAGGAACAGTTATAATTTAATTATTATATTTTTTTCGTGTTTGCGACTGAATCACGCCAGAATGGCTATTTTGATGAAATTTGGGACACAGACAATAGTCTACTAGCGAAATTTTTTTCGAACATGGAAAGGGGGGTAGGGTTCCCACGACCCCTTCCAACAATTACTTTTTAATTATTTTTACACATTATAACTTTACATATACGGGCCTTCACCAATATTACAGACTCAATGGGTCAAATAAATCGAGGGCTTACAAAATGAGCAGTGACACCCTCCGCCCCCCTCCCCCCCTTCTCTCCTCCTCTGGTGTAAAATCTATAAATTGTTATAACTCAATATACATTTTCTCCAAAATCAATAGTTTTTGGTATCTGGTACATACAGATCGAGATCTAAACAATTTTGGAAAAACGATCAGTGGTCCTCTCCTTCTCCTCCCGCCATCCGCCCTCCTTCAATTGTTTTTATTAGCACGCTTTTATTAGCTTTACCTGTATGTTTCTATGTAACTTTTCATTCGCTCCAATGCGCCTGCTGCCTTATTAACATGGTTTTATAATTAGCTTCACCTTATTTGTAATCCCGTAAGGGTCATATGGAGACGCTTCCGAGATCATTTCTGGATGGTTTTCGGAATCGGTCCGGGATCCCGTCGGGGTAATTTCGGGACTTTTTCGGGACTATTTCGGGATCATTTTGGGACCCTTCCGCGATCATTTCTGTATAGTTTTCGGGATCCGTCCGGGATCCCGTCGGGGTTATTTTGGGACATTTTCGGGACTATTCCGGAATCATTTCGGGATTATTTCGCGATCATTTGGTCTTCGGGATTCGTTCGGGATCATTTGGGGACCCTTTCGGCATCATTTCTGGATGGTTTTGGGGATCCGTCAGGGATCTCGTCGGGGTAATTTGGGGACTTTTTCGGGATCATTTGGGGGCTCTTCCGGCATCATTTCTGGATGGTTTTCGGGATCCGTCCGGGATCTCGTCGGGGTCATTTGGGGACTTTTTCGGGATCATTTGGCGGCTCTTCCGGCATCATTTCTGGATGGTTTTCGGGATCCCGTCGGGGTCATTTCGGGACTTTTTCGCGACTAATACGGGATCATTTGGGAACCCTTTCGGCATCATTTCTGGATGGTTTTCGGGATCCGTCCGGGATCTCGTCGGGGTCATTTGGGGCCTTTTTCGGGATCATTTCTGGATGGTTTCGGTGTCATTTCGGGACTTTTTCGCGACTAATATGGGATCATTTGGGAACCCTTTCGGCATCATTTCTGGATGGTTTTCGGGATCCGTCCGGGATCCCGTCGGGGTCATTTCGGGACTTTTTCGCGACTAATACGGGATCATTTGGGAACCCTTTCGGCATCATTTCTGGATGGTTTTCGGGATCCGTATGGGATCCCATCAGGGTAATTTCGGGACTATTAGGGGATCATTTGGGGACCTTTCCGGCATCATTTCTGGATAATTTTCGGGATCCGTCCGGGATGCCGACGAGGTCATTTCGGGACTATTTCGGGATCATTTGGGATACCTACCGGCATCATTTCTGGATCGTTTTCGGGATTCGTCCCGGATACCGTCGAGGTCATTTCGGGACTTTTTCTCGACTAATACGGGATCATTTGCGGACCCTTTCGGCATCATTTCTGGATAGTTGTCGGGATCCGTTCGGGATCCCGTCACGGTCATTTCGGGACTATTAGAGGATCATTTCTGGATAGTTTTCGGAATCCTTTCGGGATCCCGTCAGGGTCATTTCGGGACTTTTTCGGGATCATTTAAGGATGGCTTTCAGGATTCGTCCGGGATCACGTCAAGGTAATTTCTGGACTTTTCCGAGACTTTTTCGGGATCATTTTGGGACCCTCCCAAGATCATTTCTGGATGGATTTCGGGATCTGTCCGGGATGCCGGCTGGGTCATTTTGGGACTATTAGGTGATCATTTGAGGACCTTTCCAGCATCACTTCTGCATGGTTTTCGGTATCCGTTCAGGATCCCTTCCGAATAATTGCTGGACTTTTTCGGGATCATTTGGGGTCCCTTCCAGCATCATTTCTGGATGGTTTTTGGGATTCGTCCGACATCCCGTCGGGGTCATTTCGGGACCTTTTCGGGGCTAATACGGGATCATTTGGGGATCCTCTAGGGGTCATTTCGTGACTTTTTCTGTTTTATTTCGGGATCATTTGGGGACCCTTCCGACATAATTTCTTGATGGTTTGCCGGATCCATCAGGGTCATTTCGGGACCATTTTGGGATCATTTGGGGACCCTTCCGAGATCATTTCTGGATCCGTCCGGGATGCCGTAGGAGCCATTTCGGGATTTTTCGTTACTTTTCCGCGATAGTTTTTGGACCCTTCCGGGATCATTTCTGGATCTGTGCGGGATCCCATCTGGGTCATTTCCGGGCTATTTCGGGATCATTTTGGGACCCTTCCGGAATCATTTCTGTATGGTTTTAGCGATCCGTCGTGGATCCCCTCGGAGCCATTTCGGAACTTTTTCTGGAGTATGTCGGGATAATTTAGGGACCCTTCCTGGATATTTTCTGGATGGCTTTTGAGATCCGCCAGGGAGCCCGTCAGGGTCATTTCGGAACCTTTTCGGGATCATTTTGGAACACCTTCAGGGATAATTTCTGTGTGGTACTCTGGATACGTCTAGAATCGTGTCGTTGTCATTTCGGGTTTTTTTTTGGGACTATTCCGGGAACTTTTGGAGACCCTTTCGGGGCATTTCTGGATGGGGTCATTTCGTAGCTTTTTCTGGATAATTTCGGGATCATTTGGGAACCTATCAGGTTATCAGCTCATTTAGTTCTTTTTTTACTCAATTGCAAAAATAAAATGCATAAGACAGAAAACAAAATTTTAAACTGATAACTTGATAAGCAGGCTAACGCGAATAGCCCATATATTTAAATTTCTCCTTGCGGACGGGGCCGCGGGTAAAGGCTAGTCTAATATCTAATATCTAATATATATTATAAATGGCAAAGTTTGGGTGTTTGGATGTTTAGATGTTTGGATGTTTGGATGTTTGGCTGTTTGTCCAGACGTTTGTCTTTGTGACTCAATCACGCAAGAACGGCTGGACGGATTTGGATGAAATTTGGAACACATATAGCCAATAGTCCAGAAGGATCTACTAGCTATATATTTTTCAAAAGGGGGGAGGTCCCCGCCCCCCACGAACAGTTATAATTTAATTATTATATTTTTTAGTCTTTGCGACTGAATCACGCCAGAACGGCTACACGGATTTTGATGAAATTTGGGACACAGACAGTAGTCTACTAGCGAAATTTTTTCGAACATGGAAAGAGGGGTGGGTGTTCCACGACCCCTTCGAGCAATTACTTTTTAATAATTTTTACACATAACAACTTTACGTATACTGGCCTTCACCAATATCACAGACTCAATGGGTCAAATAAGTCGAGGGATTACAAAGTGAGCAGTGACACCATCCGCCCCCCTCCCCCTTCCTTTCTACCCCTATGGTGTAAAATCTATAAATTGTTATAACTCAATATAAATTTTCTCCCAAATCAATAGTTTTTGGTATCTGGCACACACAGATCGAGATCTAAACAATTTTGAAAAAACGAGCAGCGGTACTTCTCCTCCCGCTATCCGCCCTCCATCAATTGTTTTTATTAGCACGCTTTTATTAGCTTTACCTGTATGTTTATTTGTAACTCTTCATTCGCTCCAACGCGCCTGCTGCCTTTTTAAAAATGGTTCTACAATTAGATTTGTAATCCCGTTGGGGTCATATCGAGACCCTTCCGGGATCATTTTTGGATGGTTTTCGGGATGCGTCCGGGATCCCGTCGGGGTCATTTCGGGACTTTTTCGGTACTATTTCGGGATATTTTTGGGACCCTTCCGGGATCATTTCTGTATAGTTTTCGGGATCCGTCCAGGATTCCGTCGGGATTATTTTGGGACATTTTTGGGACTATTCCGGGATCATTTCGTGACTATTTCGCGATCATTTGGGGACCCCCCGGCATCATTTCTGGACGGTTTTCGGGATCCGTCCGGGATCCCGTCGGGGTCATTTCGGGACTATTTCGGGATCATTTGGGGTGCCTTCCGGCATTATTTCTAGATGGTTTTCGGGATCCGTCCGGGATCCCGTCGGGGTCATTTCGGGACTTTTTCTCGACTAATACGGGATCATTTGGGGACGCTTTCGGCATCATTTCTGGATGGTTTTCGGGATCCGTCCGGGATCCCGTCGGGGTCATTTCGGGACTATTTCGGGATCATTTGGGGTGCCTTCCGGCATTATTTCTAGATGGTTTTCGGGATCCGTCCGGGATCCCGTCGGGGTCATTTCGGGACTATTTCGGGATCATTTGGGGTGCCTTCCGGCATTATTTCTAGATGGTTTTCGGGATCCGTCCGGGATCCCGTCAGGTTCATTACGGAACTATTTCGGGATCCTTTGGGGTACCTTCCGGCATCATTTCTAGATGGTTTTCGGGATCCGTCCGGGATCCCGTCAGGTTCATTACGGAACTATTTCGGGATCCTTTGGGGTACCTTCCGGCATCATTTCTATATGGTTTTGAGGATCCGTCCGGGATGCCGTCGGGGTCATTTCGGGAATTTTTCTCGACGAATACGGGATCATTTGGGACGCTTTCGGCATCATTTCTGGATGGTTTTCGGGATCCGTCCGGTATCCCGTCGGGGTCATTTCGGGACTATTTCGGGATCATTTGGGGTACCTTCCGGCATCATTTCTAGATGGTTTTCGGGATCCGTCCGGGATCCCGTCGGGGTCATTTCGGTACTATTTCGGGATCATTTGAGGTACCTTCCGGCACCATTTCTAGATGGTTTTAGGGATCCGTCCGGGATCCCGTCGGGGTTATTTCGGGACTTTTTCTCGACTAATACGGGATAATTTGGCGACCCTTTCGGCTTCATATCTGGATGCTTTTCGGGATCCGTCCGGGAACCCGTTGGGGTCATTTCGGGACTTTTTCTCGACTAATACGGGATCATTTGGGGACGCTTTCGGCATCATTTCTGGATGGTTTTCGGGATCCGTCCGGGATCCCGTCTTGGTCATTTCGGGACTTTTTCTCGACTTATACGGCATCATTTGGGGACCCTTTCGGCATCATATCTGGATGCTTTTCGGGATCCGTCCGGGAACCAGTCGGGTTCATTTCGGGACTTTTTCTCGACTAATACGGGATCATTTTGGGACGCTTTCGGCATCATTTCTGTATGGTTTTCGGGATCCGTCCGGGATCCCGCCGGGGTCATTTCGGGACTTTTTCGGGATCATTTGGGGTACCTTCCGGCATCATTTCTAGATGGTTTTCGGGATCCGTCCGGGATCCCGTCAGGTTCATTACGGATCTATTTCGGGATCCTTTGGGGTACCTTCCGGCATCATTTCTATATGGTTTTGAGGATCCGTCCGGGATTCCGTCGGGATCATTTCGGGAATTTTTCTCGACGAATACGGGATCAGTTGGGACGCTTTCGGCATCATTTCTGGATGGTTTTCGGGATCCGTCCGGTATCCCGTCGGGGTCATTTCGGGACTATTTCGGGATCATTTGGGGTACCTTCCGGCATCATTTCTAGATGGTTTTCGGGATCCGTCCGGGATCCCGTCGGGGTCATTTCGGTACTATTTCGGGATCATTTGAGGTACCTTCCGGCACCATTTCTAGATGGTTTTAGGGATCCGTCCGGGATCCCGTCAGGGTCATTTCGGGACTATTTCGGGATACCTTCCGGCATCATTTCTGGATAGTTTTCGGGATCCATCCGGGATCCCGACGGGGTCAATTCAGGACTTTTTCTTGACTAATACGGGATGATTTGGGGACCTTTTCGCCATTATTTCTGGATGCTTTTCGGGGTCCGTCAGGAATCCCGTCGGGGTCATTTCGGGACTTTTTCGGGACTAATACGGGATAATTAGGGGAGCCTTTCGGCATCATTTCTGGATGGTTTTCGGGATCCGTACGGGATCCTGCCAGGGTCATTTCGGGACTATTTCGGGATCATTTGGGGTACCTTCCGGCATCATTTCTATATGATTTTGAGGATCCGTCCGGCATCCCGTCGGGGTTATTTCGGGACTTTTTATCGACTGGTATCGGATCATTAGGGGACCCTTTCGGCATAATTTCTGGATGGTTTTCGGGATCCGTCCGGGATCCCTTCCGGGTCATTTCGGAACTTTTTTGGGACTATTTGGGGATCATTTGGGGTATTTTCCGGCATCATTTCTGTATGGTATTCGGGATCATTTGGGGTCCCTTCCTGCATAATTTCTGGATGGTTTTCGGTCATTTCGGGACTATTAGGGGATCTTTTGAGGACATTCCGTCATCATTTCTGGATAGTTTTTGGAATCCGTGAGGGATCCCGTCGGAGTAATTTCTGGACTTTTCAGATATTGTTTCGGGATTATTTTGGGTATCCAAGATCATTTCTGGATGGATTTCGAGATCTGTCCGGGATCCCGTCAGGGTCATTTAGGAGTCCATTCGAGATCCCGTCAGGGTCATTTCGGGACTATTAGGGGATCATTTGAGGACCTTTCCGGCATCATTTCTGGATAGTTTTCAGAATCCGTCTGGGATCCCGTCGGGGTCATTTCAGGACTTTTTCGGGACTAATACGGGATCATTTTGGGACCCTTCCGGAATCATTTCTGTATGGTTTTCGCGATCCGTCGTGGATCCCCTAAGGACCCTTTCTGGATATTTTCTGGATGGTTTTTGAGAACCGTCCGGGAGCCCGTCAGGGTCATTTTGGAACTTTTTCGGGACTATTTCGATATCATTTTGGTACCCTTCAGGCATCATTTCTTTGTGGTTCTCTGGATAAGTCTAGAATCATGTCGTTGTCATTTCGGGTTTTTTGGGACTATTCCGGGAACTTTTGGAGACCCTTCCGTGGCATTTCTAAATGGTTTTCGGGATCTGTCCGCGATAGCGTCGGGGTCATTTCGTGGATTTTTCTGGATAATTTCGGGATCATTTGGGGATCCTGTCAGGTTATCAGCTCATTTAGTTCTTTTTTTACTCAATTACAAAAATAAAATGTATTGGACAGAAACATCTTTTTAAACAGATAACTTGATAAGCAGGCTAACGTGAATATCCCATATATTTAATTTTCTCCTTGCGGACGGGGCCGCGGGTAAAGGCTAGTATATTATAAATGGGAAAGTTTGGACGTTTGGATGTTTGTCCAGACGTTTGCCTTTGTGACTCAATCACGCAAGAACGGCTGGACGGATTTGTATGAAATTTGGCATGCATATAGCCAATAGTCTAGAAGGATCTACTAGCTATATATTTTTCAAAAGGGGCGTGGTCTCCGCCCCCTACGAACAGTTATAATTTAAATATTATATTTTTTTGTCTTTGCGACTGAATCACGCCAGAACGGCTTCACGGATTTTCATGAAATTTGGGACAGAGATAATAGGCTACTGGCGAAATTTTTTTCGAACATGGAAAGGGAGAAGGGGGTCCCACGACCCCTTCGAATAATTACTTTTTAACAATTTTTACACATTATAACTTTACCAATATTACAAACTCAATGGGTGAAATAAGTCGAGGGCTTACAAAGGGAGCAGTGATACACCCCCACCCCCTCCTTTCCCCTCTCGGGCAAAATCTATAAATTGTTATAACTCAATGTAAATTTTGTCCTAAAATCAATAATTTTTGGTATCTGGCTCATACAGATCGAGATCTAAACAGTTTTGGAAACACGATCAATGGTACTCTCCTCCTCCCGCCATCCGCCCTCCTTCAATTGTTTTTATTAGCACGCTTTTATTAGCTTTACCTGTATGTTTCTTTGTAACTCATCATTCGCTCCAACGCGCCTGTTGCCTTATTAACATGGTTTTATAAATATCTTCACCCTATTTGTAATCCCGTTTGGGTCATATCGAGACCCTTCCGGGATCATTTCTTGATGGTTTTCGGGATTCGTCCGCGATCCCGCCGGGGTCATTTCTGGACTTTTTCGGGACTATTCCGGGATTATTTTGGAACCCTTCCGGGATCATTTGTGTATAGTTTTCGGGATCCGTCCAGGATTCCGTCGGGATTATTTTGGGACATTTTTGGGACTATTCCGGGATCATTTCGTGACTATTTCGCGATCATTTGGGGACCCCCCGGCATCATTTCTGGACGGTTTTCGGGATCCGTCCGGGATCCCGTCGGGGTCATTTCGGAACTTTTTCTCGACAAAGACGGGATCATTTGGGGACCCTTTCAGCATCATTTGTGGATGGTTTTCGGAATCCGTCCGTGTCCCGTCGGGGTCATTTCTGGACTTTTTCTCGAATGATACGGGATCATTTGAGGACCCTTTCGGCATCATTTCTTGATGGTTTTCGGGATCCGTCCGCAATCCCGCCGGGGTCATTTCTGGACTTTTTCGGGACTATTCCTGGATTATTTTGGAACCCTTCCGGGATCATTTGTGTATAGTTTTCGGGATCCGTCCAGGATTCCGTCGGGATTATTTTGGGACATTTTCGGGACTATTCCGGGATCATTTCGTGACTATTTCGCGATCATTTGGGGACCCCCCCGGCATCATTTCTGGATGGCTTTCGGGATCCGTCTGGGATCCCGTCGGGGTCATTTCGGGACTATTTCTGGATCATTTTGGGGTACCTTCCGGCATCATTTCTAAATGGTTTTCGGGATCCGTCCGGGATCCCGTCGGGGTCATTTCGGGACTTTTTCTCGACTAATACGGGATCATTTGGGACGCTTTAGGCATCATTTCTGGATGGCTTTCGGGATCCGTCCGGGATCCCGTCGAGGTCATTTCTGAACTTTTTCTCGACTAATACGGGATCATTTGGGGTAGCTTCCGGCATCATTGCTAGAGGGTTTTCGGGATCCGTCCGGGATCCAATAAGGGTCATTTCGGCACTATTTCGGGATCATTTGGCGTACCTTCCGGCTTCATTTCTAGATGGTTTGCGGGATCCGTCCGGGATCCCGTCAGGGTCATTTCGGGACTATTTCGGGATCATTTGGCGTACCTTCCGGCTTCATTTCTAGATGGTTTTCGGGATCCGTCCGGGATCCCATCTTGGTCATTTCGGGACTTTTTTCGACTTATACGGGATCATTTGGGGACCCTTTCGGCATCATCTTTTTCGCGACTAATACGGGATCATTTGAGGACCCTTTCGGCATCATTCCTGGATGGTTTTCGGGTTCCGTCCGGGAACCCGTCGGGGTCATTTCGGGACTTTTTCTCGACTAATACGGGATCATTTTGGGACGCTTTCGGCATCATTTCTGTATGGTTTTCGGGATCCGTCCTGGATCCCGTCGGGGTCATTTCGGACCTATTTCGGAATCATTTGGGGTACCTTCCGGCATCATTTCTAGATGGTTTTCGGGATCCGTCCGGGATCCCGTCGGGGTCATTTCGGGACTTTTTCTCGACTAATACGGGATCATTTTGGGACGCTTTCGGCATCATTTCTGTATGGTTTTCGGGATCCGTCCTGGATCCCGTCGGGGTCATTTCGGACCTATTTCGGGATCATTTGGGGTACCTTCCGGCATCATTTCTAGATGGTTTCCGGGATCCGTCCGAGATCCCGTCGGGGTCATTTCGGGACTTTTTCTCGACTAATACGGGATCATTTGGGACGCTTTAGGCATCGTTTCTGGATGGCTTTCGGGATCCGTCTGGGATCCCGTCGGGGTCATTTCGGTACTATTTCGGGATCATTTGGGGTACCTTCCGGCATCATTTCTAGATGGTTTTGAGGATCCGTCCGGGATCCCGTCGGGGTTATTTCGGGACTTTTTATCGACTGGCATCGGATCATTTGGGGATCCTTTCGGCATAATTTCTGGATGGCTTTCGGGATCCGTCAGGGTCATTTCGGGACTATTTCGGGATACCTTTCGGCATCATTTCTGGATAGTTTCCGGAATCCGTCTGGGATCCCGTCGGGGTCATTATAGGACATTTTCGGGACTAATACGGGATAATTTTGGGACCCTTCCGGGATCATTTCTGTATGGTTTTCGCGATCCGTCGTGGATCCCCTAGGGACCCTTCCTGGATATTTTCTGAATGGTTTTTGAGAACCGTCCGGGAGCCCGTCAGGGTCATTTTGGAACTTTTTCGGGACTATTTCCGGATCATTTTGGTACCCTTCAGGCATCATTTCTTTGTGGTTCTCTGGATAAATCTAGAATTGTGTCGTTGTCATTTCGGGTTTTTTGGGACTATTCCGGGAACTTTTGGAGACCCTTCCGTGGCATTTCTAGATGGTTTTCGGGATCTGTCCGCGATAGCGTCGGGGTCATTTCGTAGATTTTTCTGGATAATTTCGGGATTATTTGGGGATTCTATCAGGTTATCAGCTCATTTAGTTCTTTTTTTACTCACTTACAAAAATAAAATGTATTAGACAGAAACATCTTTTTAAACAGATAACTTGATAAGCAGGCTAACGTGAATATCCCATATATGTAATTTTCTCCTTGCGGACGGGGCCGCGGGTAAAGGCTAGTATATTATAAATGGCAAAGTTTAGATGTTTGATGTTTGGATGTTTGTCCAGACGTTTGTCTTTGTGACTCAATCACGCAAGAACGGCTGAACCGATTTGAATGAAATTTTGCACACATATAGCTAATAGTCTAGAAGGATCTACTAGCTATATATTTTTCAAAAGGGGCGTGGTCTCCGCCCCCTAGGAACAGTTATAATTTAATTATTATATTTTTTCGTCTTTGCGACTGAATCACGCCAGAATGGCTACACGGATTTTGATGAAATTCGGGACACAGACAATAGTCTACTAGCGAAATTTTTTTCGAACATGGAACGAGGGGTGGGGGTCCCACGACCCCTTCGAGGAATTACTTTTTAATAATTTTTACACATTATAACTTTACGTATACTGGCCTTCACCAATATCACAGACTCAAGGGCTCAAATAAGTCGAGGGCTTACAAAGTGAGCAGTGACACCCTCCGCCCCCCCCCCTTTTTTCAGCCCTATGGTCTCTGGTGTAAAATCTATAAATTGTTATAACTCAATATAAATTTTCTCCTATATCAATAGTTTTTGGTATCTGGCACATACAGATCGAGATCTAGACAATTTTGGAAAAAAGAGCAGCGGTCCTTCTCCTCCCGCCATCCGCCCTCCTTCAATTGTTTTTATTAGCACGCTTTTATTAGCTTTACCTGTATGTTTCTTTGTAACTATTCATTCGCTCCAACGCGCCTGCTGCCTTATTAAAATGGTTTTAAAATTAGATTCGCCTTATTTGTAATCCCGTTAGGGTCATATCGAGACCCTTCCGGGATCATTTCTGGATGGTTTTCGGGATCCGTCCGGGATCCCGCCGGGGTCATTTCGGGACTTTTTCGGGATAATTTGGTTTCCCTTCCGGCATCATTTCTGCATGGTTTTCGGGATCCGTCCGGGATCCCGTCGGGGTCATTTCGGGACTTTTTCGCGACTAATACAGGATTATTTGGGGACCCTTTCGGCATCATTTCTGGATGGCTTTGGGGATCCGTCCGGGATTCCGTCAGCGTCATTTCGGGACTATTAGGGGATAATTTGGGGACTTTCCGGCATCATTTCTAAATAGTTTTAGGGATCCGTCCGGGATCCCGACGGGTCATTTCGGGATCATTTGGGGTACCTACCGTCATCATTTCTGGTTGCTTTTCGGGATCCGTCCGGGATCCCGTCGGTGTCATTTCGGGACTATTTCGGGATCATTTGGGGTACCTACCGGCATCAGTTCTGGATGGTTTTCGGGATCCGTACGGGATCCCGTCACATTCATTTCGGCACTTTTTCGGGATAATTTAAGCAAGGTTTTCAGGATACATCCGAGATCCCGTCAGAGTATTTTCTGGACTTTTCCGATACTATTTCAGGATCATTTTGGGACCATTCCAAGATCATTCCTGGATGGATTTTGGGATCTGTCCGTATGCCGTTAGGGTCATTTAGGGATCCTTTGATGGTTTGCCGGATCCATCAGGGTAATTTCGGGAACATTTTGGGATTTGGGGACCCTTCCGAGGGTATTTCGGGATCCGTCCGGGATGCCGTAGGAGTAATTTCGAGATTTTTTTTTTTACTTTTTGGGGATAGTTTTGGGACCCTTCCGGGATAATTTCTGGATACGTGCGGGATCCCATCGGGGTCATTTCCGAATTATTTCGCGACTAATACGGGATCATTTGGGGACCCTTTCACCATCATTTCTGGATGGTTTTCGGGATCCGTCCGGGATTTCGTCAGGGTCATTTTGGGACTATTTGGGGACCATTTGGGGTCCCTTCCGGCATCATTTTTAGATGGTTTTGATGGTCGGGGTCATTTCGGAACTTTGTCTCGACTAATACGGGATTATTTGGGGACCCTTTCGGCATCATTTCTGGATGGTTTCCGGGATCCCTCGGGGATCCCTTCAGGGTCATTCCGGCACTATTTCGGAATCATTTTGGGGTATCCACCGGTATCTTTTCTGGATGGTTTTCGGTATTCTTCCGGGATCCCGTCGGGGTCATTTCAGGATTTTCTCGGGATTTGTCCGTGATCACGACGGGGTCATTTCGGGACTATTTCGGTATCATTTGGGGTACCTACCGGCATCATTTCTGGTTGGTTTTCGGGATCCGTTAGGGATCCCATCGGGGTAATTTCGGGACTTTTTCGGGACCATTTGGGGTCCCTTCTGGCATCATTTTTAGATGGTTTTGATGGTCGGGGTCATTTCGGAACTTTGCCTCGACTAATACGGGATTATTTGGGGACCCTTTCGGCATCATTTCTGGATGGTTTTCGGGATCCGTCCGGGATCCCGTCAAGACCATTTCGGGACTGTTTCGGGTTCATTTGGGGAGCCTTCGGGCATCATTTCTAGATGGTTTTCGGGATCCGTCCGGGATCCCGTCGGGGTCATTTCTGGACCTTTTCTCGACTGATACGGGATCATTTGGGGACCCTTTCGGAATCATTTCTGGATGGTTTTCGGGATCCGTCCGGGATCCCTTCAAGATCATTTCGGGACTGTTTCAGGTTCATTTGGGGTGCCTTCCGGCATCATTTCTAGATGGTTTTCGTGATCCGTCCGGAATCTCCTCGGGGTCATTTTTGGACTTTTTCTCGACTGATACGGGATCATTTGGGGACCCTTTCGCCATCATTTCTGAATGGTTTTCGGGATCCGTCCGGGATCCCGTCGGAGTCATTTCGGGACTTTTTCTCGACTAATACGGGATCATTTGGGGACTCTTTCGGCATCATATCTGGATGGTTTTCGGGATCCGTCCGGGATCCCGTCAGGGTCATTTCGGGACTATTTCGGGATCATTTGGGGTGCCTTCCGGCATCATTTCTAGATGGTTTTCGGGATCCGTCCGGGATCCCGTCAGAGTCATTTTGGGACTTTTTCTCGACTAATACTGGATCATTTGAGGTACCATCATTTCTAGATGGTTTTGGGATCCCGTCGGGGTCATTTGGGAATTTTTCTCGACTAATACGGGATCATTTAGGGTACCTTCCGGCATCATTGCTAGATGGTTTTCGGGATCCGTCCGGTATTCCGCCTTGGTCATTTCGGGACTTTTTCTCGACTAATACGGGATCATTTGGGGACTCTTTCGGCATCATATCTGGATGGTTTTCGGGATCCGTATGGGATCCCGTCGGGGTCATTGCAGAACTTTTTCGGGACTAATACGGGATCATTTTGTGACCCTCAGGCATCATTTCCTTGTGGTTCTCTGCATAAGTCTAGAATCGTGTCGTTGTCATTTCGGATTTTTTGGGACTATTCCGGGAACTTTTGGAGACCCTTCCGTGGCATTTCTCTATGGTTTTCGGGATCCGTCCGCGATAGCGTCGGGGTCATTTTGTGGATTTTTCTGGATAATTTCGGGATCATTTGGGGATCCTATCAGGTTATCAGCTCATTTAGTTCTTTTTTTTACTCAATTACAAAAATAAAATGCATTAGACAGAAAAATTTTTTTAAACAGATAACTTGATAAGCAGGCTAACGTGAATAGCCCATATATTTAATTTTCTCCTTGCGGACGGGGCCGCGGGTAAAGGCTAGTCTAATCTAATCTAATATATATTATAAATGGCAAAGTTTGGATGTGAAGATGTTTGGATGTTTGGATGTTTGGATGTTTGTCCAGACGTTTGTCTTTGTGACTCAATAACGCAAGAACGGCTGGACCGATTTGGATGAAATTTTGCACACATATAGCCAATAGTCTAGAAGGATCTACTAGCTATATATTTTTGAAAAGGGGCGTGGTCCCCGCCCCCTAGGAACAGTTATAATTAATTATTATATTTTTTCGTCTTTCCGACTGAATCACGCCAGAATGGCTACACGGATTTTGATGAAATTTGGGACACAGACAGTAGTCTACTAGCGAATTTTTTTTCGAACATGGAAAGAGGGGTGGGGGTCCCAAGACCCCTTCAAGCAATTACTTTTTAATAATTTTTACACATTATAACTTTACGTATACTGGCCTTCACCAATATCACAGACTCAAGGGTGTACACCCTCCGCCCCCCTTTATCTACCTCTCTGGTGTAAAATCTATAAATTGTTATAACTCAATATAAATTTTCTCCTAAATCAATATTTTTTGGTATCTGGCACATACAGATCGAGATCTAGACAATTTTGGAGGAACGATCCTCCTCTCCTTTTACTCCCGCCATCCGCCCTCCTTCAATTGTTTTTATTAGCACGCTTTTATTAGCTTTACCTGTATGTTTCTATGTAACTTTTCATTCGCTCCAATGCGCCTGCTGCCTTATTAACATATAATTAGCTTCACCTTATTTGTAATCCCGTAAGGGTCATATCGAGACCCTTCCGGGATCATTTCTGGATGGTTTTCAGGATCGGTCCGGGATTACGCCGGGGTAATTTCGGGACTTTTTCGGGACTATTTCGGGATCATTTTGGAACCCTTCCGGGATCATTTCTGTATAGTTTTCGGGATCCGTCCGGGATCCCTTCGGGGTTATTTTGGGACATTTTCGGGACTATTCCGGAATCATTTCGGGACTATTTCGCGATCATGTGGGGACCCTTCCGGCATCATTTCTGGATGGTTTTCGGGATCCGTCCGGGATCCCGTCGGGGTACTTTCGGGATCATTTGCATACCTTCGAGAGATAAATTCTTGATGGTTTCCGGGATCATTACGGGACTTTTTCGGGGTCAGTTTGGGTCCTTTCCGTAATCATTCCTGGATGGTTTTAGGGATCCGTCCTGGATCCTGTCGGGGTCATTTTGGGACTTTTGCGAGATCATTTGGGGTCTCTTCCGGCATCATTTCTGGATGGTTTACGGGATCCGTCCGGGACCCTGTCGTGGTCATTTTGGGACTTTAGCGGGATCATTTGGGGTCTCCTCCGGCATCATTTCTGGATGGTTTTCGGGATCCGTCCGGGATCCTGTCGGGGTCATTTTGGGACCTTTGCGGGATCATTTGGGGTCTCTTCCGGCATCATTTCTAGATGGTTTTCGGGATCCGTCCGGGATCCCGTCGATGTCATTTCGGGACTATTTCGGCATCATTTGGGGTACCTTCCGGTATCAATTCTAGATGGTTTTCGGGATCCGTCCGGGATCCCGTCGGAGTAATTTCGGAACTTTTTCTCGACTAATACAGGATCATTTGGGGACCCTTTCGGCATCATTTCTGGATAGTCTTGGGGATCCGTTCGGGATCCCGACGGGGTCATATCGGGACCATTTGGGGTACCTACCGGCATCATTTCTGGATGGTTTACGGGATCCGTCCGGGACCCTGTCGGGGTCATTTTGGGACTTTAGCGGGATCATTTGGGGTCTCCTCCGGCATCATTTCTGGATAGTTTCGGATCCGTCCGGGATTCCGTCGGCGTAATTTCGGGACTATTAGGGGGTTATTTGGGGACCTTTCCGGCATCATTTCTGGATAGTTTTAGGGATACGTTCGGGATCCCGACGGGGTCATATCGGGACCATTTGGGGTACCTACCGGCATCATTTCTGGTTGGTTTTCGGGATCCGTCCGGGATCATTTCGGGATTATTTCGGGATCATTTGGGTGCCTACCTTCATCATTTCTGGATGATTTTCGGGATCCGTACGGGATCCCGTCGGGGTCCTTTCAGGACTTTTTCGGGATCCGCCCGTGATCCCGGCGGGGTCATTTCGGGACTATTTCGGGATCATTTGGGGTACCCAGATGGATAGTTTTCGGGATTAGTCCGGGATCCCGTCTGGATCATTTCAGGACTTTTTCGGGATCATTTGGGGTATCCTCCGGCCACTTTTCTAGATGGTTTTCGGTATCCGTCCAGGATACCGTCAGGGTAATTTCGGGACTATTTGGGGATAACTTGGGAAGCTTTCCGGCATCATTTCTGGACAGTTTCCGGGATCCTTCGGGGATCCCGTCAGGGTCATTTCGGAACCCGCGACTAATGCGGGATCATTTGGGGACCCTTTCGCCATCATTTCCGGATGGTTTTCGTGATCCGTCCGGGATACCGTCAGGGTAATTTCGGGACTATTTGGGGATAACTTGGGAACCTTTCCGGCATCATTTCTGGATAGTTTCCGGGATCCGTCGGGAATCCCGTCAGGATCATTTCGGAACTATAAGGGGATCATTTCATTTTTCATCTTTCTTTAAGGGGATCATTTCACCTTCCAACATCATTTCTGAATACTTTTGGGGATCCGTCCGGGATCCCGACGGGGTCATTTCTGGCCTATTTCGGGATCATTTTGGGGTACCAACCGGCATCATTTCTGGATGATCCGGGATCCGTCCGGGATCCCATCGGGGGAATTTCGGGAATTTTTCGGGATCATTTGGGGTTCCTTCCGGCATCATTTCTGGATCGTTTTCGGGATCCGTCCGGGATCCCGTCGGGTTTATTTTTTTACTTTTTCGGGAAAATGTCAGGGAATTTCGAGACTGTTCTCGGATCATTTGGGAATCCTTCAGGGATAATTTTGGATGGTTTTCGGGATGCCGTCGGGGTAATTTCGGGACTTTCACGACTATTTCGGGGTCAGTTGCCCTTAAAGATCATTTCTGGGTGGTTTTAGGGATCCGTCCGGGATCCCGTCAGGGTTATTTCGCGCCTTTTCCGTCCGTGATCCTGTCGGGGTCATTTTGAGACTTTTGCGGGATCATTTGGGGTCTCTTCCGGCATTATTTCTGTATGGTTTTCGGGATCCGTCCGGGATCCTGTCGGGGTCATTTTGGGCCTTTTGCGGGATCATTTAGGGTCTCTTCCGAAATCATTTCTGGATGGTTTACGGGATCCGTCCGGGATCCTGTCGGGGTCATTTTGGGACTTATGCGAGATCATTTGGGGTCTCTTCCGGCATCATTTCTGGATGGTTTACGGGATCCGTCCGGGACCCTGTCGGGGTCATTTTGGGACTTTAGCGGGATCATTTGGGGTCTCCTCCGGCATCATTTCTGGATGGTTTTCGGGATCCGTCCGGGATCCTGTCGGGGTCATTTTGGGACCTTTGCGGGATCATTTGGGGTCTCTTCCGGCATCATTTCTAGATGGTTTTCGGGATCCATCCGGGATCCCGTCGGAGTCATTTCGGAACTTTTTCTCGACTAATACAGGATTATTTGGGGACCCTTTCGGCATCATTTCTGGATAGTTTTAGGGATCCGTTCGGGATCCCGACGGGGTCATATCGCGACCATTTGGGGTACCTACCGGCATCATTTCTGGATGGTTTACGGGATCCGTCCGGGACCCTGTCGGGGTCATTTTGGGACTTTAGCGGGATCATTTGGGGTCTCCTCCGGCATCATTTCTGGATGGTTTCCGGATCCGTCCGGGATTCCGTCGGCGTAATTTCGGGACTATTAGGGGGTTATTTGGGGACCTTTCCGGCATCATTTCTGGATAGTTTTAGGGATCCGTGCGGGATCCCGACGGGGTCATATCGGGACCATTTGGGGTACCTACCGGCATCATTTCTGGATGGTTTACGGGATCCGTCCGGGATCCTGTCGGGGTCATTTTGGGACTTTTGCGGGATCATTTGGGGTCTCTTCCGGCATCATTTCTGGATGGTTTACGAGATCCGTCCGGGATCCTGTGGGGGTCATTTTGGGACTTTTGCGAGATCATTTGGGGTCTCTTCCGGCATCATTTCTGGATGGTTTACGATATCCGTCCGGGACCCTGTCTGGATCATTTCAGGACTTTTTCGGGATCATTTGGGGTATCTTCCGGCCACTTTTCTAGATGGTTTTCGGTATCCGTCCGGGATACCGTCAGGGTAATTTCGGGACTATTTGGGGATAACTTGGGAACCTTTCCGGCATCATTTCTGGATAGTTTCCGGGATCCTTCGGGGATCTCGTCATGGTCATTTCGGAACCCGCGACTAATGCGGGATCATTTGGGGACCCTTTCGCCATCATTTCCGGATGGTTTTCGTGATCCGTCCGGGATACCGTCAGGGTAATTTCGGGACTATTTAGGGATAACTTGGGAACCTTTCCGGCATCATTTCTGGATAGTTTCCGGGATCCGTCGGGAATCCCGTCAGGATCATTTCGGAACTATAAGGGGATCATTTAATTTTTCATCTTTCTTTAAGGGGATCATTTCATCTTCCAGCATCATTTCTGTATACTTTTGGGGATCCGTCCGGGAACCCGACGGGGTCATTTCTGGCCTATTTCGGGATCATTTTGGGGTACCAACCGGCATCATTTCTGGATGGTCCGGGATCCGTCCGAGATCCCGTCGGGTTTATTTTTTTACTTTTTGGGGAAAATGTCAGGGAATTTCGAGACTGTTCTTGGATCATTTGGGGATCCTTCAGGGATAATTTCTGGATGGTTTTCGGGATCCCGTCGGGGTAATTTCGGGACTTTTTCACGACTATTTCGGGGTCAGTTGCCCTTAAAGATCATTTCTGGGTGGTTTTCGGTATCGGTCTGGGATCCCCTCAAGGTCATTTCGGGACTTTTTCGGGACTATTTCGGAATCATTTTGGGACCCCTCCGGCATAATTTCTGGGTGATTTTCGGGATCTGTCCGGGATCCCGACGGAGTTTTTTCGGGACTTTTTCCGGACTATTTCTGGATTATTTGCGGACGTTTCAGAGCTCAGTTCTGGATGATTTTCGGGATCTGTCCGGGATCCCGTCGGAGTTACTTCGGGGTAATTTTGGTACCCTTCCAGGATAATTTCTTCATGATTTTCGGGATGGGTCTGAGTTTTTCGTGACTTTCGGGACTATTTCGGGATCATTTGCGGAACCTTCAGAGATCAATTCTGGATGGTTTGTGGACTTTTCCGGGATCATTTCCGGATCCCTCCAGAGTCATTTCTGGATGGTTTTCGGGATCCCGTCAGGGTCATTTCGGGCCTTTTTCGTGACTACTATTTCGGAATCATTTTGGGACTCCTCCGGGATAATTTCTGGGCGATTTTCGGGATTTGTCCGGGATCCCGTCAGAGTTTTTTCGGGACTTTTTCGGACTATATCGGGATCATTTGCGGACCGTTGAGGAATCAAATCTGGATGGTTTTCGGGATCCCGTCCGGGATCCCGTCAGGGTCATTTCGGGACTTTTCGTGACTACTTCGGGATTATTTTGGGACCCTTCCGGCATCATTTCTGGATAGTTTTCGAGATTTGTCCAGGATCCCGTCGGCATCATTTCGTGACTATTTGGTGTCATTTAGGGACACTTCCGGGATCATTTTAGGTCTCTTCGAAACCGGTAATTCAGCACACATGGCCGTGGATTTACGGCAAATTATTCGTAATTAAAATTCGGTATGTTTTATCTTTAATATATCACAGCTTTTTCGTTCTATTTTTAAATGAATCCTGTAACGAACTATTATAACTATAATTAAAATTTTTGTAATATTTTAACCAACTAAATACCAGAAAAAGCAACACTGCTTTCATTTAAAAACTTCTTTTTGGTTTTAGCTAATTGTAGTTTCACTCCTTTGTTCTATGAGTAGTAATTCTTTCACCCCTGTCATATCAATTAATTTAACTTAGAAACAAAATGTATTTTTTTAATTCGAAAAATGTGTATTGTACTATTCATGTAAGCGTGCCCATCAGCTCAGTTAGTTCTTTTTTTTTACTGTATTAAAAAATAAAATACATTGACAGAAAAAATTTTTAAACAGACAACTTGATAAGCAGGCTAACGTGAATAGCACATATATTTTATTTTCTCCTTGCGGACGGGGCCGCGGGTTAAGGCTAGTCTAATATATATTATAAATGGGAAAGTTTGGATGTTAAGATGTTTGGATGTTTGGATGTTTAGATGTTTGGATGTTTGGATGTTTGGATGTTTGTCCAGACGTTTGTCTTTGTGACTCAATAACGCAAGAACGGCTGGACCGATTTGTATGAAATTTTGCACACATATAGCCAATAGTCTAGAAGGATCTACTAGCTATATATTTTTCAAAAGGGGCGTGGTCCCCGCCCCCTACGAACAGTTATAATTTAATTATTATATTTTTTCGTCTTTGCGACTGAATCACGCCAGAATGGCTACACGGATTTTGATGAAATTTGGGACACAGACAGTAGTCTACTAGCGAAATTTTTTTCGAACATGGAAAGAGGGGTGGGGGTCCCACGACCCCTTCGATAAATTATTTTTCATAATTTTTACACATTATAACTTTACGTATACTGGCCTTCACCAATATCACAGACTCAAGGGGTCAAATAAGTCGAGGGCTTACAAAGTAAGCAGTGACACCCTCCGCCCGCCCCCCTTTATCTCCTCCACTGGTGTAAAATCCATAAATTGTTATAACTCAATCTAAATTTTCTCCTAAATCAATAGTTTTTTGTATCTGGTACATACAGAACGAGATCTAGACAATTTTGGAGGAACGATCAGTGGTCCTCTCCTCTACTCCCGCCATCCGCCCTCCATCAATTGTTTTTATTAGCACGCTTTTATTAGCTTTACCTGTATGTTTCTATCTAACTTTTTATTCGCTCCAATGCGCCTGCTGCCTTATTAACATGGTTTTATAATTAGCTTCACCTTATTTGTAATCCCGTAAGGGTCATATCGAGACCCTTCCGGGATCATTTCTGGATGGTTTTCGGGATCGGTCCGGGATTACGCCGGGGTAATTTCGGGACTTTTTCGGGACTATTTCGGGATCATTTGGGACCCTTCCGGGATCATTTCTGTATAGTTTACGGGATCCGTCCGGGATCCCGTCGGGGTTATTTTGGAACATTTTCGGGACTATTCCGGAATCATTTCGGGACTATTTTGCGATCATTTGGGGACCCTTCCGGCATCATTTCTGGATGGTTTTCGGGATCCGTGCGGGATCTCGTCGGGGTCATATGGGGACTTTTTCGGGATCATTTGGGGGCTCTTCCGGCATCATTTCTGGATGATTTTCGGGATCCGTCCGGGATATCGTCGGGGTCATTTGGGGACTTTTTCGGGATCATTTGGGGGCTCTTCCGGCATCATTTCTGGATGGTTTTCGGGATCCGTCCGGGATCTCGCCGGGGTCATTTGGGGACTTTTTCGGGATCATTTTGGGGCTCATCCGGCATCATTTCTGGATGGTTTTCGGGATCCGTCCGGGATCCCGTCGGGGTCATTTCGGGACTTTTTCGCGACTAATACGGGATCATTTGGGAACCCTTTCGGCATCATTTCTGGATGGTTTTCGGGATCCGTCCGGGATCCCATTAGGGTAATTTCAGGACTATTAGGGGATCATTTGGGAACCTTTCCGGCATCATTTCTGGATAATTTTCGGGATCCGTCCGGGATGCCGACGAGGTCATTTCGGGACTATTTCGGGATCATTTGGGATACCTACCGGCATCATTTCTGGATGGTTTTTGGGATTCGTCCGGGATTCCGTCGTGGTCCTTTCGGGACTTTTTTTCGACTAATACGGGATCATTTGCGGACCCTTTCGGCATCATTTCTGGATAGTTGTCGGGATCCCGTCACGGTCATTTCGGGACTATTAGGGGATCATTTGAGGACCTTTCCGGCATCATTTCTGTATTGTTTTCGGAATCCTTTCGGGATCCCGTCAGGGTCATTTTGGGACTTTTTCGGGGCTAATACGGGATCATTTGGGGATCCTCTAGGGTTGTTTCGTGACTTTTTCTGTTTTATTTCGGGATCATTTGGGGACCCTTCCGGCATAATTTCTTGATGGTTTGCCGGATCCATCAGGGTCATTTCGGGACCATTTTGGGATCATTTGGGGACCCTTCCGAGATCATTTCTGGATCCGTCCGGGATGCCGTAGGAGCCATTTCGAGATTTTTTGTTACTTTTCCGGGATAGTTTTTGGACCCTTCCGGGATCATTTCTGGATCTGTGCGGGATCCCATCTGGGTCATTTCCGGACTATTTCGGGATCATTTTGGGATCCTTCCGGAATCATTTCTGTATGGTTTTCGCGATCCGTCGTTGATTCCCTCGGAACCTTTTCTGGAGTATGTCGGGGTCATTTGGGGACTTTTTCGGGATCATTTGGGGCTCTTCCGGCATCATTTCTGGATGGTTTTCGGGATCCGTGCGGGATCTCGTCGGGGTCATTTGGCGACTTTTTCGGGATCATTTGGGAGCTCTTCCGGCATCATTTCTGGATGGTTTTCGGGTTCCGTCCGGGATATCGTCGGGGTCATTTGGGGACTTTTTCGGGATCATTTGAGGGCTCTTCCGGCATCATTTCTGGATGGTTTTCGGGATCCGTCCAGGATCCCATCAGGGTAATTTCGGGACTATTAGGGGATCATTTGTGGACCTTTCCGGCATCATTTCTGGATAATTTTCGGTATCCGTCCGGGATGCCGACGAGGTCATTTCGGGATTATTTCGGGATCATTTGGGATACCTACCGGCATCATTTCTGGATGGTTTTTGGGATTCGTCCGGGATCCCGTCGGGGTCATTTCGGGACTTTTTCTCGACTAATACGGGATCATTTGCGGGCCCTTTCGGCATCATTTCAAGATAGTTGTCGGGATCCGTTCGGGATCCCGTCAGGGTCTTTTCGGAACTATTAGGTGATCATTTGAGGACATTTCCGGCATCATTTCTGGATAGTTTTCGGGATCCTTTCGTGGTCCAGTCAGGGTCATTTCGGGACTTTTTCGGGATCATTTAGAGATGGCTTTCAGGATTCGTCCGGGAACCCGTCAGGGTAATTTCTGAACTTTTCCGAGACTATTTCGGGATAATTTTGGGACCTTCCCAAGATCATTTCTGGATGGATTTTGGGATCAGTCCGGGATGCCGTCAGGATCATTTTGGTATTAGGTGATCATTTGAGGAACTTTCCGGCATCACTTCTGGATGGTTATCGGTATCCGATCAGGATCCCCTCGGAATCATTGCGGGACTTTTTCGGGATCATTTGGGGTCCCTCCCAAGATCATTTCTGGATGGAGTTCGGGATCTGTCCGGGATCCCGTCAGGGTCATGTAGGGGTGCGTTCGAGATCCCGTCAGGGTCATTTCGGGACTTCTTCGGGAATATATCGGGATCATTTCTGGATGGTTTATGGGATCCGTCCATGACCCCTTAAGGGTCATTTCGGGACTATTAGGTGATCATTTGAGGACCTTTCCGGCGTCACTTCTGGATGATTTTCGGTATCCGTTCGGGATCCCGTCGGAATCGATGCGGGACTTTTACGGAATCATTTGGGATTCCTTCCGGCATCATTTCTGGATGGTTTTCGGGATTTGTCCGGGATCCCGTCGGGGTTATTTCGGGACCTTTTCGGGGCTAATACGGGATCATTTGGGGATCCTCTAGGGGTCGTTTCGTGACTTTTTCTGTATTATTTCGGGATCATTTTGGGACCCTTTCGGCATAATTTCTTGATGGTTTGCCGGATCCATCAGGGTCATTTCGGGACCATTTTGGGATCATTTGGGAACCCTTCCGAGATCAGTTCTGGATCCGTCCGGGATGCCGTAGGAGCCATTTCGGGATTTTTTGTTACTTTTCCGGGATAGTTTTTGGACCCTTCAGGGATCATTTCTGGATCTGTGCGGGATCCCATCTGGGTCAATTCCGGACTATTTCGGGATCATTTTGGAATCCTTCCGGAATCATTTCTATATGGTTTTCGCGATCCATCGTGGAGCCATTTCGGAACTTTTTCTGGAGTTAGTCGGGATAATTTAGGGACCCTTCCTAGATATTTTCTGGATGGTTTCTGAGATCCGTCCGGGAGCCCGTCAGGGTAATTTCGGAACTTTTTCGGGACTATTTCGGGATCAATTTGGTACCCTTCAGGCATCATTTCTGTGTGGTTATCTGGATAAGTCTAGAATCGTGTCGTTGTCATTTCGGGTTTTTTTGGGACTACTTCGGGAACTTTTGGAAACACTTCCGGGGCGTTTCTGGATGGTTTTCGGGATCCGTCCGCGATAGCGTCGGGGTCATTTCGTGGCTTTTTCTGGATAATTTCGTTATCATTTTGGGATCCTATCAGGTTATCAGCTCATAAAGTTCTTTTTTTTTACTCAATTACAAAAATAAAATGCATTAGACAGAAAAAAAATTTTAAACAGATAACTTTATAAGCAGGCTAACGTGAATAGCCCACATATTTCATTTTCTCCTTGCGGACGGGGCCGCGGGTAAAGGCTAGTATATTATAAATGGGAAAGTTTGGATGTTTGGATGTTTGTCCAGACGTTTGTCTTTGTGACTCAATCACGCAAGAACGGCTGGACCGATTTGGATGAAATTTTGCACACATATAGCCAATAGTCTAGAAGGATCTACTAGCTATATATTTTTGAAAAGGGGCGTGGTCCCCGCCCCCTAGGAACAGTTATAATTTAATTATTATATTTTTTCGTCTTTGCGACTGAATCACGGATTTTGATGAAATATGGCACACAGGCAGTAGTCTACTAGCGAAATTTTTTTCGCACATGGAAAGAGGGGTGGGGGTCCCACGACCTCTTCGAGCAATTACTTTTTAATAATTTTTACACATAATAACTTTACGTATACTGGCCTTCACCAATATCACAGACTCAAGGGGTCAAATAAGTGAGGGCTTACAAAGTAAGCAGTGACACCCACCGCCCCCTTTCCCCCTTTATCTCCCTCTCTGGTGTAAAATCTATAAATTGTTATAACTCAATATAAATTTTCTCCTAAATCAATAGTTTTTGGTATCTGGCACATACAGATCGAGATCTAGACAATTTTGGAGGAACGATCAGTGGTCCTCTCCTTTTACCCCCGCCATCCGCCTTCCTTCAATTGTTTTTATTAGCACGCTTTTATTAACTTTACCTGTACGTTTCTATGCAACCTTTCATTCGCTCCAGCGCCTGCTGCTTTATTAACATGGTTTTATAATTAGCTTCACCTCATATGGAGACCCTTCCGGGATCATTTCTGGATGGTTTTCGGGATCGGTCCGGGATCCCGTCGGGGTAAATTCGGGACTTTTTCGGGACTATTTCGGTATCATTTTGGGACCCTTCCGGGATCATTTCTGTATAGTTTTCGGGATCCGTCCGGGATCCCGTCGGGGTTATTTTGGGAATAATTTCGGGATTATTTCGCGATCATTTGGGGACCCTTCCGGCATCATTTCTGGATGGTTTTCGTGATCCGTCCGGGATCCCGTCGGTGTACTTTCGGGATCATTTGCGTACCTTCGCGAGATAAATTCTTGATGGTTGCCGGGATCATTGCCGGACTTTTTCGGGGTTATTTTGGGTCCCTTTAGGCATCATTTCTGGATGGTCTTCGGGATTCGTCCGGCATCCCGTCGGGGTCATTTCGGGACTATTTGGGGATCATTTGGGAACCTTTAGGGCATTATTACTGGATAGTTTCGGGGATCCCTCGGGGATCCCTTCAGGGTAATTTCGGGACTATTTCGGGATCATTTTGGGGTATCCACCGGCATCATTTCTGGATGGTTTTCGCAATTCATCTGGGATCCCGTCGGGATCATTTCAGAACTTTTTTGGGATCCGTCCGTGATCCAGACGGGTCACTTCGGGACTATTTCGGGATCATTTGGGGTACCTACCGGCATCATTTCTGGTTGGTTTTCGGGATCCGTCTGGGACCCCATCGGGGTAATTTCGGGACTTTTTCGGGGTCATTTGGGGTTCCTTCCGGCATCATTTCTACATGGTTTTCTGAATCGGTCCGAGATCCCGTCTTTGTCATTTCAGGGATTTTTCGGGATCATTTTGGTTACCTTCCGGCATCATTTCTAGAAAGTTTTGGGTATCCGTCCGGGATCCCGTCGGGGTCATTTCGGGAATTTTTCGCGACTAATACGGGATCATTTGGGGACGTTTTCGGCATCATATGTGGATGGTTTTCGGGTTCCTTCCGGGATTCCGTCTGCGTCATTTAGGGACTGTTAGGGGATTATTTGGGGACTTTCTGGCATCATATCTGGATAGTTTTAGGGATCCGTTCGGGATCCCGACGGGGTAATTTTGGGATCATTTGGGGGTACCTACCGGCATCATTTCTGGTTGGTTTTCAGTGTCCGTCCGGGATCCCGCCGGGGTCATTTCGGGCCTATTTCGGGATCATTTGGGGTAGGTACAGGCATTATATCTGGATAGTTTTCGGGATCCGTACGGAATACCGTCAGGTTCATTTCGGGAATTTTTCGGAATCATTTAAGCATGGTTTTCAGGATCAGTCCGAGATCCCGTCAGGGCAATTTCTGGACTTTGCCGAGACTGTTTCAGGATCATTTTGGTACTCTTCCAAGATCATTCCTAGATGGATTTGAGGGATCTGTCCGTGGTCCCGTTAGCGTCATTTCGGGACTTCTTCGGGACTATTTCGGGATAAATTTGAATGAATTTCGGGACCCGTCCGGGATCCCATTGGTTTCATTTCGGTACTTTTTCGGGATCATTTGGGGTCCCTTCCGATATCATTTCTGGAAGGTTTTCGGTATCCGTCCGGGATCTCGTCGGGGTCATTTCAGGAATATTTCGGGATCATTTGGGGTACCTACCGGCATCATTTCTGGTTGGTTTTCGGGATCCGTCCGGGATCCCGTCGTGGTCATTTCGGGACTATTTCGGGATCACTTGGGGGACCTTCCGGCGTCATGTCTAAATGGTTTTGGGTATCCGTCCGGGATCTCGGCGGGGTCATTTTAGGACTATTTCGGGATCATTTGGGGTACCTTCCGGCATCATTTCGAGATGGTTTTGGGTATCCGTCCGGGATCCCGTCGGGGTCATTTCGGGATCATTTGGGTACCTACCGGCATCATTTCTGGTTGGTTTTCGGGATCCGTCCGGGATCCCGTCGGGGTAATTTCGGGACTATTTCGGGATCACTTGGGGGACCTTCCGGCATCATGTCTAAATGGTTTTGGGTATCCGTCCGGGATCCCGTCGAGGTCATTTCTGGACTTTTTTGCGACTAATACGGGATCATTTGGGGACCCTTCCGGCATCATTTCTTGATGGTTTGCCGGATCCATCAGGGTAATTTGGGAACCCTTCCGAGGTCATTTCTGGATCCGTCCGGGATGCCATAGGAGTAATTTCGAGATTTTTTTTGCTACTTTTTCGGGATAGTTTTGGAACCCTTCCGGGATCATTTCTGGATCCGTGCGGGATCATTTCCGGACTATTTCGGAATCATTTTGGGACCCTTCCGGAATCATTTCTGTATGGTTTTCGGGATAGTTTTGGAACCCTTCCGGGATCATTTCTGGATCCGTGCGGGATCCCATCGGGGTCATTTCCGGACTATTTCGGAATCATTTTGGGACCCTTCCGGAATCATTTCTGTATGGTTTTCGCGATACGTCGTGGATCCCCTCGGGGTCATTTCGGAACTTTTTCTGGAATATGTCGGGATAATTTAGGAAACCTTCCTGGATATTTTCTGGATGGTTTTTGAGATCTGTCGGGGAGCCCGTCAGGGTCATTTCGGAACTTTTTCGGGACTATTACGGGATCATTGTGGTACCCTTCAGGGATCATTTCTGTGTGGTTCTCTGGATAACTCTAGAATCGTGTCCTTGTCATTTCGGGTTTTTGGGTCTATTCCGGGAACTTTTGAAGACCCTTCGGGGCATTTCTGGATGGTTTTAGGGATCCGTGCGCGATAGCGTCGGGGTCATTTCGTGGCTTTTTATGGATAATTTCGGGATCTTTTGGGGATCCTATTAGGTTATCAGCTCATTTGGTTCCTTTTTTACTCAATTACAAATATAAAATGCATTACCCAGAAACAAAATTTTAAACAGGTAACTTTATAAACAGGCTAACGTGAATAGCCCATATATTTCATTTTCTCCTTGCGGACGGGTCCGCGGGTAAAGGCTAGTATATTATAAATGGCAAAGTTTGGATGTTTGTATGTTTGGATGTTTGTCCAGACGTTTGTCTTTGTGACTCAATCACGCAAGAACGGCTGGACCGATTTGGATGTAATTTTGCTCACATATAGCCAATAGTCTAGAAGGATCTACTAGCTATATATTTTTCAAAAGGGGCGTGGTCCCCGCCCCATAGGAACAGTTATAATTTAATTATTATATTTTTTCGTCTTTGCGACTGAATCACGCTAGAATGGCTACACGGATTTTGATGAAATTTGGGACACAGACAATAGTCTACTAGCGAAATTTTTTTCGAACATGGAAAGAGGGGTGGGGGTCCCACGACCCCTTCGAGCAATTACTTTTTAATAATTTTTACACATTATAACTTTACGTATACTGGCCTTCACCGATATCACAGACTCAAGGGGTCAAATAAGTCGAGGGCTTACAAAGTAAGCAGTGACACCCTCCTCCGCCCCCTCCCCTTTATCTACCCCTCTGGTGTAAAATCTATAAATTGTTATAACTCAATATAAATTTTCTCCTAAATCAATAGACAATTTTGGAGGAACGATCTGTGGTCCTCCCCTTCTACTCCCGCCATCCGCCCTTCTTCAATTGTTTTTATTAGCACGCTTTTATTAGCTTTACCTGTATGTTTCTATGTAACTTTTCACTCGCTCCAATGCGCCTGCTGCCTTATTAACATGGTTTTATAATTAGCTTCACCTTATTTATAATCCCGTGAGGGTCATATCGAGACCCTTCCGGAATCATTTCTGGATGGTTTTCGGGATCCGTCCGGGATCCCGCCGGGGTAATTTCGGGACCTTTTCGGGACTATTTCGGAATCATTTTGGGACCCCCGGGATCATTTCTGTATAGTTTTCGGGATCCGTCCGTGATCCCGTCGGGGTTATTTTGGGACATTTTCGGGACTATTCCGGAATAATTTCGGGACTATTTCGCGATCATTTGGGGACCCTTCCGGCATCATTTCTGGATGGTTTTCGGGATCCGTCCGGGTTCCCATCGGGGTACTTTCGGGATCATTTGCGTACCTTCGAGATATAAATTCTTGATGGTTTCCGGGATCATTACGGGACTTTTTCGGGGTTATTTTGGGTCCCTTTAGGCATCATTTCTGGATGGTCTTCGGAATTCGTCCGGAATCCCGTCGGGGTCATTTCATTTCTGGATGGTTTTCGGGATCCGTCCGGGATCTCGTCGGGGTCATTTGAGGACTTTTTCGGGATCATTTGGGGCTCTTCCGGCATCATTTCTGGATGGTTTTTGGGATACGTCCGGGATCTCGTCGGGGTCATTTGGGGACTTTTTCGGGATCATTTTGTGGCTCTTCCGGCATCATTTCTGGATGGTTTTCGGGATCCGTCCGGGATCTTGTCGGGGTAATTTGGGGACTTTTTCGGGATCATTTGGGGGCTCTTCCGGCATCATTTCTGGATGGCTTTCGGGATCCGTCCGGGATCTCGTCGGGGTCATTTGAGGACTTTTACGGGATCATTTGGGGGCTCTTCCGGCATCATTTCTGGATGGTTTTCGGGATCCGTCAGGGATCCCGTCGGGTCATTTCGGGACTTTTTCGCGCCTAATACGTGATCATTTGGGAACCCTTTGGGCATCATTTCTGGATGGTTTTCGGGATCCCGTCGGGGTCATTTCGATACTATTTCGCGACTAATACGGGATAATTTGGGAACCCTTTCGGCATCATTTCTGGATGGTTTTCGTGATCCGTCCGGGATCCCATCAGGGTAATTTCGGGACTATTAGGGGATCATTTGGGGACCTTTCCGGCATCATTTCTGGATAATTTTCGGGATCCGTCCGGGATGCCGACGAGGTCATTTCGGGACTATTTCGGGATCATTTGGGATACCTACCGGCATCATTTCTGGATGGTTTTTGGGATTCGTCCGGGATCCCGTCGGCGTCATTTCGGGACTTTTTCTCGACTAATACGGGATCATTTGCGGACCCTTTCGGCATCATTTCTGGATAGTTGTCGGGATCCGTTCGGGATCCCGTCACGGTCATTTCGGGACTATTATGGGTCTTTTGAGGACCTTTCCGGCATCATTTCTGGATAGTTTTCGGAATCCTTTCGGGATCCCGTCAGGGTCATTTCGGGACTTTTTCGGGATCATTTAAAGATGGTTTTCAGGATTCGTCCGGGAACCCGTCAGGGTAATTTCTGGACTTTTCCGAGACTATTTCGGGATCATTTTCGGACCTTCCCAAGATCATTTCTGGATGGATTTCGGGATCTGTCCCGGATGCCGTCAGGGTCATTTTGGGACTATTAGGTGATCATTTGAGGACCTTTCCGGCATCACTTCTGGATGGTTTTCGTTATCCGTTCAGGATCCCGTCGGAATAATTGCGGGACTTTTTCGGGATCATTTGGGGTCCCTTCCGGCATCATTTCTGGATGGTTTTGGGATTCGTCCGGCATCCGGTCGGGGTCATTTCGGGACTTTTTCTCGACTAATACGGGATCATTTGCGGGCCCTTTCGGTATCATTTCTGGATAGTTGTCGGGATCCGTTCGGGATCCCGTCAGGGTTTTTTAGGAACTATTAGGAGATCATTTGAGAACCTTTCCGGCATCATTTCTGGATAGTTTTCGGGATCCTTTCGGGGTCCCATCAGGGTCATTTCGGGACTTTTTCGGCATCATTTAAGATTGGTTTTCAGGATTCGTCCGGGATCCCGTCAGGGTAATTTCTGGACTTTTCCGAGACTATTTCGGGATCATTTTGGGACCTTCCCAAGATCATTTCTGGATGGATTTCGGGATCAGTCCGGGATGCCGTCAGGGTCATTTTGGGACTATTAGGTGATCATTTGAGGACCTTTCCGGCATCACTTCTGGATGGTTTTCGGTATCCGTTCAGGATCCCGTCGGAATCATTACGGAACTTTTTCGGGATCATTTGGGGTCCCTCCCAAGATCATTTCTGGATCGATTTCGGGATCTGTCCGGGATCCCGTCAGGGTCATTTAGGGATGCTTTCGAGATCCCGTCAGGGTCATTTCGGAACTTCTTCGGGACTGTATCGGGATCATTTATGGATGGTTACGGGATCCGTCCAGGATCCCTTAAGGGTCATTTCGGGACTATTAGGTGATCATTTGAGGACCTTTCCGGCATCACTTCTGGATGATTTTCGTTATCCGTTCGGGATCCCGTGAATCATTGCGGGACTCTTTCGGAATCATTTGAGATCCCTTCCGGCATCATTTCTGGATGGTTTTCGGGATTTGTCCGGGATCCCGTCGGGGTTATTTCGGGACGTTTTCGGGGCTAATACGGGATCATTTGGGGATCCTCTAGGGATCGTTTCGTGACCTTTTCTGTATTATTTCGGGATCATTTAGGGACCCTTCCGGCATAATTTCTTGATGGTTTGCCTGATCCATCAGGGTCATTTCGGGACCATTTTGGGATCATTTGGGGACCCTTCCGAGATCATTTCTTGATTCGTCCGGGATGCCGTAGGAGACATTTCGGGATTTTTTGTTACTTTTCCGGGATAGTTTTTGGACCCTTCCGGGATCATTTCTGGATCTGTGCGGGATCCCATCTGGGTAATTTCCGGACTATTTCGGGATCATTTTGAGATCCTTCCGGAATCATTTCTGTATGGTTTCGCGATCCGTCGTGGATCCCCTCGGAGCCATTTCGGAACTTTTTCTGGAGTATGTCGGGATAGTTTTGGGACCCTTCCTGGATATTTTCTGGATGGTTTTTGAGATCCGCCCGGGAGCCCATCAGGGTCATTTCGGAACCTTTTCGGGATCATTTTGGAACACCTTCAGGGATCATTTCTGTGCGGTTCTCTGGATACGTCTAGAATCGTGTCGTTGTCATTTCCGGTTTTTTTGGGACTATTCCAGGAACTTTTGGAGACCCTTCCGGGGCATTTCTGGATGGTTTTCGGGATCCGTCCGCGATAGCATGGGGTTCATTTCGTAGCTTTTCCTGGATAATTTCGGGATCATTTGGGATCCTATCAGGTTATCAGCTCATTTAGTTCTTTTTTTACTCAATTACAAAAATAAAATGCATTAGACAGAAAAAAAAATTTTAAACAGATAACTTGATAAGCAGGCGAATAGCCCAAATATTTAAATTTCTCCTTGCGGACGGGGCCGCGGGTAAAGGCTAGTATATTATAAATGGGAAAGTTTGGACGTTTGGATGTTTGGATGTTTGTCCAGACGTTTGCCTTTGTGACTCAATCACGCAAGAACGGCTGGACCGATTTGGATGAAATTTGGCACGCATATAGCCAATAGTCTAGAAGGATCTACTAGCTATATTTTTTTGAAAGGGGGGGATGTCCCCGCCCCCTAGGAACAGTTATAATTTAATTATTGTATTTTTTTCGTTTTGTAACTGAATCACGCCAGAACGGCTACACGGATTTTGATGAAATTTGGGACACAGACAATAGTCTACTAGCGAAATTTTTTTCGAACATGGAAAGGGGGGTGGGGTTCCCACGACCCCTTCGAACAATTACTTTTTAATAATTTTTACACATAACTTTACGTATACGGGCCTTCACCAATATTACAGACTCAATGGGTCAAATAAGTCGAGGGCTTACAAAGTGAGCAGTGGCACACCCCTCCTCTCTCCCTCTGGTCCAAAATCTATAAATTGTTATAAATCAATGTAAATTTTCTCCTAAATTAATAATTTTTGGTATCTGGCTCATACAGATCGAGATCTAAACAATTTTGGAAAAACGATCAGTGGTACTCTCCTCCTCCCGCCATCCGCCCTCCATCAATTGCTCTTATTAGCACGCTTTTATTAGCTTTACCTGTATGTTTCTTTGCAACTCTTCATTCGCTCCAACGCGCCCGCTGCCTTATTAACATGGTTTTATAATTATCTTCACCCTATTTGTAATACCGTTAGGGTCATTTGGGGAACCTTTCGGCATCATATCTGGATGGTTTTCGGGATCCGTCCGGGATCCAGTCGAGGTCATTTCGGGACTATTTCGGGATCATTTGAGGTGCCGTCCGAATTCATTTCTAGATGGTTTTCGGGATCCGCCCGGGATCCCGTCGGAGTTATTTATGGACTTTTTCTCGACTAATACGGGATCATTTGGGGACCCTTTCGGCATCATATATGGATGGTTGTCGGGATCCGTCCGGGATCCCGTCAGGGTAATTTTGGGACTTTTTCTCGACTAATACGGGATCATTTGGGGACCCTTCCGGCATCATTTCCCGATGGTTTTCGGGATCCGTCCGGGATCCCGTCAGGGTCATTTTGGGACTTTTTGTCGACTAATACGGGATCATTTGGGGACCCTTCCGGCATCATATCTGGATGGTTTTCGGGATCCGTCCGGGATCCCGTCGTAGTCATTTCTGGACATTTTCTCGACTAATACGGGATCATTTGAGGGCCCTTTCGGCACCATATCTGGATGGTTTTCGGGATCATTTCGGGACTTTTTCTCGACTAATACTGGATCACTTAAGATACCTTCTTGCATCATTTCTAGATGGTTTTTGTGATCCGTCCGGGATCCCGTCGGGGTCATTTCTGGACTTTTTCTTGACTAATACGGGATCATTTGGGGGCCCTTTCTGCATCATATCTGGATGATTTTCGGGATCCGTCCGCGATCCCGCCAGGGTCATTTCGAGACTATTTCGTAATCATTTGAGGTGCCGTCCGATATCATTTCTAGAAGGTTTTCGGGATCCGTCCGGGATCCCGTCGGGGTCATTTCGGGACTTTTTCTCGACTAATACGGGATCATTTGAGGTACCATACGGCATCATTTCTAGATGGTTTTCGGGATCCGTCCGGGATCCCGTCGGGGTCATTTTGGGACTTTTTCTCGACTAATAAAAAATTTTGGAACCCTTCCTGGATATTTTCTGGATGGCTTTTGAGATCCGTCCGTGAGCCCGTCAGGGTCATTTCGGAACTTTTCCGGGACTATTTCGGGATAATTTTGGTACCCTTCAGGGATAATTTCTGTGTGGTTCTCTGGATAAGTCTAGAATCATGTCGTCGTCATTTCGGGTTTTTTGGGAATATTCCGGGAACTTTCGGGACCCTTCCGGGGCATTTCTGGACGGTTTTCTGGATCCGTCCGCTATATCGTCGGGGTCATATCGTGGATTTTTCTGGATAATTTCGGGATTCTTTGGGGATCCTATCACGTTATCAGCACATATAGATCTTTTTTTTTTCTCAATTACAAAAATAAAATGCATTAGACAGAAAAATTTTTTTAAACAGATAACTTGATAAGCAGGCTAACGTGAATAGCCCATATATTTAATTTTCTCCTTGCGGAGGGGGCCGCGGGTAAAGGCTATATTCTATAAAAACGTGAAATTATTGGCATATGCTGATTACATTGATATCATCGGCCTAAATACCCGCGGCGTTAGTTCTGCTGACTCCAAACTTGAAAAAGAAGCGGTAAAGACGGGTTTGATGGTGAGGAGAACAAAACGAAGTACCTTCTGTCATCAAGCAAAGAGTCAGCGCATATGCACCTTGGCAACCACGCTACTGTTGCCAGTCATAATTTCGAAAGAGTAAAAGACTTCGTTTATTTGGGAACCAGAATCAACACTAGCAACAACATCAGCTCTGAAATCAGGCGAAGAATCACTCTTGCCAATAAATGCTACTTTTAACTAGATAGGCAATTGAAAAGTAAAGTCCTCTCTCGGCAAAGGAAAATCAAACTATAGGAGTCACTTATCGTACCCGTCCTGCTATATGGAGATGAAGCGGCTCTGGGAGTGTTCGAGAGAATAGTTCTTCGAAAAATTTATGGACCTCTACGCCTTTGCGATGGCGAGTACCGAAGAAGATTTAACGATGAGCTGTACGAGCTCTGCGCAGACATCAACATAGTCCAGCGAATTAAAAGGCAGCGGCTGCGCTGGTTAGGCCACGTTATGCGAATGAAAGATTACGCTCCGGCCAAGAAAGTGTTTCTATCGGAACCAGCCTATGGAAGCAGAGGTAGAGGGTCGCCCCATTCCGCTTTAAGGATTGGGTGGAAAACAATTATACTTCCTTGGTGTGACCAATTGGCGACGGTTGGCAGAGAGGAGAAGCAACTGGCGCACCTTGTTGGACGGCCATACACGTTTTAACGGTTAAGCGCCAATTAATTAAGTAAAATAAGTCGTGTAAATCTTGTACGTATTTCTTTTTGGAGACGATCGAGAACACTTTTAATTATGTGAGAAATTTCACATTCTGCGGAAAGACCAACATCTCTAGCCGATTCTCCAGGCATTTTGCGGTGCCTTCTTACACGTTTTACTATATCAATATCGCATTTTTCAAAAAGAGACTTTCGCTTTTTCTATTACTTCTTCACAGAAAGTGTCTCGAATTTCGGATAGTTCAGTCGCTAATGATTAAGATCATGATACGCTTCCTTCTCTAAAATTCATTCCCGGATCTTGTAATCTGAGCTGCACACGATCAATCCTCCTTAAGATTTCATACCAGAAACAAGCTAATGTTATGAAACTAAAATTTAGTATATTTTGGAAAGGATTGTAGCTTCGCATCTGGTGTCACTTGTTATGTGCTAATCTGCAAACTGTTCTATGTGTTCTACTACATTCTCTAGCCCATCGAGGATAACGCTAAGCGCTTGTATTCTGGCGCTGCATCGTGTATCATATTCACGTTTGACATCGTAACGTTGAACGTGAGAAAAAACATATATGCTTTCAATTATTCCAGAACCTGTCGCAAGTGTTCCGGATATATGCATGCATTTTTTAGTACAGAAAATTTTTTCCAGAAATCAATATTTTCCAGAAATCAGTTGTAATAAAAATACAAATTATCCAGGAAGTTCTGCTTTGCGAACCATTTGGCGCCCCTGTGTGTAGCGCCCGGTGCAAATGCTCCCCTTGCCTGCCCCCCACTTTCCACTTGTAGAACTCATACGTGGCGAGGATGTGTTTTCAAATACCCCTAAATTAGATCATCGATATATCCTCCGGAGATCTGACTAACTTAGAACAAAATACCATAACCTAGCGGCGAACCCTTAAAGAATGTATCGACAACATGATTTAATATCATCGTCCTCAATGCAGCCTCAACACGAAGATGTTTTGAGTATTCGTCAGATCCCTAATGAATATTATCGGAAACCTAATCACCAGGGCTGCTTGAGCCTTGTTGGGAGCAATCATTTAGGTAGACCAGTTCTTCAGTCCAATGTTTGTTTCGCTGATTTTTGGCTCAATTTTTTATTTTACACGAAATTTACCCCTAACCAGCATGTATAGGTCATCTATGTAGGCAAACACTTGGCAGCAATTGTTTTTAAAGTTGGAGTGTAGAGCATACTGAACTCAGCTCTAATCCCTCTTCGCTACGCAATGAAAATAATTCGATCGAATTCGGGACATATCTATATCATAATCACATCATAATATTGTGGCGATTTTTAGCATCACTAAGCTGTTAGTAAATAAAGGATCAACAACAGTAAAGCAAGCTGTCACTCTTGTGTACCCGAACACATCAATTTAATCCATTTACACACGTACATAAAATGCGATGAGGAGGTATCTCACACACAGATGTAGTCATCGCCGAAGTAGTTACTCACACATACACACGCATATGGCCAGTAGAAAGGCATTAACTACAAATATACGTCTATATAGGTGGTAACTAACAAGGAGATCGAATATTTCTAGAAGGTGAAACGTCAAGACCTTTGGAGAAATATGCGGACGAGAAAACAGAGAGCATAAAAGCAGTGCAAGCTGAGGAATGTTTACTCAGTTTGATTTAAACACGCTTTTGTTAAGTAAGTAATATTGAAGTACAATTATACTACCCCCAAAGTAATCTAAATAAAGACCAGTTTGCAATACTGAAAATTGGAGTGAACTATTCAACAGTTTACCCATTCGAACGTTGGCAGAAGGTTTGGAATAAGCGGAATTTCACCGAAATTCGATACAATTGGTGTCAGAAGTGGAATTGATTTATTTGTTTATTAAGTTAACGAACACAAGTTCTTACAGACTACCAATTCAAAAATTATACAGCATAATATTAACAAAATTCTTACAGGCTACTAACAATTTTCATACAATTAAAAAACAGACTACAATTAATAAATACAAAAATTTAACAAGTCAATGAAAAGCTAGCACTTACAGACTAATATAAAAGTATTGATAACTAAAAAACACACTTTAATAAATTAATAAAAACATTCTTCGACAAAGAGAAATCAAGCTCGATAAAATATGAGATCTTATTAATTTCGCTCACAGTGCGGGTAATTAATTGGGGCATTTCTCGCATAATTCGTTTACTATTTATGCCATAAAAAGGGTAAAAGCTTCTAAGTTCTCTTATGGGAACATTAAAATAAATTTTCTTAAGAAGAGCAGCACAATCTGTATCCCCATGGATGATGCAATATAATAGGTCAAAGAAAGAATAGACCTTCTCGCTTCTAAAGGTTTAAGATTTAAAAGAAGTAAACGTGCATTTTATGAGGGAAGAGGGCTAGTATATCTAAGCGACCGCAGAACAGTATTTAAGAAAAACTTTTTGAACTCGCTCAATCCTGTTAATTGCAAACTGTTGGAACGGTCGCCAAATGATAGTGGCATACTAGAGATGAGATCGTACAAATGAATTGTAGAGCAATTAAGGTGTATACGGGTCAGAGAACTCGGACCTATTATGCCGAATAAAACCAAGCATTGCATACGATTTGGCTATGATAAAGTTTACATGGCTGTTGAAAGAAAATTTGGTATCATAAACCACACCATGGTCCTTGATTTTATCAACAGTCTGCACTGGATTGTTATCAATGGTATATGAACAATTAAACTTAAAGCTCAATTTAGAGTAGGTTACGTGAAAGCATTTACTAATATTTAAAGAGAGGTGTGATCTAACGCACCAGGAATGGAGACTATTAATTTCATACTGAAGTTCGAAAATATCACGCGAAGACTTCATAAAGGAGAAAACTTTAAGATCATCAGCATACAACAGAAACCTAGCAAACGAAAAGCAAGCGCTGATGTCCTTGACGAATAGGACAAAGACCAAGGGTCCAAGAATACTGGCTTGCGGAACGCCGGAAGTCGCAACGTAATGATCGGATGATACACCATCAGTACAGACAATACACCATCTGTTAATTAAATATGATTTTAACCAATGCAGAAAAATTGAGTGAAAACCAAGACAGGAAAGTTTATGAATAAGTGATACCTTATCTAAAACTTTGGAGAAGTCAGAATAAGCACAATCTACCTGGTATCCAGATGCAAAAGCAGATATACAATACTCACTAAACTCAACTAGATTTTGTGACCGTCGAACGTCCCGCAACAAAACCATGCTACTTGGAACAAATTAGGCTCTTCACTGAAAAGTATAACTTGTCTTTTACAACACATTCAAATAACTTCGAAACAGTAGTGAGCTTTGATATAGGTCTGTAGTTACAGACATCACTCTTATTTCCAGATTTGTAGATAGGAGTTTTCGGTGCAAGTTTCCAAGCATCAATAAACTCCCCGCACTAAAGTTAATATGTCAACAGGATCTCAAGAGGCAAAACTAAGGCCGGACAACCTTTAATCAAGGCACTTGAGAGACCATCAGAATCTGTCTTGACTGATTGCTTTAATTTAGTAATAACACTTGAGATATCGTCACATGAAAATGACATTGAACCGAAATCCAGAGAAGAATTTAAATAATAAAGAAGGGGCAACATTATAAGATGCAAAATTAGCACTAAAAAAGTCCGCAAACAGGTTCAATACCGCACTAGGATTTTTAGCTACATTATCTTGGTAAAAAACAAAAGCAGGAACCGAGGAGCATGTCCTTTTAGATTTAATAAAATTCCAAAATGTTTTAGGATGGGACTTAATGTTTATCTGAAAGCTAAGAATATAGTTTTTGTAAAGAAACTTATCCAGGCAGTTAAACTCCTTTAGATACTGCTAATACTTCTCGTAAACGGATAGACTTTTGGTCTGACTAAACTTTTTGTAGTATTTCTTTCGCAAATTCCTCAATTTTTTTTAACCCTTTGTTAAAGACTGGAACATGCCTTAAGCATAGGTCGAAAAGCGTTGATATAAATACTTCATAGGATATGTTAACATCTGAGGAGGAAAAAAGATCAGCCCAGTTAATTTCCGAGAAAACATGGTTAAGGATAGACATATCGCACCGTGCAAAATTAAAAGCGATATCATCATTTATACAGGGTACACAAAACTCATAAAACTCAAATTTAAGAACAATAGTAGTATGATGCATATCCGACGGAGCAAATGGTGCATGGCATTCGGATATGTTAAAATTAATATAATATAAATATAAATATAACATTTATTTACATTGCTATTATTACACTGTTTTATTAAAATTATATAAGCATGAAATGTACACACCCAGTGATGATAAAAGTACCAAATAAAAAATAAAAAAATTATTTAAAAACAGGATACATACATACTTTCGAAAATACTTTGAAATCGAAAGCTGATATTTTTGTATTATTAAGCGCTGTACGCAGATCAAAATAGAAATTTTGCATCTTACGTTGCATGGCAATTTATACATAAATACCGCTATTATAAAAATAAAACAAAATTTATGAAACTTTTTGATACCAAAAAGATACGAGGTCCTCAGTAGTGTAATTAGGCAGCATATATGAATGCAGCTGTTTTCTTACCATTACTACAGAAACCTTTCCTCCCGATGAGAGCCACGGCTCGTGGATCAACGCCAAGTCAAGCGCTCCTCAAGGGTTAGGAGCAGTTCGCTCGATGCCACTTTACTGTGTTGGAAGTTTATCTGTACGACTCGCAGCACCCTTGCCCTTTTGGTTTAGAGAATTCGAAGACCCCCTCAGCCTCTTGTAACTGTTGTGCCGGGTGTGCGACTCGCAGCACCATTTGGCTGCTGGTCCTCTTCTAATACCTTTGTGGTGCCGTCGGCTACCTCCACCTGTCCTTGTTCTCTTTGGGTTTTGAGGTCCTTTTCGACTTCGCCCACTTCTAGCGTGTAAGGATTTGTATCCTCGGACTTCTTTTCCTGAGTCGCATGTAAATTTCTCCTATACCAAAGAACATTTTGCCAAGCTGCGTATATTGTCCTCCGCCTGCTTGTTTATTTGGAAGATGTAGAACTGATCTTCCCCCGTAGGTCGAGATACAGTAAGTACCTCCTCATCCTTTGTCGGTATGTTCTGATTCTGCAGAAGTCGAAGTGTATCCTCCGACGTCATCACGCATGGTATCCACACCTTAACTTTTGGTACCGTTGGGATTTGAGCTTTATCCACCACCTCAAACCGCGCGTTCGTGCCTTGCCTTTGGAGGTTTGGAACCACTTCTTCCAGCCATCGCAGGCTCGCGATGTTGTCGCACGCTGACATCTCACACCAGACTATTCCAGAGTACGAACGGAACAGTTATGAAGCATTAATGGCCGCTGTTGAGAGACGTTACGGAGGCGAGCATAGGAAACAGATATACCAAATTGAGTTGCAAAACCGCTACCAAAAAGCGAATGAGACTTTGCAGGAGTTGCGTCGGATGTCGAAAGGCTGGCCCATTTAGCAAATGTGGACGCAACCGTGGAATACATCTAGAGGGTAAAAATCCAGAGCTTTATAAATGGCATACGGGACGTGGTAACGAAGCGAGCTACATACGCAAGTCCAAAGCTAACATTTGCTGAAACTGTATCCCATGCACTGACTCAGGAAACAGCGTCACTTTTGAGTAAGCCCGCATACAAAGCTCATCGCGTGGAAGTAGAAAAGCCAGATTGGGTAGACATAATTTTGGAAGCACTGAAGGGATCACAACAAAAAAATGCCGGAGTTATGAAATGTTTCAAGTGCGGCAACCCAGCTCACATTCTACGTCATCGCAGCACCGGTCCTAATAGTTCCAACAATGGGGGTGGCCCCAAACGGAGAGCTGAAGGAGATGAGCAAATCTCCAAGTTTACTCAATCGTTAAACTAAAGCGAGTCATAATCTCTATCTCGCAAATTGGAAGAAGGTCCAGCAATCTTACCATAGGGAGACGTGTGGTTGGAAAGGAACGTTTACTGACTGTAGAAACGGGTGCATCTCATTCCATCTTTCGATCGGATTTAGTCAACGAGAAGATAAGACCATTGCATGGAGCAAGATTGGTTACAGCCACTGGAGTAGACACCCAGGTTCTAGGAGAAGTAGCATGTGAAGTCGCAATTGGGAACGTCACGGTACTACAGAATTTTGTAGTGACAGAAACTGTTGATGCAATCATAATTGGAGTGGACTTCTTAATCGACCAAGGCATCAAGATCGACATGCAAAGCAAGACGATGCGATATAAGAACATGGATGTGCCACTTAATTTTGGCTACGAAAAAGGCTACAGCAGTAAACAAGTGCTGATGGAGGAGAATCAGCAAATACCACCAAAATCGGAGGCGGTCATCTGGGCAAAGATTGATGGAGATTGTGGAACAAACAAATTGTGGGCTGTCGAGGCAGCAAACAAATCAACAACGAAAATACTTGTAGGAAAAACCCTGGGTACAACTAAACAAGATGGACGTATTCGGTACGAGTACTCAATGAGTTCAAGTCACCATTCAAACTGATACTATATTGGGAAGATGCCAAGAGGCTGATGTAATTATTAACTGTGAGTAGATCCAGCAAAACGTTTCAACAAGCAACATTGATCTTTCAAATGACATCACGGCATGGACGGAGGGTATAGAGGAAGACTATCAGAATAAGGCAAATCAACTGCTAATAAAGTACGCAAATATATTTGACCAAGATGGCTCCAATCCAGGGCGCACCAATATTGTGAAACATCAAATTGGCACTGGAAATGCGAGGCCGATCCGTCAAGCTCCTCGTAGTCTTTCACTGGCGAAGGGGAAAGTTGTGAGTCAAATCATACAAGAAATAAGCGACAGCTAGTCCATTGAGCTCACCGGTGGTACTTGTGAAGAAGATGGATGGAAAAATGAGGTTTTGCGTGGACTATCGGAAGTTGAATGACGTTACGAAAAAGGATAGCTACCCATTGCCAAGAATTGACGACACTCTGGACTCGCTCTCTGGTACGAAATGGTTTTCCACACTGGACTTGAAAAGCGGCTACTGGCAAGTGGAAGTGAAGGAGGAAGACAAAGAGAAAACAGCCTTCAGTGTCGGTGCTGGTCTTTGGAAATTTAATTTAATACACCAGCTACTTTTTAAAGATGTATCCAAAGTGACTGCATACCTATCTACACACATAACTCACGCGGTGTCTAAGTTGCTTAGTCTGTAACTAAGAATTTGCTGACACCGCGTATTCCTCTACTCCAACATTTTCACACGCTTTCAGCAAGTGCATTGAAGCAACTTATGAATGTGTGTACGAATGTGTATGCATACGCTTGGCTACATTACTTTTGTTATTTTGTTAGACTTAATAAGAATTAAGAGTAAATATGTATATGTTTATGTAGTAACTAAGTAGCGCATAAGAATTATGTATAAATACGCTGAAGTTTTTATTAATAAAGAAGATTCAGTATTCGGCACTCAAGTGTGCCACCTCCTTAAATAATCTTGTTTAAATATTAAGGGGTATGGTGCCTCCACCCAAATAAATAATTTAATATATTTTACACAGGTACGGAAAGGACTACATTGGAAAATATGCTTAGTATACTTAGACGACACTATCGAATTGGGAAAGAACTTTAAAGAACATCTTAAGAACTTAGAGGAAGTTTTCCAGACAATACCTGGCGCTGGTCTGAAACTAAGTGCCAAAAAGTGTTCGCTGTTTAAAAAGGAAGTAAGTTATTTGGTTCACAAGGTAACGACAGAGGGCGTCTACACTGCGAATGAAAAGATAGAGGCTGTAAAGGATTGGCCAAGACAACAGAACCTGCATGAATTGAGAAGTTTCCTTTGGCTGTGCACATATTACCGCCAATTTGTACCATGAGCTTACAAGAAAAAATAAAGCTTCTGAGTGGAAGAAGGAGCAAGAAGTGGCCCTCCAAACATTGAAAGAGTGTTTGTGCACTGCCCCAATGTTGGCATATCCGATTGCAGGAGCAACATTTATTCTAGATACAGATGCCAGTGAATATGCTATAGCAGGCGTTTTATCACAACTGGTCGACGGACAGGAGATTTCTCTGGAAAACCAGAGAAGAACTATTGCTTTACACGCAGAGAGTTGCTGGCATTGGTAGAGTGCATTAAACATTTTCACAAGTACCTCTACGGGCAGCGATTCCGCATCAGGACAGATCGCGTTGAAATGGCTCCTGCAGTTCCGTAATTCAGAAGGTCAATTGACACGGTGGATCGGGCGACTACAAAGCTATGACTTTTACATTGAGCGTCGGAAAGGTAGTACCCATGGGAATGCCGATGCAATGTCACGAAGACCATGTAATTTGGAATGCAAACACTGTTCGAAAGCTGAGGCTAAGGAAAACATCATAGATGTCCGGCTTATGACTATAATGTGTTCGGATGAATGGGCCATGGAACAACTAAGGAAGTGTCAACAAGAAGATACAGATCTGTCACATGTTATGCGAGGGCTCGAAAGAAACGAAAACCAAATAAAGAGATGTCAGCAGAGAGTCCTATTGCGAAGTCATATTGGAACGTTTTGGATACAGGATGGTCAATGTAAGAGGAAACTAGTAGTTGTTCCCAGGAAAAGGATTCCTGACGTTCTCAACGAGCTACATAATGGTCCAAGTGGCGGTCATCTGGGGATCACGAAGACGCTTGAGAAAATGAAGCAGAGATTCTATTGGGTTCTTTGCCGTCAGTCGGTCATGGAGTGGATTGCCAACTGCAAGGTTTGCAGCAGAGCGAAGGGGCCCGAATCCCCAAGTCGTGGCCAGATGAAGCAATATAACTCAGGTGCACCATTTGAAAGGATTACTATGGATATCGCAGTTCCATTTCCTACTAGCAATCGCGGAAACAAATATGTACTGGTGGTTATGGATTACTTTAGAAAATGGCCAGAGGTATACCCAATCCCAAATCATGAAGCTGAAACAGTATCAGAAGTGTTTGCAAACAATTGGGATGGAGGTGTACCAATGGAGTTATATTGTCACCAAGGCAAGAATTTTGAAGCAGCATGTGTTCCAAGAAATGTGTAAGACATTGGGCATTCGAAAAACATGGATACAGTTGTATTGCATCCTCAGTCCGTTGGTATGTTGGAACGATACAATAGAACCTTGGAGGAGCGCTTGAGGAAAGTAGTGGACAAGTTCCATAAAGAGTGGGATACATACATATCATTATTCTTGATGGCTTACCTATCGGCAGTGCATGAAACAATGGGCCAAACTCCCGCAAAGGTCATTTTTGGCAATGACCTTCGACTGTCAGCTGATTTGATGTTTGGTATAAATGCCGATTCGGAGAGAAATACCAAGAAATCCACTGGCGTCTTGGAGGAAGAGATGAAGGAAATACACGATCTTGTAAGACAACGAACCAAGATTATGAGTGACAAGATGAAAGCCAGATATGATAAAGCAATTAATTCAGAAGGCTTTCGGGAAGGAGATTTGGTGCTGTAATACAACCCACAACGAAAAAATGGTTTGTCTCCGAAATTACAGTGTAAGTGGGAAGGCCCATACAAAGTTGTAAAACGAATCAACGATGTGGTTTGCATCATACAAACCATTGGCTAACCACGAAAGAAAATGAAAGTGGTTCATTTGGACAGGCTGGCAGTGTTTAGATCGGGACGAGTCAACTTAGGTGGAATGCAGTGTGGCGAATTTTAGCATAACTAGACTGTTAGTAAATAAAGGCACAACAACAATAAGGCAAGCTGCCACTCTTGTGTACACGAACACATCAATTTAATCCATTTACACGCGTACGTAAAGGCGACGAAGAGATATTCCACACACACAGATGTAGTTATCGCCGAAGTAGTTACTCATACATACACACGGATATTACAAGTAGAAAAGCATTAACTACAAATATACATGTACATATATAGCTGGTAACCAAGCAGGAGATACAACAGTTGCAGAAGGTGAAACGTCTAGACCTTTGGAGAAATATGCGGAAGAGACAATAGATAGAATAAAAGCAGCGCAAGCTGACGAACGAGTAATCAGTTTGAGTTATATACTTGATATTGAAGTATAATTGTACTACTCCCAAAGTAATCTAAAGAAAGACCACTTTGAAATACTGAAAATTGCAGTGAAATTTTCGACAGTTTAGCGATTCGAACGTTAGCAGAAAGTTTGAAATAAGCGGAATTTCCCCGAAATTCGTTCCAATATAAAGAAAAGTGTAGTCATTTGGGTTGAAAGAAATTTTTTCGAAATCAAATTTTATAGTAAAATTATTTTTCTTGTTTCGTTCTCGATAAATTGCACTAAAGATGGCGCAACGCTGAAACCGATTTGTCTCCGTACCAAACTTGACGCGGAATGGCGGGAAATGGTTCCAATTCAAGTAATTGCTGTATATTGGAACAATTTTCCATCATTCCTTGTCAAATTTGATTTGAAAACGAACCGGGTTCGGTGTTGTGCCATCTTCAGTGCTATTTTTTGAGAACGAAAAACGAAACTAATATTTTAGCAATGCACTTGGTATTTGAGAAAAGTTTCTTTTGACACAAGTCTTCACTTTTGCACCCTATCGAAAAATCAACAACATAAAAGACAACATAACTTTCAACTAAAACCAAAAGCTTTGCCTGCAATTAAAAATACTTACCATATATTACGTATTTTGAATTCTTCTGCTCTATACGCCGTTTCGTCTGGGCTTGTATATAAATACGTGAAATTCATTCTTCGGCAGCGGAACTCCCAAGATTCGTCGAGGGTCATTCCAAGGTGCATATACCATATACCTTCGAACTGTAAATAATTAAAGCATAACGTCGCTGCGCTCATAAAAACAGTTATGTGTTTTTCAGTAACTTTTCAGGAGATCAAAAAAACTTATTTCTGGTTTTTTGCAAATGTCGTATTTTGAAATATTTTATGGAAAGTACGTTATTGATGTGTGAAGGAAAAAATCATTATTTTTAACCCATTATGACGTGATAAATATTTGCGCCGTTTTATAGCACATAGCTGCTTTCAAACATGATTCAAATTTGCAGTCGGCGGTAGGGAAATGCATGCAATTTTTGCCGTTATTCCTCATTATGATTACGGAGATTACCCCTTAAGCCCATGGGAGGTGTAGCTTCATCAATCAGACGTCTGTTGGGCTGCCCAGGTTTCTGGGTATTCAACAGAAACAGAACTGTTTGGGAGTACTCTCGCCTCATTGTGTACGTGGTGTTCTGGGGACGTAAGAAAACAGGCCGTAGCGGTTCTGAGAGCAGTATTTTGGCAGGCCTGTATTTTCTTCCAGTGAGTAACCTTTAGGCTTGGCGACCATATCGGGACGCGAAGCATGCAACCGGCCGGCCAATTACTTTGTAAGTAGTAATGAGCCTTTCTTTGTCTTTACCCCAAGTGCTGCCGGAAAGAGGTTTGGGGATTTTATTACGGCTCTGGATTTTGGGTACAATCCAAAATGTAGATCCTGATCGAACGTCACACCCAAGATTTTAGGGTGTAAGACAGTCGGTAGCGTAATGCCGATGTCGGGATCAAATAGATTATATTGCACTGTGTGGTGGGTGATAAACGCGAGACCGCGGGCATCTCCGCTCTCGCGATCTCTTCTGTGGACGTTATGTCCAGAGCAGGTCCTCAGCAGATCTTGCTGTATGTTTGGTTTTTTCGATCGCTGCAATGCGCATGTTATGCCGCTTCGTGAAATCAACTGCATATCTCCGTGATCTTCCCAGTTAACCCATAAAGTTTAACTGCAGAATTTTGAAGTGCAACGGGGTAAACGTCGTCACTCTAGGGGTAAGTGATTGGTGACTACGTCTGAGTTGAGGGAGGCCAGGATGCAATTGCTGTTGTGGCCTTGGGACTAGACTTTCCTGGGTAAGCATTTGGGTACCCGGTGTAGTTGGGTTTGCGGCCTAGCAGTATGGCGTGATAAAACCCGTCAGGGGATTGCCGTCGCTGAGACCAGAACATCTAGGAAAGTGGCATCGTCCAAGGCAGCAGCTGCATTGGACAAATGTTGCAACCATATATATTCTGTGCTGGCAAACGGTGCAAAAGGTGGTAGGGACCAAAGAATTTGTTTCTATGACCTACTCGAGTGCTAGTGCCGGAAAGAGGGGGAGAAGAAGACGGGGGCGGGGGCTGATGCTCGGCATTGCTACCGACTCTACTACAGAGATTGTAGCTATGAGGAGGAGCGATGTTGTTGTTGTTGTAGCGATAGGGTGCTCCCCGAAGGCTTTGGGGAGTGTTATCGATGTGATGGTCCTTTGCCGGATACATGTCCGGTACGCTCCGGTACCACAGCACCATTAAGGTGCTAGCCCGACCATCTCGGGAACGATTTATGTGGCCACATTAAACCTTCAGGCCATCCCAGTTCCATGAGGAGCTTGGGGTCGCCAGAGCCTCGCCTGTTAGTGAAACAGGATTCGCCGCGGATAGGTGAGGTTAACAATTGGGTTTGGAGAAGCTATATATTGCGATGGGAACCTGAAGGGTTGCGCTACACACCCCTTGAATCTGGTATTTTAGTCGCATCTTACGACAGGCATACCTACCGCGGATATATTCTGACCCCCTTACCCATCGGGGGAGGAGCGATCGTATGAGCTGGTGGCGCCATGGGGCCAGAGCCGCAGTGGTTACTTGTTATGGCTTGCTGAGAAGCGGGGCAGCTAGAAGGAAGTGGACGCAGACTACGGGACTCCCTTGGGCGTAATCAGCAAAGAGCCAAATTTATAAAAGTTATGAAGGCTTCGGGTTTTGGGCTCTAGCCCAGAACATCCTGTCCGATGCAACCATCTCTTGCACGTGACACATTGACAAGAGTGTGGCCGTCCTAAAAAGGTTATTTTCCGGCAAACGCAGCAAAACCATTTCTCTGCACCGGGGTCAGGTACAGGTCCTGGATTGGGTTCGATACCCTCCCGGAGCAGGAGAATATTGCGCAGTCACGCTGCAAGGATCTGCTGGGAGGATGACAATTTGTGGGAGGGACGCAACAAATTAAATGGGGTTACACTGAATTGGTCGGGAAAAATCCTGAGTCGCTCCGGTTCATAGAACCTGCTGCCTTGGGAATCGAGATGGTTTGTAATTATTTTTTACATTGAAATCAAAGCACTTTCGCCAGCGATTCAAAAAAATTATAAGCTAGTGAGTAAGTACATAACCGTTTTTCAGAGTACTTCTAGTACTGTGAGCACATAGTTGTATTCATTCACTTCTAAACCAAAAGAGATATAAAAAAACTGCATATGCAGAAATGTGGACTCTATATAGTGATAATAAAATATGCAATAAAAAAAATTTTAAGAAAAACACATAACTGTTTTCGTTAGCGCAGCGACGATAAGCTTTTAAAATGGCTTTAAAGTCTATACATAGTACTATAAAATTGGCCTAGCTATATACATAGAGCTGACACTTAATTTATTTAAGTTTATAAAACTTCATACTCACATCTGCTCTGTTGACGCTTTGCAAATGTTGTATATCTGTTCGACACGAACCTGGCTTTCGACCTTGTCCGGCCACCAAATATGATGATGTCAAAAAAATTAAAACTAACAAAGGGGAACTGAAAAAAAAAATGAAATTAATTAAAAAACAAGTAAGGAAGGCTAAGTTCGGGTGTAACCGAATATTACATACTCAGCTGAGAGCTTTGGAGACAAAATAAAGTAAAATCACCATGTAGGAAAATGAACCTAGGGTAACCCTGGAATGTGTTTTTATGACATGGGTATCAAATGAAAGGTGTTCATGATTATTTAAAACGTAGTGGGCCTTAGTTCTATAGGTGGACGCCTTTTCGAGATATCGCCATAAAGGTGGACTAAGGTAACCCAGAACATCATTTGTCGGGTACCGCTAATTTATTTATATATGTAATACCACGAACAGTATTCCTGCCCTGATTCCAAAGGCTTTTGATTTCGCCCTGCAGAACTTTTTTATTTTCTTCTACTTAATATTGTAGGTGTCTCACACCCATTTTACAAAGTTTTTTTCTAAAGTTATATTTTGCGTCAATAAACCAATCCAATTACCATGTTTCATCTCTTTATTCATATTTGGTATGGAATTATGGAATTTTTCGTAATTTTCGATATCGAAAAAGTGGGCGTGGTCATAGTCGTATTTCGGCCATTTCTATACCAAGATAAAGTGAGTTCAGATAAGTGCGTGGACTAAGCTTAGTAAAGATATATCGATTTTTGGTCAAGTTATCGTGTTAACGGCCGAGCGGAAGGGAAGGACGGTCGACTATGTATAAAAAATGGGCGTGTCTTCAACCGATTTCGCCCATTTTCATAGAAAACAGTTATCGTCATGGAATCCATGCCAATACTAAATTTCAAAATGATTGGTAAATTTTTGTTCGACTTATGGCATTAAAAGTATTCTAGACAAATTAAATGAAAAAGGGCGGAGCCACGCCCGTTTTGAAATTTTCTTTTAGTTTTGTATTTTGTTGCACCATATCATTACTGGAGTTGAATGTTGATATAATTTACTTATATACTCTAAAGATATTAAATTATAATTTGACTTTTAAACATTTTTTTTTTATAGTGGGCGTGTTCGTCATCCGATTTTGTTAATTTTTATTTGGCAAACATTTTGGCAAAATATTTAAATAACCTTCTTTAAAAAGTGGCCATTGCCACGTCCAATGCCCAAAATTTTACTAATTTTCTATTCTGCTGTCATAAGGTCAATCCACCCATCAAATTTCATCGCTCTATCCGTCTTTGATAACGAATTATCGCACTTTTTCGGTTTTTCGAAATTTTCGATATCGAAAAAGGGGGCGTGGTTATAGTCCGATTTCATTCATTGTAAATATCGATCTGAGATGAGTGCCCAGGAACCTACATACCAAATTTCATCAAGATTCCTCAAAATTTACTCAAGTTATCGTGTTCACGGAGAGACAGACGGACTGACGGACGGGCGGACGGACATGGCTAAATGGATTTCTTTTTTCGCCCAGATCATTTTGATATATAGAAGTCTATATCTATCTAGATTAGTTTATGCCGGTACGGGGTACCGTTATGCGAACAAAATTAATATACTCTGTGAGCTCTGCTCAGTTGAGTATAACAAGTAAAGGTGTCTAAGTTCGGGTGTAACCGAACATTATATACTTAGCGTGAGCTTCAATTGTACATTTCATTTCAGATAAATTACTTTTCTACATAACACGTGGCTCCGCCCGTTTAAAAAATATCTCCCCATTTCCTCGTATAATAAAACTTGATAAGTGAAATAGCATTGATTCAAAACTATTTTTTGCTAAGTTATAGCTTATTATTCTAGTCTACGACCCTTTTAAGCTTATTTTATATCTAAGCTGCCGTAGTCTTTAACTGATCCCGTCCATTTTTACTAGACATATTTTCTGCTATAAGGAAAATACGTGTACACAATTTTGTTACGATATGTTAATTTTTCTTCGAGTTATGGCTCCCGAAACAGAAAATGGCTTAGTCATAAAAGGGGCGCTACCACGCCCATTTTTTTAAATTTGAAGTTTTTCCTATTGATTGTTATAAATCTGCTTGAGAAATGAAATGCCATTATATAAAGTTCTTTTGCACAAAGATATAACTTATTTTATTCGTCCACGACCCTTTTAAAAATATTTTATATGAAAGTGGGCGTGGTCTTTAAAAGATTTCGTTAATTTTTCTTCAAAGCATTCCTTATAGTAAAGGCAACCTCTCTGCCGAATTTTGTTACGATAGGTTTAATGATTTTTGGTTTAGGAATAATAATATTTATAAAATTGATTTTATCACAAGTGAACGGTGCCACGCCCAATTGAAAACATTTTTCCAAATTTTTATCAAGAGTCTCAATATCAGTCCCATTTCAAATTTCAACATTCTAGGTGTATTATTTACTAAATCATCAGGTTTTTTGTGTTTTCCAAAATTATATATATGTATATAAAAAATGGGCGTGGTTATCATTCGATTTCGCTCATTTTCTATACCTATTCTGGGTCCAGATAAACTAGTGTGTCAAATTTGGTGAAGATATCTCAATATTTACTCAAGTTATCGTGCTAGCGGACGGACGGACGGGCGGAGAGTTTGCCGGCATCAGTTCTGCATGGCTTTCGGGATCAATCTGGGATCCCGTCAAGGTCATTTCGGGATCAATCAGGGACTTTTTAAGGATCATATCTGGATGGTTTCTGGGATCCGTCCGGGATTATTTCGGGATTATTTGCGGATCCTTTCGGGATCATTTCTGTGTGGTTTTCGGAATCCGTCTGGGATCCCGACGGGGTAATTTCGTGACTTTTTCTGGACTATTTCAAGATCATTTGAGCACCCTTCTGAGATCATTTCAGGATCTGTCCGGGATACCATAAAGGTCATTTCGGAAAATTTTTAGCACTATTTCGGGAACATTTGAGGATGGCTCCTGTATCATTTCTTGATGGCTTTCGGGCTCCGTCTGGGATCCCGTCAGAGCAATTTCGGGAATTTTTTGAGACTATTTCGGGATCATTTGAGGACCCTTCTGGCATCATTTCTAGATGGTTTTCGACATCTGTCCGGGATCCCGTCAGGGTCATTTCGGGACTTTTTCGGGACTTATTCGGGACTTTCGGGATATTTTCGGGACCATTCACACAAAGTACCAACTTATTTTTATACTCAGCGTGCTTTGCACACAGAGTATATTAACTCTGATTGAATAACGGTTGGTTGTACAGGTATAAAGGAATCGAGAAAGATATACACTTCCATATATCAAAATCGTCAGTATCGAAAAAAAATTTGATTGAGCCATCATGAAATGACCCGACGGGATTCCGTAAACCGTCACGAAAGTATCACCGAAGGGTCCCCAAATGAACCCGAAAAAGTCCCGAAAAGACCCGGACGGATCCCGAAAACTATCCAGAAATGATTCCGTAAGAGTCCAAAATGATCCCGAAAAGACCCTGACTAGTACCTGGACGGATCACGTAAATCATCCAGAAATTATACCGGAAGAGTCCCCAAAAGATCCCGGAATAGTCCCGAAATGATCCCACATGTATCCCGAAAACTATCCACAAATGATAGCGAAAAAGTCCCAAAATGACCCTACGGGATCCCGGACGGATCGCGAAAATCATCCAGAAATTATCCCGGAAGGATCCCCAAATGATCCCGAAATAGGCCCGAAAGAGTTCCGAAATGATCCTGACGGGATCCCGAAAGTCGTCCAGAAATGATACCAGAAGTATCCCCAGATGATCCCGAAAAAGACCCGAAATAACTCCGACGGGATTCCGGACGCATCCCGAAAGTCGTCCAGAAATTATACCGGAAGAGTCCCCAATGATCCCGAAATAGTTCCGAAATAACCCTCACGTGATCCAGAAATGCTCTCGGAGGGATACCGAAAATGACCCAAAATAACCCCGGCGGGATCTTAGATGTATTCCGAAAACTATCCAGAAATGATCGCGAAAAATTCCCGAAATGAGCCTGACGGGATCCCGGACGGATCGTAAAAATCATCCTGAAATGATGCCGGAAGGGTCCCAAAATAGTTCCGAAAAAGCCCCGAAACTACCCTAGCGGAATCCCGAAAACCATCCGGAAATGATCCCGGTAGGATCCCCAAATGATCCCGAAATAGTCCCGAAAAAAATCCCGCAATGACCCTGGCGAGATCTCGAAAGTTTTCCAGAAACAATACCGGAAGGATCCCCAGAGGATCCCGAAAAAGTCCCGAAATAACTCCGACGGGTTGCCGGACGCATCCCGAAAATATTTCAGAAATTATACCGGAAGGGTAGGGGGTAGGATGTCACTGCGCACTTTATAAGCCCTCGACTTATTTGACCCATTGAGTTTGTAATATTGGTGAAGGTCAATATACGTAAAGTATTCGCCAGTAAACTATTGTCTCTGTCCTAAATCCGTGTAGCCATTCTGGCGTGATTCAGTCACAAAGACCAAAAAATACAATAATTAAATTATAACGGGGGGACTTCCCACCCGCCCACCTTTTCAAAAAAATATAGCTAGTAGATCCTTCTAGACTATTGGCTACATGTGTGGAAATTTCATCCAAATCTGTCTGTTCGTGCGTTATTGAGTCACAAAGACAAACGTCTGGACAAACATCCAAACATAAAAACATCCAAACTTTCATATTTATAATATACATTAGATTAGACTAGATTAGATTAGATATTAGATTAGATTAGATATTAGATATTTTCCACCGATCTCCATGATTTTTTCAGACAACAATATATGCTATATATGTGAGCATTTGATGAAATTTGAAGCTTCTAACTGATAAAATGGGGCTGAAATTGCGAAAAGTTTCTTATCTGAAAAATCGGTTGTATGAGATATATACTATATATACAACCGATCTCTATCATTTATTCACACAGCAGCATTTGTTGAAATTTGAAGCCTCTAGCTCTTAAAATGGGGCAGTAATTACGAAAAGTTTCCTATCTGAACAATCGGTTGTGGGAGATATGTGCTATATATACGACCGATCTCATCCATTTATTCAGACAACAATATGTGCAATATACGAAAGCATATGGTGAAGTTTGAAGCTTCAATCTGATAAATTGAGGAAGATATGACAAAAATCCTCTTTTTCTGAAAAATTGGTTGCATGGAGGATATATGTTATAGTGGTCCGAACAGGCCGGTTCCAACAAATGTCTAATCGGACACCTAAATACACCCGCTCACGAAATTTTATTAAGATATCTCAAAAATTGAGGGACCAGTTTGCACACAAACAGACAGACGGACAGGCGAACAGACGGACATGGCTAAAACAACTCAGCTCTTCATCTTATTTGTTTCGGTATACCTAGTGGTGGGTCTACCTATTTTCTTTTCAGAACTTACAATTTTAGGATTCGTGCCGAAATTAATATACTATTTCATTTTCATGAAAGGTATAAAAGATAGTGAGGTTCGACCCAAAGGAGAGCGCGAGCGTGAACGCAATATCCGCTTGCCTCCTTGCGACACCGAAGTATTTAAGGGCGATTACCTATCTTGTCCAACTTTCCAGGACATGTTCACGGCCATATATATCAACAAGAGTCCGCTTAATGCCGAGAGGTTGTATTACCTCATTCAAAAGACTGAGGGGGAAGCAAAGGAAATTGTTCTAAAGTACCAACTCACAAACGACGTTTTCACCACAGCATGGAAGAATTTAACTGACAGGTACGCAAACTAAAGTATCCTGATCAACACCCAACTAAAGATTTTATTTAGTTTAAAAAAATTTTGAGTGAGTGTGGTAACTCGACGCAACGCGAGATCAATAACTGTATCGCGTACCTTAAAACGCTCAGATCGACATCTCAAACTGGGATGCCATCATTACTTACCTATGCTCGAACAAGCTGCCAGAAAGTACCTTAGCTCTCTGGGAGCAGACAGTCGCCAATAAGACAAAAGTCTCCAAGTGGAAAGAAATGGACAAATTCTTCCCATAGATTCCAGGCACTGGAAACTGTTTCAGGCATTACCGGTAGCGATATTAGTAAAGCCCCTAAACAGCAGAACGGTAGACAGTCTACCGATCCTTCGCGCCGAAATCTTGGCGCCTTTCAAAGAAGCGTGGCCAAGCGCGCGTGCAGTATGTGCAAGTCCAACGAGCCCAAACTCATGTCCGATATCAGATTACACTTTATTAAAAGTAACAACACTTGTATCAAGTGCCTCTCGTCGGGACATACTGTCTCTAAGTGTACTAGCTCATATAACTACAGCATTTGCCACCTACGACATCACACGCTCCTACATATTCAGGCAATTGCATCAACACCTGCGGGTAGGCCAAAAGGATCATACCCCAATGACAACATCCCAAGCACTTCGGCCGAAGCAATGCAGAGGCGTGATGCGGCAAATAAGCACAACAACAATGTCAATAATGTCACATCATGTTTCTCAGCTTCCAATATAAAATACGGAAGCCTTACTAGGTACAGCACACGCCAACGTATTTTACAATAATACAAATTTTTCGGCGCGTGCCTTAAATGATTCTGGGCCCGAATGCACCTTTATTACAGAAAGGCTCAAAGGCCGTATCAACTTGCCGCCTACTAGGCTGTCACTGGTATCACTAATCAGGTTTCCGCGAAAGTAAAACTTCCCAACCTGTCAGGCAAATCCAACCGCATTACAAGCTTTCCCTAATATCATATTAGCGGACAAACGGTTCTTTATTAACGAATCAGTCGACCTTATTTTAGACGGTGACATTTACTTCCAAATCATGTTAGGGGGTATCAAAAAAGATAATCTAGGGACTCTCATCGTCCAAGAGACCGTATTTGGCTGCATCTGTTTCTCTACGAAGGCCATCCATGTGGAACGGAACTAACTTCGTCGGGGCAGCTCGGGCGCTTAGAGCAGAATTTAAGGCATTATTAACCGATGCCCGCCTCAAGATCCTAGCTCTTCACTCCCACCAAGAAATAGCGTGGCTTTTTATCCCTGCTGCGGCTGCTCACATGGGAGGGGGGGGGGGGGGGGGGGCTGTGTGGAAATCAAAAGTTTCACAAAAAATGTCATGAAAATATCTCAAAACTCCAAATAAACATTCCAGGACTTTGCCACGCTATTGCGCAGAATGAAGTATTGATAAAGTCGATATGGAACCACTAACGCCTGGGCATTTCCTAATTGTAGGGCACTACTTGCTCCTCTACAACCCGATGCCAGCGAAAACCCACCATCGGTCATCAACCTAATCGAACTCCAAAAACAAATATGACAATAGGGGATTTGATGAGCATAAAGGAAGACAACCTGCCCCCGAATGAATGGAGACTGGACAGGGTGGTCAAAGTCCACCTTGGCTACGACGACCGAATTCAAGTGGTAGCAATCATGACCGCTCGAGGCCCTCGTCAAACTGATACGCTCCCTCCTGGCAATGAAGGAGAGGACCCTACAAAAGCACAATAATTATCTTAACTGTAACCGGAATTCCACTTCGCAAAATCGCAAAAAAACAAGTAAGGACGGGACTGTCTTCGGCTGTGCCGAAGACTTCATACCTTTCATGAATGGGGTTGAACAATAATCTTATCCCATTCGTAATCTCCAAATAATCGGCTTTATAAGATAAGAAATATATAGTGAACAGATGTACATACCTAAGCGATTTTTAAGGTAAATATAAAATATAACAAGTAAAGGTGTCTAAGTTCGGGTGTAACCGATCATTATATACTCAGCGTGTGCTTTAAGTGTACATTTCATTTCAGATAAATTACTTGTCTACATAACACGTGGCACCGCCCGTTTAAAAAAAATGTTTCCCCATTTCCTCTTACAATAAAACTTGATAAGTGAAATATCATTGATTCAAAACTATTTTTTGCTAAGTTATAGCTTATTATTCTAGTCTACGACCCCTTTAAACTTGTTTTATATCTAACTTGCCGTGGTATTTAACCGATCCCGTTCATTTTTTACTAGGAATATTTTCTGCTATAAGGAAAATACGTGTTTCAGTACGAGTGGGAGTGGACTTCTGAGTTGACCATGACATCATCATCGATATGCAGAGAAGGATTATGCGCTATGAGAACCAGGATGTGCCACTTAACTTCAGTTTGGAGAAAGGGTGCAGCAGTAAGCGAGAGCTGGTGGAGGAGACTCAACAAAGACCACGAAAGTCAAAGGTAAAGGTTAATGGAACGAATGGGCCAAATAAAGAAAAATCAAAGATATCTGCAAGAGAAACACTGGCATTGGCAAAACCAAATGGACGCATTAAAACGAAGGAAAGAATTTGAACTGTCAAGACTATACTGAGGATGCAAAGTCAATCCGTCAAGATAAAGCTCTGCGAAGTAGTTCATTCGCCAAACAACAGAGTGTGACGGAACGGTTCAGGATAATGAGTAGTAGGATGAAACACAGGTACAAGAATAATAATTCGGAAGGTTTCCTGGAGGGAGATTTGGTACTGCTATACAACCCTCACCGGCGGAAAGGTGCTCCATCCAAATTTTGGTGCAATTTGGGAGGCCCGTACAGAGTTGTGAAGAGGATCAGTGATGTCATCTACCGAATACAAACAATTGGGAAACCACGAAATAGAAGGGTGTTCACTTGGAGAGGCTAGCAGCGGTTAGATCGAGAGATTTGTCTGATCGGGACGATCAGACTTAGGTAGAGGGCAGTGTGACGAATATTAGTATCACTAAGCAATACTACCATCACTAAGCCGATAATAAGCAGTATGTATGTGAACAAATCAATCATCATGTACACCCAAGGCAGCGGAGGGATACTCACCATTAGCTGAAGTAGTACTCACATATGGCATGTGGCTATGCGAGAGACTATAAACTACAAATATACATGTACATATATGGTTGATAACCAGGCGTGAAGTTCTCGAAGTTACTAGGCCTTAGTAGAAATGGGTGAACGTGCAACAGAGAGTATAAAAGCAGCGAAAGCTGAGTAGTCAGTAACCAGTTTGATTTAAACACGCTATCAGTTGCGAAGTGGAGTATAATTGTGAAGTATAATTGTACTACTCCCAAAGTAATCTAATAAAGGCCATCATGCTTTACTAAATATTGGAGTTTCACTAAATTCGTTACAATATTTACATAAATTATACGACGGAGAATTAACGAGTGGAACTCCCTCTTTAAGGATTTTCAACAAACCATACAACCTAGGCGTATTTGCAGTTTTACTGAGGAGACTATATTTTTCTTTTATATTTATCACATTTTTTTAAAAATTTTTTCTACAATTTCATTATTCTTGTCCTGTAACTTGTTTGTGAGGTCGCGTTTCAAGACCCGATATGAGGAAATATCGTTTATCATTTCCTGTAAAATCTTATCATAATCAGATTTTTCCATCAGAACTGTTACGTTGCCCTTGTCAGGGTTCAGGACTAATAGTTCTTTATTGTTTTTTAAGAACTTCTTAGCCGACTGAAAATCTGGTGATTGTGGACACCGCCTCGAGCGAACCCGCAACCGCCAAAAAAAATCTCGAGGACCCGTGCAACACCTTGAGTGGACATGAGGCTCCGGATGTCGAGAGCGATACAGTCTCGGTATCTGAGATTGCGGGCGAGTTCTTTACTAGCATGGACGAGCAACTTCTGTTGAAATCCGATCCGTCGGATGCTGAATTCGACGATACTATCGTGGAGGAGGATACGACGGTGCGGATCAGCGGAGGATGGACATCGATGCTGAAACCGACCATTAGCGAGCGCGCAGGTACTGCATATAAACCTGCACCACTCCAAGGCAGCTTCGGCTGCGCTAATATTACGCCACAGCACAACATATGAGGACGTCGTTCTAGCCCAGGAGCCTTGGGTCGTTGGCAGCAAGGTCTGTGTGATCTGTTGTCATGGCAAGAATACTGTTCGTACATATATAAATAAATTAGCGGTACCCGACAAATGATGTTCTGGGTCTCCCTGGTCCACATTTTGGTCGATATCTTGAAAACGCCTTCACATATAAAACTAAAGGCCACTTCCTTTGAAAACCCCCATTTATACCTTTAATTTGATACCCATAACGTACAAACACATTCTTGAGTCACCCCTGGTTCACCTTATTGCGAAATAAGGCCCTCTCCCTTTTAAAATAATCATTACCACCTCTCATTTGATACCCATGCCATACAAACACATTCCAGGGTTACCCTAGGTTCATTTTCCTAAATGTTGATTTTCCCTTATTTTGTCTTAACCTTGCTTGTTTTATTAAAAACTTTTGATTTGATCGTCTAATGTATAATACACGAAACACTAGTAAGAATGCCATTTGTGGAGTTAGGCACTTTTGATATGTGTGGACTCATATTTAAAACAGAGAAAATATAGTACTTTCACAATCATTGTGTACAATACAAAGTGTGTCAACTAAGGGATAAATGTCAAAATTCAAACAGCCTCGCTCGCAAATCTCAGGTCTAGAATTGCTTTTTTTTGGTACGTAAGAGTACTTTAAGCTGAGTTGCATTTGATAGTTAAATAAAACTTTGTAGTAGATGAAACAGTTGCATATATTCCTACGGAAATATAAATAATAGAAGACTTGCAGCCTCCAAGAATGCGGAAACATACGGAAAGAAAAATATATTTAAATTAGAGTCAAAAAAGTCTAGAGAAACTTAACAAAATATAAAGTGCCACACGTGTAACATTGTTGTTTTTATACTCAGTTGAGCAGAGCTCACAGAGTATATTAACTTTGATTGGATAACGGTTGGTTTTACAGGTATAAAGGAATCGAGATAGATATAGACTTCCATATATCAAAATCATCAGTATCGAAAAAAAATTTGATTGAGCCATACGTCCGTCTGTCCGTTTTGAGGTATCTCATCTGATATGTAGGTTCCTGGGCACTCATCTCAGATCGATATTTAAAATGAACGATATCGAACTATAACCACGCCCACTTTTTCGATATCGAAAATTTCGAAAACCCGAAAAAGTTCGATAATTCATTACCAAAGACGAATAAAGCGATGAAACTTGGTAGGTGAGTTGAACTTATGACGCAGATTAGAAAATTAGTAAAATTTTGGACAATAGGCGTGGCACCGCCCACTTTTAAAAGAAGGTAATTTTAATATTTTGTAAGCTGTAATTTGGCAGTCGTTGAAGAACGGAGAACGGCCACGCCCACTTAAAAAAAATTATCTGAACTCACTTTGTATTGGTGTAAAATATGGCCGAAATCCGGTTATGACACGCCCACTTTTTCGATATCGAAATTTTCGAAAAATGAAAAAATTCCATAATTCTATACCAAATACGAAAAAAGGGATGAAACATGGTAATTGGATTGGTTTATTGGCGCAAAATATAACTTTAGAAAAAAGCTTTGTAAAATGGGTGTGACACCTACCATATTAAGTAGAAGAAAATGAAAAAGTTCTGCAGGGCGAAATCAAAAGCCCTTAGAATCTTGGCAGGAATACTGTTCGTGGTATTACATATATAAATAAATTAGCGGTACCCGACAGATAATGTTCTGGGTCACCCTGGTCCACATTTTGGTCAATATCTCGAAAACACCTTCACATATACAACTACCACCACTCCCTTTTAAAATACTCATTAACACCTTTTATTTGCTACTACCCATATCATACAAACAAATTATAGAGTCACCCCTGGTCCACCGTTATGGCGATATTTTGAAAAGGCGTCCACCTATAGAACTAAGGCCCACGCCCTTTTAAAATACACATTAACACATTTCATTTGATACCCATATCGTACAAACAAATTCTAGAGTCACCCCTAGTCCACCTTTATGGCGATATCTTGAAAAGGCGTCCACCTATAGAACTAAGGCCCACGCCCTTTTAAAATACACATTAACACATTTCATTTGATACCCATATCGTACAAACAAGTTCTAGAGTCACCCCAGGTCCACCTTTATAGCGATATCTTGAAAAGGCGTCCACCTATAGAACTAAGGCCCACGCCCTTTTAAAATACACATTAACACATTTCATTTGATACCCATATCGTACAAACAAATTCTCGAGTAAGGCCTGGTCCACCTTTATGGATATATCTCGAAAAGGCGTCCACCTAGAGAACTAAGGCCCACTCCCTTTTAAAATACTCATTAATACCTTCCATTTGATACACATTTCATACAAACACATTCCAGGGTTACTCTAGGTTCATTTTCCTACATGGTGATTTTCCCTTATTTTGTCTCCATAGCTCTCATCTGAGTATGTAATGTTCGCTTGCACCCGAACACAAATATAAAGAACTTGGGTACAGAAATTCAGAAATCCTAGAAAATGTTTTACCGACTTACTTTGCTGTTGTGTTTGAAAAGTTTTTCACAATAATTAGAAAAACTATATGTTTTCTATGTTTTTTATACAAATGAAAGTGCAAAAGTGTGTTCCTGCGAAAGCATAGACTAGAGAAAAATTTTAAGTTTTGCAATTATTTGCAAAAAATCTCTGTTTGGACCATTCCCCATATAAATTATCGGAACAAAGAAAAATTCAAAACGCTACAGTTAACGATCGCCTAAATATCTGCTTAGAGGCCAAAATTCCGTCAAATTATTTATGAAATGAGTTTATATCGCCGTAGTAACTGCAAAACGTATCGAATTAGTTACTTTCTGGTGATAGACGATAAAATTATCTAAAAATATCTGGAAGGAAAACTTTGCAAAGGCATACATAGATATGTTTTTCAACCGACTGCAGAAATAAATCACCAATTTGATAACGTGGCCGAATCGATCCCCTCGGTATTTTAAAATTTAGTTTGCGTGTGAACGCATTGAATGTAGCCAATAGCCTATTAGAAATCAGATTCAGCGCGCTCAATAAAGTTATGTTAGCTGGTTGTGTTAACTAGCTGGTCTGTGAGGACCCCAAATATACTATATGCGTCCATTGTGTTTGTTTAACGACCAAACTGAGAAATAATATTTAAAAGCAGGACCTATCTTATAAAATAAGTTCGTCCTTTTGATAAAGCTTTCTAGGACCTATGCCACTAACTATACTATATCTGATTTAAATAAAGGAAAAATTCAAAAACAGGATGTACATATATATTTCTCTAAATTTAAACCAAAGGACATATAGCAGTATGTGCTTTACTAATATATCGATTTGACTCTTAAAATATCTTTTAATTTGCGATACTATTTTTTTCTGAAAGGATAATATAATTTAGTTACTTACTTAGCAATCAGATGTTTCAGCATTTTGTAAAGTATTAGCTTGAAGAAATTACAACAAAATATCACTTACGTCTTCAACACTAAAACTGACAATGTGATATTAAAATTTTTCACACCTTTTATACTTGCAATCTATGCCGATTTTTTCAGCGAAATTTCCACACACACACAAAACACATTATACCATTCCAAATAACAAAACAAAAACAGAAAGTAGCCTAAGTTCGGGTAACATTGTATATACCCTACAGAAAAAATTAGAGACAATCACGCAAAGCGACAGTTTCGCAATAGATTTAGGTCCGTCCCTTTTTTCTAAGATACATATACAAATTGGCGGCCATCGTGGCGTGATGGTAGCGTGCTCCGCCTACCACACCTTATGCCCTGGGTTCCCATCCCTGGCAAAGCAACATCAAAATTTTAGAAATAAGGTTTTTCAATTAGAAGACAATTTTTCTAAGCGGGGTCGCCCCTCGGCAGTGTTTGGGAAGCGCTCCGAGTATATTTCTGCCATGAAAAGCTCTCAGTGAAAACTCATCTGCCTGCAGATGCCGTTCAGAGTCGGCATAAAACAAGTAGGTCCCGTCCGGCCAATTTGTAGAGAAAATCAAGAGGAGCACGACGCATATTAGAAGAGAAGCTCGGCCTTAGATCTCTTCGGAGGTTATCGCGCCTTACATTTATTTTGTTTACATATACAAATTTCTATTTTCTACATACTCGCGTCTCTGTTATGTGCATTTCCTAATATAGTGTAAAAAAAGTTAACTGTTTGGCCAATTTTCGTGTATTCACAAAAGATGTTTTGTTCTACTTATCGATTTAACCCTTGGTAGGTCACCCTGTGTTGGTGAAAACATAAGTGTCAAATGAATCTATCTGATAGGTAGCTATCCTCCAGATAAGATCTACCTTAGCTGGAGATGGTAAAAAGGCCCTTAATGACTACCTCCGAACTGCTGCTAATCGGATGAATATCGGGAGACTGAACCAATTATGAATGCTTTAAAAGTGTCTACACTGAACTTGCCTTTTGAACGCGTCGTTAACTAACTCAGTCGCAGGTGGTTTTGAAATAGTCGCAGCCTTTAATTAATTTATTTAAATATATAAACCTAGCTCGACCCTAAGCGCTACTGGTACAAGTGTGAGTACTAAATGTCACGCTCTTCATCCGATTTGTACCCGTTCAGCACCGTTCGTTTTTTCTGCTGGGTATTCATTTTTGTTCTAAAACTTATTGATTTTTATAATTCAGTAACACACAATACTACTTTAGTTTCCGTAAAGTGCTTTGAAAACGCAATTATAAGCTACAAAATATAATTATTTACCTTTAAGAGACACGTTTTTGCATATATTGATAATGAGCCAAGCAAGCAGAACATAAAAAGTTCTAAAAAGTAAAAAAAATCAATTTTCATATCATTTATCTATAAATATAAGCAGACCTGGCATACGTTGTTCTGTCTTAACTTTGATCTATCTACATAAGCTTTTGTCTCAAAATCTTCCTCCCCATTTTCCTTGTCCTTTTATTCACTCGTCCCTCTGTTTTTCTCTTTCTATACGTCCCTTTCTCCTTCTCCGTATTTTCTTCTCTATCTTCGTCGAACTCCATATCTTTCTCAGTTTCTTTCTCCGTCATTCTTTTCTCTCTATAGTTCTTATTCTTCACCATCCCTTATTCCCAGCCCCAGTTCCAGTTACAGTCCCAGCCCCAGTCAAAGCCCAAGTCCCCGCCGGAGTCCCTGTCCCAGTCCCTGGTCCGCTCCCCGGAAAAAGTCTCGTAAATACTAATCCAGACAAAGGGCTGCTTAAATACCTAATTTCAGGCAAATCGAACCGTGAATAGAATTAGTTGGAATGGATCGTTCCCGGGTCCCCTTTCCAGGAAGGGATTTGATAGGAATCCTCTTGAGTTTGCGATGAAGCGACCCTGCAAATTTGATCAAAATCGGGGAATGATTTCGGAGTACATAAGTTGTATGCAAACATACATCCTTCTTTATAAGTATATTTAACCTCTAACCATTTATGTTGCGGGAACCGAACATTTTGCAAATTTCCCCACCACTATAATATATACCTTCAAATTATATCGAAAATGCCAATCTAATCTAGCTTAGCTTTGAAATGCAGAAAACCGTTTTAAAATCGGAGCACTCTGTGTGAAGTGATGGGCCTACAATGACATTAGCGACTTTATTTTAAAAGATTTATATATGGATATAGATATATCATAAATTAAAGTCGGAGAGATGTAATCTGATACAATACTAAACGTATTGGATTGTAACTTGCTTTAAAAAAAATCTTAAATGTAGCTCTATGAAATAGCTACATAAAAGAAAAATGAGCCTTACAATTTTTATACTCAGTTGAGCAGAGCTCACAGAGTGTATTAAGTTTGATTGGATAACGGTTGGTTGTACATATATAAAGGAATCGAGATAGATATAGACTTCCATATATCAAAATAATCAGGATCGAAAAAAAATTTGATTGAGCCATGTCCGTCCGTCCGTCCGTCCGTTAACACGATAACTTGAGTAAATTTTGAGGTATCTTGATGAAATTTGGTATGTAGGTTCTTGAGCACTCATCTCAGATCGCTATTTAAAATGAACGATATCGGACTATAACCACGCCCACTTTTTCGATATCGAAAATTTCGAAAAACCGAAAAAATGCGATAATTCATTGCCAAAGGTGGTTGAAGCGATGAAACTTGGTAGATGGGTTGAGGTTATGACGCAGAATAGAAAATTAGTAAGATTTTGGACAATGGGCGTGGCACCGCCCACTTTTACAAGAAGGTAATTTAAAAGTTTTGCAAGCTGTAATTTGGCAGTCGTTGAAGATATCATGATGAAATTTGGCAGGAGCGTTACTACTATTACTATATATGTGCTAAATAAAAATTAGCAAAATTGGATGAAGAACACGCCCACTTTTTAAAAAAAAATTTTTTTAATTCAAATTTTAACAAAAAATTTAATATCTTTACTGTATATAAGTAAATTAAGTCAAAATTCAACTCCAGTAATGATATGATGCAACAAAATACAAAAATAAAAGAAAATTTCAAAATGGGCGTGGCTCCGCCCATTTTCATTTAGTTTGTCTAGAATACTTTTAATGCTATAAGTCGAACAAAAATTTACCAATCCTTCTCAAATTTGATAGAAGCATAGATTCTGTGACGGTAACTGTTCTCTGTGAAAATGGGCGAAATCGGTGGAAGCCACGCCCAGTTTTTATACACAGTCCACCGTCTGTCCTTCCGCTCGGCCGTTAACACAATAACTTGAGCAAAAACCGATATATCTTTACTAAACTTAGCCCACATACTTATCTGAACTCACTTTATCTTGGTATAAAAAATGGCCGAAATCCGACCATAACCACGCCCACTTTATCGATATCGAAAATTACGAAAAATAAAAAAAAGCCATAATTCTATACCAACTACGAAAAAAGGGATGAAACATGGTAACTGGATTGGTTTATTGACGCAAAATATAACTTTGGAAAAAACTTTGTAAAATGGGTATGACACCTACCATATTAAGTAGAAGAAAATGAAAAAGTTCTACAAGGCGAAATCAACAGCCCTTGGAATCTTGGCAGGAATACTGTTAGTGGTATTGCATATATAAATAAACTAGCAGTACCCGACAGATGATTTTCTGGATCACCCGGTCCATATTTTGGTCGATATCGCGAGAACGCCTTCCAATATACATCTAAGGGCCAGTCGCTTTTAAAACCCTCACTAATACTTTTAATTTGATATCCATATCGTACAAATACATTCTAGAGTCACCCTGGCCCACCCTAATGGCGATATCTCGAAAAGGCGTCCACCTATAGACCTAATGCCCACTCCCTCTTAAAATGCTCAGTAACATCTTTCGTTTGATACCCATATCGTACAAACATTCTAGAGTCACCCCTGGCCCACCCTAATGGCGATATCTCGAAAAGGTGTCCACCTATAGACCTAATGTCCACTCCCTCTTAAAATGCTCAGTAAAACCTTTCGTTTGATACCCATATCGTACAAACATTCTAGAGTCACCCCTGGCCCACCCTAATGGCGATATCTCGAAAAGGCGTCCACCTATAGACCTAATGCCCACTCCCTCTTAAAATGCTCAGTAACACCTTTCGTTTCATATCCATATCGTACAAACATTCTAGAGTCACCCTTGGTCCACCTTTATGGCGATATCTCGAAAAGTCGTCCACCTATAGAACTAAGGATTACTCCCTTTTAAAATACTCATTACCACCTTTCATTTGATACCCATATCGTACAAACACATTCTAGAGTCACCCTGGCCCACCCTAATGGCGATATCTCGAAAAGGCGTCCACCTATAGACCTAATGCCCACTCCCTCTTAAAATGCTCAGTAACACCTTTCGTTTGATACCCATATCGTACAAACATTCTAGAGTCACCCCTGGCCCACCCTAATGGCGATATCTCGAAAAGGCGTCCACCTATAGACCTAATGTCCACTCCCTCTTAAAATGCTCAGTAACACCTTTCGTTTGATACCCATATCGTACAAACATTCTAGAGTCACCCCTGGCCCACCCTAATGGCGATATCTCGAAAAGGCGTCCACCTATAGACCTAATGCCCACTCCCTCTTAAAATGCTCAGTAACACCTTTCGTTTGATACCCATATCGTACAATCATTCTAGAGTCACCCCTGGCCCACCCTAAAGGCGATATCTCGAAAAGGCGTCCACCTATAGACCTAATGCCCACTCCCTCTTAAAATGCTCAGTAACACCTTTCGTTTGATACCCATATCGTACAAACATTCTAGAGTCACCCCTGGCCCACCCTAATGGCGATATCTCGAAAAGGCGTCCACCTATAGACCTAATGCCCACTCCCTCTTAAAATGCCCAGTAACACCTTTCGTTTGATACCCATATCGTACAAACATTCTAGACTCACCCTTGGTCCACCTTTATGGCGATATCTCGAAAAGGCGTCCACCTATAGAACTAAGGATTACTCCCTTTTAAAATACTCATTACCACCTTTCATTTGATACCCATATCGTTCAAAAACATTCTAGAGTCACCCCTGGCCCACCCTAATGGCGATATCTCCAAAAGGCGTCCACCTATAGACCTAATGCCCACTCCCTCTTAAAATGCTCAGTAACACCTTTCGTTTGATACCCATATCGTACAAACACATTCTAGAGTCACCCCTGGCCCACCCTAATGACGATATCTCGAAAAGGCGTCCACCTATAGACCTCATGCCCACTCCCTCTTAAAATGCTCAGTAACACCTTTCGTTTGATACCCATATCGTACAAACAATCTAGAGTCACCCTTGGTCCACCTTTATGGCGATATCTCGAAAAGGCGTCCACCTATAGAACTAAGGATTACTCCCTTTTAAAATACTCATTACCATCTTTCATTTGATACCCATATCATACAAACACATTCTAGAGTCACCCCTGGCCCACCCTAATGGCGACATTTCGAAAAGGCGTCCACCTATAGACCTAATGCCCACTCCCTCTTAAAATGCTCAGTAACACCTTTCATTTGATTCCCATATCGTACAACTAGAGACACCCCTGTTCCACCTTTATGGCGATATCTCGAAACGGCGTCCACCTATGGAACTAAGGATCACTTCTTTTCAAAATACTCATTAACAGCTTTAATTTGATACCCATATCGTACAAACATATTCTAGAGTCACCCCTGGTCCACCTTTATGGCGATTACTCGAAAAGGCGTGCACCTATAGAACTAAAGCCCATTCCCTTTTAAAATACTCATTATCACCTTTCATTTGATACCCATATCGTAACACATTCTAGAGTCAGCCCTGGTCCACCTTTATGGCGATATCCCTAAATGGCGCCCATCCATAGAACTATGGCCTACTCTCTCTTAAAATACTCTTTAATACCTTCCATTTGATACACATGTCATACAACCACATTCCAGGGTTACCCTAGGTTCATTTTCCTACATGGTGATTTTCCTTATTTTGTCTCCATAGCTCTCAACTGAGTATGTAATGTTCGGTTACACCCGAACTTAGCCTTCCTTACTTGTTTACACTACGTACAACATTGCTGCAAACGAACGCACTACAGCACTTAGTGACTAGAAGTATGATTGTGTGATTCGTAAATCAACAACCCTACGTTCTGTTAAAGTAAGTGCACGCTAACTAATAAAATGAAAAAGAAACTACGTATTTGGGCTATCCCATATGTAAAGTGAATTTTCTGAAAGTCAAGCCATGACGAAATCAATGAAGTGAAGGCAGTGTCAAGTTTAAGTCAGTTCGCTTTTCCACTATGCAACTGAATTTGGCAAATACTGTAATGCTTGACCATGTCAACAAAAACGGTTTATATACAATGTCAAATGGTGTGCCGTCGATTTTGACTACAAAGTGACAACTAAGTTGACCAATAAATGAAAACAACAATTGCCCATTTACCATTAAAATTTCATTTGCTAACATGTTGGCATTTTGTTTTCGTTTTCCGACTGGCGTCCCATCATCATATAATGACACAGCATGTAAAACAACGGAAAATAATGAAATATATTGTGAAATAAATGAACACAAAATTTTAGCATGGATTTTGACCATGAACTTCTTTATCGACTTTGAGTTAGTAATGTGTCAGAATGAAACGGCTTTGACCCCAACTGACCACAGGGTCAGTCAAGCTGCAGTTTTGATGTCAGTCATTTTGACCTAATAAAAACAAGCATTAGATATGTTTGTTTTGATTTGTTTTTCAATGCTTTTTATTGTTTTTGCTTTGTTTTCATTTCAATTTTCAGGAAATTTTCAGCGAATTTAACACGGAAAACATTTTTATTTGATAAAAAATAATACTTTTCTTATTTTATTTAATTAGGTTGGGTCGATTTGTATGGACGAAAGTTAACCGATATCGCGCCATCGATCTTTCGATAGGATTTGTGCTCAGGAAAAAAAGTTCCACTACACATACCCTGCGAAATTTCATTTTTTGATTTTTTTCGACTTTGATTTTTAAGGTTTTTTTCATGACCTACTAAAAAAAATTTCATATGTATAACCAAAAATGAAATTTCGCAGGCGTGGTGGAACTTTTTGTCCTTAGCCCAAGTCCTATCGAAAAATCAATGGCGCGATATCGGTTAATAAATCGACCCAGTCTAATGCATAGGCACTATTGCAATGACAAGACGCAAATCCCATTTGTGGATCAGCGACGAAATAATGAAAGTTTGCGGGTTACACATACGAATGTGCGTTGTCAGCGAAGGTGCAATAAAAAAAAATATAATGCAGTTCCTTATGAGTGAAGTGAAGTTTACAGATCTATTTGGGTATCTATCATTGAGTTGTGTAACATCTAAAGAAGACTGTGAAGGGATGGGAATTCCCGGCTGCCAATGTCTTAGTATCTAGGGCTTACATTTGTTTACTTAATATACCTAATGCATTCGTACAGTAAAGGATTTAGTTATAAACATGAAAGGGATCAGTGCAAGGATACAAACAAATTAAAGAATGTTCCAAAACCCTTTCAACTTTAGTCACTGACCGCAGAACGATTTTTTGCTATGGGTTCATTGGGAAACATTTTGTTATTTTTAAGTTATTATTTTTCTAGTTTTTGCCATTTGTTTATACAAAGCAAACAAAGCACATTAATTAAGGTTTCAATTATGATGTTTGACAATTAATCACCTATTTATTTGAACAAAAAAAAATTGTTTTTAAGATATTTTTCACCTGTTCAAAAGTAAACAAAGAAGTATTTCTTGAAAAATAAATAAAGTGGCATTTAACCTGCAGAAATTCTTATCTACTCCCAACATCAAACCCTTTGCAAATGACTAAATCCACGTTATAACAACCTATAGCTTGGTTTTCGTTTTACAATTTTGGTCAAATCAATAAAAACAACTTGTCATACAACGTCAAAAGCGATAATTACATTGCTTGCTGATTATCGGCACATTCTCTTTTAGAGATGCTTATCATATTTACGCACGGCGACTCTTTTTAAGCAACAGTCTGACATTTCATTTCATCTCATTCTAAAAAGTTGTTTTATTTATTTAAAATTTGAAAAATTGTTGTGAATCATTGGAAATACCTATCAATTAAAACCAAGGCGAATTCAGTACCAGATGTTGTTATCCCAACAGCTGGTTGCTTCTTCATGATTATTTTCCATGCAACGCCTTGTACAACAATATGTTAGTTAATCGAAATCAATGAAAATTTTGTTTTGACATTCTTCTGCACGGCTGATTGTTTGAATTCGCTTTGCCATCACCTTTTATGGAATCGCCTTGATTAAAACTTTAAAAATTTGTGTTTCAAATCAAAATAAAATTCTTCAATAAAAACAGTTTAAACAAGTAAGGAAGTCTAAGTTCGGGTGAAACCGAACATTACATACCCAGCTGTACACTTGAAATGCTGTTGTTGTTTGTTTTGTGTGCTTAATAGTGTTACAAGGCTGCACAATAATACATATACTATAGTTCTATTCTAAACTAATTTTTCTTCGAGTTATGGCTCCCGAAACATAGCAAATTGCTTAGTCATAAAAGGCGCGGTGCCACACCCATTATTTAAATTTGAAGTTTTTCCTATTTATTGTTATAAAACCTCTTCGGAAATGAAATACCATTGATATAAAGCTCTTTTTTGCAAAGATATAGCTTATATTATTCGCCCACGGTCTCTTACATAAAAGTGGGCGTGGTCCTTAAACGATTTCGTAAATTTTTCTTTAAAGCATTCCTTATAGTAACGCCAGCCTCTTTGCCGAATTTTGTTACGATAGGTTTAACGATTTTTGATTTATGATTAATAATATTTGTAAAATTGATTCTATCATATTTTAAAAAATTTTTTCAAATTTTTATCAAGAGTCTCAATATCAGTCCACACGTCAAATTTCAACATTCTTAAGGCTCCATTACTGATACTTAGCATAGACTTGACTTGGCTTGCGAACTGTCACTTACAGTTCTGTTAAATGGACATTGCATGTTACTGATTACTCAAAACTTAACTTGACTTAGAAGTCTGTTGAATTTTGATTTTCTATGTAAGTTCTAAGTGACGTTTACATTTTGAGATGCCATTTGTTTGATTCCATTTCATTTTGACATTTTGTCATACAAATTGACATTTATTTAAAAATAAATTTCAACGCTGATTATGATGCCAGATTTTATGCGCCAAGTGGAGAATAATCTTGGCTAAGTTGCCAAGTTTACGCCAAGTCAAGTAAAGTCTATACTAAGTATCAGTAATGGGGGCTTAAGTGTATTATTTACTAAATAATCAGGTTTTTGTGTTTCCGAAATGTTATATAGTAAGCTGGGTCGATTTGTTAACCTATATCGCGCCATCGATTTTTCGATAGGTTTTGAGCTCAGGAAAAAAAGTTCTACTACGCATACCCAAAAAAACATATATGTAATACTCCTATGTTGCTAATAGAAAATGCTCGCAATGTGTTTTGAATTCGAAATCAAAACAAGACAGCCTATAAAATTTTTGTGTTTTAGCAGCATAAGTGTGACAAGAAAAAATTTTAATTTAGGTACATTCAATATAAAAACAAAAACCTTTAAACAGCAATACATAATATTATATCGGCACTCTGATGTTTGGGAATGTACCTAGCCTTTTGTAGCAATATAGGAGTATTACATATATGCAAACAAATAATTTTCGAGTCGCAAAATTTGCGTTTTTAACACGCTTTTATTAGCTTGGCCTGTATCTATGTAACGGAATCTTTGAGCTTAATTTTCACCGGTTTATAGAAGTCTGATTAATTTGAAACTTTGCGTACGTAACAAGGACCGATGACAATGCATTAATGTGATGGTGTGGTGACATAATGTCAACGGCCAGAAGGTCAATTGGCCTTATTACCACTTTGAATGGCCATGAGTTTGATTGAAACTTTGCACACGTATCAAGGCTCGATGACAATGCATTAATGTGATGGTGTGGTGACATAAAGTCAACGGCCATAAGATCAATTGGCCTTATTACCACTTTGAATGGCCATAAGTTCGATTGAAACTTTGCACACGTATCAAGGCTCGATGACAATGCAATAATGTGATGGTGGGGTCACATAAGGTTAACGGACATAAGGTCAATTGAACTTATGACCACCCCAAATGGCCATAGATTTGAAACCTTGTACATAATGCGAAAAACTCATTCCTTTATTAATGATAGAAGTGGATGCATGGCACATCTACGAAAGAGCATACTGGAGCCCTTTTTAACACGCTTTTATTAGCTTGGCCTGTATCTATCTACGTATCTATGTATCCATGTATGTATGTAATGGACTCTGTAGTGGAGCCGAGAGTCCCGGTAATGCAGAGCACCAAACTCCGTTGCAACTTTTGAAGCATTTTAAGATAGGTACTTTTAGCTAGTGCAGGCCACTAGACCAAGGCACCATAAGGAAGAATCGGGCACACAATGGCTGTGTAAATCCAGTAGGTCACCTTAGGGGAGAATACCCAGGACGTGCCAATTGCCATTTTGCAGGTGAACAGCTCTGCTGCTGCCTTCTTGGATCGCTCCACTATATGGTCACTCCATAATAGCTTCCTATCCAGAATGACTCCCAAATACTTGACTTGGTCGCTAAACGCTAAGAACGTACCCCCAATTCTTGGCGGTGTAAGATTTGGTACTTTGTACCTCCTCGTGAAGAGAACAAGCTCGGTTTTATTCCGGTTGACTTCCAAAACTGTGGCGGGTTGTACTCCTGGAGCAGCTCCAGGATGTCAGCTGGATCCGCTGCCATCACTGGAACCCAGGCGCGCGCCCGGATATACCACCCCTATCAGCGTGACGGCGGCCCTATAGAGGTTTACCGACCTGGCGTCGTCACAGGCAATTAGCTTGACATTGCCCTGGAACCACCCTGCATCAGTGTAAGATGGCGGTGAGCCAGGGTTGTCTTTCTTAACCTTAACGGCCACCGTAGCGAGCGCGGCCTCGATCCACTTCCACTGTTGTTTCGGGATCCTGCCATCTTCGCTGCACTCGTCTATAATGCCAATGATCTGCCGACCCTGGGCAATTTCGGCGAAAGACCGCGTCCAGCCTCCCTGCGTCTTGGCCCTTTTCGGTGCCGTGGAGTTGGATTTATCCATGGACCGCTGGCGTTTCGAGGTTTCATTACTCTCCACTAAAACTTTTAAAATTACTTGAACTAAAAAATTTAAATTAAATAATAGTTTAAAAAAACAATTTTGAGTCGGACAGGGTATACATGACAATTTTTTAAGTAGGTTATGAAAAAAACCTTAAAAATCAAAGAAAAAAAGTAAAATAAATAATAGTTTAAAAAAAGAAAAAAACACGTTTTTATAGTAAACCGAACTAAAAAATAGAAAATAGTTTTCAATTAAAAAAGTTTATATAACAGTAGTAAAAGGTCAAACAATCGTTTATAGTTAATCACCTCAAAATAAAATTATAATAAAATTTAAGTTATTAACAGAATAATTTAATTCACAGTAAAAAGCGTGGGGTGCTTGATATTGAATGTTACAATCATTCTATTGGCAACTATCTGAGAGGAAAGATATGAAATGTAGTCAAATGCACCCCACGCTTTTTACTCTGAATTAAATTATTCTGTTAATAACATAAATTTTATTATAATTTTATTTTGAGGTGATTAACTATAAACGATTGTTTGACCTTCTACTACTGTTATATAAACTCTTTTTAATTGAAAACTATTTTCTATTTTTTAGTTCGGTTTACTATAAAAGCGTGTTTTTTTACTTTTTTAAACTATTATTTATTTGACTTTTTTTCTTTGATTTCTAAGGTTTTTTTCATGACCTACTAAAAAATTTTCATGTATACCCTGTCCGACTCAAAATTGTCCGCTAAAAACTTTGGCGATAACAGATTTTTGAAAAAAAAAAAATATTTTTTTTGGTTTTGAGGAGTGTTTTGGTGAAAAAATTTATTTTTTTTGCCTGTTTTTTTTTAAGAGTTTCTTCAGAAACGTGCAAAAGTGTTGCTGATGAAAACGAATTTGTCTCATAGTTCCTATCCCACTTAAAATTATGCGATAAAAACGTTGGCATTAACAGTTTTAAAAAATATATATATTTTTTTTTTTTTGGTTTTTGGGACTTGTTTTGGTCGAAATCGATTTTTTTCATTTTCAGTGCTCCATATCATTTTTTATGTATATGTTATAATATACAATACAATAAGTATACCAAAATGATCAGGGAGCGAGCTGAGTTGATTTAGCCATGTCCGTCTGTTCGTCTGTCTGTTTGTTTGAAAGCAAACAAGTCCCTCAATTTTTGAGATATCTTGATGAAATTTGGTAAGCAGGCATATTTTGATGGGGAATTTGACATTTGTCGGAATTGACCGGATCGGACCACTATAGCATATACCTCCCATACAACCGATTGTTCAATAAGAGGGCTTTTGCCATTTCTGCGCTATTTCTGCAAATAGCAAATTTTAACAGCTACCACAAGATTACGTATTCGGCATAGATGGTTGTCTGAAAAAATCGTCTTAATCGCACTAAAAATCGATTTCGACAAAAATGATGAAAATCCTCTTACCGGAACAGTCGGTTGTATGGGATATATATTGTAACGATTTTACTGTAACGCCGATTATTTTCAACTTGCTTCTTACGTTCGTATCGCTAAATTGTGGAATAAATAAATCAAATATTTAATTATGCAAAACGGTCTTTATTAGACTACTTTGAATAACACTTATACTTCACAACTGTTATCGTGTTTTAAATCAAACTCAAGTCAGACTACTCCGCTTTTGCCGCTTTTATACTCTTTTCTGCATGGTTGGGATATTCCAGATGTTTCTCCTTGTAGAATGTTCTACTTGTTTACCCTAGTAATTGAGCTACATATATGTATACCTATTTGTAGTTTATGGGCTCTCGCATAGGCATATGCGTGTATATATGTGAGTAATACTTTGACTGTTGACTAACTATCTACATCTGTGTGTGAGTTATCTCTTGGTTGCCTTGTGTGCATGTGGGTAAACGACGATTAATGTTTTTATGTGTATTTCCCCGCTGCGTGTATGTAAATGTTGCTTGTCGTAATGTGTACATAATGATTTATTTATTTACGCACATACTGCTTAGAATCACCCTAGCGATGTGATGTGAGTATCACTTAGTGATTCTAATATTCGTGACACTGCCCTCCACCTAAGTCGGATCGTCCCGATCAGACAAATCTCCTGACCTAAACGTTGCTAGCCTCTCCAAATGAACCACTTTCATTTCGGTTCGTGGTTTGCCGATGGTTTGTATGCGGTAAACTACATCGTTGATTCGCTTTAAAATTTTGTATGGGCCTTCCCAATTACACTGCTGTTTCGGGGACAAACCTTTCTTCCGTTGTGGGTTATATAACAGCACCAAATCGCCTTCCTGAAAACCTTCCGAAATAATTGCTTTATCGTATCTGGCTTTCATCTTGTCACTCATAATCTTTGTTCGTTGTCTTACAAGATCGTGTATTTCTCTCATCTCTTCTTCCAAGACACCAGTGGATTTCTTGGCATTTCTCTCCGCATCGGCATTAATCCCTCCTCCAAATCGGCTGGTAGTCGAAGGTCATTACCAAAAATTACTTTTGCGGGGGTTTGGCCCGTTGTCTCATGCACTGCCGATCGGTAAGCCATCAAATATAATTGTATGTGCGTATCCCACTCTTTATGATACTTGTCGACTACTTTCCTTAAGTGCTCCTCCAAGGTTCTATTGAATCGTTCCACCATACCATCGGACTGAGGATGCAATGCAGCTGTCCCTGTTTTTCGAATGCCCAGTATTTTACACATTTCTTGGAACACCGCTGATTCAAAATTCCTGCCTTGGTCAAAATGTAATTCCATTGGTACACCATACCTTGCAACCCAATTATTTACAACCAAGACTGCAATTGTTTCCGCTTCTTGATTTGGGATTGGGTATACCTCTGGCCATTTGCTAAAATAATCCATAACCACCAATACGTATTTGTTTCCGCTGTTGCTAGTAGGAAATGGACCCGCGACATCTAAAGAAATCCTTTCAAACGGTGCACCTGAGTTATATTGCTTCATCTGGCCATGACTTCGTGTTCTGGGCCCTTTGGCTCTGCCGCAAACCTTGCAGTTGGCAATCCACTCAGTGACCGACTGACGGCAACCAACCCAATAGAATCTCTGTTTAATCTTCTCGAGCGTTTTCGTGATTCCCAGATGACCTCCACTTGGACCATTATGTAGCTCGTTGAGAACGTCAGGAATCCTTTTCCTGGGAACAACTATCAGTTTCTTCTTGCACTGGCCGTCCTCACTCTCCCATATTCGATACAGGCAACCGGATATCAATTGTAAACTATTCCACTGGGCCCAATATGACTTCACAATAGGACTTTCTGCTGACATCTCCTCTTTATTCGGTTTCTCATTTCGTTCGAGCCCGTGCATAACATGGGACAGATCTGAATCTTCTAGCTGACACTTCCTTAGCTGTTCCATGTCCCAGTCATCCGAACACGTCATAGTCATAAGCCGAACATCTATAATGTCTTCCTTAGCCTCAGCTTTTGAACAGTGTTTACATTCCAAACTACATGGTCTTCGTGACATTGCATCAGCATTTCCATGGGTACTACCTTTTCGATGCTCAATGGAAGAGTCATAGCTTTGTAGTCGCTCGATCCACCGTGCCAATTGACCTTCTAGGTTACGGAACTGCAGTAGCCATTTCAACGCTGCGTGATCTGTCCTGGCGCGGAATCGCTGCCCGTAGAGGTATTTATGAAAATGTTTAATGCACTCTACCAATGCTAATAGTTCTCTCCGTGTAACGCAATAGTTCCTCTAGTTTTCCAATTGATCGGCTGTAATATGCAACTACCTTCTCCTGTCCATCGACCAGTTGTGATAAAACGCCTCCTATAGCATATCCACTCGCATCGGTATCTAGAATAAACGTTGCACCTGGAATCGGATATGCCAACATAGGGCAGTGCACAATCGCTCTTTCAATGTTTGGAAAGCCACTTCTTGCTCCCTTTTCCACTGAAAAGCTTTATTTTTTCTTGTAAGCTCGTGAAGGCTATGGGCTACGCTGGAAAAGTTTGGTACAATTCGGCGGTAATATGTGCACAGCCCAAGGAAACTTCTTAATTCATGCAAGTTCTGTGGTCTTGGCCAATCGTTTACAGCTTCTATTTTTTCATTCGCAGTACAGATGCCCTCTGTCGTTACCTTGTGAGCCAAATAATTTACTTCCTTTTTAAACAGCGAACACTTTTTGGGACTTAGTTTCAGACCAGCGCCAGCTATTCTCTGGAAAACTTCCTCTAAGTTTTTAAGATGTTCATCAAAGTTCTTGCCCAATACGATGATGTCGTCCAGGTACACCTAGCAGTTTTCCAATGTAGTCATTCAATACCTGATCCATGAGTCTCTCGAAAGTAGCTGGTGCATTACAAAGTCCAAAAGGCATCACTGTAAATTGCCAAAGACCATCAACAACACTGAAGGCTGTTTTCTCTTTGTCTTCCTCCTTCACCTCCACTTGCCAGTAGCGCGTTTTCAAGTCCAGTGTGGAAAACCATTTCGTACCAGATAGAGAGTCCAGGTAGGTAGGTTGAACTGGCCGGTCCATGAGGACCTCACATAGACTGATTGAGTCCGTAGTGTTACCAGAAGTTTGTTTTAACGACCAAACTGAAAAACCCTATCAAAAACCAGGACCTATGTTATAAAATAACTCCGTCCTCTTGGCAAATACTAGAAGCTTCCTAGGACTTAAGCCACTTGCTGATTCTAGATCTGACAGCTGTATCACTCCTAATAGCTGGAGTCTTAGCCTGGCAAGTGCAGGGCACGAGCACAGAACGTGCTCGATCGTTTCCTCCTCCAACCCGCACTTCCTACACCTGCTATCACTGACCAAGCCTAATTTAAAGGCATGTGACGCCAGAAGGCAGTGTCCAGTCAGAATACCCGTCATGAGTCTACAGTCCTCTCTTTTTAATGATAGAAGCAACTGTGTTAGTCTAAGGTTGTAAGACCTACACATAATCTTCGACACTTTACAGCCACGCGCTTGAACCCACGCCTTCTCTGCTTGGTCGATCATGTGCACCTCTCGCCTTCGCTTAATCTCGCCCAATCTAATTGGGACGTCTACGGAGCAAGCTTCAAGGGATGCGCCCTTTTTAGCTAATTCGTCCGCTTTTTCATTCCCATCTATTCCCATATGCCCTGGGACCCAATATAGATGTATGCTTCTCCCTGTCCCGATTCTCTCCAGAGACTGCTTACACTCTAACACGCATTTAGATGCTGTGCTATGCGAGATTATTGCCTTAATTGCTGCTTGACTGTCAATATAAAAGTTAACACGGTTGCAGCTTAAGCTATTCTCTTCCAGGGTTTCTACTGCTTTGGTTACGGCTAATATTTCCGCTTGGAAAACGCTACAGTAATCCGGCAGCCTGTAGGATCTGCTTAATTCCGGATCAGCGCAGTATACCGCAGACCCTACTCCTTCCACTATTTTGGAACCATCGGTGTACACATGTATCGCCTCGTCCGCCATTTGCGCACCCTTGCGCCAACCGTCCACCTCTATTGTGGCCTTAAGATCTCCCTCAAAGTGCAGGTAGGGAATCATGTAGTCTGTTCGTCTTGTGACTGAGGACGCTATACTACTATGGCCATATGGTCGGCGCTCAAGCTGCCCCGAACACCGAGCCTGGTTGCGGTCGTTAATGCTTTGTTCTTTGCTACCAGGTCTACAGGTGGAATGTGCAGAATGGCATACAGTGCAGCCGTCGGGGTTGTTTTCAGGGCTCCCGTAATGCAAAGCATCGATAGTCTGCATACCCCCTCTAATTTTTTGAGGTATGTTGTTTTTTGTGTGGCTTTCCACCAAACAAGAACTCCATAGTATAGAATAGGGCTTACAATCGCTGTAAAAACCCAATGAGAAAGAGAGGGCGATAGGCCCCACGTACACCCCAGCATTCTTTTACATGCATAGAGTGCCGTTGAGGCCTTCTTGACCCTCTCCTCCACGTTGAGCTTCCATGACAGCTTACTGTCTAGGATGATTCCTAGATATTTTGTGCAAGGTTTCTCCTGTAAGGTCACCGCTCCTAACGTAGGCCTGGTCCAATTTGGGACCTTGTACCTCTTTGTAAACAAGACCATATCCGTCTTCTCCGCATTGACTTTCAGCCCGACATTAGATGCCCAGGTATGAATATCCCGAAGCGCCCGATCCATCAAAGAACTAATCGTTGGAAGGCATTTTCCACTTATGACAATTGCAACGTCATCTGCGTAAGCCGTAAGTTTTACGGGTCCCTCATCGAATTGCCTGAGCAGTTGGTTGATGACCAGTGTCCACAGCAGAGGTGATAACACCCCTCCCTGCGGCGTGCCCCTGTCCACTGATTTCGTGGCCTCGTACAATCCCCATTGTGATGTAATCTTTCTGCAATTTAACATGCAGCCGATCCATCTGATTAAGGCAGGATGTACTTTAATGTAATTAAGACCATCCATAATCGCCCATTTTGCAACATTATTGAAAGCCCCGGCAATGTCCAAGAATACTCCTAGAGCATACTCCTTATATTCCAGGGATTTCTCTATGCTTATTACCACCCTATGCAATGCGGTGTCTACCGACTTGCCTTTGGTGTACGCATGCTGTGTTGTGGAGAGCAGCTTTCCATCCACGTTGGACTTTATGTACACATCTATCAGCCTCTCAAAGGTTTTGAGCAGAAATGATGTTAAGCTAATGGGTCTATAGTCTTTGGGATACACGTGACCGATCTCCCCGCCTTTGGTAGAAAAGCTACACGAGCAGTTCTCCAAGAGTGCGGAACATGATTCAGTCTTATGCACCCATCGAATATTATTTTAAGCCATTCCACGACCGCCCTGCTTGAGAATTGTAGCATGGCCGGGAATATACCATCTGGGCCCGGCGATTTAAACTTAGAAAACGTCTTCACTGCCCACTCGATCTTGGTATCGGTCACCAAGCCCGGCACCACTAGCTCCGTGATCGAAGTGTGAGTGATGTCTGCTGGTTCTTCTAAACCGTCTCCCGATGGGAAATGTGTATCGAGAAGCACCTCAAGGGATTCCTCACTATCACGTGACCATTCCCCGTTCTCTTTCTTTATTAGTCCCTGGACTATGTTTCCCTTTGCTAGGACTTTTTTCAACCGTGCTGTTTCACTGGAGCACTCTATGTCCGTACAGAAACTTTTCCATGAGTTTCTCTTCGCCCTGGTAATTTCACGCTTGTAGATCCTCAGTAGATCCCTGTACTCGTCCAGACACGCTTCGCTTTCCGCGGTCTTTGCGAGTTTAAACATTTCTTTTACCTGTCTTCTTAGAAGACTCAGCTCATTGCTCCACCATGGCGGCTTTGCTTTTCCTCTGAATCTTCTTAGAGGGCAAGCTTTGTTATACGCAGTCATAAGCGTCCTTGTTAGGAATTCATTCGACTCCTCCAGTTCCTCTACATTAGCAACCTCTTTGGGTTGTCCCAGTTTCGTTTCTACATGTTTCTGGAATTTAGTCCAATTCGTTGCCCTAGGGTTTCTAAAGGTTCCTCCCTTCTCTACCCTCTTTAGTGGGATGCTGAAGCTTATATACGCATGGTCGGAGAAGGATGGTCTATCGAGAACCATCCAATCATACCTTGATATATCACGCTCGGAGCTCAATGTAATATCCAGAACATTGCTGGATGTTGGACCAATGTATGTAGGAACATTTCCCCTGTTGGCTATCTGCAAATTGGTTTGCAGGATGTAACAAAATAGAGATTCGCCTCTCTCGTTCGTATCTGCTCCTCCCCACGCATTGTGGTGCGCATTTGCATCTGCGCCTATGACCAACCGCCCTTTGCGCCCTTCCTCCTGTACTAGCCTTTTGCACTCCATCGGTGGAACCTCCGCAGCATGGGCCATGTAGCAGGACGCCAGGATAAATGCCTGCTTATTCTTTTGCTCAACGGCCACCGCTACGAGATCCTCGGTGGTGTAATTAGGCAGCATATATGAATGCAGCTGTTTCCTTACCATTACTACAGCTCGCACCCGTCCTTCCGTTTGTGCGTAGTAAACGCCAAACCCGCGCGCGCTAAGTCCAGAAACCTTTCCTCCCGATGAGAGCCACGGCTCCTGGATCAGCGCCACGTCAAACGAACCCTCCTCAAGGGTTAGGAGGAGTTCGCTCGACGCCACTTTACTGTGTTGGAGGTTTATCTGTAGGACTCGCAGCACCATTGGGCTGTTTGTCCCCCTCCAGCACCTTCGTCTTGACGTCGTCGTCCTCCTCTTGCCCTTTTGGTTTAGAGTATTCGAGGCCCCCTTCAGCCCCTCGTGAATGTTGTGCCGTGTGTTCCTCTGTGCGAGTCACAGCACCATTTAGCGGTTGGTCCTCTTCTAGCACGTTCGTGGTGACGTCGGGGACCTCCACCTGTCTTTTTTCCCTTAGGCTTCTGAGGTCCTTTTCGACTTCGCCCACTTCCAGCGTGTTAGGATTTTTATCCTCGGGACTTCTTTTCCTGAGTCGCATGTAAATTTTGCCAGTGCCAAAGGACATTTTGCCAAGCTGCGTGTACAAAATATCCTCCGCCTGCTTGTTTATTTGGAAGATGTAGAACTGACCATCCTCGGTAGGCCGAGATACAGTAAGTACCTTCCAATCCTGTGTCGGTATGTTCGGATTCTGATTCTGCAGAAGTCGCAGTGTATCCTCCGACTTCATCACGCATGGTATCCATACCTTAACTTTTGGTACCGTGGGGATTTGCGCTTTATCCACCACCTCAAACCGCGCGTTCGTGCCTTGCCTTTGGAGGTTTGGAACGACTTCCTCCAGCCACCGCAAGCTCGCGATGTTGTCGCACGCTATCATCTTCACACCATTATACCATCCCCCCGAATCAAAGGTTGGAAGGGGCTTACTTGGTTGTTCCCGCATCATCTTAAGCATTAAGCTAATAAGCTCCCTTTCCACAGATCTCCACCTTTCAGTAGTCATTTGTCCGAACGGACTGCTACGATCAACCAGCGCCACAGTCAGTGACTGCTTTGCCACATCACTCATCTTCTCGGGAAAAGCAGGAGTCTTAGTGTTATCTCCCTTTAGAACCTCCGAGAACACCGGAGTCTTCGCGTTAACTCCCTTTAGCGCCTCCGAGAAAGCCGGAGTCTTAGCGTTATCTCCCTTTGGCTTATCTCCTACTTCCGTAGTTGGAACTTCCCTCTGACTGGCAGCTTTCGAGGTAGTTGCTACCTCGCTATTGGAACCCATCTGTCTTACAGCTTTGGGCCTACTTGTCTTGTCTATGCGACTGCCCTGCCTCGCGGCTCTAGGACTGGGTCCTTTCTGCCTCTTGAAAGCAGGCTTGTCGCCTTCTGCCGAACGTTGCCTCTTCATTCTGCCGTTCGACGCTTCTTCCTCCTCGTACCGGTTGCAGAACCGAGGGTTTCTCGCAGCAAACCTTTTGAACTGCCTTCGACCTACTTCTACCGCTTCATGGGCCCATTCCAAGCGCTCGATCTCCACTTCTGTTGGGTCGACCACTGCTCCCAAGCGTTGTACAATTCTTAGTGCTGCACGGTACTGCGAGAGAGCTCTTTTACTTCCTCTGCTCCGTACCCTTCTCCACTCTTCTACTCCGTTTTCATTTGTGTGCTTCTCCAACACGGAGTTCATTGAATCAGCACTACTCTCGCTCCCCGAGTCCGACGCATCGCTTAATTCGTATTTGTCGTCCTTGGATTGCGACTCAGTCCTCCTCTTTACATCCTCCTTATTACATTCAGGTAATGAGTTGTTCATCTTGGTCGTACGACCACCTGCCCGACAAGGCGGGCTCAGCGGTCCAGTATTATATACGGGGAAAGAACCGTCCGCCACAGCAGCGCCCCTTACTGCGGTAAGGCCATAAATACTTCCCGAGATGGCCCGGTATCGGGAAGGCTCCGTTCGAATACAGCCGAATTTATCCCCTGGCTGCAAATCGTCCAATAGGCACGGTCCGCATAACACCCTGGATTAGGGGGTTGGCAGTTCTTGGTCACCGACATCCCGCCGCCCTCCTATGAGGCGAAACGGCGTAGATGTCAGTCCTAAACAGCTCCGCCTCATAGTCGGGCGCTATGGAGTTCGGCTAAGCCCTCACACCAACGACAAGGTGCCTACCCTAGTGAGGGATAGAGAGTCCAGAGTATCGTCAATTCTTGGCAATGGGTAGCTATCCTTTTTCGTAACGTCGTTCAACTTGCGGTAGTCCACGCAAAACCTCATTTTTCCAGCCTTCTTTTTCACAAGTACCACGGGTGAGCTCCATGGTCTAGCTGATGGTTCGATGACGCCGCTGTCGCTCATTTCTTGCACGATTTGACTTAAAACTTCCCGCTTCGCAAGTGGAACACTACGAAGAGCTTGACGGATCAGCCTCGCATCTCCAGTGTCAATTTGATGTTTCACAACTTTGGTGCGGCCTGGTTTGGAGCCATCCTGGTCAAATATATTCGCGTAGTTTAGGAGCAGTTGTTTTGCTTTACTCTGGTAATCTTCCTCTAGCCCCTCCGTCCATGCCATGATGTCATTTGAAAGATCATTGTTGCTGGTTGGAACGTGCTCCTGGAGCTGCTCACAGTTAATAATTACACCAGCCTCTTGACATCTTCCCAATGTAGCTCGTTTGGTAAGTTTGATTGGTGAATTGAACTCGTTGAGTACTCTTATCGGAATACGTCCACCTTGTTTTGTCATAGCCAGGGTTTTTCCTACAAGAACATTCGGTGTTGATTTGTTTGCTGCTTCGACAACCCACAATATGTTTGTCCCACAATCTCCATCAAACTTTGCCCAGATGACTGCTTCTGTTTTTGGTGGTATTTGCTGATTCTCTTCCACCATCACTCGTTTCCTGCTGTAGCCTCTCTCGTAGCCGAAATTAAGTGGCACATCCATGTTCTTATATCGCATCATCTTTCTTTGCATATCGATCTTGATGCCTTGGTCGATTAAGAAGTCCATTCCGATTATGATTTCATCAACAATCTCCACCACTATAAAATTGTATACTGCCGTGACGTTCCCAATTACGACTTCACATACTACTTCTCCTAGGACAGTGGTGTCTTCTCCAGTACGCAATCTTGCTCCATGCAATGGTCTTATCTTCCTGTTGACTAAATCCGCTCGAATAATGGAATGAGATGCACCCGCATCTACAGCCAGTAAATGGTTCTTGCCATCCACATGTCCTCCTACAGTAAGATTGTTTGACCTTCTTCCGATTTGCGAGATAGAGATTATGGGGCATTCAATTGGGGGAGCCAGCTGTCGCCCCTTGCGGATGACTCGCTTTAGTTTAACGATTGAGTATACTTGGAGATTTGCTTATCTCCTTCAGCTCTGCGTTTACGGCCACCCACATTGTTGGAACTATTGGAATTGCTACTGCAATGACGTGCAATGTGACCTGGGTTACCGCACTTGAAACATTTCATAACTCCAGCATTTTTCTGTTGTGATCCCTTCAAAACTTCCAAAATTGTATCTACCCACTCTGGCCTTTCTACTTCCACACGATGAGCTTTGTATGCTGGTTTACTCAATAGTGACGCCGTTTCCTGAGTCAATGCATGGGATACCGTTTCAGAAAATGTTTGCTTTGGGTTCGCGTATGTGGCTCGCTTCGTTTCGACGTTCCGTATGCCATTTATAAAGTTCTGAATCTTCATTCTTTCCGTGTATTCCACGGGTGGATCCGCATTTGCAAGATGAGCCAATCTTTCAATGTCCGAAGCAAACTCCTGCAAAGTCTCGTTAGCTTTTTGGTAGCGGTTTTGCAATTCTATTTAGTAGATCTGTTTCCTAGGTTCGCTTCCGTATCTTCGTTCTACAGCAGCCGTCAATGATTCGTAACTGTTACGTTCGTACTCTGGGATGGTCTGTAGGATCTCAGCAGCTGGTCCTTTTAAAGCAACGAACAATGCTGCAACTTTATCTTCGGTATTCCAGTTGTTCGCTGCTGACGTCTTCTCAAATTGAAGCTTAAATACCTGGAAAGGAACAGAACCATCAAACGTTGGTGATTTTACCTTCAGAGTAGACGCTGAAGTGATTGGACGGTTCAATTGTAACTCCTGAATCCGATCTTTCAAAGCATCCATCTCAGCCTCCATTTTATCTTGTCGTTCACCAAAACCCTCCAACTGCGATGATATGCGATCCTCTTGCGCTTTCAACTGCTGAGCCAACTGAGATATCATATATGTCTTCTGTTCTTCCAGTTGAGATGCCATATTTGTGGATATTTGTGATGAAATTTCTGTTATACGTGTTTCTTGTGCTTTAATCTTCGATGTAATATGTGTCGACATTTCTGAAATACGCGTTTCTTGAGCTTCAATCTGTGATGTTATGCGTGTCTCCTGTGATTCTAGTTGAGATGGCATTTGTGATGTCATATATGTCTTCTGTTCCTGCAGTTGAGATGACATATATGTCTTCTGTTCTGCCAGTTGAGATGACACTGTCGATGTTTGAGCAGATATTGCCGCCAAAATCATGTTCAAGTCTGTGCTCGTAACTGTCTGCGATGTTTCGGTTTTCTCCTCAATTTTTGTTGTTGTCTCCTCGCCATCAGGATGAAAGACATCTTTGTCTTCTGCATCGTTGGGATATTCCAGATGTTTCTCCTTGTAGAATGTTCTACTTGTTTACCCTAGTAATTGATCTACATATATGTATACCTATTCGTAATTTCCCTGCAAAAAGCGAGTCTGGTCTAAGACTGTATAAAAGACAGTATTTCGTTGCCTTACTACTGGATCAAGTCTAGACCAATCTCATATAAAATCATAGGACCAATTTACACGGAGCATGTCCTAGGCTTGGTCTACCATTATACCATTCATGCCGTGTATAGTCCAGACCAAAGATAGACGGTTTGGTCTATACATAATACAGTCAGATGCTAGACCAAATGAACTATACAAATAGTGCCTATTCTGGTCTATGCATAAGACAGTCTCATTGATAGACCAATCGAACTGCATAAAAGATATTTACTTTGGTCTATGCAATTGACTGTCTTATGCATAGACCAATCGGACTGCATAATACCTACCTACTTTGGTCTGCAATATATATTTTTCTAAAAATGAAAGTTGCTCGTTTTTTATTTTGTTTTTTTTATATTTTGATATATATATACCTATACGGTTTTTGATTTTATTCATCACCTTTCGTTTAATTTAAACATTTAAAGTCTTCTCATCTAGAAACTAAGTATAATTTATAATAATGATTTAAAAAAAACAATTCTCAGATAATGATTTCAAAAATTAAAGGAAAAAGTAATCACATTTTCAGAAAGGAAAAAGATGTTTTTATAATGAAAATAGATAAAAAGTCTATAGTGTTAATTATATTAATTATTTCCGATTAACTGTGGTCAATCTATACAGCCTTTTTTTTAACAATGTGGAGGCATTTCGATAGTTGCTTATCGGGCTTTTCTGACGTCGCCGACTGTCCACCTGTTATTAAAAATAAAATAAATTGAAGAATATATTTAAACAAAAATTAATTTATATACGTACTTATAATAGCATCATACAAGAAAGTATATTTTTTTAGGCAAATCTTGCCATGGACGCCGCCTACATTGACTTCGTTGCACATAGATCTGGAGATAATTTCCTCAAAGTGCTTTTCAGGTTCCCCCTTTAATAAGTGTTTTATTGCGTTAATCTGAAATATTAATTCATAATTATTAGTGGAATTTACAATAAATCAATTATTAAACTTACATATTCATTGATGTTCACCTCATTTATGGCGTTATTGACGCTTTCCATTTCCTCAATGGTTTTTATAGGGAATAGTTTGCTAAAATTCCTCAAATCTGCGTCCTTATTAGCAAGAACGCTTAATTGGGCGCCTTGCTTTGCCTGAACTTCCATCATTTTTTTTTTTGGTAATCTGGAAAATAATCATTTTTAAAATTATTTGTATCAAAATTTTATTAAAAAAATACCTAGCATGTTGTCAAATTATTGTAATACTCACAAAATATTATTTCATTCTCTTTGAAGTCAAATTGTCTTATCTGATTTGGTTGTTGCTGAGTCATTTTCATATATTTCGTTTTTTTATATTATATTTTTTATATTATATTTTTTAGATTATATTTTTTTTATATTATATTTTTTATATTATATTTTTTTTTATATTATATTTTTTATATTATATTTTTTTTATATTACATTTTTTATATTATATTTTTTTATATTATATTTTTTATATTATATATTTTTTTATATTATATTTTTTTATATTCGTTTTGTTTTTTGTTATCTATTAAAAAGTGCAGCTATTTAATAAAGGCAATAGTAGAAAATTTTGTGAAGAAGGAAGCAACATTAATTTATATGCTACATCATCCGCTTTAAATTCTTCAATTTCTTCAGATAATGAATCCGAAAGTGCTATTCCTAGAGCTAGTGAAGTGAATGGAGCTGTAAAGAAAGGATGGACATTTTTAAACCGGACTGCTTCCAATATTATTTCTCCTGCATTTGACTTTTTAATTTTTTTAATTGAAATATGTATATCTGGCCAAATAACGCAGGCATTATCTGGTATCTTTGAACTTAAATAAACATTTTTCATCCTATAACTTTTAATTATATTATTGGTCTGTCTTTGCCCTGGGCATTCAATCCAGTGTTGTCTGAACTGTTTTGATTCCCAGTTACTTATGGCTTTCGTAGTATGTGCCTCTGTGAGCCCACAAAAGGGCTCTAGACCATAGACATAGAATTTACCAAAATTGTTTATTAATATTAATTAGGCGAGGATTTACCTCATTGATTTTCAATGTATATGAATGAGGGAGATTTACTAAAAAAGTGGCGGTGCCACACCCATTTTCAAACATTTTCTAACTTTCGAACTTTGCTCCATTATATCAATTTCATTTGACTGTATATCTTAGTTGAATTCTTTGTTACCAGCAAGCTTGAAAAAAACTGTGAAGTGGGCGTGGCCCTCAAACACAGTGTAAAAACTAAATAATAGTTTAAGAAAACTAAAAAGCACGCTTTTATAGCTAACGGAACTAAAAAATAGAAAATAATTTTCAATTAAAAAGAGTTTATATAACAGTAGCAGGACCTTCTACAACAACACAAGATTAACAAGTAAGGGAGGTTGAGTTCGGGTGTAACCGAACATTACATACTCAGTTGAGAGCTTTGGTGACAACATAAGGGAAAATAACCATGTAGGAAAATGAACCGAGGGTAATCCTGGAATGTGTTTGTATGACATGTGTATCAAATGAAAGGTGTTAATGAGTATTTTAAAAGGGAGTGATCCTTAGTTCCATAGGTGGACGCCGTTTAGAGATATTGCCATAAAGGTGGAACAGGGGTGACCCTAGAATTTGTTTGTACGATATGGGTATCAAGTGAAAGGGGTTAATGAACATTTTAAAAGGGAGTGGGCCTTAGTTCTATAGGTGGACGCCTTTTCGAGATACCGCCATAAAGGTGGACCAGGGGTGACTCTAGAATGCGTTTGTACAATATGGGTATCAACCGAAAGGTGTTAATGAGTATTTCAAAAGGGCGTGGGGTTTAGTTCTATAGGTGGACGCCTTTTCGAGATACCGCCATAAAGGTGGACCAGGGGTGACTCTAGAATGTGTTTGTACGATATGGGTATCAAATTCAAGGTATTAATGAGGGTTTTAAAAGGGAGTGGTGGTAGTTGTATAGGTGGTCGCCTTTTCGAGGGTTCCCCCCATAAATTCAGAAAACAAAATTTCAGAAACACATTTTTTCAGAAAACATTAGTCAGAACTCTTTTTTCAGAAAGCAAAAATTCAGAAGTCAAAACTCAGAAACAAAAATTCAGAAATCAAAATTGCAGAAGTCAATTTTCAGAAGTCAAATTTCAGAAGTCAAATTTCAGAAGTCAAAATTCAGAAGTCAAATTTCAGAAGTCAAAATTCAGAAAGTAATCAGACAGCAAAAAAACATTAAATTTTGCGCAAAATTTTATGTTTTTTTGCTGTCTGATTACTTTCTGATTTTGACTTCTGAAATTTAACTTCTGAATTTTTTTTCAGCCGTCTGATTATTTTCCAAATTTTAAGTTTAAGTCTTTCTGCCTTCTGATTACTCAAATGTTTGGTTTTTCATTTTTGATATATTTTCAGCATATATGTAATACTCCTATATTGCTACAAAAGGCTAGGTACATTCCCAAACATCAGAGTGCCGATATATTGCTGTTTAAACGTTTTTGTTTTTGTATTCAATAATCGAATGTACCTAAATTTGAATTTTGTCTTGTCACACTTACGCTGCTACAATCACAAAAATTTTATAGGCTGTCTTGTTTTGATTTCGAATTCAAAACACATTGCGAGCATTTTCTATTAGTAAATACATAGGGGTATTACATATATGTTTTTTTGGGTATGCGTAGTAGAACTTTTTTTTCCTGAGCTCAAAACCTATCGAAAAATCGATGGCGCGATATAGGTTAATAAATCGACCCAGGTTACTATATTATATATATATTATTATAATATTATAATATTACTATATTATTATATATATTATTTATTACAAAGGTAACGATAATTTAATTCATAGAACCTTTTCCATAATATACGACTGTAATATCCATGATAGCATAACAGTTCATCTATATATTTCAAAAATGATTAATTTTGTTAACACTAATATAAGCAATTCAATTACGAAAATTATCTACGTGTCAGATGGTGCAGGAGCACAGTACAAAAACAAATACAACTTAATTAATTTATGTCATCATAAAATTGATTTCGAAATATTCGCTGAGTGGCACTTTTACGCAACTAGCCATGGAAAATCTGCATGTGATGGTATAGGTGGGACATTAAAAAGAGGCGCTCGGAATTATAGCATGGCAAATAAAAATCAAATTCAAACGGCGAAGGACCTTTATCATTGGGCTTCACAAACGTATAACACCTCCATAGAAGTTGCTTACGCAGACGCTGATGAATACAACAAAACAAAAGAAGAGCTACTTTCAAAGTACAAAAATGCCAAAACTTTTACGGGAAGTCAAAGCTTCCATTCTTGTGTACCTTTAGATGAAACATCACTAAAAGTAAACAAATATTCCGAAAGTCAGCAGTATGAGCTGCGCAAAGTTGTATATTAAATCTGAATAAATAAAAATAAAAAATTAACTTTATTAAGTGTATGCCTATTTATTGTGCGTGTCTGAAAAATTTGATAATACGATTCTTGTTCGAATCTATTAGAATACTTAGTCATAGTATCTGTATCTGTATAACTTCCAAAGTATAGCTAGGTACCTTTTTTGTCACACAATAATAGCAAAATAAAAAAAAAGTTAACAAGAGATGGTTTTACTTATAAATTTTTTTAAAAGAAAAAAAAAACACCATTCTAGCTTTTATATTAAATCGACCTTTCTAAAAAAATTTTTTTTTAAATCACTTGGTCTTTGAAGTGTTTTCCCAGTTTGAAAAAAAAAATGTAGAAAAAAATTAAAATTTTTTTTTTCTTTCAGTGTAATATAGAATCTTTACAGTATATGTTTTCAAAGATGATTTTAATACCTTTCTAACGGTATAAAAATTTTTCAAATTGGTTGATTAATTTACGCGTGATATCCAAATATGAGAAAGTAACCAAGAAATGCATTTGCTTAAATAAATTAAAAAACAAAAAAACCCCATTTTAGTTTTCAGATATGTTATATATATTAAATAGACCTTTCTAAAATAAAATTTTATTTTTCAAAATCGCTTGATCTTTGAAGTGTTTTTTCAGTTTTAAATTTTATTTTTACAGTATATTTTTTTTCAATACCTTTCTAAGGTATGAAGATCTTTGAAATCGGTAAAGCCATTCCGTAGTAATCACACTTTAAAAGTACCTATTATCGTCATTTTTCTAATATTTTCGGATATTTCGATACCTTGCTACGCCCACAATTTTTCGAAAATGCAATTTCTAAAAATGAGGTTGTGTTTGGGTGGGTAAGGTGTAACCCCATGCAAAATTTCATCAAATTCTGAGGGTGTCGGGTTCAAAATGTACGTTTTTTCAGCCTTTGATATGAAATTCATCATATATGAATTTCAGTATAAACTACTAATCCATTTTTAATATATAATCACTGACTTTATTTTTTATCATCACTTTTTCGTGTTATTGTAATTTTTCATACCCATATGGATATACATTCTTCCATGCATACGTAAGAATGTATGTAAGCATTTACTTGATTTTAGTCTGCACTCCCCCCAGTGCTTAATTTGATCAGTGCATACATTTTGTTTACCATTGCTTTCCATTCATTATTGTACGTATGTGAATACAAATGTACGCTGGCATAAAAACATGAATTGCTTTTTTTTGCAAACGAGCTTGAAAAAACGCTTCAACTAGGTAAACAGTCTCATCATAGCGGAACCCTAAAGGTGGAAGTTTATCAGCTAATTGGTACGTTTTTTTAGCTGCTTTGACATTTCTACTTCTGGAACAGTACGTTTTAGACACTCAACCAAACCGCTTAGCCAACTGAACTAGCTTACTTTGTTTTGTTGCTTTCTATGCAATTCGCTAATATACCTAGCGTTTTATTTCCTCTAGCAAAAAAAAGCGGCTATTGTCACTACTAATGCCCTTATTATGTATGTCACCATGAATGTTTGCGTCGCATTCACTCACATTCACATTCACTCGGAATTCGTATTTTGTAACTTCTTACGTATTCGCGTTCGTTCTCTTACGTAGTCACTACGTATTCACTGCGTATTCACTGAGACTGTCAAGCCCAATACGTAGCCAGTATAGCCACTTATTACTTTTGTTATTTCGGAAAAGTTTGCAGTGCAATTTTTTCGGAATAACATCATTTTAACGACCTGGCAATATTGCAGGGAAACACCTGACAAAAATAAATAAAGAAAACAGTGTAAACAAATAATTAAATCGCTTGTTTGTTAAATTGATTGCTTGCTAATATTTTTATGTGCAGTGATTGTAAATAATAATAAGCAGATCGATTTATTTGTGAACATGGAAAAATAAATTTTTATAAAAAGACAAATATATTACTGATTTTGTGAAAAGTGATATGCCTGAGTGTTCCACTTCAGTCTCCTCCAACCAGACAGGCGAATAGCCGAGCTTTCTCCCTGGTGTACCCCTTTTTTATTCTTCTGGGTTTAGGTTACGTTCCTGAATTGCATCGATGCCTGTCGACCACATAGATAATTGGCGATCCACTTTTTGAGACTAGAAGGAAGAGGAGAGCCTTCCGAGTCTTGCAGTAACGTGCCGGGGTTGACTGTATCCAAAGTTGGTAAAAGCCTAGTTGAGGGGTCGACTGCTAATACGCTACCAAAAATATCGAGAGAGGTGTCAAAAGACGCGTATTGATCTCGACAACAATAATTCGGCGGAAAAGAAAAATTGTATCTCTGTCCGGAGATATTTGCAATTGAAGTTGGCGATTTCCATGTGGTTGTTGTCATATTGTGGTACCCACAAAAAAAAATGTGAACATAAGTGTTTTGTGCGGATACAGTTTTGGTCTCCAAACCGGTGTTGGGCCCACCCAGGGTAATTTCTTATAAGCGCAGCCGAAGGCCGCCAATGCTGAGTGGTGTTCTGCGCAAAAATACAATGGATCCCACCCCGGTTTCGGAGGGACCCGCGGGTTAATTTTCGGTTTTTCGTTAATATCTTTTGAACGCGTTAAAATTTTTATTTTCCGCCTTCGGATTATTAATACTGATGTCATTTTTTCTGTTTTTTTTTGTTGATAATTTAGTGTATTGTCTGTAAATTGAATTGCATTTTGTACGCATATTTGGTGAAATTTTCGTTTAAAACATTTTACAACATTTTAACAATTTGATCTTCAGTTGTAACTGTGTTAATCGAATTATATTATATATGTTATTATATTATTTTATTTATTTGTGGGAAATACGTTTCCATAGGTAACACACAGACACACAGAATTTGATTTCTATATATATAGATTTAAGAGGAGCAATATAAACGATATTTAAATAAAAAGTAATGTTCTCAATCGGGGGATTTTTATCCGAGAGCAGCAGTAGTGCTGAGGAAAGCAACGTGTGTTACATGCGCACTAGAAAGCGAATACTGAGAGAAAACACGAATTTATTTCAAATACCTGATAGAAAGTAAGTGATACAAGGGATAAAAGCCGATGTTGAAATAGGTCGAAGATTGCTCTACTTCTGCCATAAAACGACGATTCTAAAAAGCTAAAAATGCTTTCCGGTTGTTTAAATCCAAGGTTTAAAAAATTGTTTCGGGTGTCAAAGCGCGTTTTCCGGATCATTTTAGATGAGATATCAATATATATGTCTAGTGGACATAGATCCACTAAAATATCGCCAATACACAAGGTGGCTACTTTTTTGAGTTTTTTGGCGACAGGGAGCTACCAAGAAACTTTAGGGAACCAGTTGGTCAGCAGTATGTCTCAAGCAATGATAAGCAATGTCATAGCTGAATGCTTGGACATTTTCGAGGCTCATTTTTGTCCTAAGTGGATAAAACTGAGGATGACAGCGCAAGAAGAAAATGACGCAAAAGAAGCCTTCTATATCAAATGTGGAATACCGGGTGTAGTTGGGTGCGTCGATGGCACTCACGTGCGAATTAAATGCCCAAAGGAAGAAGTCCGACATTTGTACTATAATAGGAAAGGCTATTATAGTATAAACGCAATGATAGTAAGTTTCTTGGTTGATGTGGAAACATTGATTTCGACAGTATTAAGTAACATTTACATAAAAATTTAAGATATGTGATCATGATATGAGGATACGGTACGTCAACGCTAAATACCCAGGATCAAACCACGACGCATTTGTTTGGGCGGCAAGCAGTGCGGAAGAGCTGTTCAGGACAGAGTTCAACGCTGGAAAAAGAAACACTTGGCTTTTAGGTAATACTGAACAAAAGTCCTGCATACTGTTTTTATGTTTTAAACTGTTACCTTCATTAACAATAGGAGACTCCGGCTACCAGCTACTTCCTTATTTAATGACGCCCTTCCGTAGCCCTGATAATTTTGTAGAAACAGGGTTTAACACAAAATTAATAAAGGGCCGGAATATAATTGAAAGGTGTTTTGGCGTAGTGAAAAATCGGTTTAGGTGCATAATTGGCGAAAGAGGGCTGCATTATACCCCACAAAAGACCACACAAATTATAAATGTATGTTGCGCTATGCACAATATGTGTATTTTTTATAACTATGAGTGGACGGAAGTCGAAGAAGACGTTATATATGAGGAGGAGTTCGATGGCATTGATTCATCTGAAGCCCGAAGCATCAGGCAGAGGCTCGCAGAAAGCTTAATATAAACTTTTTGCCCCGCTTTATATTCCATAAAGTTTATGTACCATGTACATTAAAGTGGTATGTCTGGCGAAGTGGCAGAGCGTTCTGTGTAAATCCGCTATTACATTCCTTGTACTTTATAATTGTTCAAAATTTTCGCACTAAGCAAAGTAAAAAAATTTTATTCAAAAATGGTTTCAAAAATTGATAGAAAAATTATTTTCAGTTTTTCATAATCTTAGTCATATTTGATTATTATTTTCGTCCAACTGTATGATAAAATGGCCACATATGTAGATCAGCGGATGGAGGAGCTGGGAGCTTCAAGAGTTTTCGAACTTAGCGTCTTGGTGATGACGATGCCAATATTGAAGATGATTTTATCACACGGAAGGGTCGCTTTTGGCCTGCCGTCTGCGACTTCTTTGGCATCGAAGGTGGTGGTGAGGAAGATGAGGCTGATAAGGAATTTTTACGTAGTATGTTTTCCATCACACCTGAAGGCAAAGAAAAATATCAAAGGTGGACTCATGACGTTTGCAGAAATACTGTTCATATTTTGGAGGACACTAGATCATGTGTGTGAGTTATTGCCTCATCTTCACACTATTACTCGATATCTTCCTCAGAGGTAGAATTTTTTTTAAATATCTATTGGTTGTTAAAATATGTACGTCTAAATCATTATTTTTTTGTTTCAGTTTTATCCGAATCACCTACATGTACCTGCTGTTTTAGTGCAATACAAAACTCCAACTGGTCGCATAAATAAGGGTGTAGGGATTTAATTTGGAACGTGTTGGGTAAAAGAATGGCCACTTCTATATATGCGTGTATGTTAAAGTGAACCTTAGCACACAAAATTGTGTAATATATAATCTTTTGCTTTTTAATTTCATAGTGATGTAAAAAATATTCGGCTGATATATTGAGCTAAAAATGTTAAGCTTTTGATTAACTCAAATATATAGAACTAAACAGGTATTTTATAATTCCTTGTTAAGTCGAAATATTAATGTTAAAAGATCGAAATATTGTGAGAATGCATGTGGATACATATATGTCAGTCTGTATTGAAAAGAACTAGATATATTTAGTAAATTCAATGGTAAGCTTGTCCTAAGCATCACGCAAAATTTTTCTTGGCTACTATTGTAATTATGAATTTAATGTATGTATATGAATTTGATGTATGTAAATATATGTGCGCACAAATATATGTTTGTTGAATAATTTCCTGAACAATTTGGAGCTCTTCATATTTTAAATATTTACAAGCACATAATATCTTGCATTTAAATACTCGAAATATTATTAAAATTAATTTAAACTTAAGTTTATTTGAAATTACTTTATTAACTTTTTGTTAGTTAAGAAACTGTTATCAAAAAATGTATGGTTTTAGTATTGGTGTATTTTGCCTTTGAGAAGATCGCATATAAACTGGAAATTTTATTTTGTTAAATTGTATTGTTTTTCTTTATAGAAACAAATTGCCTTTAAGAATTATAAATAAGTAGATATCGTGTTAAATTTTTGAAAATTAGTCTTTCTTTATTGTGCACTATTTACTCAAAAAAATAAAAATAAAATTCTTTATAGATGTTTGTACACAACATTAATTAAATATATTTTTATTATAAATAATTAATAAACATTCGCTCTCAACGATAATAAAAATAATTCTTAAAAATATTTAATAAATTATAGTATTAGAGCATATCTCCACTTAGAGCTTTACAGTTAAGATTTACTGAATGTCGTATTTTAACCTGCACTGCCTCCACTGTACTTTTATTTGACATATTTTTTTCGTATTGAAAAAAATAAATAAATAATGAGACCACATGCACAGATTCACAAAAAAAGTTTACTTTTTCGGATTGAATACATACATTTTTACATGTTCTACAAAGCAAAGGCATATCTGATATTCTAAAATCTGAACTTGAAAATCTTCAAACAACATCTGTAATCCTTGATTTTAAAAACTACCCCAACTTAAAATATTTTCCAAACAATTTTTGTTTTTCTTAAATTTTTTCACAAGTGAAAATTAACAACAAAAATTTTGAGTCGTTCAAAAGATATTAACGAAAAAAATGCTTATTTATGACAAAGCTCTCTAAATGGGATCCACATAGTGGCGATGATATGAAACCAATATTACTAAAATAAAGCGAACAATATAATAAACTTTGATTACGAAACAATCAGTGCATAGCCATAACTTAATCCAAAATTGTGGTTATATTTATTTTGGATATACCAAAATTGGCTAGACTTAAGGATGAAACCATAAAGGATCGTTGCTAAATTAAAGCTTTTGGACGCCAACCAATGAATCAAACATTTTTTTACATATTGTCTGGGCAATTAGAAAACCACCGTTTTCGATTCCACATTCTTTTATGTAATGAGTGTAGTAAAATGTGCACATGTGTGTATACTTACCATGGAATATGTTTGAATCAACGCTCATATACCATTCCCCCTATATGTTGCATGTATATATTCGCCTCGATAAGCGCTTACGATTTACTATTGCATCCTAAAATTTACTTGTATGTAGAAATTAACCCGTACATGCAACAAACGAGAATTTTTCTTTCAACAAAGCGGAAAAATATTCAAAAATAATAAAAAACATTTAAAAAAAAATCCAAAAAAATCAAAAATAATCAATTAATTTAGATTATTTTTGATTTTTTTTTAATTTTTAATTACTTTTGATTTTTTTCAATAATGTAAAAAATTATGATTTTTTCCTTTTTTTTATCAATTGAAAAGTAATCAAATAAATGGCGTTTAAAGAAAACAATTAATGGAACGGCTAACCATTAGTTAGTAATCACTATTTAACATGTCTGATTCAGATATGTTTGTGCTTTGTAGAACATGTGAAACTGTAGGTGTTTAATTGGTAAATGCAATTTTTTTTGTGGCTGAGAAAATTTACAAAAATGTAAACTGTGCATGTCTTTATGGTTTTTTTTTTTCAAATACAAAAAAATTACCTTGGTAGTTTTCTTTGAGGTACTGAAATGTAATTACTTCCTTTACAATTTTTAAAATGGCAAAACAATATTGTTTCTTTCTTCAATGAGCCTACATAATTTTTCAGCTGCAATAGCTTGCCGGTCTACGGCTTCAGCCACTCTCTTCATAATTTCAACTTGCAACCTAAAAATATCTAATAAAAGTTTATGGTTTTCGATTTCTTCTTCTAATAACTCCGTTCTTCTCCGTTTACGCTGTCCTGATTTCTTTTTGTTATAGATTTGCTGGATTTCTGGTGGAGTTAAGTTACTATTGTCGTTGCTTGGTATGTGCAATGATAACGCCTGTCCACATTCGATTGGAGAATCAGACGACTGAATGGCGCCTTCCGTTGCATGTTGAAAGGCATCCTGGGTCGAAATTTTAGTGGCGATTTGTGATGAACTTTGCGCCGAAGTAGTGGCTTGCGACGGTTCCACACCAAAGTCACGACCACTTGGATCCGGCGATGCGTTCAAATTGACAATTTGGTCAATGGTCTGTTCCATTGCTGTCAACGGACTTTCACAAAATGGACCACCTCCAGTAGCGCGAATTTCATTTCGGTTCTTAGAAATTTTTCTTTTCGTTCGATTGCGCATGTCGGTCCAGACCTAAAGTTGTACACAAAATTTTAGTGATAGTATGGAAACTAGCTGTTAAAAAAAGTTTGGCGTTGTTATTACTTAACAGACAGGATAAAATACAGAAAAATTGATTAACGACCACGTTAATTTTTCATTAAAAAAAAACTTCAAAGGTCCATTCTTAAATATAACCTTATATTGTCTGCCCTTTCCAAAACTCTCTATTTCAACAAACGCATGACTTACCTTCTTCCACTCATTCACACTTCGACTTGGGGGTCCGGCCGAATTTAGCTTCACCGCTATCTCCTCCCACTTCCGATCAAAGACGGCTTTGCTACCGCCATACACAGGGGCACCTCTTGCTATATCAACATTTCTCTCCATTTCCTTGGAGAGAATGTCGAATTGTTGATTGGTAGTTTTTTTATACCTGCAAAATTATAAATCATATCATGTGTATTTCAGACTCTTCTGTGTAAGCATAATATTGCAAGTCGTAAATTGATAATGGTCTAGAACAGGGGTCGACTGCTAATATGCGCCCAGAAATATCGCTGCGTTTATAAAATACCCTGCCAACTTCAACTGCAAACATCTCTGGGCAGAGATACAATTTTTCTTTTTCGCTTTCGGATTATTTTTGTCGAGGACAATACGCGTATTTTGAAATCTCTATCCATATTTTTGGACGCGTATTAATAGTCAACCCGGTTCTAGACTCTTACCCTTAAATTTACCGGGGGTAATTCTTTACTTTATCTCACAACTCCTAAAACTCGTCTAAAAATATCGGAATGACTGTCAAAAGAAGAGTTTTGCACCCAGGACGACGACCTCGAAAGAGGAAATTAAAAATTTGATTTCTGTCAAAAGATATTTCCAAAAAACTTAAACATTGCCCAGGAGCGCTCCGAAACCGGGGTGGGATCCATAGTACTTTTGAGCAGAACACCTCTCATCAAAATTAAAAAATTACCCAGGGTGGGTCGAATACCGGTTTGGACATCAAAACTTAATCCGCGCAAAACACTTTTACACACGGTTTTTTTGTGGGTAAAAACCATCAAAATTCAACCACATGAAAATTTCCAAATTTCTTCCGCTCTAAGGAAATAAAATTAAATTTCCGCTTTCCGATTATTGATCCTGGGTTCATTGCGCGTCTTCGGACAGCTTTCCCGATATTTTAGGACGAGTTTTAAGTCGTATTCCGCTCACTTCCCATATTTATGGACGGGTATTAGTAGTCAGCCGCTGTTCTAGACCTTTATCTTGCATGCTCGCTTCATATAAGTATACAAACTTATAAATTTACTTACATTTTTCCGTTTTTTAAGCCACTCATTTCTTTTTATTTTGTGTTTTTCCATGAATTTTGAATAATATTTTAACTTTAATAATTACTCCAGCTTTCAGTAATTGTTTTCCCACACTTATTTTAATTTGACATACACAACAGCTGGCTGGGTTGCAATTCAACTGTAACTACTATTAGTTTGAACATACCTCATCTGTGCCAAACGATACTACAATTTTTTACTTTTTACAGCGAAACTTATGTTGCTTTTTCATGTCTTTGAACATAACGAGCAAATGTTCACCCAAGTGAATACCTCAAACGCGACCCAGAAGCAAGTGAATATTTTGACAGCAAAAATGAGTTTCCGTGACACTTTGCGTCGCTATATAATACGAAAAAACGTAAGACAATCACCTACAGTCACCGATAGTCACGGAGAGTCACCGAAGTGAATGAATGCTCTTATATGATACGAATTTGGTTTCACTTGGGTGAAAGTGACTCTTCGCGTCGCTTTGCGTTATACATAATAACGCCATTAAACAGGTGACTTTGTAAATATATGCGCTTTGATATACAAGCTATTGGGCGAGGAGAAGACGAGGGCAAAACTTAATAGATTTTTTTTTATTCGTCTTCGAATAACTCTCACCTACTCTGTTTTACAGTTTTCGAGAACAATTTTTCTCATAATCGAACCACTACGATATTTATTTACTACGAGCTCGAATTCATATCAATGTGATTTAAAATTAGTTAACACGTATTATCAAAATGGACAGCATTATAAGTCATAAGAACAAACATCCTAACATTTTCTTAGATGGATTTGAATATACATTCGATAGGTCATATAATGAAACAGATTATTTTTTCTGTAGCAAGTAAGAACTTAATTCTAATTCACAAAATTTGAAGTTTTTTCACTTTCGTGAATGTGTTTTAGTAAAAAAACGTGAATCGAATTGTGGTGCGAGATTAATTCCATATAACAACGTGGAACCAGGTGAAAATAATGACAACATGAAGATAACAGGCATACATTTACATGCACCAGATGCTAGGAAAGTGGAATGTTATCGATTGGCAAAAGACTTAAAACGGAAGGCTGCGGAAGAGTGTAGTACCTCGAGAGATATTGTAGGACAGATTATATCAAATGCAAATACAGCTGTTAGACCGATTCTCCCTTCAGTCGATCAAATGATGCGCACCGTCAGGCGAACACGTGCTTTAGGCCCTTATTATGTATGTCACCGTGAATGTTTGCGTCGCATTCACTCACATTCACATGCACCCAGAATTCGTATTTTATAACTTCTTACGTATTCGCGTTCGTTCTCTTACGTAGTCACTACGTATTCACTGAGTATTCACTGAGACTGTCAAGCCACTTATTACTTTTGTTATTTCGGAAAAGTTTGCAGTGCAATTTTTTCGGAATAACATCGTTGTAACGAGCTGGCAATATTACAGGGAAACACCTGTAGTGTAAATAGATAAAAAACAGTACTAAACGATTTCAATAATATTGATTGTGTTTTTAAAAGTGCCGAATATTAACCAGTAGCTTGCTAGGGTGTCGGTTTCCGGCAAATCAGCAAAAAAGTAAACAGTTTTTGATATGCTCTTTTGCATAACTATTTAATATGGTACATTCCGTGGCAATTCCGAGGGCAGTGTTTTGGCATGCTTGCAGCCTTTTCGAGTAGTGTTTTTAAACTGGCTGCGAGTAGAACATAAGTTTATTAGAGAACATCATCGTCAAGTTTTTAATGTACATAAGTGGAATATATATTTCATTAGACGCTATTTAACAGCTACTTTGTTTTAACAGCATCATGAAGCTGAACCCTTTATTGAAGCTATTGCTCCTAAAATTATTTACACTGAAGACTCAGAGCTTGATGCTGACAGCCTGCAACGTCTGATACTACACTCACAGATGACGGATGCTATAGTGGTATAAAATTTTATGAAACAAAAGGGCGTGGAAGTTAGCTACGAATTAAAACAAAAACTTTTAGAACTTATTTGCTTTTGCAATAACGAAGAACCTTTGCCCGGAGAATTAATAGAGTAGAGTTGGTTCAAAGCTAATGCAGATGCATGTGAGCGTAATCGTAAATATTGGAAAGATGGTGAGTTAGCTGAGCAGCTATTTGGAGAATTACAATCAAAAGCAGCCAAATCATATGCAGCGCTTATAAGAGACATGGCTAAGTATTTTCAGGAAAAAATTAATTTTTATATTTATTTCATTCTTTTGTTGTTGTTGTTGTTGGTAAAATAATAGTTCATCCAAAAGGCGGGATTATTCAATAGTTGTTATTGTGATTGCAGAACAGTCCACAGGTCCAAGTGGCTTTTACGGTTATGGGCAAATCCCGGTTCCACCGGAAAGAGCATTGGAGCGTTGAAGTTTTTTACCTCCATACCTACTGCGCATTTTAGTCACAGCACCTTCTTTGTTGTATTAACGGTAAAGACAATGTTGTTGTTGTTGTATATACTTTGCTGTTTGAAGAAAATGAGGATTGATGGTCCTTTACCGGATATATATCCGGTATGTTCCTGTAACAAGCACCATTAACGTAAAAGCTCGACCATCTCGGGAATGATTTATAATGACCACATTGAACCTTCTAGCCCATACCACCAATAATTTTTTTTGAAAGACTTTTATTACAAAAGTAATAACAATTTAGGTCCCTGACTATAATTTTTATAGGTTTCGCTTATGTTTGTTTTTTTATTCCTGTAAAGTTTAACGAAATATGCATCCACATTGAACGAAGCTCTAAATATAACCTTTATCAGCTGTCTATGGAAAATGTCGACCTTTTTTTCACGAAATGTGAAGATTCTTCAGTTTTTACTCAAAAATGATAAAAAAAACGACAATAAAAAAATGTAGCGAATGAAGCAAACGCGACCCAGAAGCAAGTGAATATTTTGACAGCAAAAATGAGTGTTCGTGACACTTTGCGTCGCTATATAATACCAAAAAACGTAAGACAATCACCTGCAGTCACCGATAGTCACTGAGAGTCACCGAAGTGAATGAATGCTCTTATATGATACGATTTTGGTTTCACTTCGGTGAAAGTGACTCTTCGCGTCGCATTGCGCTATACATAATAACGCCGTTAAATTTCGTTCCGAAAAATCCTAATAATAAATCCTATAACTCATTTAAACCTAAATATGTGATGTCGGATTTCGAGAAGGCGGCAATTAATTCAGTAAAAAACTCGTTTCCCGAAGCATTGGTTCATGGATGTTTTTTCCACTTTTCCAAAAACATTTGGAGACATATCCAATCAATAGGGCTGCAAACGAGTTATAAAAATTGTTCAATTTTCGCGATGAACTTAAAATATTTACTAGCACTTGCATTTGTTCCAGAGGAAATGTTGATCGATGCATTCGGATTGATATCTGAACTGGAATTTTATGTGGATAACGACGATAAGGAATACAAATCCGAAATACAAAACTTATTAAATTATTTCGAGGTAACTTATATTGGATTTCCACTTCCTGGAACACAGCAACGTCGGAAGAAGTTATATCCCATCGAATTATGGAATATGTATAATATCACCAAATTGGGAGAAGCCCGAACAAATAATGCTATAGAAGGGTGGCACAACGCCATTCGAAATGCATTTGGGACACACCCTAACATATTTAATTTCATAAATAAAATAAACAATAACAGAAACAAAACCACAGCAATTTCCAGCTGGAGGTGAGCCATATCGAAAACGCAAGAAAAAATATAAAGACTTCGACCAGCGTTTGTTTAATATTGTAAATTCATTTGAAAAGGATGAACGCGAAAATGATTTAATTAATTACATGCTTGCCATTGCACACAATTTAAAATTTTAGATTGTAATACTTTTTCTTTATACATAATACCTTCTAAATAAATAAACGTTTCTGAATTTTGATAAATATTTAATGTTTTTACTTTCTGAATTTTGACTTCTGAATTTTGACTTCTGAAATTTGACTTCTTAAATTTGACTTCTGAAATTTGACTTCTTAATTTTGACTTCTGAAACTTGACTTCTGAATAATGATTTCTGAAAACTGACTTCTAAGTTTTGACTTCAGAATTTTGTCTTTCTGAAAAAAGGGTTCTGACTAATGTTTTCTGAAAAAGTGTGTTTCTGAATTTTTGTTTTCTGAATTTATGGGGGGGGGGGGGGGGCACCCTTTTGGAGATATCGGCATAAAGGTGGACCAGGGGTGACTCTAAAATGCGTTTGTACAATATGGGTATCAAACGAAAGGTGTTAATGAGTATTTTAAAAGGGCGTGGGGCTTAGTTCGATAGGTGGACGCCTTTTCGAGATATCGCCATAAAGGTGGACCAGGGGTGACTAGAATGTGTTTGTACGATATGGGTATCAAGTTAAAGGTATTGATGAGGGTTTTAAAAGGGAGTAGTGGTAGTTGTATAGGTGGTCGCCTTTTCAGGATATCGGCATAAAGGTGGACCAGGGGTGACTCTAGAATGCGTTTGTACAATATGGGTATCAAACGAAAGGTGTTAATGAGTGTTTTAAAAGGGCGTGTGTCTTAGTTCTATAGGTGGACGCCTTTTCGAGATATCGCCATAAAGGTGGACCAGGGGTGACTCTAAAATGTGTTTGTACGATATGGGTATCAAATTAAAGGTATTAATGAGGTTTTAAAAGGGAGTGGTGGTAGTTGTATAGGTGGTCGCCTTTTCGAGATATCGTCATAAAGGTGGACCAGGGGTGACTCTAGACTTTCTGGTATTAATGAGGTTTTAAAAAGGATTGGTGGTAGTTGTATAAGTGAAGGCATTTTCCAGATATCGACCATTATGTGGACCAGGGTGACCCAGAACATCATCTGTTGAATACCGCTAATTTATTTATATATATAATACCAAGAACAGTATTCCTACCAAGATTTCAAGGGTTTTTTATTTCGCCCTGCAGAACTTTTTCATTTCATTCTACTTAATATGGTAGGTGTCAAACCCATTTTCGATATCGAAAAAGTGGGCGTGGTCATAGTCGGATTTTGGCAATTTTTACCAATACAAAGTGAGTTCAGATAAGTACGTGAACTGAGTTTAGTAAAGATATATCGATTTTTGCTCAAGTTATCGTGTTAACGGACGAGCGGAAGGGCAGACGGACGACTGTGTATAAGAACTGGGCGTGGCTTCAGCCGATTTCGCCCTTTTTCACAGAAATAAGTTACTGTCCCAGAATCCAAGCCCCTACCAAATTTCAAAATGATTGGTACATTTTTGTTCGATTTATGGCATTAAAAGTATCCTAGGCAAATTAAATGAAAAGGGGCGGAGCCACGCCCATTTTGAAATTTTCTTTTATTTTTGCATTTTGTTTCACCATATCATTAATGGAGTTGAATATTGACATAATTTACTCATATACTGTACAGATATTAAATTTTTTGTTAAAATTGGACTTAAAAAAAATTTTTTTTAAAGTGGGCGTGGTAGTTCTCCGATTTTTTTTAAGCATACATATAGTAATAGGAGTAACGTTCCTGCCAAATATCATTATGACATCTTCAACGACTGCCAAATTACAGCTTGCAAAACTTTTAAATTACCTTTTTTTAAAAGTGGGCGGTGCAACGCCCATTGTCCAAAATTTTACTAATTTTCTATTCAGCGTCATCAGTTAAACTCACCTACCATGTTTCATCGCTTTATCCGCCTTTGGTAATGAATTATCGCACTTTTAATATTATTTTAGGGTGATTAATTTTATTTTGAGGTGATTAACATAAATGATTGTTTGACCTTCTACTAATGTTATATAAACCCTTTTTAATTGAAAATTATTTTCTATTTTTTAGTTCGGTTAGCTATAAAAGCGTGTTTTTTAGTTTTTTTAAACTATTATTTATTTTTAATTTTGTAGTTCAAGTAATTTTAAAAGTTTTAGTCGAGAGTGATGAAACCTCGAAACGCCAGCGGTCCATGGATGAATCCAAGCCCACGGCACCGAAAAGGTCCAAGACCCAGGGAGGCTGGACGCGGTCTTTCGCCGAAATTGCCAAGGGTCGGCAGATCATTGGCATTATAGACGAGAGCAGCGAAGATGGCAGGATCCCGAAACAACAGTGGAGGTGGATCGAGGCCGCGCTCGCTACGGTGACCGTTAAGGTTAAGAAAGACAACCCTTGCCCACCGCCATCTTACACTGATGCAGGGTGGTTCCAGGGCAATGTCAAGCTAATTGCCTGTGACGACGCCAGGTCGGTAAACCTCTATAGGGCCGCCGTCACGCTGGTAGGGGTGGTATATCCAGGCGCGCACCTCAAGGTAGTGAAGGCGCGTGATATCCCCTCAACAACCAAGGGCTAGAGCCTGGGTTCCAGTGACGCCAACGGACCCAGCTGACATCCTGGAGCTGCTCCAGGAGTACAACCCACCACAGGTTTGGAAGTCAACCCGGATAAAACCGAGCTTGCCCTCTTCACGAGGAGGTACAAAGTACCAAATCTTACACCGCCAATAATTGGGGGTGCGTTCTAGCTATTATGGAGTGACCATATAGTGGAGCGATCCAAAAAGGCAGCAGCAGAGCTGTTCACCTGCAAGAGGGCAATTGGCACCTCCTGGGGATTCTCCCCTAAGGTGACCTACTGGATTTACACAGCCATTGTGTGCCCGATTCTTCTTTATGGTGTCTTGGTCTGGTGATGTGCAATAGCTAAAAGTACCTATCTTAAAATGGTTCAAAAGTTGCAACGGAGTTTGGAGCTCTGCATTGCCGGGGCTCTCGGCTCCACTCCAGATTCCGTTACATGCATACATGGATACATAGATACATAGCCAGATACAGGTCAAGCTAATAAAAGCGTGTTAAAAAGGGCTCAAGTATGCTCTTTCGTAGATGTGCCATGCATCGACTTCCATCATTAATAAAGGAATGCGTTTTCAGCATTATGTGCAGGGTTTCAAATCTATGGCCATTTGGGGTGGTCATAAGTTCAATTGACCTTATGTCCGTTAACCTTATATGACCCCACCATCACATTATTGCATTGTCATCGAGCCTTGATACGTGTGCAAAGTCTCAAACAAACTTAAGGCCATTTAAAGTGGTAATAAGGCCAATTGACCTTATGGCCGTTGACCTTATGTCACCACAACATCACATTAAGCATTGTCATCGGTCCCTGATACGTATGCAAAGTTTCACATCAATCAGAGTTCTAGAAACCGGTGAAAATTGAGCTCAAATATTCCGTTACATAGTTACAGGCCAAGTTAAAGCGTGTTAAAAAGTAAGCTGTTTGGCCAATTTTAGTGTATTCACAAAAGATGTTTTTATTTATTTATTTATTTATTTATTTGTTAGTCTACAAATTTTACAAATAATCAGACTAAATATGAATGAATGAATGAATATAAATACGAATTACAGTGTGAAATTAACAAGCATACATAATGAGCAAAATTATATTATAAAATATGTATATATATACATATATATATTATTGAATCAGTTGTCGGGATGGACTGTGATGCCGAGTAACGGAATTGATTATCAGTACTGTCGGAATGGACGTGATTTCGAGCAGCTGATGTATATTTAACACACAATAGTAGGGCTGCGATATGTGGGAGGTTGGAAAGGACGAGATTCCAAGCCACCCGCCCAAACTAACTATTGATTATTAGTGATGTCGGAATGGACGTGATTTCGAGCAGCTGATGTATATTTAACACACAATGAGTAGGGCTGCGATGTGTGGGAGGTTGGAAAGGGCGTTGTTTAAGCCGCCTCCAACAATATTCAGACGGCGGCGAAAATCCTATGCGCAGCCGTGCGCGGCGAGTGGAAAGGCGCCAACACGCATTCACTACAATCGTCATCCACAATAATTGCAACGAACCAGTCAAGAATTATTACTCGGCAATCGCGGACGCGCTCCCTTTATATAAATTTTTTCTAATACTTTGAATTTTTGAATATTTAAATCAGAAGCTGAAGTTGTTAACGCGTTAATTGCTTAATTATTAAATTATAAATAAAAGTGAATTTATAACGTTTTTAAAAAAAAGCTATAAACCTTTTTAATTGGAAGTGTTAAGTGCAGCGAAGAAAGACCAGACGTGATTCCAAGCCACCCGCCCAAAGTAACTGGAGAAGATTTAGTTTAACATGTGATTTTGAAACATGTGAGTTCAAGGCAGTGAGTATATATTTTTTTATACTGTAAAGTGTGTCGCAAGTATCAATTTTATTGCAGTGATTATTGAAATCTTGACACAGACAACGAAGAGGTTCATGCATTTGAAAATTCGATCTACATGTATTTAAATATAGCGGTTGGAAATACCGAGAGGACCTAATAGGGACATTAAACATCACCTCGCCAAGCAGAAATGGACTGTTTATCATCCGCCTTAATAGTTTTACCATAAATAAAAAATTTCCCAATCATAGATTCAACCCTTGGTTGGTCACCCTGTGTACGTGAAAACATAAGTGTCAAATTAATCTATCTGGTAGGTAGGTATCCTCCAGATAAGATCCACCTTAGCTGGAGATGCTAAAACGGCCCTTAATGACTACCTTCAAACTGGTGCTAATCGGATGCATATCGGGAGAGTAGGTAGCCACACTTGTATCAACAATGCTGAAGTCTGACCAATACGGATTTAAATTAATTAATAAAAGTTTACGAGTATTTCAGAACCACCTAAGACACCAATTAGGAACGCTTTAAAAACGCGTCTTTAACTGATTCAGTGGCAGGTGGTTTTGAAATAGTCTCAGGCTTTGATTAGTTTATTTAAATATATATACCTAGCTCGGACCTAAGCGCTATTGGTACACGTGTGAATACTAAATGTCCCGCTCTTCATTTTCTGCTAGGTATTCATTTTTGTTCTAAAACTTATGATTTTTATGATTCAATAGCACACAATTTTTAGTTTGGTTTTCTTAAAGTTCTATGAAAAGGCAATTATAAGCTTCAAAAATAAATTATTTACCTTTAAGAGACATGTGTTGTTTAATTTATCACATTCTTAATCTTTTTTGCATATATTGAAAATGAGCCCAGTAAGCAGAATATAAAAAGTTCCAAAAAGTGAAAAAATTAATTTTTATCTCTTTTATCTATAAATATAAGCAGACCCGGCAGACCTTGTTCTGCCCTAACTTTGATCTATCTACTCAAGTTTTAAGAAGTTTTTATCTCTAACTCTCCCTCCTCCTTTTTCGTAACCTTTTATTGACTCCTCCCTCTGCCCTTCTGTTTCTTCTCCGTCCTTTTTGCTCTATCTGCGTCCAGCTTCATCTCTTTCTCAGTGTCTTTCTTCGTCACTCTTTTCTCTATCTAGTCCCTTTCTTTCTCCATCCCTTATTCCTAGTCCTAGTTCCAGTTACAGTCCCAGCCCAAAAGTCCCAGCCCCAGTCAAAGCCCAAGTCCCAGTCGGAGTGCTTCTTCTACTCTCAGTCAGTCCCTCGTCCGTTTTCCGGAAAATATTCTTGTAAATAGTAATCTAGGGTAAGAGATACCTAAATACCCAATTTCAGGCAAATCAAACCGTGACTAGAATTTGTTCGAATAAATCTTTCCCGGGTCCCCTTTCTAGAAGCGATTTGATAGCGACGCTAAATAAGTGCTGTAGTAACAAGAAGTATGATTGTATGATTCGTAAATCAACAACCCTATGTTCTGCTAAAGTAAGTGCACGCTAACTAATAAAATGAAAAAGAAAATACGGATTTGGGATATCCCATATGTAAAGTGATTTTTTAAAAGGCAAGCCATGATGAAATCAATGAAGTGAATGCAGTGACAAGTTTAAGTGAGTTCGCTTTTCCCACATGCAACTGAATTTGGCAAATACTGTAATGTCAAGCAAAAACTGTTTTTATTTAATAATTTGGGAAAAATTTAAACAACGTGACATCAGTACGGACAAGGCGACAGCTGTTTCGATTATACCTTGTAAATCTCTTCAAAGCCTTTTCTCCCGAGAGTGGGAGTCGAACCCGCACTCCTATGATAGTTGAAATGGTTAGAAACGCATTCAGCTACGTCATGCCTTAGTTGTTGTAAAATTTTTCCCAATTGCCTTTTTTTCGCATATATTATCTTCCACACATTCCATACGTCGTATGTAGTTATGTGTTGAAGTTATGCATGTTTGTAAGGCGGTTTCATAGAAACTTGGTTTTATTGCTGTTTTTGTTCTGTTTATAGAACTACAACGAACTAACCAAATGTTGTCTCTTTTATATGAATTAATTGGGGATTGCCCGTATTGCTTTAAATGTATGAACATTTATTTCAAGCAATTTTTAATTTTATAATTTATTTAATAATTTGGGAAAAATTTAAACAACGTGACATCAGGACGGACAAGGCGACAGCTGTTTCGATTATACCTTATAAATCTCTTCAAAGCCTTTTCTCCCGGGAGTGGGAGTCGAACCCGCACTCCTACGATAGTTGAAATGGTTAGAAACGCATTTAGCTACGTCATGCCTTAAGCCCCCATTACTGATACTTAGCATAGACTTGACTTGACTTGGCGTAAACTTGGCAACTTAGCCACGATTATACTCCACTTGGCGCATAAAATCTGGCATCATAATCAGCGTTGAAATTTATTTTTAAATAAATGTCAATTTGTACGACAAAATGTCAAAATGAAATGGAAACAAACAAATGGCATCTCAAAATGTAAACGTCACTTAGAACTTACATAGAAAATCAAAATTCAACAGACTTCTAAGTCAAGTTAAGTTTTGAGTAATCAGTAACATGCAATGTTCATTTAACAGAACTGTATGTCACAGTTCGCAAGCCAAGTCAAGTCTGTGCTAAGTATCAGTAATGGAGCCTTTAGTTGTTGTAAAGTTTTTCCCAATTGCCTTTTTTCGCATATATTATCTTCCACACATTCCATACGTCGTATGTAGTTATGTGTTGAAGTTATGCATGTTTGTAAGGTGGTTTCATAGAAACTTGGTTTTATTGCTGTTTTTGTTCTGTTTATAGAACTACAACGAACTAACCAAATGTTGTCTCTTTTATATGAATTAATCGGGGATTGCCCGTATTGCTTTAAATATATGAACATTTATTTCAAGCAATTCTTCATTTTATAATTTATTTAATAATTTGGGAAAAATTTAAACAACGTGACATCAGGACGGACAAGGCGACAGCTGTTTCGATTATACCTTGTAAATCTCTTCAAAGCCTTTTCTCCCGGGAGTGGGAGTCGAACCCGCACTCCTACGATAGATGAAATAGTTAGAAACGCATTCAGCTACGTCATGCCTTAGTTGTTGCAAAGTTTTTCCCAATTGCCTTTTTTTCGCATATATTATCTTCCACACATTCCATACGTCGTATGTAGTTATGTGTTGAAGTTATGCTTGTTTGTAAGGCGGTTTCATAGAAACTTAGTTTTATTGCTGTTTTTGTTCTGTTTATAGAACTACAACGAACTAACCAAATGTTGTCTCTTTTATATGAATTACTCGGGGATTGCCCGTATTGCTTTAAATGTATGAACATTTATTTCAAGCAATTTTTAATTTTATAATTTATTTAATAATTTGGGAAAAATTTAAACAACGTGACATCAACGCGACAGCTGTTTCCATACGTCGTATGTAGTTATGTGTTGAAGTTATGCTTGTTTGTAAGGCGGTTTCATAGAAACTTAGTTTTATTGCTGTTTTTGTTCTGTTTATAGAACTACAACGAACTAACCAAATGTTGTCTCTTTTATATGAATTACTCGGGGATTGCCCGTATTGCTTTAAATGTATGAACATTTATTTCAAGCAATTTTTAATTTTATAATTTATTTAATAATTTGGGAAAAATTTAAACAACGTGACATCAACGCGACAGCTGTTTCGATTATACCTTGTAAATCTCTTCAAAGCCTTTTCTCCCGAGAGTGGGAGTCGAACCCGCACTCCTACGATAGTTGAAATGATTAGAAACGCATTCAGCTACGTCATGCCTTAGTTGTAAAGTTTTTCCCAATTGCCTTTTTTTCGCATATATTATCTTCCACACATTCCATACGTCGTATGAAGTTATGTGTTTAAGTTATGCATGTTTGTAAGGCGGTTTCATAGAAACTTGGTTTTATTGCTGTTTTTGTTCTGTTTATAGAACTACAACGAACTAACCAAATGTTGCCTCTTTTATATGAATTAATCGGGGATTGCCCGTATTGCTTTAAATGTATGAACATTTATTTCAAGCAATTTTTAATTTTATAATTTATTTAATAATTTGGGAAAAATTTAAACAACGTGACATCAGGACGGACAAGGCGACAGCTGTTTCGATTATACCTTGTAAATCTCTTCAAAGCCTTTTCTCCCGAGAGTGGGAGTCGAACCCGCACTCCTACGATAGTTGAAATGGTTAGAAACGCATTCAGCTACGTCATGCCTTAGTTGTTGTAAAGTTTTTCCCAATTGCCTTTTTTTCGCATATATTATCTTCCACACATTCCATACGTCGTATGAAGTTATGTGTTTAAGTTATGCATGTTTGTAAGGCGGTTTCATAGAAACTTGGTTTTATTGCTGTTTTTGTTCTGTTTATAGAACTACAACGAACTAACCAAATGTTGCCTCTTTTATATGAATTAATCGGGGATTGCCCGTATTGCTTTAAATGTATGAACATTTATTTCAAGCAAATTTTAGTTTTATAATTTATTTAATAATTTGGGAAAAATTTAAACAACGTGACATCAGGACGGACAAGGCGACAGTTGTTTCGATTATACCTTGTAAATCTCTTCAAAGCCTTTTCTCCCGGGAGGGGGAGTCGAATCCGCACTCCTACGATAGTTGAAATGGTTAGAAATTATAAAATTAAAAATTGCTTGAAATAAATGTTCATACATTTAAAGCAATACGGGCAATCCCCGATTAATCCATATAAAAAAACTGTTTTTTATACAACGTCAAATGGTGTGCCGTCGATTTTGACTACAAAGTGACGACTAAGTTTAACAATAAATGAAAACGACAATTGCCCATTTACCATTAAAATTTCATTTGCTAACATGTTGGCATTTTGTTTTCGTTTGCCGACTGGCGTCCCATCATCATATAATGACACAGCATGTAAAACAACGGAAAATAATGAAATATATTGTGAAATAAATGAACACAAAATTTTAGCATGGATTTTGACCATGAACTTCTTTATCGACTTTGAGTTAGTAATGTGTCAGAATGAAACGGCTTTGACCCCAACTGATCATAGGGTCAGTCAAGCTGCAGTTTTGATGTCAGTCATTTTGACCTAATAAAAACAAGCATTAGATATGTTTGTTTTGATTTGTTTTTCAATGCTTTTTATTGTTTTTGTTTTGTTTTCATTTCAATTTTCAGGAAATTTTCAGCGAATTTAACACGGAAAACATTTTTATTTGATAAAAAATAATACTTTTCTTATTTTATTTAATTAGGTTGGGTCGATTTGTATGGACGAAAGTTAACCGATATCGCGCCATCGATCTTTCGATAGGATTTGTTCTCAGGAAAAAGTTCCACTACACATACCCAAAAAAATAATTTTCGACCCTGCGAAATTTCATTTTTTGACTTTTTTTCGACTTTGATTTTTAAGGGTTTTTTCTAACTAAACTTACTAAAAAAAATTTCATATGTATAACCTTTCCGGCCCAAAAATATAATTTCTCAGGCGTAGTGGAACTTGTTTTCCTTAGCCCAAGTCCTATCGAAAAATCGATGGCGCGATATCGGTTAATAAATCGACCCAGTCTAATGCATAGGCACTATTGCAATGACAAGACGCAAATCCCATTTGTGGATCAGCGATGAAATAATGAAAGTTTCCGGGTTACACATGCGAATGTGCGTTGTCAGCGAAGGTGCAATAAAAAAACGATAATGCAGTTCCTTATGAGTGAAGTGAAGTTTAAAGATCTATTTGGGTATCTATTATTGAGTTGTGTAACAGCTAAAGAAGGCTGTGAAGGCATGGGAATTCCCGGTTCTCAATGCCTTAGTATCTAGGGCTTACGTTTGTTTAGTTAATGTACCTAATTCATTCGTACAGTAAAGGATTTAGTTATACACATGAAAGGGATCAGTGCAAGGATACAAAAAATTAAAGAATATTCCAAAACCCTTTCAACTTTACTCACTGACCTTAAAACGTTCTTTTGCCATGGGTTCATTGGGAAATATTTTGTTATTTTTAAGGTATTATTTTTCTAGTTTTTGCCATTTGTTTATACAAAGCAAACAAAGCACATTAATTAAGGTTTCACTTATGAGGTTTGACAATTAATCACCTATTTATTTGAACAAAAAAAAATTGTTTTTAAAATATTTTTCACCTGTTCAAAAGTAAACAAAGAAGTATTTCTTGAAAAATAAATAAAGTGGCATTTAACCTGCAGAAATTCACATCTATTCCCAACATCAAATCCTTTGCAAATGACTAAATCCACGTTATAACAATCTATAGCTTGGTTTTCGCTTGGACAATTTTGGTCAAATCAATAAAAACGACTTGTCATACAACGTCAAAAGCGATAATTACATTGCTTGCTGATTATCGGCACATTCTCATTTACAGATGCTTATCATATTTACGCACGGCGACTCTTTTTAAGCAACAGTCTGACATTTCATTTCATCTCATTCTAAAAAGTTGTTTTATTTATTTAAAATTTGGAAAATTGTTGTGAATCATTGGAAATACCTATCAATTAAAACCAAGGCGAATTCAGTACCAGATGTTGTTATCCCAACAGCTGGTTGTTTCTTCATGATTATTTTCCATGCAACGCCTTGTACAACAATATGTCAGTTAATCGAAATCAATGAAAATTTTGTTTTGACTTGACGTTCTTCTGCGCGGCTAATTGTTTGAATTCGCTTTGCCATCACCTTGTATGGAATCTCCTTGATTAAAACTTTAAAAATATGTGTTTCAAATCAAAATAACTTTCTTCAATAACAAGTAAGGAAGGTTAAGTTAGGGTGTAACCGAACATTACATACTCAGCTGTGAGCTTTGGAGACAAAATAAGGGAAAATCACCATTTAGCAAAATGAACCTGGGGTAACCCTGGAATGTGTTTGTATGACATGGGTTTCAAATGGAAATTATTAAAGAGTTTTTTTAAAGGGGAGTGCGCCATAGTTCTATAGGTGGACGCAATTTCAGGAATGTGTGTTGTACGATATGTGTATCAAATTAAAGGTATTAATGAGGGTTTTAAAAGGGAGTGGCCCTTAGTTGTACATGTGAAGGCATTTTCGAGATATCGACCAAAATGTGGACCAGGGTGACCCAGAACGTCATCAGTCGGGTACCGCTAATTTATTTATATATTCGATACCACAAACAGTATTCCTGCCATGATTCCAAGGGCTTTTGATTTCGCCCTGCAGAACTTTTTCATTTTCTTCTACTTCATATGGTAGGTGCCACACTCATTTTACAAAGTTTTTTCTAAAGTTATATTTTGCGTCAGTAAACCAATCCAATTACCATGTTTCATCTCTTTTTTCATATTTGGTACAGAATTATGGCATTTGTTTCATTTTTCGTAATTTTCGATATCGAAAAAGTGGGCGTGGTCACAGTCGGATTTCGGCCATTTTTTATATCAAGAGAAAGTGAGTTCAGATAAGTACGTGAACTAAGTTTAGTTAAGATATATCGATTTTTGCTCAAGTTATCGTGTTAACGACCGAGCGGAAGGACAGACGGTCGACTGTGTATAAAACTGAGCGTGGCTTCAACCGATTTGGTTCATTGTCACAGAAAATAGTTACCGTCATAGAATCTATGCACCTACCAAATTTCACAAGGATTGGAAATTTTTTGTTCGACTTATGGCCTTAAAAGTATTCTAGACTAATTAAAGGGAAAAGGGCGGAGCTACGACCATTTTCAAATTTTATTTTATTTTTGTATTTTGTTGCACCATATCATTACTGGAGTTGAATGTTGACATAATTTACTTATGTATATACTGTAAAGATATAAAATTTTTTGTTAAAATTTGACTTAAAAAAAATTTTTTTTTTAAAGTGGGCGTGGCCGTTCTCCGATTTTGCTAATTTTTATTAAGCATACATATAGTGATAGGAGTAACGTTCCTGCCAAATTTCATCATGATATCTTCAACGACTGCCAAATTACAGCTCGCAAAATATTTAAATAACCTTCTTTTAAAAGTGGCCGGTGCCACACCCAATGTCCAAAATTTTACTAATTTTCTATTTTGCTGTCATAAGGTCAATCCACCCACCAAGTTCCATCGCTCTATCCGTCTTTGATAATGAATTATCGCACTTTTTCGGTTTTTCGAAATTTTCGAATTCGAAAAAAATAAATGTAAGGCGCGATAATCTCCGAAGATATATAAGGCCGAGCTTCTTTTCCAATTTGCGTCGTGCTCCTCTTGATTTTCCCTACAAATTGGCCGGACGGGACCTACATGTTTTATGTCGACACCGAAAGGCATCTGCAAGGCAGATGGGTTTTCACTGAGAGCTTTTACTTACTTAATTGGCGCTTAACGGTTTAAACGGTTATGGCCGTCCAACAAGGCGCGCCAGTCACTCCTTCTCTCTGCCAACCGGCACAAATTGGGAGTTCAAATCGTTTTCCAACTGGTCCTTCCAACGTAGTGGGGGCCGCGCTCTACCTCTGATTCCATAGGCGGGTTCCGATAGAAACACTTTCTTGGCCGGAGCGTCATCTTTCATTCGCAAACCATGGCAATGTTAAATCTTCTTCGGTACTCGCCATCGCCAACGCATAGAGGTCCATAAATCTTTCGAAGAACTTTTCTCTGGAACACTCCCAGAGCCGCTTCATCTGATGTTGTCATGGTCCATGAACATACAGCAGGACGGGAACGATAAGTGACTTGTAGAGTATGATTTTCGTTTGCCGGGAGAGGACTTTACTTTTCAGTTGCCTACCTAGTCCAAAGTAGCATATATTGGCAAGAGTGTTTAGGCCGATGACATCAATGTCATACGCATATGCCAGTAATTGCACGCTTTTATAGAATATTGTTCCAGAGCGGTTAAGTTCTGCAGCTAGTATAATTTTCTCCAGCATCAAGTTAAAGAAATCGCACGATAGGGGGTCACCCTGTCTGAATCTTCTTTTAGTTTCGAACAGCTTGATGGTGTTGCTCAATTCGTAGTCAAAATGTCATTTTGCACAGCCGTATACGTTTTGCGGGTAAACCAAATTCAGACATAGCGGCATATAGGCAGCTCCTTTTCGTGCTGTCGAATGCGGCTTTAAAATCGACGAAGAGGTGATGTGTGTCGATTCTTTTTTCGCGGGTTTTTTCCAAGATTTGACGCATTGTGAAAATCTGGTCGATCGTAGATTTACCAGGCCTGAAGCCGCACTGATAAGGTCCAATCAGCCGATTCACGGTGAGCTTCACTCTTTTGCACAATACACTTAACAGGACCTTATATGCTATATTAAGAAGGCTGATTCCGCGATAGATGTTGGAGTTTGTAGTATCCCCTTCTTGTGGACTGGGCAATGAGCACTTAGATTCCAATGGTGGGGCATGCACTCGTCCGCCCATATTTTTCGAAGAAGGTGATGCATGCGCCTTACCAACTCCTCGCCGCCGTATTTGAATAGCTCCGCAGGCAATCCATCAGCGCCCGCGGACTTGTTGTTTTTCAATCTGGTTATTGCTATTCTAACTTCGTCATAATCGGGTGGGGGACATTCATTCCATCATCATCGATTGCGGGATCGGGCGCGTCATCCCTGTGCGGTAAATCGATGCCTCCATTTAGGAGAGCAGAGAAGTGGTCCATCCATAATCTAAGTATTTTCTGGACATCAGTTACAAGGTCGCCGTTTTCGTTCTTACAGGAGTTTGCCCCGGTCTTAAAACCTTCCGTCTGTCGCCGAATTTTTTTGTAAAATTTTCGGGCGTTATTGGTGGCTAGCAGAAATATTTTTGGGACACCTGTGTCGCATATGTCTGAAATGGTTAAAAATACGGTCATTTTGTTGTTATCCCCGAAGGCTTTGGGGAGGGTTATCGATGTGATGGTCCTTTGCCGGATATATATCCGGTACGCTCCGGTAACACAGCACCATTAAGGTGCTGTCCCGACCATCTCGGGAACGATTTATGTGGCCACATTAAACCTTCCAGCCATCCCTCCCTCCCCACCCCCAAGTTCCATGAGGAGCTTGGGGTCGCCCGAGCCTCGTCTGTTAGTGAAACAGGATTCGCCGCGGTTATGTGGGTCTGACTATTGGGTTTGGAGAAACTATATATTGCGCTGGCAACCAGAAGGGTTACGATACACAGCCCCTTGAATCTGGTATTTTAGGCGCCTCTTACAACAGACATACCTACCGCGGATAAATTCTGACCCCCTAACCCGCTGGGGAAAAAATATGGTCATATTGTACACGTATCACTTAACCTATGTGAAGTTAATACCACGATTCAGCTGTACAAATATAGAAACGAACAATGAAGCACAATTAAATTTTTCTTTGAAAAATAATAGAATATACGCACTAATTTCATTTTGCTAGAATAAACATAAAAACCTTGTATTTGTTATTTCGGTAGAATAAAAGCTATTTATTTGTTTAACTGATTCAGCATTTGTATTACGCTTGACGCATTAACCATAAAAAATAAAATAGAAAAATAATAATAATTAGTTCTTGGCGCGATTTATCTCCATGAATATTTAAGCCGAACCTCTCTTCAAATTTGCGTCTTGCTCCCTTTTGATTTTCCCTACAAATTGGCAGATGGGACATATATGTTTTACACCTTCTTTGCCCACCCTGGCGTTAAAGTCGCCAAGCACGACTTTTATATTATGTCGTGGGCAGCGCTCGTATGTCCCTTCTAATTGTTCATAAAAAGCGTCTTTCACCTCCTCATCGTCTTTCAACTCTGTTGGTGCATGGGCGCAGATGAATGATATATTAAAAAATTTTGCTTTTATTGGGATAGCGGCGAGACGTTCCTTCACAGGCGTCAACGCCAGTACTTGACAAAGTCTCTCTCCCACCACGAATCCAACGCTGAAACTGCGCTTATTTGTATGTTTACTATAATAGATGTCACACTTCTTTATCTTCCTTCTACCTTCCTTCGTCCAACGCATTTCGTGACGGCTGTGATGTCAGATTTTGCTTTGATGAGGACATCAACTAGCCGGGCACCTGCGCCAATCCCATTCAGGGAGCGGACGTTCCAGTTGCATCAATAGGAGCGTTTCTTTTTACCCGAGGCTTGTTGGTTCTTTACATTGGAGTGTGGTTTGACGTGGCGAGTTCCAAGCCCAGCGCACAACCCGCTCAGCGGAGGCGAAAATATGAATGGCACGTTTATATAGCTAGCCGCTTGATCCAAGACAGACGGCCGCTTGCAGCCGCACCTCGTTGTGGACAGACGCTGCTGATGAAAGATCCCCTGGATATCCCTTAAACCGATTATATCAGAGTGGCCTAGCCAGGTTGTCGCCACTAAACGGCTACCCAGAGGATACTTGGCCGCAGGCGACCGGAAGTAGTGAGCTGCTTGAACCACATGCAAAAGAATCGTTCTGGCCTTTCTCAGGTGAATGGCGATCAGAAGCTTTCCCCACTTTCGTAGACTTTTACACACGGCTCCACCCACGCACTTTATCATTACTTGTTAATGCATTGTCCCAGTTTTTTCATATATCGAAACTTTCGATATGGAAATTTATTAGGAATTTCCAATGGAGCAAACCGAAATTTTTTATCTTTCTTAGTTTTTTCACAAATCGCATTTAAAGCCAAATCGGACCACAAATACGATTTTTTGTGAAATATTGCGATCCATGCGCCACCTAGTGGCGTAGAGAGGAAATCCGGGCCCGGGACTAAACAATTTACGGGCCCCCTATAATAAATTCAATAATACATTTGATTAATTTGAATTAAGGACATCTCATGCATGAATAATTATTGATAGATTACATCAAAAAAGTCTTTGCCACATCAACTAATTGATTTTCGGCCTAAGATCTGAAAATAAAATCAACACAGAATATTTACTATTTATACTGTTTTATTGTAACGTAGAAATAAAATTCTCTTTTAAAAGCCACATATTGTTTTAAATAATCTTTTCTAGTTATTTGGTAACATTTTAGTACATTTCTGATAAATATAATGATGATAATAAATTTTAATTTTTCAATATAGAACGTTCGGATAACAAAGAGTGGCTTTTCTTGATTTTTTCGCTTCAACATTTTTTATAATAATATCCAAATTTAACTGTGTTGCCAAAACAGATTCAACACAAAACGTGGCAAACAGGGCTGGATTCGCAACAACAAAACACAGCAAGCAGCGACACTTATGTACAAGTCAACGAAAAACATTCCACAAATATAACCAGCAGCTCGAAGTGAAGAGATATATCACGCACACACATGTAGTCATCAGCCGAAGTAGTTACTCACACATACACATGTATAAACTACAAATATATATGTATATAGCTGGCAACCAAGCATGACTTACAACAGTTCGCGATATTACTAGACCTTAGGAGAGATGGGTGAACGAGAAAACCGAGAGTATAAAAGCAGCGCAAGCTGAGGAATCAGCAATCTGTTTGATTTAACCACGCTTTTATGAAGTCCGCCATATTGAAGTATAATTGTACTAGTCCCAAAGTAGACTAAATAAAGACCATATTACAATACTGAATATTGAAGTTATTTCTTCGTTCAGAAGGTGCACAATATCAGGAAATACCCAAATTCGTTATTCATTTATATGTCATCCATCATTAATCCTTCACTCATTCATCATTGTAGTTGAAATTTCCGCTTGAAAGCTTCTACACCCTCTGTTCCAAAACTAACCGAAATTTTTCAAAATAAAACAACCAGTGTACATTTTTAGATAATTCTTTTTTATTATTCAATATACTCCCCTTTCACTTCGATAAACTTCTTTGTACGCTCATACAATTTGTCAAATGAGTCGGAAATGTCCTTTTTAAGAACCTTGCTTAGTTCGTCGGTCGTCGCATTTTGAATGCGGTAAATTGAGTTTTATTTATTTGAGCAAAATTTATTTTCAGTTCTGGGCCTGTATTACGTGTTACGATTCGTGATCGAAACTCATTTTTTAAATCACAATAGCTCTTGAAATGTGGATCGGATTAATCGCATATTTGAACTAGCGACAAATAGTACTTGTTAGATCTATTCCTTATTATAATTTTTAAAAAAAGTTTGACAGTTGCATACTTATTGCTTGAGTGAAAATGGTTTTCAGTCACTGATCGTAATACGTGCCCTGATTATATTTTTCTTTCACTCTCTAGAATTTTATGTTGGTAAGAAAATTTTTGAAGACTTTTTACATTTTTCTAGGGCCCCCGATTTAGACAACTCGCTATTCTGCCTACTTGTTAATCCAGCCCTGGTGGCAAGTCCTGAAACTCGCTCTTGAGATGAACACGATCTATGAAAGTTTTTGGTTCTTGCAAAGACGCTGAAAAAACGTTCCGCACTAGCTACAATGGCATATATAGTGCTAAAGATATATAAAGCAACACAAATGTTGGGGAAAATTGTATACAGATTTTGAACATAGATGGCATTTAGCACTTCCAATGGCGACAGACCTTTATCAAAATTTGCTTCGTAAATGTGTTTCAAGTGAATTATTTCGAATTCTGAGCTTTAAGAAACGTCCGACTTGTATTTTTCGACAAATTTTGCTGCGCTCGCCCGAACCGTAGTTTCATCTATGTCGTCAAATTGCCACCAAAAGGAAAACGTCTCGTTCAAATTTCTCCGTAATGCCGTGGTTACCGAATCAACGATCACCAAGAATGTATTGGATCATCCGTAATCATCTCATTTCCATTATCTTCAAAACGTCTTTTGGGTGTTCTCCTCCGAATGTCTGGAAACTTTGGCGAGATGTTTAATTGAATAGCAACGGTTTTGCATTCGTTTCAAATTGTTTCCCATTGGTTCCTGATCAACTTCAAATCAGCAGATAAGGCATCTAGATATCGGACCTTTTCATCTATGGTGGCGTCTCTAGCTTGGAGTACGACGTTTCTTTTATTAATGGTAGTCAGTATTTTGAACCAAATTGAGTACAGCAAGATACATTCGAACTTGTTGATGTACTTGAGAATGTCGGTAACATCTTAATATGCTTGTGTAGTCAAATTTAGCTTAGGTAATGCGAACGTCACTGCCCGCGCCCTACATCCTATTATACAATCAGCGTGGACAGGCTCCACAATTCCTGGTGAATGGAAAGAAGAGGTTATAATCACTATCCCAAAAAAGGCGATCTTTGCCAATGCAAAAACTGGCGCAGCATTACATTGCTTAACACAATCCATAACGTTCTAGCATTCATCATACTTGCAAGAATAACGCCCACGCCCAACGCACAATTGCGTAAAGAACAGAACGGCTTTAGACCAAATCGATATTGCCTGGACCACATCAATACCTTACGAATAATCATAGAATAGTCTAATGAATGGAGATCGCCACTATATCTTCTCTTCGCTGACTTTCAACGTGCGTTTGACACAATCTTCCGTGACGCGATATGGAGTGCGCTGCAACACTGTGGCGTCCCAGAGAAAGACATCGACATGATTAAGGCCCTTTACAAATATGCAATGATCAGTGTACGCTTCAAAGGAAAAAACAGCAACAAATTTAGCATAAACAAAGGCGTACGACAAGGGTGCGTCTTATCAACGCTGCTTTTCATAGTAGTGCTGCATGATATCTTGAAGCGCACAAACGCAGAAGCCGCGGATGGGTTACAATGGAGGCTGAATCAGAAACTAAGCGCAAAAACTAAGCTAATGAGACTGCAAACAACGAACACATCTCCTCTCCAACTTGTGTCAAATGGCAGCACTACCGTCATTGAGGATGTAGAAGAGTTCTGCTACCTTGGTAGCCAAATTACTAAAGATGGCGGTGCAGAATCGAATGTATCTGCAATGATCTGTAGGGCACAACTGCATTCCATAAGTTAACCCGAGTATGGCGCTCTCGCATACTGTCGATGAAAACAAAATTGAGGATTTTTAACACCAGCGTGAAATCAGTTATATAGATCCGAAACCTGGCTTGTCTCTGACCGTATTAGCCGACGACTGCAATCGTTTATAAACAAGTATCTGCGAATAGTCTGCCGTATCCTTTGGCCAAGAACAATCAGTAACGCCGATACTGTCACTCACAAACAACAAACACAAACTCAATCAACACTGAAAGTAAAAAACGTAAGTGGGGTTGGATCGGTCACACTCTCAGCAGAGAAGATGACAACGTTGTCAAAATGGCCTTCCAATGGAACCCACAACTAAGCAGGCGCAGGGGACGTCCTCGACAAACTTGAATGCGTACGATTTTCAATGAGGGCTCTTCCACCGCCACCTGGAATGAAATAAGACGTTTAGCGACTGATAGAAATCGTTTGAGAGCGTTTGTCTCCGCCCTATGCTCCGGCTAGGAGCGATAAGTTGTGCTACTGGATGGCTATGGTATTAGTTTTAACTTTTGCGATTGTCAACTAGATGTTCAATTTTATCAAGGTATATAATAACAATAATGCGTTTAGTGCTTGTGTCAATCTTGGAACATAGTTTGCGAATGGTCTGATTGCCTTAATTTTAGCCGACCACCTAGTATCTGAAAGTCTGTGAAGAGTGCTCTGTACACTTTCGTTGTGGACTACTGCTGAAAATAGTAAAACATTTTTGTATAACTCCGAAGAAAGTAATTGCAGTAGTACAACATTCTGCAGCATCAATACCACATAAATTGCGACTGTGGGTTGCACAAGGCGAGTAATCAGCATTCGAGCTTTTGTTGAGAATATGACGTTCTGCTCCGTTATAAGCTCATTTCATGTTGGCCCGTTATCATACCCTTGTGCACAACAATCTTTTAATGGGATTTCATGTTTACCTAGAGTATAGCAAATTAAATCTGCGATTTCCTGACCAGTTTTTTGGTTACAATCCACGAAAGCCAAAAACCGTTCTTGAATTGTAAAATTTGTTGCTTTCGAAATGAAATGGAGGTAGCGCGAAATGAACGTACTCTGTTCAACGTGACTAGCATCAGGCGTAGCATCAACGATAATAGCAAAATACTTGGCTTCCTTGCGTTGATCTCATATATCGTTAGCTAAATGTGAAAATGTGCTAAGTCACTTTTTTTGAAAAATTGTATTTTAATGCAGTTTTAAAACTGAATTCAAAATACATCGATCACAAGAAAAAACATTTTTAATTTTTAATTTTTACGTGCTGTTTGCAATGATGTGTAAATGTGCTAAATCGTCAACTGTTCAAAAAAAAAATATGCTAAGTCAACCTGTCAGTAATATCAATCTGAATTACTAGTCATTTCTTTGTGGGCGCATTTTATTTATTTATTTAATTCATTCAGTCTAAAAGTACATGCTTTGTTGTTCTTGCTGTATTAACGATAAAGACACTCCCCGAAGGCTTTGGGCCGATGTTGATGGTCCTTTGCTGCATATAGATCCGGTACGTTCCGGTAACAAAGCATTATTAAGGTACTAGTCCGACCATCTCGGGAACGATTTATATGACATTAAACCTTCTAGGCCATCCCGTCCTCCCCACCCCTACTAGTTTCATGAGGAACTTGGGGTCGCCAGAGCCTCGTCTGTCAATGAAACAGAATTCGCCACGAGTAGGCGCGGTTGGCAATTGGGTTGGAGAAGCTATATATTGCGCTGGGAACCCCTTGAGAGGTTTGCCTACACAGCCCCTTGAAATTGGATTTACCCAATTGAGACATGCCTTTGGTGTTTGATAAATGCTTTGCACTGACCATAATCTACTTCAATTCTTACATGTCGATAACTACATGCTTTGTTACAGACTAGTTAAAAATAGAAAACAATTCAAGCTTAAACTTATATAAGCTGTTATTAAAATTAAGAACAGTACTGAATCGATTTGCTAGATGTATAGTCCTAGTTATAGGTTCATTCATAGCATAATTTGTTTTATTAGTTATTTAGATAAATAATATATTATGCCGAAGATCATATGGAATGAGCAAATTAGATAAATCAGAGCAATTCATGCTAACGTTTATTACATTATAGGATGGGAGGCCGTCTGGCCAGTGAAGCAGACGTAAATGTAAAAAATTGTTGAACTCCCTCAATTTTATAGGAGTTATATTCATAGGAAGGATTCCATATTATTGAGCAATATTCAAGAAGACTTCTGACCAAGGATATATGAAGTACCTTCTGGTCTAGTCACTGGTGTTTTGTCTATTGAACCCAAACATTGCAACAAAAGAGAGTTTGGAGTTAAAAATTAGACTCAAGTCTTTACTCTCTTGACAACGATTAAGAGATTTAGTATTTAGTTTGTAGATAAAGTATGTGGCAGTTGTTTTTTTGGAATAAGACACAACACAGCATTTGTTTGAATTTAAATATAAATTATTGTCTGCGCACCATCCGGCAAAAGAGTCCAGATCAGAACCGTTAGAAATAGTTTGACAAATTATTATTATATATATAAAAAGAAGTTTACATTTTGATTGTCACTCCATAAGTCGAGAACGGATAGAAAAATTGCCATGAAATTTTTAGGAAAGATACAGGAAGGAGAGGTGATGTTTAGTTGATTTTGAAATCCCAAATCGGTTTAGCCATTCTTCAGTTATGATTTTTTTTTTAGAAAAAATTCAATCTAATATATAAAATTCTTCTGTCACGGTGTTAGAGGCTTAACTCCTCCGAAACGGCCGATTCTCATGAAATTTTGTGAGCATATTGGGTATGTCTGAGAATCGGCCAACATCCACCTCTTTTTTCGCTACGTGCCTAGGGTCTTGAGATCAAACCGTGGACCCGGGTACCCCTAGAATGTGTTTATACAATATTGATAACAAATGAAAGCTGTTGATGAGTGCTATAGTACAGGATAATTTTCATACCCCTGGGTGATTAGGGTCTCGAGATATAGGCCAAAACGGGGACCCGGGTACCCCTAGAATGTGTTTATACAATATGGATATAAAATGAAAGCTGTTGATGAGTGCTATAGTACAGGATAATTTTCATACAACTGCGAGGCTAGGGTCTCGAGATATAGGCCAAAACATGGACCCGGATACACCTAGAATGTGTTTTTATATTATGGGTATCAAACTGAATCTGTTGATGTGTGCTATAATACAGAGTAAGTTTTACACCGCTGAGTGACTACGGTCTCGAGATATAGGCCAAAACATGGACCCGGATACCCCTAGAATGTGTGTGTATTATGGATATCAAATGAAAGCTGTTGCAGAGAGCTTTAAAGTAATTTTCATTGTGATATTCGATTTAGTCGCATCAACCTGGCATAACTGATAAATATGCATGGGAAGCCAAAATAAAGACATGAACTAATAATACCCACATACCTATTTACACGTCCTATTCGATTTGACTGAAATTTGGTATATAAATTTGCTTAGGCCCCGGCTTGCATCATGTTCCTCTTGGCCTGCAACTGGAGTTTTACGAATTTAGAAATGTTGATTTAGGTTTGCTACCAATTATCCTGTTTCAAAAATTGCAACTTTAATGCCATTAGCGATAGAATCAATTTGCATGATTGGGATACTATATTTTCTGGGAAAAGTGTAAATGAATGCTTTGATCTTTTCAAAGTTAAAGTCAATGAAATTTGCTCCACTTTAATTTCTCGAGTGAAAAGGAAATGTTACAAAATACCTTGGTATACAAGAAAGTTGAAAAGCCTTAAAAATTTAAGGAATACATTTTTTAAAAGGTATAAATTATCTAAAATGCGTCTTCATAAGGATAAATATTTATTATACTCAAGTAAGTACAAATCTTTGAGTAAGAAACTTCGTAAAGAGTATGTTGCTAAATTTGAAAGGGATATTAAGTTAAACCCTAAATCTTTTTGGTGTTACGTTAAGGCTAAAAAGTCGTGTGCAAGTATCCCATCTCAAGTTTCTTATAATGGAAACTCTGCGTTTTCCCTCGGCGAAGCTGTCAACCTCTTTGCTGATTTTTTCGGGGCGAAATTTGAGACTGGGACGTTTCTCACCGAGGAACTAGATACGGAAAATGACACCCCTATTAATTTTGGTCTATTGTCCCTGATTCTTGAAGATGTCATTTGTGGCATCTCGGTGATCAAGTCGTCAGTGCAAATGGATGTACATGGTTTCTATTCTTTTTTGTTTAAAAATATTAAAATATTGTACCCCAAGGGAGTGTGTTGGGTCCCTTATTATTTGTTATCTTTATTAATGACATACGTCATTATTTCAGTTATGCTGAATTCTTAATGTTTGCTGATGACTTGAAAATCTTTGCATCAATCACGACTCAATCTGAGTCCACTATGCTCCAAGCTGATCTTGATAACGTAATGGACTGGTGTAGACGGAATCGTCTGCTTTTAAATATAAGTAAATTTTTTAGTATTACCTTTGCTAAAACTCGAAATGTTCTTCCTGTTTCTTATCATATTGGGGACTCTACGATGAGGGTTGTTGATGAAATATCAGACCTTGGTGTAGTCTTTGATCCGAAGTTTCTATTTCAAAGTCAGATTAATTATGTCATTGCGAAGTCTTATTCCACACTCGCGTTCATTCGCCGTTTCAGTATGGATTTTAGTGATCCTTATACTTTAAAACTTTTATTTACAACCCTAGTGCGGTCTAAACTAGAATATGCTGTTTTCATTTGGAGGCCGTACCATGCCTGCCATATAGACCGACTTGAGCGTATTCAAAAAATATTTTTGCGATTTGCCCTCCGGTCTTTGCGTTTTCACGACCCTGTTCCAACATACAGTTCTAGGTGTCTTTTAATTAACCTTAATTCTTTAGTGAGTAGAAGATCAATGCTTTTATTGACATTTTTATATGATATCATCAATGGGACGGTTGACGGTTTTAGAACGTATACGGTTCAATGTACCATCGCAAACCCTTCGATGTCACGATTTTTTCTGGTTAGATAGATTTAGAACGACTTATGTTTCCAATTCTCCAATTGCTAGGGCAATGAGGGAGTTTAATTTGCTGTATTCTATAGATATTGATTTTGCATTAAATAAATTTAGGTTTAAACTGCTATTGAATGAAATAATTTGAATATTATATATTTATTAGTTAAGATATATTAGTAAATAGTATGTAAGGAGGTTCTGATTGTCCTAGACTATAATATGAATAAATAAATAAATTATGAAATAAATAAATAAATTATATTAATATTTATGATGCTTTTTTCCGGGAAGTATACCAGAGACGGACTTGGACTGGGATTAGGACTAGGACTGGGACTGAGACTGAGCCTCGGAGTGGGACTGGGACTGATACTCGGAATGGGAATGGAACAAAATACATACCACCCTCTGGGACTGGCCATAAGAGATGAAAAAGAAGGAGAAAAACTTGAGAGAAAAGAAAAGAGAGAAGGAGGCTGATAAAGAGATAGAATGAGACGAAGATGGAGATGAAGCGAAAAAGACGGATGGAGGAGTGAATAAAAAGATTAGGAAAAAGTGTAGAGGGGTAGGGCAGAGTTAGATGGAAAAAGCTTATTAAAATGTATGCAGATAGGCCAAATTTAGGGCAGAACAACGTCTGCCGGGTCTGCTGGTTATTATATATTTAGGAAACATTAGGACAATAAGACCTGACTGCAGTCTTTTTTAGCACAACTTTTATCACATAACTCTTACTCAAAAATATTTATGTTAACAAAATCAATTTAATTTAAATTTAAAAATTATATCAAAACTAAACATCCAGTTAGTAGTGTATAATATTATACTATTCATAGAAATCATTATACATAAAACATATACAGAAAAGTAAATTAATAAAAGATAATACAATCTAAGATAAGTAAGTAATTAATAGTTTTATAGGTGGCCAATTTAAGCAAATTATGTCGAAAAATATTGATAAATAATTTTTCTATAGTTCCCTTGGTTTATACGGTTCTTTGTGGCAGCTGGTATGGAATTCCAAGTGCGTATATTATTTACAAAAAGAGTCTTGTTGAAGCCACAAAGTTGAAACTCGGCACGATTAAATCATTCAAACGACTAGACCTAGGAAAAACAAGCTTTTCATATAGATAAGAGGGCGTTTTTGTGGCAATCAGCTGAACGACAAAAATACAACTTTTCATTTTCAAATAAGCATGGATTTCACAACCAAGAAGCTTAGTACAAACTTACATAGGCCATACACATATCACGTTATGTGGTTGAACGCAACATCAATTTTATGAGCGGAACAGGAATCTAATTTATTGTATACCAACTCTGAGTAGGTTATTATCGGCAACAATAGTTGAGCTGCAATTTTTTTACGTATGGCAACTGGCGTAAATATTGGCGACTGTCTTAGATTTCGGAGTGTGCAGTATACCCTCCCTACCATGAAATTAACATGATCAACGCAAGTAAGACTGGAGTTAACAACAAATCCCAGGTTTTTAACCTTGTTAACAATATTAATCACGTTGTTATCAATATGTATGATAGGTAGATTACCAATAACGATCTTTTTCCTTGATACCGGTAATACAGAAGACTTACTTGCGTTGAGGCAGAGACCATTTTTGCTAGCCCAGTGCGACACTTTCAACAATTCTCCATTTAATTTAGCGCAAAGGTCATTGGTGTTACTAATACTATCAGATATGTATATTTGCACATCATCAGCATAGGCATGCATTCTAACGTGACTGCACTCTAGGAAAATGTCATTTAGAAACAGGCTGAATAATAGGGGTCCAAGGATCGAACCTTGTGGAACTCCCAGGGTTAAACATTTTGACTGCGATATTTCGTAGCCCGTGCAAGTAATGCTGGCATCTACCGGTCAGATAGCTATCCATAATCTTCACTGCATTTCCACTGAATCCAAAATATTTTCTCAGTTTGTTACAAAGCAACTGGTGATTGACAGAGTCAAAAGCTTTCGAAAAATCTAATAGACAGAGCAACGTGAGCTGATTTTTATCAAAAGGCACCCGTATATCGTCCAATATTTTCAACACCGCAGTTGAGCAGCTGTGCTTGGCTCTAAATAGTATTTTTTGTACAATATACAGTTGTAGTGTTTTATTTCAATCATTAAAGGTGAGGAGTGATGGGAAAACATATTGAGTAAAAAGTGCTAGGTCTGGAGAAAAAATTCGTTATGAGTGCGGAAATTGTGCTAAGTCATAAAATAGCTGCTGGGTTGGCATACATAACTTTTATTTAACTTTTTCAAAGCTTCTACACTCAAAAGCATTGCAATTAATGCATTTTCATTCACAGTTTTGAAAAAAGAAGGTTATTTCAAGTTATTAATTTTTTTTCGTCTCCTGTAAAATTCGTAAAAGTTGACTTAGCACATTTTCACATTAAGCTAACGATATGTAGTTTCCCTCACGTGTTCTATATAAAATTTCTTTCCACTATTGAGTTTCAGTGATTAGCTGTTCATTAATAAGTATATCAGTTGTAGCCTCTTTTTATACTCAGTTGAGCAGAGCTCACAGAGTAGGTATATTAACTTTGATTGGATAACGGTTGGTTGTACAGGTATAAAGGAATCGAGATAGATATAGACTTCGATATATCAAAATCATCAGTATCGAAAAAAAATTCGATTGAGCAATGTCCGTCCGCCCGTCCGTCCGTCCGTCCGTCTGTCCGTTAACACGATAACTTGAGCAAATTTTGAGGTATCTTGATGAAATTTGGTATGCAGGTTCCTGGGCACTCATATCAGATCGCTATTTAAAATAAACGATATCGGACAATAACCACGCCTACTGTTTCGATATCGAAAATTTCGAAAAATCGAAAAAATGAAATAATTCCTTACCAAATACGGATAAAGCGATGAAACTTGGTAGGTGAGTTGAACTTATTACGCAGAATAGAAAACTAGTAAAACTTTGGACAACGGGCGTGGCACCGCCCACTTTTAAAAAAAGGTAATTTAGAAGTTTTGCAAGCTGTAATTTGGCAGTCGTTGAAGATATCATGATGAAATTTGCCAGGAACGTTACACTTATTACTATATGCCTGCTTAATAAAAATTAGCAAAATCGGAGAACGACCACGCCCACTTTTTAAAATTTTTTTTTTTAAATTCAAATTTTAAAAGAAAAGTTAATATCTTTACAGTATATAAGTAAATAATGTCAACATTCAATTCCAGTAATGATATGGTGCAACAAAATACAAAAATAAAAGAAAATTTCAAAATGGGCGTGGCTCCGCCCTTTTTCATTTAATTTACTTTTAATGCCATAAGTCGAACAAAAATTTACCAATCATTGTGAAATTTGGTAGAGGTTTAGATTCTAGGACGAAAACTGTTTTCTGTGAAAAAGGGCGAAATCGGTTGAAGCCACGCCCAGTTTGTATACACAGTCGACCGTCTGTCCTTCCGCTCGGCCGTTAACACGATAACTTGAGCAAAAATCGATATATCTTTACTAAACTCAGTTGACGTACTTATCTGAACTCACTTTGTATTGGTGTAAAAAATGGCCGAAATCCGACTATGACGACGCCCACTTTTTCGATATCGAAAATTACGAAAAATGAAAAAAATGTCATAATTATATACCAAATACGAAAAAAGGGATGAAACATGGTAATTGTATTGGTCTATTGACGCAAAATATAACTTTAGAAAAAAAACTTGGTAAAATGGGTGTGACACCTACCATATTAAGTAGAAGAAAATGAAAAAGTTTTGCAGGGCCCTTGGAATTTTGGAAGGAATACTGTTCGTGGTATTACATATATAAATAAATTAGCGGTACCCGACAGATGATCTTCTGGATCACCCTGGTCCACATTTTGGTCGATATCTCGAAAACGCCTTCACATATACAACTAAGGGCCACTCCCTTTTAAAACCCTCATTAATACCTTTAATTTTATACCCATATCGTACAAACACATTCTAGAGTCACCCCTGGTCCACGTTTATGCCGATATCTCGAAAAGGCGTCCACATATAGAACTAAGGCCCACTCCTTTTTAAAATAATCATTAACACCTTTCATTTGATACCCATATCGTACAAACAAATTCTAGAGTCACCCCTGGTTCACCTTTATGGCGATATCTCGAAAAGGCGTCCACCTATAGAACTAAGGCCCACGCCCTTTTAAAATACTCATTAACACCTTTCATTTGATACCCATATTATACAAACGCTTTCTAGAGTCACCCTGGTCCACTTTTATAACGATATTCCGAAAAGGCGTCCACCTATAGAACTAAGACCCACTCCCTTTTAAAACACTTATTAACACCTTTCGTTTGATACCCATATTGTACAAACGCATTCTAGAGTCAACCCTGGTCCACTTTAATAACGATATTCCGAAAAGGCGTCCACCTATAGAACTAAGGCCCACTCCCTTTCAAAATACTCATTAACACCTTTCATTTGATACCCATATAGTACAAACAAATTCTAGAGTCACCCCTAGTTCACCTTTATGGCGATATTTCGAAAAGGCGTCCACCAATAGAACTAAAGACCACGCCCTTTTAAAATACTCATTAACACCTTTCATTTGATACCCATATCGTACAAACAAATTCTAGAGTCACCCCTGGTCCACCTTTATGGCGATATCTCGAAAAGGCGTCCACCTATAGAACTAAGGCCGACGCCCTTTTAAAATACACATTAACACCTTTCATTTGATACCCATATTGTACAAACGCATTCTAGAGTCACCCCTGGTCCACTTTTATAACAATATTCCGAAAAGGCGTCCACCTATAGAACTAAGGCCCACCCCCTTTCATTTGATACCCATATAGTACAAACAAATTCTAGAGTCACCCCTGGTCCACCTTTATGGCGATATCTCGAAAAGGCGTCCACATATAGAACTAAGGCCCACGCCCTCTTAAAATACTCATTAACACCTTTCATTTGATACTCATATCGTACAAACAAATTCTAGAGTCACCCCTGATCCATCTTTATGGCGATATCTCGAAACGGCGTCCATCTATAGAACTTAGGCCCACCCCCTTTCATTTGATACCCATATAGTACAAACAAATTCTAGAGTCACCCCTGGTCCACCTTTATGGCGATATCTCGAAAAGGCGTCCACATATAGAACTAAGGCCCACGCCCTCTTAAAATACTCATTAACACCTTTCATTTGATACTCATATCGTACAAACAAATTCTAGAGTCACCCCTGATCCATCTTTATGGCGATATCTCGAAACGGCGTCCATCTATAGAACTTAGGCCCACGCCCTTTTAAAATACTCATTAATACCTTTCATTTGATACCCATATCGTACAAAATAAATTCTAGAGTCACCCCTGGTCCACCTTTATGGCGATATCTCGAAACGGCGTCCATCTATAGAACTTCGGCCCACACCCTTTTAAAATACTCATTAATACCTTTCATTTGATACCCATATCGTACAAAATAAATTCTAGAGTCACCCCTGGTCCACCTTTATGGCGATATCTCGAAAAGGCGTCCACCTATAGAACTTAGGCCCAATCCCTTTTAAAATTATCATTAACACATTTCATTTGATACACATATCGTACAAACAAATTCTAGAGTCAGGCCTGGTCCACCTTTATGGCAATAACCCTAAATGGCGTCCATCTATAGAACTATGGTCCACTTCCTCTTAAAATACTCTTTAATACCTTCCATTTGATACACATGTCATCCAAACACATTCCAGGGTTACCCTAGGTTCTTTTTACAACATGGTGATTTTCCCTTACTTTGTCTCCACAGCTCTCAACTGAGTATGTAATGTTCGGTTACACCCGAACTTAGCCTTCCTTACTTGTTGAATTAGATTTTGTAAAGATCGCCATTGAATATAACATTTAATGTGATCTTGAGTATTTTCGTGTGCTGGCAGTTTATCGTATAGCTTCTTCCCACCTGCAATTTCGAATATCCGCCAGGACAACAAATTTTAGGTCGATTTAAAGTATTAGTGCTTAACAGACGACATGGTAGGCAATAAAAAACATTGCTATTATTCCATCCCAACCAGTCACGCTCCACTTTCTCTCCATTTGGCAAGATTCTGTTTAACAACGAGGTAGGAAATGTCTCGTCCTGACGATCACGTGGAAAATACAGGACACTTTTTCGTCGATCAAATATTTCGTTCACTTCTTCAGATCGCAAAAACTCATTATTCACGGTACCGATGTCGAAGTCGTTTAAATAATCTGGACTTTGATACAGAGTTGGTGGTATTGTTGGAATACTTTTTCAAGATGAACCTTCATTAGTGTTGTGGGTTTTAGACCACTTAAAATGAGAACACCACTATTTATTTTTGATTTGAAACTTATTATGAAATATTTTTATAGTTTAACTCCCGAAAGTATGCTTATGTAAGTGTCCCCACGAAACTTTACGATTTCGGATTCATGTAAACATATATTTTTGTTTGATGTTTTTATTGTCTCCTCACTGTTCGAAGGCCCAGGCAAAAAATCATTAACAATAGTCGAACCGGTTGCAGAACCTGAATGGTTTTGTGCCAGCTGCCAAATGAAATATGTATTCTTCAATTTTAAGGAAAAGAACTTTTCTAATTATTTTTCACACTTCACTATAATATTAATTTCGTTTTTGCTTTTGAAATTCGGCTTAAAAATTGCACATGGAAGAACTAAAGACTCCTGAATTAAAAAAAAAAATGTCTTAGTACCTCTAAATCGCGGCCCCATCAGAAACGACGGGCCCGGGGGCTTAAAGGCTTGCCAGTTTTCTATATAGCCTAATATGGCCGAAACAGATATCCGATATTTCGAATAGACATCCTTCATATACGTATACAATATTTGGCATAGTGAACCTAGGTATAAAGAAAACGGGTTGGGGGTGGGTTGGTTAGTCGGGCAGCATTGGGAGATACCGCACCGAAATAGCGCTCTAAGCGCCATTTTGATATACTTTCAGTGTTTGGTGAGGGTGGGGTGGGAATTATAGAAGGTAGGGTAGAGAGAAAAGGAGAGCTGTAGAAGGATGGATATGGAACTTAAGAGCAGCATAAGATAGTGTTAGGGGCCGAAGTGAGGAAAAAAGGGTTTTTAAAAATGTTAAAGCAACACACACAACAGTTGTGACAGATTAAAATCCGCAGTCGCTTGTTTCTCCTTTATTGTGAAATTTTGTTGTGTTTTTTGTATCTTTCTTGTTTGGGTTTTTGTGTTTTATTGTTATAATATTGATTTTTTGCCGGCTCAAGGTCTAAAACCCCAATTGAAAAACAAAGTTTAAACGAAATTACATTATTATTAAAAAACAACGATTTTTCGAATTCTACTATCAAAAATTTACTAAAACGGCCTTTAATTCAACACCAGATACCAAATTCAGAAAACACACAAAAAACAATGTTTAAGACGGTAACATATGTACCTCAGCTATCGGAACGTTTAGCGAAGTCGGATTGCTATAATACAGAAAAAGTAAAGATAGCACACAAACCGACTAACACATTAAAAACAATATTCAACAGAACAAAAACAAAAATACCAACAACCGAAAAAAGTAATTTAGTATATAAAATACCTTGTAATGGAAACTCGAACGAAGCTTGTGAAAGTATATACGTAGGCCAGGCATGCTTAACGAACGAAACGATATCATTTCGTACGAATCGTTTCGTTCGTTAAGCATGCCTGACGTAGGCACAACCATAGATTATGCGGCAGTTACCCACGAACGTACGTAGAAAAAACGTGTCAGCTGACACGACCTATCTTATGAGTGTGCAATGTAAACGAAAACTCACCAACGTGCAACGCCCGTACGTACGTAGCCCGGAACGTAGAAATCAAAACAATTTTGATTTTTTCCGTAAGAACGTGTCAGCTGATCGCTCTCTCACTAGACAGAGTTGCCTAGTAAACTTTTGTGCGCTAATTTTTGACCGTTTGCAATTTTATGCAAAAATGCCTAATTAAAGTTTGAAAAATTGTGGAAATAATTCGAAATAATTATGTAAAAGTGTTGATTATAAATATTTAATCTATTTATACTTATTTAATATGTATTCCGGCCTTTTACAATATCAAACATTAAATTGGAAAAAGTTGATGTTTCCATAAGCATACATGCAAAATGGTCAATGGCAACAGTGCTTATCTGTAAACAATACACACACAAATATGTTATGTACATTTACACAGACGCACACATTGATTCCTACGGGCTTGAGAGTTCGGTCAAACGTGCTTCGTACGACAAACGTCCTTACGTACGGCACACGTCGGTGGGTAACTGCCGCATTAGATTGATACGAATCTTTTGGTTACGCTCTCATATTTTCGCTCTCACGAGGGATTTATCTTCTATTTGTTGCTGGCAATAATCACAGATAAATCCCTCGCGCCAGCTGAAGCGGGTGCCAGAACAAAAAATGTGCCAGCCAAAACGAAAAACGTGCCACAAAATTTTGGTAAACTTTAGTTTGACCTACAACTGTAGAATAGCCTTCAAAAATTATGGGAAAAAGGATAAAAATACTTGTTTTAGTGTAAGTATTATTAGTTCGAAGGCGGAGGGTAAATATTATTTCCCATTCGAAAGTTATCACTAAAAATAGGTTTTGTAAATATGAAGTCTCGATGCAACCAGTCCATTTTGACCACAGAACCTGGAACGCCAGACATGTAGTATAAGCTCTATCCATCAAATAATGTTAACTATTATATCATAGGTACGATTTACTGAAATTTCAAAAGCATATATGGTTTCCACTGCGAGTTAAATGCGTTACAATATTTGACTAATTAATTTAATCGAAATGTAAATTTTACTTAGATTTGTTTATATTTAACTCTAACTAGTCGTATTATTGTAAAATAACTTTAAGGATATAAATATTTTACGACTATCATTTTATTAAATGGTTGAAACTATAATCGCCGAAATGTATGTCAAAAATCCCCATTTTCAGATTTATTCATTTTTGTTTAGACTGGCATCATTGATAAATGTTATAAAAAATGTGCATTTTGACAGCGCTCTCTCGAAACAAAGAGTTGCAAATCCATTCATCTATGGGCACAACAAAAGCAAAACTAAAAACGAGACTGTCCCAGCACAAATCAGATTATAAACAATGTCATCACGTTAATTTTCAAAAAAACTGCTCTCATGACACACTGTGCGGCCAGTGGGCACTCACCAAACTTCGATGCAGCAAAGATTCTCGCACAAGAAAAAAACTACAACAAACGATACACATTGGAAATGCTACACATAATTAACACGCCCACAAAAATTCGAATGAACTATAAAACGGACTGTGATGGATGTGCTCACGCGTATCGTCATCTACTAAACAACAATAGGACAGTAGCAAACACCTGATTAGACGGTGCAGACGTAGACACGAAGCAATGTATGTTAATGTCAAATGATGTAATTGTGAATTTTTGTTAAAACTTTTGTTTGTAAACATTTTGTTAATTTTTAATTTTTATTAGTGCAATATGTGATATTAATTGTTTGTTTTCTATGTTTTTATGTTGTCTTCAGTGGCCCTGAGGAAGGTTACCGCCGTGTAGCCGAAATATATTGGCATAAAAAACCGAAAAACTTTGTTTTTCAATTGGGTTTTTAGACCTTGAGCCGGCAAAAAATCAATATTTGATCAAAACAGGTCGCTAAAATTATCAATGTTTTATTGTTATGTTTTTAGGTATTTCTCTTTTTACACTTGCCTTCTTGTTATTTTTAATGCTATTTTTAATGTTATGGTGATTGTTATCTGAAACTTCACATAAATTTTCTTAAAGGAAATTTCAAGTAGAAGGTCGGAAGTCTTAAACTGAAGCAATTGATAAATTTTTATTAAGATGGAAATGAATTTTAAAATTAAAAAAAAAAAAACAATGAATTTAAAAACTTAGTGATAGTCTATTTATTTCCAAATTCAGGGCTAAGGGTAAATTAAGTATTTAAAAAAAAAATAATCGTTAGTATTTTAGAATTTTAAAATTAAAAAAGTTAAAAAAAACAACAATGAATTTAAAATGTGATAAGCAATGAATTTAAAAACTTAGTGGTAGTCTACTTATTTCGAAGGGCTAAGGGTAAATTAAGTATTAAAAAAAATAATCGTTAGTATTTTAGGCAAGTAAGCGAATTTATAAACTGAATTATGTGATGAATGTGTGTAAAGATGTATGTAAATTTAAAATGATTGAATTGAGGAATTTAATTTTGTGGTACTTAGACAAATATATTTTGAATTTGATAATTTACTTTTGTTACAAAAAACAAGACTATATATAGACTACTGAGTGGAATACCACGACTGCTAGTTCGAAAACGACCTGTTTCAGAATTTGTTTGGAAGGTGCCATGCTTCTGAAATAGGGCGCTTTCCAACTGGCAGCCGATGTATTCCACTCAGCAGTCGATATACTAATAAATAAATGTATATACATGAAGTCAGCAAATTTAAATTAATTATATGAATTAATTTTAATTTTTGTCAATCGTGTAACACAGTACCTGTTTTAAGACAGCATACTGTTTAATTTTATTTCTGTTATAGTATTCAGCGTTGTATCAATGTGACCGGGGCCATTGGGAAACCATTCTATTTTGCGATAGGTCGTTTTTGGGCCTTAATACCAAGATACATCAGCTAAAAATGACTACATTAGGAAGGGTATTTTCGAATGAAGTTAAAAACAATTGTGGATAGGGTAGATGTGTTTGTTCAATATTACAGCTTTTGTTTCTAGATGGCGACCGCATCGGAAATTCGCCAGGCCTGCTTTTGAATCCGTAATAGAGAATATCCTACCCTGACGTTAATATTTTCTGTCTCCCTCCATCACACAAATGTCTTCTTACCCTTTTCCTTTCTAAGTTTGCCTCTGTTTCTACTGTTGCCCTTACCATCTACGTTTACCTTTAATCCCGACCCCAGTTTAGGCCAATACCTCCGGAGCAGAATAAGATATTGAAATAAAAACCATCATTTGTTCATATCTTTCGTTTGAAACCCATATCGTTAAAACAAAACAAAAATCCTTGGTGGAACCTCTGGTTTATATATAGCTTTCTATCTCCAGAGCAGAGCAAGGGTATATAAACCCTCGCTGTATGGTCTCCGGGGTCCATATTTAGGTAGATATCGCCAGGCCCTGGTTACCCAAAAGTATGAAATATATTTAGCTACGTTCTCGCATACCTACCATATATACATACAAAATTCGGTTCAGTAATTTCTGAAGGAGTTGTTCCAGTAAAACCATGACACGAGATTATTATATATAATAAATACATTTTAATTCTGATTTTCAATCATACATTAAGCCAGCAATTTATATTATTTATGGCATTCAAAGGTTTTTAGTGTAGTAAGGAAGTCTCGTGTTGGGACTTTTGTTCTCTAAAACTCCAGGCAGTGGAATCATTGTGTCCTTAGCGATTAGCTTATATTCGATTCCTGGATGAACTTTCCTTCGAGACTCCCTACAAGGGATATTTATTGCTTTCATTATATCCTTGTCGCTTCAACGTACTGGTAGGGGATACACGTATTGAATTATAACTATTGTTACGGTGATGCTGTAATAGAAAAAAAAAAAACTTATTAAAATAACAATATTGTAATGAGTGGTAGTTTTGACTTTAGGGCACTATTAACTTTGTCGTCTTCAACATCAATTAAAACAAGGAAGGACGGGACATACCTTTCATGAACGGAGCTCAACTAAGGAAGCGGATTTTTAGATAAAAAATAGCTATGAATCACTTATCTGAACAACATATGACGTATACGTAAGTATTTGATGAAATTTTAAACTTGTAGCTTTTAAAATGGGACAGAAATGACGAAAAGCTTCTTATCTGAACCATCGGTTTGTATGGGGCATAGACTATATCACCATCACAGGACAGTGCTCGCGGCACTTGACTTGTCAAAAGCTTTTGACACAGTCAAACACAGCACGCTACTCCAAGACATACATATATATTAGGCTCACACATGTCCCCCTTTCTAAACAGATGGACTGCTAATTATCTGAATGGTTAGCAAGCGTTGGTTCAATTTAGGAACGAAATCTCAAAGCTAAGGAAAATTAAAAAGAGGGTTGTTGTTGTAGAGATAAGGTTGCTCCCCGAAGGCTTTGTGGAGTGTTATCGATGTGATGGTCCATTGCCGGATAAAGATTCGGTACGCTTCGGTAACACAGCACCATTAAGGTGCTAGCCCGATCATCTCGGGAACGACTTATGTGGCCACGTTAAACCATCAGGCCATTCCTCCCTCGCCAGAGCCTCGTCTGTTAGTGAAACAGGATTCGCCGCGGATAGGCGAGATTGACATTTGGGTTTGGAGAAGCTATATATTGCGCTGGCAACCTGAAGGGTTGCGCTGTACAGCCCCTTGAATCTGGTATTTTAGTCGCCTCTTACGACAGGCATACCTACCGCGGGTATATTAAATACAACAACAAAATTTACGAACAACGATCAGGTATGCCAATGGGATCTCCAGCCTCCCCAGTGATAGCTGGCATTGTTTTAGATGAACTGCTAACAAGATTCGAGATGGAATCAAAAAGCAAAACCCGATTGCTAACCAAATACGTTGACGACTTAAACAAACAAAGAAACCACGTTAAACGACACCAAACTCTTATCATCGTAAATGTATGTGTCTTTAACTTTTTCTTTGAACTCTGTGGAATCTTTGACATTGTATTTCGAAGATTTTGTAATATTTTTAAGTATACGGACTACATATTTACACAAGTTATAGGAAGGGGACCCGATGGATGAGCAAATCGGGCGCAACGGTATGCCATCTTTATGGACGCCATCTTTATTATGCCATCGTCAAAACGAGCGAAATGGAAAACATGCTTAAACTACTTAACACATATTACAAACTCATACGATTTACTATGGAAGTGGAGAAAAACAACAGACTTCCCTACCTTGACACATTAATAATTAAAAATAATAATAAGTTATACATTGATTGGTATAAAAAACAAACAGCTTCGGGTAGACTTATCAATTATAATTCCAAACACGCACCCAACACTATTTTGAACACAGCGAAAAATTTTATAAGAAGGGTTCTTAACATAAGTGATAAGATGTTTCACAACAAAAACATAGCTATAATTAGAAAAACCCTGGAACAAAATTCTTTTCCCAGGTCCCTTATAAACAAACTGATTCACAAACATCACACAGCGAACGTCAATAATAATACAACCGAGAAAGGTGATAAAATTTATAAATCAATGACATATATCCCAGGAGTGTCTGAAAGAATCAAGGGTTCAAATTTATATGACAAAGAACTATATGAAATCGCGTTTACTTACAACAACACTCTACGACCAATTTATAGTAATTTAAAGGACAAAATACCAAATCATGAGAAATCCAAAGTGGTGTACAAAATTCCATACAACGGCGACGGGTCCCACGTATGCGAACAAGTATATGTAGGGACAACTAAATTTAAACTAAAGACGAGGCTTTCCGCCCACAAATCGAATATTAAATTGAGAAATAATAATCCAGAAAACAAGACAGCATTGGCTGCGCATTGCAAAGCCACGGGACACTATCCAGATTTTGAAAACGTAACCATTATGGAACATGAAAAACATTATAATAAGCGCTTCATTTTAGAAACCTTACACATTTTGAACACCCCTAATGATATAAAAATGAATTTTAAATCAGATGTAGACCATTGTGCACAAACTACAGAAATTTGGTCTTAAAACAGCAACATCACGCTGCTGTCAGTTATGCACACTCACTAAACTCAAACATTTTTTAATATAAAGATATTGCATGCGCGAACTTCGGTGGAAAGCAGCGGAGCGTAAAAAAATTCTAGTAGGTCACTTTCACCACACCAAAAACTTTAACACAATTTTTAACATAATTTAAGCACAGAAATACACTGATTGGAGTTTTAGTGAGTAAAAGTTAAAATTCTGAACACATTAGCTGAATAAAAAGTGTACAAATAATTATTAAATAACAAATACAGACAGTGGTAGTTTAACAAATTCTGCTGTGATAAGTGGTGAATGTGACCTACTAGAATTTTGTGAAGCTTGCCTCACACGATTTTTCGTCTATGCAATGTCTCTATATTATATCGTTTCTGCTAAACTTAAGCTGGAACAATAACTCTAGCAATGCTGAGAGCACAACATATATTAAATACGTACATACATACATATATATATATATTTTTAACTTTTGTTGACAAATTTTTTAATGTATACATATGTTTTTTGTTTACACTTGCGGTACATGAAATTGTTTATATTCGCGGGAGTTTTTGATTTATCTTTATTTATATTTTTCGCTCTTTTGTTTTTACTAAAATTATGTTGTCATAATTTCTGTTCAGTCGATCATACATATCCATATGTGTAAGTCATAATTTTGCTACGGAAATGTATGTTTAAAAATGTTAATTGTTTTCTTTTCGTAGATTCTTGATAATGACTTCAGATTGAAGTCGAAATATCGAAAAAAAAAATATATATTTTGAATACTACTAAAAAAGAAGTTTTATTCAATAATCTGGCCTAAAGCTCAATCAAAATTATGAAATCATCTTAAGTCACAAAAATTGTCTCTAAAGGAAAATCTCAAATTTAGAGACTTGAGATGAGACCGAATTACAGAATTCAGCCGTAAGTATCAGTAATGGGCCCCTTACGCAATAAATCACTATACACGATGTCAGTGATAGTGAGAAAACGTTTGAAATTAAAAATTAATCACTGAGAAAGACCGAAACAATTAAAAACAAAACATATCTCACTGAGAAAGCCCTTTATTGTTCTTGTATAAAAGTTGTTATCCGCAATCACCCGAATTGCCTTTTCTGGTTAACCGTTAAATATAATCGCTTAATGAGATTATAAGCTAGAAGCTTCTCCACCCGAGCAGTATGACAACGTGTATTAAAATAAGTAAAAGTGTTTAAGTTCGAGTGTAACCGAACATTATATACTCAGCGTGAGCTTCAATTGTACATTTCATTTCAGATAAATTACTTTTCTACATAACACGTGGCACCGCCCGTTTAAAAAAAAATGTCTCCCCATTTCCTCTTACAGTAAAACTTGACAAGTGAAACATCATTGATTCAAAACTATTTCTTGCTAAGTTATAGCTAAGTTATTTTCGTCTACGATCCTTTTAAAACTCTTTTATATCATTTCATCATCTCATTTTTACTAGAAATATTTTCTGCTGTAAGGAAAATGTGTGTACCCAATTTTAATACGATCCGCTAATTTTTCTTCGAGTTATGGCTCCCGGAACATAGAAAATTGCTTAGTCTTAAAAGGGGAGGTGCCACGCCCATTTTTTTAGATTTGAAGTTTTTCATATTTATTGTTATAAATCCACTTGGGTAATGAAATACCATAGATATAAAGCTCTTTGTTGCAAAGATATAGCTTATTTTATTCGTCCACGACCCTTCTAAAATTATTTTATATAAAAGTGGGCGTGGTCCTTAACCGATTTCGTTAATTTTTCTTCAAAGCATTCCTTATAGTAAAGGCAACCGCTCTGCCGAATTTTGTTACGATAGGTTTAACGGTTTTTGATTTATGATTAATAATATTTGTAAAATTGATTTTATCAAAAGTGGGCGGTGCCACGTCCATTTAAAAAAAATTTCCAAATTTTTATCAAAAGTCTCAATATCAGTTCACATGTCAAATTTCAACATTCTAGGTGTATTATTTACTAAATTAACAGGTTTTTTGTGTTTTCCAACATTTTATATGTATAAAAAGTGGGCGTGGTTATCATCCGATTTCACTCATTTTCAATACCAATCTATTCTGGGTCCAGATAAGCCAGTCTACCAATATTTCCTCAAGTTATCGTGCTAACGGGCGGACATGGCAATCAAATTTTTTTCGATACTGATGATTTTGATATATGGAAGTCTATATCTATCTCGATTCCTTTATACCTGTACAACCAACCATTAGTATAAAAACTGATTTGAATTTTTTCATCATAGTCTTCTTGTGAGGCTGATTCTGCAGTTTTTTGACTAAAATTATTCTAAATATTTCGAAAATTTTTTTATTTCCACTCTTAGCAGCCCTAGAAGCACTGGGAGCTGTACTGTGCGGCTGCCTTTAGTTCGAATTTGTCCGAAACTGTAATAAATGCTCTAATAGAAAGCTTCTTCGTGATTCTGACTGTTAGACCGCGAGGCAATATTTTGACAGGAGTTATAAGCAAATTTCCCCTCAAGAGGTTTACACGGGGGTCTCAATTTGACTGCGGCGTGGAAGCTGGTGTCTACTCTGAGCAACTTAATGTGTCGCTGTCAGCCCGTTTTTCAGAATCGGCTGGTATATAGGTGGGAAGGTGCGTAGTATGCATTTTTCAGATAGTGAAGTAGCACTCATGGGGCTTAACTTCCCCATCACTTCGTCCGACGGCAGCACCACCCCCAGCGGGATAAGGTGTCAGAATATACCCGCGGTAGGTATGCCTGTCGTAAGAGGCGACTAAAATACCAGATTTAAGGGGCTGTGTAGCGCAACCCTTTCAGGCTGCCAGCGCAATATATAGCTTGTCCAAACCCAATTGTCAAACTCACCTATCCGCGGCGAATCCTGTTTCACTAACAGACGAGGCTCTGGTGACCCCAGGCTCCTCATGGAACTTGGTGGTGGGGAGGGAGGGATGGCCTGAAGGTTTAATGTGGCAATATAAATCGTTCCCGAGATGGTCGGGCTAGCACCTTAATGGTGCTGTGTTACCGGAGCGTACCGGATCTGTATCCGGCAAAGGACCTTCACATCGATAACACTTCCCGAAGCCTTCGGGGAGAAACCTTATCGCTACAACAACAACACCAACAACTACAGCAGCAGCAAGAGGTCGCTTAATGCTACAAATAACTTTGCAAACATCACAGGAACATTGAGGGCAACGGAAAGATAGACGAACTTGTGAAGGCAGGGACACTCCAGGATGCAGCGGAGGCGGTGGAGATGTATCCATTTACATCAATCAAAAGGAACATACTAGTATTAGAATTCAAGGAGTTAGGGGTCTCCAACTGATACTCCTCGGACACCTGCAAGATAATCAAGTAAACCCAGCAGAATCACGAGTGTAAGAGACCAGAGATTCTAATAAATAGGTCAAGGAAATAAATCTTACAGCCACAATCACGGGACACTGCGTGCTGAGAGAATGAGGATCCTTTTTAACAGCCTTTGCAGGAGCTACAGCACGAGTTGTAAAGTGTTCAAACGGAGTACCGACCAGCCCTACTAAAACAGAAGCAATTGCTTCCGTGAGAAATATGCACCCAGTGCACTACTTGGGTTCGGGTCTTTGATACTCCCGCGTCAAACCTACCAACCAACCACCCAGCCATACCATAAACAGATATGTATTTCTTCCTAAAATATTGATCCATTTGTGGAAGGTTTAAAAAGATGGAAATAGCAAGAGGGTTTGGGCAGGAGAAAGCGGGCAGGGACTGATTTGTATGTATACAAGCAATTGTAATTCACATCCAAAAACTTTCCACAACCAATAGATAGGTACTCCTATTTAATTATTTTTCATTGCATCCCCACCGATCATTGCAGCCATTTTCTAATCACCGAAAAACTAGTAAAAGGTATATAGAATAAAGAACTTCAACCCGTTAAAGTACACGCCTAGTTTTGTATTTATTTAGTGGATGCAATAGAAATCCATAATAATCCTTAAATAACAACAGAACCCCTAAATAGGTTCATATGAGAAAATGCAACATGCCAGCAATTTGATTCGCTGCAAACAACCAATGAAAATGTGAGAACACACCCACAATATTTTCCACAACAAAAATGTGAAAAACAAGTAAGGAATGCTAAGTTCGGGTGTAACCGAACATTACATACTCAGCTGAGAGCTATGGAGATAAAATAAGGGAAAATCAGTGACTCTAGAATTTGTTTGTACGATATGGGTATCAAATGAAAGGTGTTAATGAGTATTTTAAAAGGGAGAGGGCCTTAGTTCTATGGGTGGACGCCTTTTCGAGATATCGCCTTAAAGGTGAACCAGAGATGACTCTAGAATTTGTTTGTACGATATGGGTATCAAATGAAAGGTGTTAATGAGTATTTTAAAATGGAGTGGGGCTTAGTTCTATAGGTGGACGCCTTTTCAAGATATCGTTATAAAGGTGGACCAGGTGTTTTCGAGATATCGACCAACATGTTGGGCATGGTGACCCCGCGAACAGTATTCCTGCCAAGATTCCAAGGGCTTTTGATTTCGCTCTGCAGAACTTTTTGATTTTCTTCTACCTAATATGGTAGGTGCCACACACATTTTACAAAGTTTTTTCTAAAGTTATATTTTGCGTCAACAAACCAATCCAATTACCATGTTTCATCCCTTTTTTCGTATTTGGAATAGAATTATCGCCTTTTTTCATATTTCGTAATTTTCGATATCGAAAAAGTGGGTGCGGTCATAGTCGGATTTCGGCCATTTTTTATACCAATACAAAGTGAGTTCAGCTAAGGACGTGAACTAAGTTTAGTAAAGATGTATCGATTTTTGCTCAAGTTATCGTGTTAAGGGCCGAGCTGAAGGACAGACGGTCGACTGTGTATAAAAACTGGGCCCCTACCAAATTTCACAAGGATTGGTAAATTTTTGTTCGACTTATGGCATTAAAAGTATCCTAGACAAATTAAATGAAAAAGGGCGGAGCCACGCCCATTTTGAAATTTTCTTTTATTTTTGTATTTTGTTGCACCATATCATTACTGGAGTCGAATGTTGACATAATTGACTTATATACTGTAAAAATATGAAATTTTTTGTTAAAATTTGACTTTTAAAAAAAAATTTTTAAAATTGGGCGTGGTCGTTCTCCGATTTTGCTAATTTTTATTATGCATACATATAGTAATAGGGGTAACGTTCCTGCCAAATTCCATCATGATATCTACAACGACTGCCAAATTACAGCTTGCACAACTTTTAAATTACCTTCTTTTAAAAGTGGGCGGTGCCACTCCCATTGTCAAAAATTTTACTAATTTTCTATTTTGCGTCATAAGTTCAACTCACCTACTAAATTTCATCGCTTTGGCCTTCTTTGGTAATGAATTATCGCACTTTTTCGGTTTTTCAAAATTTTCGATATCGCAAAAGTGGGCGTGGTTATAGTCCGATATCGTTCATTTTAAATAGCGATCTGAGATAAGTGCCCAGGAACCTACATACCAAATTTCGTCAAGATACCTCAAAGTTTTCTCAAGTTATCGTGTTAACGGACAGACGGACGGACGGACATGGCTCAATCAAATTTTTTTTCGATCCTGATGATTTTGATATATGGAAGTCTATATCTATCTCGATTCCTTTATACCTGTACAACCAACCGTTATCCAATCAAAGTTAATATAGTCTGTGAGCTCTGCTCAACTGAGTATAAAAACGTGAACCTAAAATGTTCTTGGTACAAACATACATACATACATACATACATATGTACATATTTTTAAGGGGGTCTATAGGACTTAGTCCATTTGTGCAATTTGGATATGATAAATAGAATATATATATGCTCTTGTATATATTGTAAAAAGTTTTTTATTGCATTATTGTTTACATATTTACATTTATTATTAAATACAATACAGCATATAAATTCTGAAAGTATAACAACAAATGCAAGTAATAACTTTAATACATTTTTTGGCATGCGCACAACAACGACTAAACACCACTAACGCAACAAATTGCAACATGGTGAGAGAGATATAAAGATATTGAAGTAGAGCGCATCGGCAAAGCCACTGCACTCCCTTCTCATCATTTGTTTGTATTACTTGTAAGAATGAAACATAAAGAAAATTACACACATCGAAAAAGAGTTGGTTGCGAGATGCATTCAAATGCAATCGCCTCTCAAGCATAGGCGTAGCCAGGCAAGGCTGTAGCTATTAGCCGTGTTTTTTTTACACGCGTGTATGTTTACGTTTGCGCGTAAAAAAATACGCTTAGATAATGGTTAGGAGACCCATCTAGCGGCAGTGGTTATTTATCTAGCTACAGAACAGGGTGTACCTAAAATCGGAGACACAAACCTCTGGTGGCCATAATGTATAACATATAGCTGAATAAGTTGCGATGAATAGCGGACACGCATAGAATACATAGAATTAGTGTAGAGCGTGAAATATAGACACATATTTCAGTTACATCTGAGTATAATGCGTATTGAAATTTAGTAGTACAAATTTTATGCGCAGCAATTTCAGAGGTGTATTTAAAGTTTGACGCTTAGCAGTTTAAGCGTAAACGTCTATAGATGTAAAATAAAATAATTAAAAAAAAATTTTAAGTTAAACGGTTTTATTGAAAACAATACTTACATGAAATAATAATAATACTAAAAGCTAGAAAATAATTAGGTACCTCCTAGGTACCTACTAGTCATCACACTCCTCATCAATCTAGGACGTTGATTAGACAATCAAATAAAAGCGTTGGGCGCTTGAAATTTCAAAAAATGTGAGGCGTAGCTAGCCTGATTAAGGTTCAGTTGGTCTTATATATGACTATCAATAGAAATTTGACGCGTCCAACGCTTTTATTTAATTGTCTGATCAACGCCGTAGATTGATGATACCTACTTATTTTCTAGCTTTTAGTATTATTATTACTTCATGTAAGTATTGTTTTCAATAAAACCGTTTAACTTAAAAAATTTGTTTTATTATTTTAGTTTCAAGTTTTTAGTCTTTATTTAATTGCCTATTATTTCTCATTCTATCGAGTTCATTTAGTGACTCATTATTACAAGGACTTTTTCCTGACAATTTGTTACAATCTAAGTCCTCAATACATAATCCTTCCAAAGACTTTACTCGACTCTGCGCCACGTATTACTTGTCCCTCCTCCAACTCCAAAATATAAATTGATGTCACTTCTACCGGAGTGTATGTAATATTTGTTCCAAATATGAGCCAAATGGGGCATCATAGGCCGCTTTCTATTCACGTATGTATTATGTGTTCCAAACACGGACCAAATCGGACCACACATACGCTTTTTTTAAATATCTCGATCTTTGCGCCCCCTAGCTGCGATTTTTTCATAGGTCGCTTTCTATTCTTGTATGTATTGTGTTCCAAATATGAGCCAAATGGGGCCACAAATACGCTTTTTTAAATATCTCGATCTTTGCGCCCCTAGCGGCGATTTTTTTCATAGGTCGCTTTCTATTCTTGTATGTATTGTGTTCCAAATATGAGCCAAATGGGACCACAAATACGATTTTTGTGAATATATCGATCCTTGCGCCACCTAGCGGCGATTTTTTCAAAGGTCGCTTTCTATTCTTGTATGTATTATGCGTTCCAAATATGAGTCCAATCGGAACACAAATAGGATTTTTGTGAATACCTCGATCCTTGCGCCACCTAGCGGCGATTTTTTCTCATAGGTTGCTTTCCATTCTTCTATGTATTATGTGTTCCAAATATGAGCCAAATCGGACCACAGATACGATTTTTATGAATATCTCGATCCTTCCGCCAACTAGCGGAGATTTTTTTCATACGTCGCTTTCAATTCTTGTAAGTATTATGTGTTCCAAATATGAGTCAAATCGGAACACAAATACGATTTTGGTGAATATCTCTATCCTTCCGCCACCTAGCGGAAATTTTTTTCATAGGCCGCTTTCTATTCTTGTATGTATTATGTGTTCGAAATATGAGCCAATTGGACCACAACTACAACTTTTGTGAATATCTCGATCCTTGCGCCACCTAGCGGCGATTTTTCTCATAGGTAGCCTTCTATTCTTGTATGTATTATGTGTTCCAAATATGAGCCAAATCGGATCACAAATACGATTTTTGTAATTATCCCACTCCTTGCGCCACCTAGCGGCGATTTTTTTTAAGGTCGCTTTCAATTCTTGTATGTATTATGTGTTCCAAATATGAGCCAAATCGGAACACAAATACAACTTTTGTGAATATCTCGATCCTTGCGCCACCTAGCGACGATTTTATCTCATTATTATATTGTCATGTTTTCTGAACTATATTCCAAGTTTCAAGCTTGTAGCTTATTGGGAAGTTACTAAAATTTTAATTACAAAATTCGTTCACAACGGCCGTGCAGCCGTGTAGCCTGTCAAGTCAACCTAAATAAAACCGTGTAAAAAAACGCAGCTATTGTTGCTTGAAATTTTCTTTTAATAGTCAACTTAAAACACACTTTATCTCTAGATCGTCATCATCATTAAATGGCGCTTAACCGTTGAGACGATTGTGACCATTTCAATTGCTAATTTCGGTTTCACTTTAACTGATGCCAACTGGGAGCACCAAACGTGTTTAAGTTGTCCTTCGTCTGTCGCTTACAACTCAGTAGACATCTCCCTTTCCTTTTCTGCGCTGGAGCATCTTCGTCCATTCGCATAACATGACAAAGCAAGCGAAATCTTTGGGCTTTTATTTCCAGCACAATCTTCATATCTGCGTAAGGCTAATACAGCTCATCATGGTACCTCCCTCGAATCATAAATCTTTAGCAGAACTTTTCTCTCCAACACTCTAAAGGCCATGCCATCTTCACCCCACACCAACTATAATTCCGAAAAATATATCGCGACAGGTATGATACGAAACTTATAGAGCGTGATTTTTAATCGTCGGGAAAAGTCTTTACTCTGCTATTGTCTACTCGGTTCAAAGTTGAATTTGTTGGCAAGAGTTATTATTCGTTTGATTTCTAAGCTCACATTGTTTTCGCTGTTAATGCTGCTCTCCAGATAGGCGAAGTCTTACACAGTCTCTAATTTATATCCGTCAACGGTGTCGCATTTATATACGTCCAAGATGCGAATGCACTGATTCCTTCATGGATTACAGCAAGTATTTCACATTGTACTATTTTACCACAAGCCCCATTTTTTTGCCGGAAAAGGCAGAACTCTCGGCGTCCACGTTAAGGCCAATAATAGCCATATCATCAGCATACGCCAAAAACTGTACTTATGACTTTATAAAAGAGTTTGCCATTACGGGTTTGTTCAGCTGCTGGAACTATCTTCTAGCATTAAGTTAAAGAAATTGCACAAAGTGTGTCGCCTTGTCTGAAGTGTCATCTGGTTTTGATTTGCTCGCTACCAATCCTTACACAGCTGGTAATGTTACTCAACGTTATTTGGCAGAGCTCTACTAAATTTGTAGGGAACTAAAATTTAGACATAGCAACATACAAGCAACTTCTTTTCGGGCTGTGTAAGACTGCTTTGAAGTAGAAAAAATGATAATGGGTGTCGATTGTCTTATCGCGAGTCTCCTCCAGGAAGAAGATATGATTGATAGCAGATTATAGCCGTACTGATAAGGTCAAATCAGTTCTTTAACTTTGGGCTTCAGTCCTTCGCACAGTACACTAGATGGAACCATATATGCGATATTAAGTACGCCAATTCTGCGGTAATTGGCACTGTTTACGGGATCGTCTTTCTAGTGGATTGGGCAGATCAGACATAAATTCATACTTTGCATATTAGTTGATGAATGCTCCTTACATACTCTCCGCTTCCCGTCAAGATAACACTATCTTTTCCGAAGCATCGCGAAACCTATGGAGTAAGTAACGACGGTGCGTCAGGTCGAAGATGTGGACATGTTTAAGATATCTTCTAGTATTTGCAAAGAGGACAAGGTTCTTTTTTAAATACAAACCCAACCTGCAGAGAGGGTTTTAAATTTTTTCGTCGACATACTTCTGGGAACACTAGGGATAGCGCTTCCCAAGGCAGTCGGTTCTATGTACCGGAGCGACTCGGGATTTTTCCCGACCAAGGACTGTCATTTCAGTGTGACCCCATTTAATTTGTTTCGTCCCTCCCACAAATTGTCATCCTCCCAGTAGCTCCTTGCAGCAGGACTGCTACATATTCTCTTACTCCGGGAAGGTATCGAACCCAATCCGGGTCCGTCTCCTGACCCCGGCCCTGAGAAATGGTTTTGCTGCATTTGCCAGAAAAGAATATTTTTAGGACGGTCATACTCTGTTCAGTGTGTCTCGTGCAAGGGATGGTTGCATCGGACAGGTTGTTCTGGGCTTGATCCCAAAACCCGACGTCCACGTAACTTTTATAAATCTTTTGTGGCTCCTTGCTGCTCACGCCCAAGGGCGTCCCGTAGTCTACGCCTAAGCGTATCCCCACTACCTTCCAGCAGCTTCGCTGCTCAGCAAGCCACAACAAGTACCCGCTGCTGGTCGCGCCCCACGGCGCCAACAACTCAAACAGCTGATACCACTCATAACTACTACCTTCGTAGTAGAGCTGGTAGCAATGCTGAGCATCAGCCCCTGCCCCCGTCTTCTTCTCCCCCCCTCTTTTCTGGCAGCAATCGTGCAGGTCAGGGAAACAGACTCTTAGTCCCTGCCTCCGTTTGCACCGTCTGCCAGCACAGAATATATAGGTTTGCGACATCCGCCCAATGCAGCTCCTGCCTTGGGTGGTGCCACTTTCCTAGATGTTCTGGTCTCCGCGACGGCAACCCCTCGACGGGTTTCATCGCGCCATGTTGCCAGGTCGCAAACCCAAATCATCCGGGTACCCCAATGCTTGCCCATGGGCGCCCAGTCCCAAGGCCACAAGAGCAATTGCGTCCTGGCCTTCCACAACCTAGGCGTAGTCACCCCTCACTTACCCCTAGAGTGGCGGCGTCACCCCTCATGCACTTCAGAATTCTGCAGTTCAACTGTAATGGACTAACTGGGAAGATTACGGAGATAGTCGATTTCATGAAGCGGCACAACATCCGCATTGCTGCGATTCAAGAGACTAAACTCACAGCAAGATCTGCATTGCAGACCTGCTCTGGTTATAATGTCCACAGGAAAGACCGCGAGAGCGGAAATGGAGGCGGCCTCGCGTTTATTATACACCACTCTGTGCAATATCATATATTTGATCCTGGCATCAACCGCAGTGACAATGTCTTAGAACGTCAAGGCCTATCTGTCCGGTCAGGCGATGCAAATCTAGAAATCATCAACATCTACATCCCTCCTGTCACCTGTTGCCCCAGTGGATACCGCCCTAATATCGAGGCCTTACTCACTGGCAACAATCGCATTATCTTAGGCGATTTCAATGCCCATCACGACCTATGGCATTCAAACTTGCGGGCGGACAGTAGGGGTGAGATGTTGGCGGATCAAATAGACGAAACGACGTTCTGCACAATAAACGGAGACGCCCCCACACGTATGGTAGGAAGCTGTCATAGCTCGCCAGATATCTCAATCGTGAGCGCAGAACTCGTAAACTGCGTCAACTGGCAGCCGATGGTAACATTGGCATCCGACCACCTGCCCATACTTATTTCGTTCGAGCGTACCGCCGACTTCATCGTCACCGAAAAACGCACTTTCATAAACTTCAAAAAAGGAAAGTGGGAAGAATATAAATCTGCAACAGACAGCAGCTTTGCTTCCCTCCCTATCCCGACTAATGCCCGCCAAGGGGAGGGGGCCTTCCGTAAGGTCATTTAATCCGCCTCGGCACATTTCATTCCCGCCGGGAGAATTCCCGAAATCCGGCCCCACTTCCCGGCGGAGGCCGCGAGCTTAGCGAGGGAACGCGACCTTATAAGACAGCTTGATCCAGGCGACCCCCAAATAAGGGATATAAACCAACGCATCAGATTGCTTGTGGACGAACACAAGCGGGCGAAATGGGAAGAGCCCCTAAGAGGTTGTAACCTCTCTACCGGTGTAGGTAAACTTTGGTCCACCGTAAAGTCCCTATCGAATCCGACTAAGCACAAAGACAAAGTTTCCATCGCCTTTGGCGATAAGGTGCTGCCGGATGCGAAAAAATGCGCGAGCGCTTTCTGCCGACAATATATAATTCATCCTACGGTCGACAAAGATAGACGGAGAGCCAATAGACACGCACATAAACACAAACTCAGCGCGTCACCAATTACCATCACCGCTAGAGAGGTTGAGGACGCCATTGGTCGCGCTAAACCATCCAAAGCAGTGGGCCCAGACGGCATAGCCATGCCGATTCTTAAAAACCTAGGGAAAGAGGGTTTCAAATATTTAGCGCATGTCTTCAACCTGTCTCTTTCCACCTCTGTCATACCCGAGAAATGGAAAATGGCCAAGGTGGTCCCGCTACTAAAGCCTGGGAAACCAGCTAACGTAGGTGAGTCATATCGTCCGATATCTCTCCTATCGCCAGTGGCAAAGACGCTTGAAGCCATTTTGCTCCCTTATTTCCAAGCACATTTGCAGCTAGCCCCTCATCAGCATGGCTTCAGAAAACTTCATAGCACTACCTCCGCGCTAAATGTCATTAGCACCCAGATAAATTGCGGTTTGAATCAATATCCCCACCATAGAACAGTACTCGTAGCGTTAGACCTATCAAAAGCTTTTGATACGGTCAACCATGGCTCGTTACTGCAAGACCTGGAAGGGTCTACCGTTCCCCCATGTCTTAAAAGGTGGACCGCAAATTATCTGGGTGGTCGGCAGGCATCGGTGCAATTCAGAAACGAAACATCAAAACAAAGGAGAATTAAACAAGGGGTGCCACAGGGTGGTGTCCTATCCCCGCTTTTGTTTAATTTCTACATATCTAAGCTACCTTCACCACCGGAAGGAGTCACAATCGTTTCCTACGCCGATGACTGCACAATAATGGTCACAGGCCCAGGCCCAAAGATTGATGATCTATGCAATAAAATAAACGGTTATCTCCCTGATCTCTACAGTTTTTTCGCCTCGCGAAACCTGGCATTGTCACCGACTAAATCTTCCGCGACCTTATTTACAACATGGACGCCCCAAATGTCGACCATATTGAACATCCACGTCGATGGCACTACGCTACCGACTGTCCTACACCCCAAAATCTTGGGTGTGACGTTTGATCAGGATCTAAATTTTGGTGCGCACGCAACCGCAATTGTTCCAAGAATTCAGAGCCGTAATAAAATCCTCAAATTCCTTGCTGGCAGTACCTGGGGAAAAGATAAAGAAACGCTCTTGACCACATACAAAGCAATTAGCCAGCCGATTACGTGCTACGCGTCACCCATATGGTCGCCAAGCCTAAAAACCACCCACTGGAAAAAACTACAGGCCTGCCAAAATACTGCTCTCAGAATCGCCACGGGCTGTCTTCTTATGTCTCCAGAACACCATCTGCATAATGAGGCGAGAATACTCCCCATCAGGGAGAGAAATGAGATGCTGACCAAACAGTTTCTGTTGAATACCCAGAAACCTGGGCATCCCAACAGACATCTGATTGACGAACCAGCACCGCCTAGGGGCCTAAGGAGTCATCTCCGTAAGCATTTTGAGGAAATACGGCACCTGAGAACCCAGCCGTATGAAGCGGAAAAACACAAGCAGGTCCTTGGTGAACTCCATAGACAGGCGTCGGATCTTTATGTCGGGAATTGCCCGGTGAATCCAGTACTTGAAGAAAAATATCCAGAACTCGCAGAAGAGGAACGCATACTCCCCAGGGAAACGCGTGTCACTCTTGCTCAACTTCGTTCTGGATACTGTAACAGGTTAAACTCTTACCTATCCAGAATCAACCCCGACATACAAAATGTATGCCCTGCTTGCAATGTGTCCCCACATGACACCAACCATCTCTTTAATTGTAATGTGGAACCAACGCCTCTAACACCCCTTTCCTTATTGTCCACCCCTGTTGAAACGGCAAGTTTCCTTGGACTCCCGTTAGAGGTATTGATGACGATTTGTGATCGGTCGCGGCTATTAGGTGGGGCGAGCATTGCTACAACAACAACAACAACACTAGGGATACATTCAGCCAATATGCGGTTCTTACGGACCACCCATCAAAGTCAAACTCGTGTTAAATATTAATAGCCAACACTTTTTGATGTAGCTCTGTACCATGATTCAATTACTAGAGGTTTGTTCTCCAATGATGGCAGAGCTTTGACACTCCCAAATTGAAAAATCTGGACGGGTTGCTTTTATGAAGTAAGGAAAACGGGGAATAATTCAATCCCCCTCAGCGAAAATTTGAGTTTAAAAGTACCTTTAGTAGTACATTAGTAGTGATATGTAATTTGTAAATGGCAACAGGTTTTTGGGGAAAGAACTGATTTTCTACTAAATATTTCGTGAATTGATAAAGGGTTATTTTGGTTATTCTTTTAGAATTTGATTGAAGAATTCAAAAACTCCCTATCTGAGCATAAGTTAAATGCATTTTTACAGAAGAGGGGGTTAATGAAAATCATTCTGAGATAAAGCGTTTTTCAATCTAATTATAATATAGGGTGTTTTTTTGACAAATCCTGTAATGGGAAATTTTTGAAAAATATTTAGAGAGGACGATTTTGAACAGGCAGCCGACATGGGGTGATACTCTAATTAGCAGCCGCAATGAATTGACAAACAAATAAAAGAAAATGGCTTATTGTCTTAGAGCTTTATATTCCGGCCTTGACTTTGACTGAAAAGTTCAGCTTTGTGCGGTCTTGCTACACAGGAAGTATTCACCTTTTCCGTTAAGTATTCATGAAAGTGTTCCGGATAAATCGTTCATTTAGAATATTCGGAACACGTTCGTTTGATACTAACTCACGAGGTCCGAATATATCAAATAAGTATATACATATTATTCCCAATATAAACCGATTCGACAAATTCTTAAATGGAGACGAATGTTGCGAACATACGGAATGAAAAAGCTAATTTGCTCAATGAGTACATTTCGTTATGTCATCTACATTATTGACTGATGACATTTTTACGTGATTTACTAGTCGAGTTTTTGACGTTGAACGATGAATTTTTAATTGGTTTACGTTTCGTATGTGCATAGGTTTACGAAAGTGCACGATTCCTTGGTGTCCGTACTTTTCATAAAACCTATGTTCAGCCACACTTATAGATCATGGCATAGTTAATAAAATCATAATTAAATCATAAAATAAAAACTTGTTCTAAGGAATTATGTAGTTCACTACTTATCGGGTATTTGTAAACTAATTGCCTCCTATTTCTACTACTAATATTCTTCGAAAAATTGCAAAGAAACAACACGGTTAACGGATATCAATTCGATTTGGGAGCAAAATGGCTGCAATTGTCAAAATTTGTCAGCCGAGCAAACCTCTTGTGATTGAATCATGGCTCTGTATAGTATCGCGCAGAGTACTCCTCAGCTTCAATTCCTATACTATAACTACAAGAGAAGGGAGAAAAACATGGTATGAGATATACCGTTTTACTCACTTCTGGATATGAACATCTCCAACTCCACTACAATAGTTTTTTTTTTATTTCATGGACAAATAACATAATACTGTTTTCACACAGAAACTTAATGATCTCATTTCACCTTCTAATGAAATCGTAAATTTTTTGCTTTCACACAGAAGTAACTGCTCGATTAGTATGAAGGATGAAATGTCAAGCGAATAAAATGACAATGCTATATGACAGACAATCATGGCGGAACGATACAAGGTGGCAGCATGGTGACATACCTACAAACAAAAAAAATTCCATGTACTTGTAAATTCGATGGACAAATGTCAAAATCGTACTGCGCCGGTAGTTGATGTATCAAATCAAATAAAAAAGGTTATAACCAGCTGTTCGATGCGGCCACCTTGTATCGTTCCGCCATGCAGACAATGACATTTACTTTGACAAATGACATTTTTAAGCACTGAACACACCAAAAACTAAGAAGCGGAACGCGGCCAACAGAGTTGCATTGTGCTTTTGACTTCATTAGGCATTCGATTAGCTACTAATGAAATAATTATAGATTCGAATTGTGTAGGGAAGATTGAGCTCAATAAGCGTCTTAATGTAGAAAACTGCCTTTATTATTCAATAAGCCGTCTGTGTGAAAACAGTATAAGATTGTCTTCGGGACTAACATTATTCAAGCCCAAATAATACTCCCAACCCGCATATACCCTGTTCTCCTTCCCCGATATGTACGCCCATGCTCCCGCAAGTTGTTCATTTTCATACCCCTAAACAGGCTGGTGATTATAACTTGTTGTTGCAACTAACAGTAGTTGTTAGTTGCTGCGCATGCAACTTGCTTGTATAGACGCCATTTTAGTTTAAGTCAATGTAAACAAATACAATAATAACTAAAATAAATACTTGTATATAAATAAAAGTACACAATAAAGAAGTACATAAACTAGAGCCGGCCACACAAATACTAAAACAATTGCATACGTGTGTGTAAAAATTGAGTGACAACTCCCCACAGCGTGCTAAAAGAAAATGTGGACTGTGAAGTTTGAAATTAATAAATAATAGTTTAAAAACAAACTAAAAAAACACGCTTTTAGAGCTAACCGAACTAAAAAATAGAAAATAATTTTCAATTAAAAAGAGTTTATATAACAGTAGTAGGAGGTCAAACAATCATTTATAGTTAATCACCTCAAAATAAAATTATAATAAAATTTAAGTTATTAACAGAATAATTTAATTCAGATTAAAAAGCGTGGGGTGCATTTGACTACATTTCATATCTTCCCTCTCAGATAGTTGCCAATAGAATGATTGTAATATTCAATATCAAGCACCCCACGCTTTTTACTGTGAATTAAATTATTCTGTTAATAACTTAAATTTTATTATAATTTTATTTTGAGGTGATTAACTATAAACGATTGTTTGACCTTTTACTACTGTTATATAAACTCTTTTTAATTGAAAACTAGTTTCTATTTTTTAGTTCGGTTTACTATAAAAGCGTGTTTTTTTAGTTTTTTTAAGCTATTATTTATTTTTAATTTTTTAGTTCAAGTAATTTTAAAAGTTTTAGTCGAGAGTGATAAAACCTCGAAACGCCCGCGGTCCATGGATAAATCCAACTCCACGGCACCGAAAAGGGTCAAGACGCAGGGAGGCTGGACGCGGTCTTTCGCCGAAATTGCCAAGGGTCGGCAGATCATTGGCATTATAGACGAGAGCAGCGAAGATGGCAGGATCCCGAAACAACAGTGGAAGTGGATCGAGGCCGCGCTCGCTACGGTGGCCGTTAAGGTTAAGAAAGACAACCCTGGCCCATCGCCATCTTACACTGATGCAGGGTGGTTCCAGGGCAATGTCAAGCTAATTGCCTGTGACGACGCCAGGTCGGTAAACCTCTATAGGGCCGCCGTCACGCTGATAGGGGTGGTATATCCGGGCGCGCGCCTGGGTTCCAGTGACGCCAGCGGATCCAGCTGACATCCTGGAGCTGCTCCAGGAGTACAACCCGCCACAGTTTTGGAAGTCAACCGGAATAAAACCGAGCTTGTTTTCTTCACGAGGAGGTGCAAAGTACCAAATCTTACACCGCCAAGAATTGGGGGTACGTTCTTAGCGTTTAGCGATGAAGTCAAGTATTTGGGAGTCATTCTGGATAGGAAGCTATTATGGAGTGATCATATAGTGGAGCGATCCAAGAAGGCAGCAGCAGAGCTGTTCACCTGCAAAATGGCAATTGGCACCTCCTGGGGATTCTCCCCTAAGGTGACCTACTGGATTTACACAGCCATTGTTTGCCCGATTCTTCCTTATGGTGCCTTGGTATAGTGGCCTGCTCTAGCTAAAAGTACCTATCTTAAAATGCTTCAAAAGTTGCAACGGAGTTTGGAGCTCTGCATTACCGGGGCTCTCGGCTCCACTCCAGAGTCCGTTACATACATACATGGATACATAGATAGATACAGGCCAAGCTAATAAAAGCGTGTAAAAAAGGGCTCCAGTATGCTCTTTCGTAGATGTGCCATGCATCCACTTCTATCATTAATAAAGGAATGCGTTTTTCGCATTATGTTCAAGGTTTACAATCTATGACCATTTGGGGTGGTCATAAGTTCAATTGACCTTATGGCCGTTGACCTTATGTACCAGACCATCCCATTAGCGCATTGTCATCGAGCCTTGATACGTGTGCAAAGTTTCAATCAAACTAATGGACATTCAAAGTGGTAATAAGGCCAATTGACCTTATGTCACCACACCATCACATTGATGCATTGTCATCGAGCCTTGATACGTGTGCAAAGTTTCAATCAAACTTATGGCCATTCAAAGTGGTAATAAGGCCAATTGACCTTATGGCCGTTGACCTTATCTCACCACACCATCACACTTATGCATTGTCATCGAGCCTTGATACGTGTGCAAAGTTTCAAATTAATCAGGCTTCTAGAAACCGGTGAAAATTAAGCTCAAAGATTCCGTTACATACAGGCCAAGCTAATAAAAGCGTGTTAAAAAGGACTTTGGTCATTTAATTTCAAGCTAATCCTAACTATATTTACTTATATTCGTATAACTAAGGTCGAGCTAGCCAGATAAAACTTTGGGGTATGGTGTATGGTGTTTCTTCAATGCAAAATTTTCTTTAAAAAATAAACTTTTTCATTAAGAAAGAATTATAAAACAAAGTAAATGTAAAGATAGAAATATATATTTTCAAAACATAAAGTTATTGATTAAAAAAAAAAATGTATAAAAATTAATAAAACTAAGTAGAACGTGTAAAAAGTTACTTATATTAGGGGACTCATGTAACCTTATAAATGCCTTATAAAGTGTGTTAAATATAAATCTATCTAGTGCGTAAACGAGCTGTCAAATTTTATATGAAAAATCATTTACACAATTTGTATAAATTTACGCGCACATTTCATTGTGTAAACGCGGTAAACTCTGAGGAATGCAACCTTGCAGGCATTTTCATCAGAAATCTCCAACATCAGCAAGTCATTTACAAGTATATCTTAGTAAAGACGTTTTAGTTTTGATTTTTCACTTAATCTTGGCATTTTTTAATTTGTATAACAATCAAAAAATTTGTTTGTGCCAATATACAGCTGATAAACAATTAAGTTTATCAATAATATTACTAGGTGCGTTCATATAACAGCGTGTGTAAATGGATATAATTTTACACCTTATAAGTTTATATGCTTTCATGAGTCCCCCTATTAAATTGTCAGTATTAATATGTATGTTCAAAAGGAACTTAATAATACTAGCTAAAACGTTTTAAAAGTCACTTTAACATTTCAGCATATTGTTTTTATTATGTGCCCAAAAAGTAGCATGGACTTTTCCTTTTGCATTCACTGTTGATTTTAGTGACTGACAAGCGAAAGCAAACTTCGTGATCGCACATCGTTAGTGTCTGTGTGAAAATACGAACTCAAATTGCACAATGTGCAACTTTTGGCCGGCTTTGACATAAACTATGTACTTAGACGCAGGGTTTATCGTTGCAACGCCCTTGCAGCAGTAACATGGGTTGGCAGTAACGTGGTTGTGTTGGTATCCTTCTGTTGCATTGCCTTCGTTGCGAAATGTGTGTGTTTATAAATATTGTTATTTACTTTTGTTATTGTTATCTAGTGCCTATCACAGTCTAAATTTTAGGGGCTGATATAGCCATACATACATATTTACGAAAGCGTGTATACATGATTGCCGACATCGTTGTTGGTTTGTATATATTTGTATCCATCCCATTTCGACCAATTTTGAACCCGACCCCTTTAGAATTGGCTGAAAGTTTTTCTTCTTTTTCTAGCTTACGAAAGACGTTTTTCAGAAGTTTTTTCAAATTTTTTCATCCAACTCAAAAAAAGTTATGAATTTTTAAAAAAACACCGTTTTTGTTTTCAGAATGCTATAACTTTTTCAAAAATTGACCGTTTGGGATCTTTTTTTTTTAAATTTGTTTTTAAATGTACTTTTCGGAAAAAATTCAAAAAAATTTTAAAAATTTTTTTTGTAATTTTTCAGTTTTTCGAGATTTTTCGAATTTCGCCCTTTTTTTCTCATTAAAAACTTCAATCAATTCTGCAATCATCCCCACTAATCCCGGAGTGGGCCGAGAATTTTTTTTTTTTTTTTATTTAATTGAAAAAAAAAACTTTAAAATTGTGTTTGTATTTTTTCCCAAAAGTACATTTAAAAACATATTAAAAAAAAAAAAATGATCCCAAACGGTCAATTTTTGAAAAAGTTATAGCATTTTGAAAACAAAAATGGTGTTTTTTTAAAAATTCATAACTTTTTTTGAGTTGGATGAAAAAATTTGAAAAACTTCTGAAAAACGTCTTTCGTAATCTAGAAAAAGAACAAAAACTGTCAGCCAATTCTAAAGGGGTCGGGTTCAAAATTGGTCGAAATGGGATGGAATACCCCATATTTAAGGCAATATCTCAAGAAATTGTTGTTGGCAAAATTATACATTTACGGGTCGATTCTGAGCGTTACCGGTAAAATAGTACCCAGAACATTATGTAACCGAAAATCGTTACCAGTTCTTTTATTCGCGATTCTGGCCAAATTGGAAACGCTGTCATCACCGAAGAACTCACCAATGTCTGTGGTGAAATTTAAGTTGGTTTTCTTCGCTATATCCATGGCGGAACGATACAAAGTGGCAGCATGCGACAGCTGAATATAAACTTTTTTATTTGATTTGATACATCAACTTCCGGCGCAGTATGATTTTGACATTCGTCCATCGAATTTACAAAAACAAAGTACATGCAATTTTTATTTATGTTTGTAGGTATGTCACCATGCTGCCACCTTGTATGGTTCCGCCATGGCTTTACCGAAAATGTGTCACTCGTAGATACGAGGTTAACGAATAAACGAGACGATGTGTATATATGTACATACATGCATAAGATTTTACATAGTTATATTGTAATTTATTCTGTAAAAGAACATAATGTAAACAAATATATAATATATAGCAAGAGGCAACACTTTTTTACTATTATCTTTACTTATTTGCGCTTACAATTCTTTATTTTTCAGTTTTGCTTTTTTCTAAGCAACAGCTGTTGTGTGGTTATTTCGATGTAACCACATATTTTTGTGGGTAAAAAATTATCCGGCTACTTTCGCGGATAGAATACCAAAAGGGTGTAAAAGTTTCCATATGATTTCGTTACCGTGGTGAAGAATGTTGTTATCACACTAGAATCGGGGCGTTATTAGGGTGTGTGGGCGAAGGCAACTGGCACCTTCCGATGGAAAGAAAATTAACAAGTTCTTCAGACACTCGTTGTGCACATCAGAAACAATTTGCACATTCATCTATCCAGGGCTGGCTCAAGAGAATTTTGCGCCCTAGGCGAGTTATTAGCTATGTTGGTTGTAGCTATGTTGGCTGTAGCTGGTTGTTTAACCACTGCCGCTAGATGGGTCTCCTAAGCATTATCTAAGCGAGGATAGGCGTTTTTTTCACGCGCAAACCAAACGTATACGCGTGTAAAAAAAACGGCTATTATTTGCGGCCCCTTTCTCCCGTATTTATAGAAAGAAATTGGAGATCAGAAATATTAAATTCAAGCTTAGTTAGAATAAAACAAAAAAATATTTCTTTTGTATATTAAATATATTTTTTTTCAACAAAAGGACGAAAATATAACACACAAAAGTATTTTTAATTTTTTTTAGAGTTTACTAAAACTTCATTTTCCGTGGCTTCAACTCAGAGAAAATTGATATAATTTTACTTAAATCTAATTTTTGCGCAATTTCCTGCTCTATTGATAGCAATGCTAAACCGACAAGGTTTTCTTGAATCATGGCCGAACGCAAGTACGTTTCGATTAATTACAGCTTCGAAAAGATACGCTCGCCACTCGCAACCGACATTGGTATCGTCAACAAAATACTAAATTGGGCATGAGACCAGACAAGTTGTGTTGTAAAATATAACTTAGGTGAAATTTACATTTTTTTAATGAAACTAAATATAGGGCCCCTACAATTTTTTTTTTTTGCAAAAAGGATTTTTAGTACAAAAGTGTTTATCGAATTTGGTGCCTCCTAGAACTTGGTGCGCTAAGCGGTCGCGTAGTTCGCGTATATGGTAGAGCCGGCCCTCCATCTATCTAGTTCTAAACTGGCATACTGCAAAGGCAAATCCGCGGAGACAGCTCTCCACGCCCTCACCACAAAGTCAGAGAAAGAGATTGACTTTAAGAACTTAACTCTGGTCTTTTTGGACATAGAGGGAGCGTTTAACAACGTCTATCCTCACACCGTACTCGAATTTCTAATTAATTCGGAGCTGAATTGGCAACTTTTAACAAAAGAACCATCCGATCAAGTCTTAAACAATCTTCTGTAGCACGGTATGTTTGCACAGCGCTCCGGCAGGCCGTGTGAAATCTAATAGTGAGCCTCTACAAAGTATCGTCTTTTAGGCAGCCGTTCTTGAACGGAGTGAGCTTCAAACCTTCAAAATGACGGCATTGGACACTGGAGCCCAGATGTGAAGCATGAATGGGAACCGAGTTAGGTTTCTGATTAATTGACTCATTTTGTTTTGTTGATTATTTTATGAGATTTTCCGTTTCATATGCAGTCATGTATTACAACTACTTCATTTTTTTCAGCCATGTGTTCTTGTTTTTTTATTTTTTTCCAAAATTTTACTTCATATGCATACATTTGCTTATTTCATATACAGTAATTCATGTGAATAAGTGACATATATCCAAAAAAAATTTAAAGGACTTAAGAATATTACTTTATTGTACTTAAACTGAATGGACTACAAATCTCAATACTCTAAAACGTTCTAAAAATTCGGAAAAAAAATTTAAATTTTTTATGAAAATTCGTCGAATTTTTCAAACATTTTTTAAATATAATTTAGTTTTTGTTATAGATCGTGACAAATTTTTTTATGGGAAATTAGTTAAAATATGAAAATTCGTCGACTTTTTCAAACATTTTTTAAATATAATTTAGTTTTTGTTATAGATCGTGACAAATTTTCTTATGGGAAATTATTTAAAATAAATTTGCGAAAGCGAAAATTGTAAGAATTGTCCAAAAAGGGGTGCCTACTTATTTATGTGAGTAACTGTACTACATATGTACATACATATTTTGTATTTATTTGAGTATTTATCCTGACACTACAATTTTTACAAAATTATTTTATAGTACCAGTCAGGAATATAAAAGTGAATTACAATAATAATAATAACAATGTCAACTTTTGCTTATATGTGCTATGGCCAGAGCTTCCATCGCAACCCCACTTTCTGATTAAAGTATATGTCAAGTTTGTAGGTAATAAACTAACAAAAACTTCTTGATTTGCTAAAACTAAACGCTCAACAGTTTTATCTAATACGGACTGGACTTTAATTTCAGCACGTGTTTCACCCACATCAATTATATTTGGATAGCATTCTTCCTTAGCTTTTCTTAGACTGTAAAATGATGGATAAACCTTATGGCCTGTCTTGATGCTCCACTTCCGAGTCGTTTTGTACCCATGAGTCGTCGACTTGCGCTATCTACGTAGTATGCTAAAGCTTCTACATTGCTCAAGCATCTTGCATCTGGCTCACATGTCATCTTTTTGCCGGATATTTGAGTGGTTTCCTGTGATATTTTTATAATGTTAGCAACATTTCTGTTGCCGGACATACGCGTTGATACTTCTGCCGTATAAAGTAACTCACCAGGACTTCTAGATTGAGGTCTTCTAGAAGAGGTCATCCACTCGACGCCGTTTGGTTTTTTCACTGCAGCTAACAAAGTCCTTCTCTCGTTTTCCGGGGCCGGGGTTACCTGAAAAAGTGGTTGGTTGGTCTGATGGCAACTTTGAATCCACCGTTATTGTAAATGTGAAGTCTGGACCCGAAAGCCACTCCGAGTTTTTATTCAAAAATCGCTCCTTATGTCTTCCTGAAGTGATCCACTTTTGATCCAGCTTCGACGAATATGCCGATATTTGTAAGCTTAAACTTTAAATAAAAAAATAAAATAAAAATATCTGGTTTCCTTCCAATGTTGAACCCAAATGTCAAAAAACTCCGTTCTTAGTACGGTTATAACTAAACTGCTTTGTGTTGTTGATTTTCCGACAGGGTGAATAGTTGATGATTGTTGTGCTGCCATCTTAAGTGTCGTTGATCGTTCTGATTTGTTATCAGTTGTGCAGTATTTATATTACATTCAGGTATTGTCGTAGATGCTACCAAATGGGGTTGCTTTTTTTAGCGTTCCTGTGTGGTTATATTTGCATTAGGATTGCTTTGTATGTACCTGTTTTATGCCTTATTGACTGGTGCGGTAGGTTGTGGCAGGTTGAAGTCAGTGATCTTCGCCTTTTTGCTTTTGGTGTGCTCTTGTTGACCTTGCGCGTTTTTTTTGTGTGTTTTATGGCTACGTGTTTGTTCCCTGTACCTGGGAATTGGTTTTGCTGGTTGTAGATCAGCTTTAAAGGTTCAAATATCTCGTCGGAGCTGGTACGTACATACATCCTATTTTATATGTAGAGATAACTAAATCTACAAAAAAAAATAAATTTAAAATAGATGTGCAAAGAATTCGCAATGGTTTTTTCTTTCGACTATTAGAGAATACTTGCGACTATAACATATGTAAAATTTAGCCCGGATGTCCGCGGATGTATGTAACTTTTTTGTCCCTAAAGTTAAAAATATAGAGAAAAAATACCTTTTCTTCTTAATAACGGAATGTTAAATATATTGAAAATACTCTAATTGCGAAAGAATTACTATTAAAAAATTTTACTTACCTTCGCGCTTAGAATCCATAAAAAAATTATATAAAAGTGTTCACTTAAAAGAAATATGAAGCTCAATATTCAACAAGAATTTTGCAAATTAATCAATGCTTTTTACGGCCACTCCTGCCTTCTTACTTCAATTACTCAATATATATGAGCAAAAATATAAAAAAAAAAAAAAACACAAATCCCGTTATTTTGTTTGTTTTCTTTCATTTCTCATTACACTTTTCTTGGAATAAGGACTTTGTTTTTGTCCAGCTAGCTTGTTCTACACGAAACACTGTGCAGCGGTCCAAAACCTCATACTTTTGAGGTAGCCCTAGTATTTCTTTTTGTTCAATAATGTTAACAGAGGTGATCGAACGGTTTAAGCTATCTATGTTAAAACATCGCACAGATAAATGAACCGTTCGACAACAACCGGTGCTAACATTTTTATAAGTTTTCTTCCACTTGGATTTTTATTGCTTACCGATCGCACGCAGCCGTCCTGTTCCAGATTTTATAAGGTAACCTGTAATTACATATATGTACATATATTAAAGAAAAATTTATAATTATTAAAGAGCAACTTTATACTTAAAATTAGTACCAACCTTTTTATTATTTTCGTTCCATTGAAACTTGACCGGTCAAACTTTATGAGTTTTTGGTTCGCGTCAAGACATTTGGTCCTTAAAACGCTTTATAAATTGCAATTCCAGCACTAGTGGAAATCCTTGCGAGCCAACCCTGAATTTACCATCCAGTTCAAACGAATTACCAGCGGCTGATTTCTTTAAATCGAGGCGTAACAGCAGCATTTTCATCGATGTACACAATCCACGACAAATAGAATAAAATTAAAAGTAAGTGGTATTAATATATCAGCGCGCACATAAATAGGTTTATATAAATAACTAGAAGACCCGGAAGGCGTTGTCCTGCCCTAAATTTGGCTTATCTGCATACATTTTAATAAGCTTTTTCCGTCTGAATCTGCCCTCCCCCCCTCTTCACTTTTTCCTAATCCTTTTATTCACTCCTCCCTCCGTCTTTTTCGCTTCATCTATCTCCATCTTCGTCTCATTCTATCTCTTTCTCAATCTCCTTCTCTCTTTTCTCTTCTCTCAATTTCTTCTCATTCTTCTGCATCCCTTATTGCCCGTCCCAGAGGGTGGTATGTATTTTATTCCAGTCCCAGTCCCACTCCGAGTCTCAGTCCCAATCCTAGTCGTAATCCCAGTCCCAGTCCGTCTATGGATAATATATTACTCTGTACTAAAGCACTCATCAAAAGCTTTCATTTGATATCCACATTCTATAAACACATTCTGCGGGTACCCGGGTCCACGTTTTGGCCTATATCTCGAGACCCTACTCACCCAGTCACCTATCCTATATATTACAAGTTAGATCAAACTACACACGGGTGCAAAACAAATTCAAAATCGGTTCAGTAGTTCATTGGCCTCAAACATAGTGACACGTGTTTTTTATATATTAAGATTAAATAGTAAGGTGAAAACATTTTTTTTGTGAAAATTAAAAGGTGAAACGAGTGTTTTGTGATTTTAAAGAAAACATTTTTACAAGTAACCCTTTTGATCATCAGGTATTTCCCCCCACCAGTGGTAAGGTATAATTGACACGGCTTAAGTGTCCTCAGTGTCACACGCACACACGTACTTGTACAAATCAGTGTTTGGGAGTGATAGAGAAGTGCACGTAATTTTCTTTTTAGGATTAAGTAATCCAAGTTAAGCTGGAGACATTGGTGCTTTATCGGTAACCGTATCGGTAACCTTATAACAGCTGATTCGACCAATCTTATGAGAATCAATGCAATCGATTATTGGTGCCGCTAAGGTCGTAACCGTATCGTAGCCAACCAATTGGGTTTTGGTTTACCGTCGTAACGATAAACAGCTGATTACGTTAGGGATACGACTACAGCGATACGACAAACGGCACCAATGACTCCAGCTTTACTTTTGAGTTTAAACGTGACTTGCTCTTCATATTATGTTCACTTCCCACAACAACAATACTGCGCCGCGGTGGTCATAGCCCCACTTTAATTACAATTTGTACGGCAGAATATTTTTTCACACAAAATCACTTCACCGTTTCCATCAGGCATGCTTAACCAACGAAGCGATATCATTTCGTTACGAATGTTAATAAACGAAACAAAGTCATTTCGTTTCGTTTATGGACGTTAAGAACGTCAAATTAACGAAATGATTTTGTTTCGTGTTCTGCCATATCAAAACGATTGATGGCGGAGTCATTAAAGGTGAAAGCTTTAGCCAAGCTGATTGCAACTTTTCTCATGAATTTTGACAGTACGAACATTTCGCAGAGTATTTTTGACATTACCACCAACGAATTACACAAACAAATTCAGGCATGCTTAACCAACGAAACGATATCATTTCGTTACGATAATCAACGTTAATAAACGAAACGAAGTCATTTCGTTTCGTTTATTAACGTTAAGATCGTCAAATTAACGAAATGATTTCGTTTCGTTTTCTGCCATATCAAAACGAAATCAAATCGTTTATGTTGATTATTAATTTCAAACTATGCTGGCAAAGCTGATTGATGGCGGAGTCATTAAAGGTGAAAGCATTATCCAAGCTGATTGCAACTTTTCTCATGAATTTTGACAGTACAAACATTTCTCAGAGTATTTTTGACATTACCACCAACGAATTACACAAACAAATTACATAGAGTTTGTGTGTGTATGTGCGCTCGTTGTTGCCACCTTACGGCTTCACCATGGCTATAGCATTGCCAGCACAATTCAAACATAAAGTATCACGTTTTCGTTAACGTTTTTAACGTTAACGAAAGCTTTTCGTTTCGGTTAAAAACGAGATACAATTTATCTTGATAATTTCTTTATCGATAATATTTCGAAGTGTTTCAACGGAAACGAAGGAAATTTTTTGATAAACGATTAGCTTAACGTTAAGGTGCATCCCTGAACAAATTACATGGAGTTTGTGTGTGTATGTCCGCTCGCTATAGCATTGCCAGCACAATTCAAACATAAAGTATCATGTTTTTGTTAACGTTTTTAACGTTAGCGAAAGCTTTTCGTTTCGGTTAAAAACGAGACACAATTTATCTTAATAATTCCTTTATCGGTAATATTTCGAAGTGTTTCAACGGAAACGGTGGAAATTTTTGATAAACGATTAGCTTAACGTTAAGGTGCATCCCTGGTTTCTATTTTCATTTTTTTCGGTAATTCAGTTTTACAAAACTTTTGAATATTTTGCAAAATAATATACATACAAGTGATTTAGTGAACATAGCAAAAATTTTGTTCATAAGTAAATTGCAGTGTTTTTATACAAATAGCCCCTTTTGACTATCATGTATTACCCCCCACAAGAAGTAAGGAGTACCTGACACAGCTTAAGGGTTTTCAGAGTTACACACACTCACACATTGTACAATTATTGTTGTTGGAATAAGCACAATACGAGTTGCAAGCAGTTTCTTGCGGAGATCACCTAAATCCCATTTTCTCGTTACTTGCACTTTTTTTCTTCTCGCTACTTGTACTTACGCTTTAACATTCCACAAACAACAACTCTACACTGTGGGCATAACCTCGCTTATTTTCCATTTGAATCTTAGCATTTGAAATTACAAAAAGCTTGTTCACAAAATCACTTCACGTTATTAAATTAAGTACTTTTCAAAGAAACAAAATTAATTTTGGGAGACTAGCTTTGGAAGATTATTCCCATAACCTTAGTGCTTGCAGTAATGCACACGTACATAATTCAAGTTTGGTTGGCGAGCAATAATTTTTATACCTTTCATGAAAATGAAATGGTATATTAATTTCGTCACGAAACCCAAAATTGTCAGTCCTTAAAGGAAAATAGATAGACCCACCATTAAGTATACCGAAATAATCATGTTGAAGAGCTGAGTTGTTTTAGCCATGTCCGTCTGTCCGTCTGTCTGTTTGTATGCAAACTAGTCCCTCAATTTTTGAGATATCCTGATAAAATTTGGTGAGCGGGTGTATTTGGGTGTCCGATTAGACATTTGTCAGAACCGGCCGGATCGGACCACTATAGCATATATCCTCCATACAACCGATTTTTCAGAAAAAGAGGATTTTTGTACTATCTTTCTCAATTTAACAGATTGAAGCTTCAAACTTCACCATATATTTTCGTATATTGCACATATTGTTGCCTGAAAAAATTTATGAGATCGGTCGTATATATAGTATATATCCTCCACAACCGATTGATCAGATAAGAAACTTTTCGTAATTACTGCCCTATTTTAAGAGCTAGAGGCTTCAAATTTCAACGAATGCTTACGTATATAGTATATATTGTTGTGTCAAAAAATCATAGAGATCGGTGATATATATAATATATATATGATGGTATATATAGTATATATATATAGTATATATATTTTTTTTTTGCGATTTCGGCCCCATTTTAACCAGAAGCTTCAAATTTCACCAAATGCTTACGTGTATAGTATATATTGTTGTCTGAAAAAATCATTGACATCGGTGGTATACATAGTATATATCTCATACAACCGATTGTTCAGATAAGAAACTTTGCGCAATTTCTACCCCATTTTAACAGCCATAAGCTTCAAATTACACCGATTGCTTACGTATATAGTATATATTGTTGTGTCAAAAAATCATAGAGATCGGTGATATATATAATATATATATGATGGTATATGTAGTATATATATATAGTATATATATATTTTTTTTTGCGATTTCGGCCCCATTTTAACAGCCAGAAGCTTCAAATTTCACCAAATGCTTACGTGTATAGTATATATTGTTGTCTGAAAAAATCATTGAGATCGGTGGTATACATAGTATATCTAATATATCTAATATCTAATATATATTATAAATAGCAAAGTTTGGATGTGAAGATGTTTGGATGTTTGGATGTTTGGATGTTTGGATGTTTGTCCAGACGTTTGTCTTTGTGACTCAATCACGCAAGAACGGCTGGACCGATTTGGATGAAATTTTGCACACATATAGCCAATAGTCTAGAAGGATCTACTAACTATATATTTTTGAAAAGGGGCGTGGTCCCCGCCCCCTAGGAACAGTTATATTTTAATTATTATATTTTTCCGTCTTTGCGACTGAATCACGCCAGAATGGCTACACGGATTTTGATGAAATTTGGGACACAGACAGTAGTCTACTAGCGAAATTTTTTTCGAACATGGAAAGGGGGGTGGGGGTCCCACAACCCCTTCGAGAAGTTATTTTTCAATAATTTTTACACATTATAACTTTACGTATACTGGCCTTCACCAATATCACAGACTCAAGGGGTCAAATAAGTCGAGGGCTTACAAAGTAAGCAGTGACACCCTCCGCCCGCCCACCCCCCTTTATCCCCCCTCTGGTGTAAAATCTATAAATTGTTATAACTCAATATAAATTTTCTCCTAAATCAATAGTTTTTGGTATCTGGTACATACAGAACGAGATCTAGACAATTTTGGAGGAACGATCAGTGGTCCTCTCCTCTACTCCCGCCATCCGCCCTCCATCAATTGTTTTTATTAGCACGCTTTTATTAGCTTTACCTGTATGTTTATATGTAACTTTTTATTCGCTCCAATGCGCCTGCTGCCTTATTAACATGGTTTTATAATTAGCTTCACCTTATTTGTAATCCCGTAAGGGTCATATCGAGACCCTCCGGGATCATTTCTGGATGGTTTTCGGGATCGGTCCGGGATTACGCCGGGGTAATTTCGGGACTTTTTCGGGACTATTTCGGGATCATTTTGGGACCCTTCCGGGATCATTTCTGTATAGTTTTCGGGATCCGTCCGGGATCCCGTCGGGGTTATTTAGGGACATTTTCGGGACAATTCCGGAATCATTTCGGGACTATTTCGCGATCATTTGGGGACCCTTCCGGCATCATTTCTGGATGGTTTTCGGGATCCGTCCGGGATCCCGTCGGGGTACTTTCGGGATCATTTGCGTACCTTCGAGAGATAAATTCTTGATGGTTTCCGGGATCATTACTGGACTTTTTCGGGGTCAGTTTTGGTCCTTTCCGTAATCATTCCTGGATGGTTTTAGGGATCCATCCGGGATCCCGTCGGCGTCATTTGGGACTTTTGCGGGATCATTTGGGGTCTCTTCCGGCATCATTTCTGGATGGTTTACGGGATCCGTCCGGGATCCCGTCGGCGTCATTTTGGGACTTTTGCGGGATCATTTCTGGATGGTTTACGGGATCCGTCCGGGATCCTGTCGGGGTCATTTTGGGACTTTTGCGGGATCATTTGGGGTCTCTTCCGGCATCATTTCTGGATGGTTTACGGGATCCGTCCGGGATCCTGTCGGGGTCATTTTGGGACTTTTGCGGGATCATTTGGGGTCTCTTCCGGCATCATTTCTGGATGGTTTACGGGATCCGTCCGGGATCCCGTCGGCGTCATTTTGGGACTTTTGCGGGATCATTTGGGGCTCTTCCGGCATCATTTCTGGATGGTTTACGGGATCCGTCCGGGATCCTGTCGGGGTCATTTTGGGACTTTTGCGGGATCATTTGGGGTCTCTTCCGGCATCATTTCTGGATGGTTTACGGGATCCGTCCGGGACCCTGTCGGGGTCATTTTGGGACTTTAGCGGGATCATTTGGGGTCTCCTCCGGCATCATTTCTGGATGGTTTACGGGATCCGTCCGGGATCCTGTCGGGGTCATTTTGGGACTTTTTCGGGATCATTTGGGGTCTCTTCCAGCATCATTTCTGGATGGTTTTCGGGATCCGTCCGGGATCCTGTCGGGGTCATTTTGAGACTTTTGCGGGATCATTTGGGGTCTCCTCCGGCATCATTTCTGGATGGTTTACGGGATCCGTCCGGGATCCTGTCGGGGTCATTTTGGGACTTTTGCGGGATCATTTGGGGTCTCTTCCGGCATCATTTCTGGATGGTTTACGGGATCCGTCCGGGATCCTGTCGCGGTCATTTTGGCACTTTTGCGGGATCATTTGGGGTCTCTTCCGGCATCATTTCGGGATGGTTTACGGGATCCGTCCGGGATCCTGTCGGGGTCATTTTGGGACTTTTGCGGGATCATTTGGGGTCTCTTCCGGCATCATTTCTGGATGGTTTACGGGATCCGTCCGGGACCCTGTCGGGGTCATTTTGGGACTTTAGCGGGATCATTTGGGGTCTCCTCCGGCATCATTTCTGGATGGTTTACGGGATCCGTCCGGGATCCTGTCGGGGTCATTTTGGGACTTTTGCGGGATCATTTGGGGTCTCTTCCGGCATCATTTCTGGATGGTTTACGGGATCCGTCCGGGACCCTGTCGGTGTCATTTTGGGACTTTAGCGGGATCATTTGGGGTCTCCTCCGGCATCATTTCTGGATGGTTTACGGGATCCGTCCGGGATCCTGTCGGGGTCATTTTGGGACTTTTGCGGGATCATTAGGGGTCTCTTCCGGCATCATTTCTGGATGCTTTACGGGATCCGTCCGGGATCCTGTCGGGGTCATTTTGGGACTTTTGCGGGATCATTTGGGGTCTCTCACGACATCATTTCTGGATGGTTTTCGGGATCCGTCCGGGATCCTGTCGGGGTCATTTTGGGACTTTTGCGGAATCATTTGGGGTCTCTTCCGACATCATTTCTGGATGGTTTACGGGATCCGTCCGGGATCCTGTCGGGGTCATTTTGGGACTTTTGCGGGATCATTTGGGGTCTCTTCCGGCATCATTTCTGGATGGTTTACGGGATCCGTCCGGGACCCTGTCGGGGTCATTTTGGGTCTTTAGCGGGATCATTTGGGGTCTCCTCCGGCATCATTTCTGGATGGTTTTCGGGTTCCGTCCGGGATCCCGTCGATGTCATTTCGGGACTATTTCGGCATCATTTGGGGTACCTTCCGCTATCAATTCTAGATGGTTTTCGGGATCCGTCCGGGATCCCGTCGGAGTCATTTTGGAATTTTTTCTCGACTAATACAGGATCATTTGGGGACCTTATCGGCATCATTTCTGGATGGTTTTCGGAATCCGTCCGCGATCCCGTCAGGGTCATTTCGGGACTATTTCGGGATAATTTGGGGTACCTGCCGGCATCATTTCTGGATGGTTTTCGGTATCCGTCCGGGATCCCGTCGGTGTCATTTCGGGACCATTTGGGGTCCATTCCGGCATCATTTCTGGATGGTTTTCGGGATCCGTCCGGGATCCTGTCGGGGTAATTTTGGGACTTTTGCGGGATCATTTGGGGTCTCTTCCGGCATCATTTCTGGATGGTTTACGAGATCCGTCCGGGATCCTGTCGGGGTCATTTTTGGACTTTTGCGAGATCATTTGGGGTCTCTTCCGGCATCATTTCTGGATGGTTTACGGGATCCGTCCGGGACCCTGTCGGGGTCATTTTGGGACTTTAGCGGGATCATTTGGGGTCTCCTCCGGCATCATTTCTGGATGGTTTTCGGGATCCGTCCGGGATCCTGTCGGGGTCATTTTGGGACTTTTGCGGGATAATTTGGGGTCTCTTCCGGCATCATTTCTGGATGGTTTACAGGATCCGTCCGGGATCCTGTCGGGGTCATTTTGAGACTTTTGCGGGATCATTTGGGGTCTCTTCCGGCATCATTTCTGTATGGTTTTCGGGATCCGTTTGGGATCCTGTCGGGGTCATTTTGGGACTTTTGCGGGATCATTTGGGGTCTCTTCCGGCATCATTTCTGGATGGTTTACGGGATCCGTCCGGGATCCTGTCGGGTCATTTTGGGCCTTTTGCGGGATCATTTGGGTTCTCTTCCGGCATCATTTCTGGATGGTTTACGGGATCCATCCGGGATCCTGTCGGGGTAATTTTGGGACTTTTGCGAGATCATTTGGGGTCTCTCCCGGCATCATTTCTGGATGGTTTTCGGGATCCGTCCGGGATTCTGTCGGGGTCATTTTGTGACTTTTGCGGGATCATTTGGGGTCTCTTCCGGCATCATTTCTGGATGGTTTACGAAATCCGTCCGGTATCCTCTCGGGGTCATTTGGGGACCTCTGCGGGATCATTTGGGGTCTCCTCCGGCATCATTTCTGGATGGTTTTCGGGATCCGTCCGGGATCCTGTCGGGGTCATTTTGGGACTTTAGCGGGATCATTTGGGGTCTCCTCCGGCATCATTTCTGGATGGTTTTCGGGATCCGTCCGGGATCCTGTCGGGGTCATTTTGGGACCTCTGCGGGATCATTTGGGGTCTCTTCCGGCATCATTTCTAGATGGTTTTCGGGATCCATCCGGGATCCCGTCGGAGTCATTTCGGAACTTTTTCTCGACTAATACAGGATCATTTGGTGACCCTTTCGGCATCATTTCTGGATAGTTTTAGGGATCCGTTCGGGATCCCGACGGGGTCATATCGGGACCATTTGGGGTACCTACCGGCATCATTTCTGGATGGTTTACGGGATCCGTCCGGGACCCTGTCGGGGTCATTTTGGGACTTTAGCGGGATCATTTTGGGTCTCCTCCGGCATCATTTCTGGATGGTTTCCGGATCCGTCCGGGATTCCGTCGGCGTAATTTCGGGACTATTAGGGGGTTATTTGGGGACCTTTCCGGCATCATTTCTGGATAGTTTTAGGGATCCGTGCGGGATCCCGACGGGGTCATATCGGGACCATTTGGGGTACCTACCGGCATCATTTCTGGTTGGTTTTCGGGATCCGTCCGGGATCCCGTCGGGATCATTTCGGGACTAATTCGGGATCATTTGGGTACCTACCTTCATCATTTCTGGATGATTTTCGGGATCCGTACGGGATCCCGTCGGGGTCATTTCAGGACTTTTTCGGGATCCGCCCGTGATCCCGGCGGGGTCATTTCGGGTCTATTTCGGGATCATTTGGGGTACCTAGATGGATAGTTTTCAGGATTCGTCCGGGATCCCGTCTGGATCATTTCAGGACTTTTTCGGGGTCATTTGGGGTATCTTCCAGCCACTTTTCTAGATGGTTTTCGGTATCCGTCCGGGACACCGTCAGGGTAATTTCGGGACTATTTGGGGATACCTTGGGAACCTTTCCGGCATCATTTCTGGATAGTTTCCGGGATCCTTCGGGGATCCCGTCAGGGTCATTTCGGAACCCGCGACTAATGCGGGATCATTTGGGGACCCTTTCGCCATCATTTCCGGATGGTTTTCGTGATCCGTCCGGGATACCGTCAGGGTAATTTCGGGACTATTTGGGGATAACTTGGGAACCTTTCCGGCATCATTTCTGGATAGTTTCCGGGATCCGTCGGGAATCCCGTCAGGATCATTTCGGAACTATAAGGGGATCATTTCATTTTTCATCTTTCTTTAAGGGGATCATTTCACCTTCCAGCATCATTTCTGTATACTTTTGGGGATCCGTCCGGGATCCCGACGGGGTCATTTCTGGCCTATTTTGGGATCATTTTGGGGTACCAACCGGCATCATTTCTGTATGGTCCGGGATCCGTCCGGGATCCCATCGGGGGAATTTCGGGAATTTTTCGGGATCATTTGGTGTCCCTTCCGGCATCATTTCTGGATCGTTTTCGGGATCCGTCCGAGATCCCGTCGGGTTTATTTTTTTACTTTTTCGGGAAAATGTCAGGGAATTTCGAGACTGTTCTTGGATCATTTGGGGATCCTTCAGGTATAATTTCTGGATGGTTTTCGGGATCCCGTCGGGGTAATTTCGGGATTTTTTCACGACTATTTCGGGGTCAGTTGCCCTTAAAGATCATTTCTGGGTGGTTTTCGGGATCCGTCCGGGATCCCGTCAGGGTTATTTCGCGCCTTTTCGGGACTATTTCGGGATCATTTTGGGACCCTTACGGGATAATTTCTCTATGATTTTCGGGATCTGGTCGGGATCCCTTCGTAGTTTTTTCGCGACTTTATCTGGGATAAATTGCGGACCCTTTAGAGATCAATCCTGGATGGTTTTCGGTATCAGTCTGGGATCCCCTCAAGGTCATTTCGGGACTTTTTCGGGACTATTTCGGAATCATTTTGGGACCCCTCCGGCATAATTTCTGGGTGATTTCCGGGATCTGTCCGGGATCCCGACGGAGTTTTTTCCGGACTTTTTCCGGACTATTTCTGGATTATTTGCGGACGTTTCAGAGCTCAGTTCTGGATGATTTTCGGGATCTGTCCGGGATCCCGTCGGAGTTATTTCGGGGTAATTTTGGGACCCTTCCAGGATAATTTCTTCATGATTTTCGGGATGGGTCTGAGTTTTTCGTGACTTTCGGGACTATTTCGGGATCATTTGCGGAACCTTCAGAGATCAATTCTGGTTGGTTTGTGGACTTTTCCGGGATCATTTGGGGATCCCTCCAGAGTCATTTCTGGATGGTTTTCGGGATCCGTTCGGGATCCCGTCGGGGTCATTTCGGGACTTTTTCGCGACTAATACGGGATCATTTGGGAACCCTTTCGGCATCATTTCTGGATGGTTTTCGGGATCCGTCCGGGATCCCATTAGGGTAATTTCGGGACTATTAGGGGATCATTTGGGAACCTTTCCGGCATCATTTCTGGATAATTTTCGGGATCCGTCCGGGATGCCGACGAGGTCATTTCGGGACTATTTCGGGATCATTTGGGATACCTACCGGCATCATTTCTGGATGGTTTTTGGGATTCGTCCGGGATCCCGTCGTGGTCCTTTCGGGACTTTTTTTCGACTAATACGGGATCATTTGCGGACCCTTTCGGCATCATTTCTGGATAGTTGTCGGGATCCCGTCATGGTCATTTCGGGACTATTAGGGGATCATTTGAGGACCTTTCCGGCATCATTTCTGTATTGTTTTCGGAATCCCGTCAGGGTCATTTTGGAACTTTTTCGGGGCTAATACGGGATCATTTGGGGATCCTCTAGGGGTCGTTTCGTGACTTTTTCTGTTTTATTTCGGGTTCATTTGGGGACCCTTTCGGCATAATTTCTTGATGGTTTGCCGGATCCATCAGGGTCATTTCGGGACCATTTTGGGATCATTTGGGGACCCTTCCGAGATCATTTCTGGATGCCGTAGGAGCCATTTCGGGATTTTTTGTTAATTTTCCGGAATCCTTCCGGAATCATTTCTGTATGGTTTTCGCGATCCATCGTGGATTCCCTCGGAGCCATTTCGGAACCTTTTCTGGAGTATGTCGGGGTCATTTGGGGACTTTTTCGGGATCATTTGGGGCTCTTCCGGCATCATTTCTGGATGGTTTTCGGGATCCGTGCGGGATCTCGTCGGGGTCATTTGGGGACTTTTTCGGGATCATTTGGGGGCTCTTCCGGCATCATTTCTGGATGGTTTTCGGGATCCGTCCGGGATATCGTCGGGGTCATTTGGGGACTTTTTCGGGATCATTTGGGGGCTCTTCCGGCATCATTTCTGGTTGGTTTTCGGAATCCGTCCGGGATCCCATCAGGGTAATTTCGGGACTATTAGGGGATCATTTGTGGACCTTTCCGGCATTATTTCTGGATAATTTTCGGTATCCGTCCGGGATGCCGACGAGGTCATTTCGGGATCATTTGGGATACCTACCGGCATCATTTCTGGATGGTTTTTGGGATTCGTCCGGGATCCCGTGGGGGTCATTTCGGGACCTTTTCTCGACTAATACCGGATCATTTGCGGACCCTTTCGGCATAATTTCTGGATAGTTGTCGGGATCCGTTCGGCATCCCGTCACGGTCATTTCGGAACTATTAGGGGATCATTTGAGGACCTTTCCGGCATCATTTCTGGATAGTTTTTGGAATCCTTTCGGGATCCCGTCAGGATCATTTCGGCGCTTTTTCGGGATCATTTAAGGATGGCTTTCAGGATTCGTCCGGGAGCCCGTCAGGCATCATTTTGGGACCTTCCCAAGATCATTTCTGGATGGATTTCGGGATTTGTCCGGGATGCCCTCAGGGTCATTTTGGGACTATTAGGTGAGCATTTGAGGACCGTTCCGGCATCACTTCTGGATGGTTTTCGGTATCCGTTCAGATTCCCGTCGGAATAATTGCGGGACTTTTTCGGGATCATTGGGGTCCCTTCCGACATCATTTCTGGATGGTTTTTGGGATTCGTCCGGCATCCCGTCGGGGTCATTTCGGGACTTTTTCTCGACTAATACGGGATCATTTGCGGGCCTTTTCGGTATCATTTCTGGATAGTTGTCGGGATCCGTTCGGGATCACGTCAGGGTCTTTTCGGAACTATTGGGAGATCAAATGAGGACCTTTCCGGCATCATTTCTGGTTAGTTTTCGGGAACCTTTCCGGGTCCCATCAGGGTCATTTCGGGACTTTTTCGGCATCATTTAAGATTGGTTTTCAGTATTCGTCCGGGATCCGTTAGGGTAATTTCTGGACTTTTCCCAGACTATTTCGGGATAATTTTGGGACCCTCCCAAGATCATTTCTGGATGGATTTCGGGATCTGTCCGGGATGCCGTCAGGGTAATTTTGGGACTATTAGGTGATCATTTGAGGACCTTTTCGGCATCACTTCTGGATGGTTTTCGGTATCCGCTCAGGATCCCGTCGGAATTATTGCGGGACTTTTTCGGGATCATTTGGTGTCCCTTCCGGCATCATTTCTGGATGGTTTTTGGGATTCGTCCGGCATTCCGTCGGGTTCATTTCGGGACTTTTTCTCGACTAATACGGGATCATTTGCGGGCCCTTTCGGCATCATTTCTAGATAGTTGTCGGGATCCGTTCGGGATCCCGTCAGGGTCTTTTCGGAACTATTAGGTGATCATTTGAGGACATTTCCGGCATCATTTCTGGATAGTTTTCGGGATCCTTTCGGGGTCCAGTCAGGGTCATTTCGGGACTTTTTCGGGATCGTTTAGAGATGGATTTCAAGATTCGTCCGGGACCCGTCAGGGTAATTTCTGAACTTTTCCGAGACTATTTCGGGATAATTTTTGGACCTTCCCAAGATCATTTCTGGATGGATTTTGGGATCAGTCCGGGATGCCGTCAGGGTCATTTTGGTATTAGGTGATCATTTGAGGACCTTTCCGGCATCACTTCTGGATGGTTTTCGGTATCCGATCAGGATCCCCTCGGAATCATTGCGGGACTTTTTCGGGATCATTTGGGGTCCCTCCCAAGATCATTTCTGGATGGATTTCGGGATCTGTCCGGGATCCCGTCAGGGTCATTTAGGGGTGCCTTCGAGATCCCGTCAGGGTCATTTCGGGACTTCTTCGGGACTATATCGGGATCATTTCTGGATGGTTAATGGGATCCGTCCATGACCCCTTAAGGGTCATTTCGGGACTATTAGGTGATCATTTGAGGACCTTTCCGGCATCACTTCTGGATGATTTTCGGTATCCGTTCGGGATCCCGTCGGAATCAATGCGGGACTTTTACGGAATCATTTGGGATTCCTTCCGGCATCATTTCTGGATGGTTTTCGGGATTTGTCCGGGATCCCGTCGGGGTTATTTCGGGACCTTTTCGGGGCTAATACGGGATCATTTGGGGATCCTCTAGGGGTCGTTTCGTGACTTTTTCTGTATTATTTCGGGATCATTTTGGGACCCTTTCGGCATAATTTCTTGATGGTTTGCCGGATCCATCAGGGTCATTTCGGGACCATTTTGGGATCATTTGGGGACCCTTCCGAGATCATTTCTGGATGCCGTAGGAGCCATTTCGGGATTTTTTGTTAATTTTCCGGAATCCTTCCGGAATCATTTCTGTATGGTTTTCGCGATCCATCGTGGATCCCCTCGGAGCCATTTCGGAACATTTTCTGGAGTTAGTCGGGATAATTTAGGGACCCTTCCTGGATATTTTCTGGATGGTTTTTGAGATCCGCCCGGGAGCCCGTCAGGGTCATTTCGGAACCTTTTTGGGATCATTTTGGAACACCTTCAGGGATCATTTCTGTGTGGTTCTCTGGATACGTCTAGAATCGTGTCGCTCTCATTTCGGGTTTTTTTGGGACTATTCCGGAACTTTTGGAGACCCTTTCGGGGCATTTCTAGATGGTTTTCGGGATCCGTCCGCGATAGCGTTGGGGTCATATCGTAGCTTTTTCTGGATAATTTCGGGATCATTTGGGATCCTATCAGGTTATCAGCTCATTTAGTTCTTTTTTTTACTCAATTACAAAAATAAAATGCATTAGACAGAAAACAAAATTTTAAACAGATAATAAGCAGGCTAACGCGAATAGCCCATATATTTAAAATTTTCCTTGCGGACGTGTCTGCGGGTAAAGGCTAGTATATATTATAAATGGCAAAGTTTGGATGTTAAGATGTTTGGATGTTTGGATGTTTGTCCAGACGTTTGTCTTTGTGACTCAATAACGCAAGAACGGCTGGACCGATTTGTATGAAATTTTGCACACATATAGCCAATAGTCTAGAAGGATCTACTAGCTATATATTTTTCAAAAGGGGCGTGGTCCCCGCCCCCTAGGAACAGTTATAATTTAATTATTATATTTTTTCGTCTTTGCGACTGAATCACGCCAGAATGGCTACACGGATTTTGATGAAATTTAGGACACAGACAGTAGTCTACTAGCGAAATTTTTTTCGAACATGGAAAGAGGGGTGGGGGTCCCACGACCCCTTCGAGAAATTATTTTTCATAATTTTTACACATTATAACTTTACGTATACTGGCCTTCACATATATCACAGACTCAAAGGGTCAAATAAGTCGAGGGCTTACAAAGTAAGCAGTGACTCCCTCCGCCCGCCCCCCTTTATCTCCCCCTCTGGTGTAAAATCCATAAATTGTTATAACTCAATCTAAATTTTCTCCTAAATCAATAGTTTTTGGTATCTGGTACATACAGAACGAGATCTAGACAATTTTGGAGGAACGATCAGTGGTCCCCTCTCTTCTACTCCCGCCATCCGCCCACCATCAATTGATTTTATTAGCACGCTTTCATTAGCTTTACCTGTATGTTTCTATCTAACTTTTTATTCGCTCCAATGCGCCTGCTGCCTCATTAACATGGTTTTATAATTAGCTTCACCTTATTTGTAATCCCGTAAGGGTCATATCGAGACCCTTCCGGGATCATTTCTGGATGGTTTTCGGGATCGGTCCGGGATTACGCCGGAGTAATTTCGGGACTTTTTCGGGACTATTTCGGGATCATTTTGGGACCCTTCCGGGATCATTTCTGTATAGTTTACGGGATCCGTCCGGGATCCCGTCGGGGTTATTTTGGAACATTTTCGGGACTATTCCGGAATCATTTCGGGACTATTTCGCGGTCATTTGGGGACCCTTCCGGCATCATTTCTGGATGGTTTTCGGGATCCGTGCGGGATCCCGTCGAGGTCATATGGGGACTTTTTCGGGATCATTTGGGGACTCTTCCGGCATCATTTCTGGATGATTTTCGGGATCCGTCCGGGATATCGTCGGGTTCATTTGGGGACTTTTTCGGGATCATTTGGGGGGCTCTTCCGGCATCATTTCTGGATGGTTTTCGGGATCCGTCCGGGATCTCGTCGCGGTCATTTGGGGACTTTTTCGGGATCATTTTGGGGCTCTTCCGGCATCATTTCTGGATGGTTTTCGGGATCCGTCCGGGATCCCGTCTGGGTCATTTCGGGACTTTTTCGCGAATAATACGGGATCATTTGGGAACCCTTTCGGCATCATTTCTGGATGGTTTTCGGGATCCGTCCGGGATCCCGTCGGGGTCATTTCGGGACTTTTTCGCGACTAATACGGGATCATTTGGCAACCCTTTCTGCATCATTTCTGGATGGTTTTCGGGATCCGTTCGGGATCCCATTAGGGTAATTTCGGGACTATTAGGGGATCATTTGGGAACCTTTCGGGATCATTTCTGTATAGTTTACGGGATCCGTCCGGGATCCCGTCGGGGTTATTTTGGAACATTTTCGGGACTATTCCGGAATCATTTCGGGACTATTTCGCGATCATTTGGGGACCCTTCCGGCATCATTTCTGGATGGTTTTCGGGATCCGTGCGGGATCCCGTCGAGGTCATATGGGGACTTTTTCGGGATCATTTGGGGACTCTTCCGGCATCATTTCTGGATGATTTTCGGGATCCGTCCGGGATATCGTCGGGTTCATTTGGGGACTTTTTCGGGATCATTTGGGGGCTCTTCCGGCATCATTTCTGGATGGTTTTCGGGATCCGTCCGGGATCTCGTCGCGGTCATTTGGGGACTTTTTCGGGATCATTTTGGGGCTCTTCCGGCATCATTTCTGGATAATTTTCGGGATCCGTCCGGGATGCCGACGAGGTCATTTCGGGACTATTTCGGGATCATTTGGGATACCTACCGGCATCATTTCTGGATGGTTTTTGGGATTCGTCCGGGATCCCGTCGTGGTCCTTTCGGGACTTTTTTTCGACTAATACGGGATCATTTGCGGACCCTTTCGGCATCATTTCTGGATAGTTGCCGGGATCCCGTCACGGTCATTTCGGGACTATTGGGGGATCATTTGAGGACCTTTCCGGCATCATTTCTGTATTGTTTTCGGAATCCTTTCGGGATCCCGTCAGGGTCATTTTGGGACTTTTTCGGGGCTAATACGGGATCATTTGGGGATCCTCTAGGGGTCGTTTCGTGACATTTTCTGTTTTATTTCGGGATCATTTGGGGACCCTTCCGGCATAATTTCTTGATGGTTTGCCGGATCCATCAGGGTCATTTCGGGACCATTTTGGGATCATTTGGGGACCCTTCCGAGATCATTTCCGGATCCGTCCGGGATGCCGCAGGAGCCATTTCGGGATTTTTTGTTACTTTTCCGGGATAGTTTTTGGACCCTTCCGGGATCATTTCTGGATCTGTGCGGGATCCCATCTGGGTCATTTCCGGACTATTTCGGGATCATTTTGGGATCCTTCCGGAATCATTTCTGTATGGTTTTCGTGATCCGTTGTTGATTCCCTCGGAACCATTTCGGAACCTTTTCTGGAGTATGTCGGGGTCATTTGGGGACTTTTTCGGGATCATTTGGGGCTCTTCCGGCATCATTTCTGGATGGTTTTCGGGATCCGTGCGGGATCTCGTCGGGGTCATTTGGGGACTTTTTCGGGATCATTTGGGGGCTCTTCCGGCATCATTTCTGGATGGTTTTCGGGATCCGTCCGGGATATCGTCGGGGTCATTTGGGGACTTTTTCGGGATCATTTGGGGGCTCTTCCGGCATCATTTCTGGATGGTTTTCGGGATCCGTCCGGGATCCCATCAGGGTAATTTCGGGACTATTAGGGGATCATTTGTGGACCTTTCCGGCATCATTTCTGGATAATTTTCGGTATCCGCCCGGGATGCCGACGAGGTCATTTCGGGATTATTTCGGGATCATTTAGGATACCTACCGGCATCATTTCTGGATGGTTTTTGGGATTCGTCCGGGTCCCGTCGGGGTCATTTCGGGAATTTTTCTCGACTAATACGGGATCATTTGCGGACCCTTTCGGCATAATTTCTGGATAGTTGTCGGGATCCGTTCGGGATCCCGTCACGGTCATTTCGGAACTATTAGGGGATCATTTGATGACCTTTCCGGCATCATTTCTGGTTAGTTTTCGGGATCCTTTCCGGGTCCCATCAGGGTCATTTCGGGACTTTTTCGGCATCATTTAAGGATGGCTTTCAGGATTCGTCCGGGAACCCGTCAGGGTAATTTCTGGACTTTTCCGAGACTATTTCGGGATCATTTTGGGACCTTCCCAAGATCATTTCTGGATGGATTTCGGGATTTGTCCGGGATGCCCCAGGGTCATTTTGAGACTATTAGGTGAGCATTTGAGGACCGTTCCGGCATCACTTCTGGATGGTTTTCGGTATGCGTTCAGATTCCCGTCGGAATAATTACGGGACTTTTTCGGGATCATTGGGGTCCCTTCCGACATCATTTCTGAAGGGTTTTGGGATTCGTCCGGCATCCCGTCGGGGTCATTTCGGGACGTTTTCTCTACTAATACGGGATCATTTGCGGGCCCTTTCGGTATCATTTCTGGATAGTTGTCGGGATCCGTTCGGGATCCCGTCAGGGTCTTTTCGGAACTATTGGGAGATCATTTGAGGACCTTTCCGGCATCATTTCTGGATAGTTTTCGGGATCCCTTCGGGGTCCAGTCAGGGTCATTTCGGGACTTTTTCGGGATCATTTAGAGATGGCTTTAAGGATTCGTCCGGGAACCCGTCAGGGTAATTTCTGAACTTTTCCGAGACTATTTCGGGATAATTTTGGGACCTTCCCAAGATCATTTCTGGATGGATTTTGGGATCAGTCCGAGATGCCGTCAGGGTCATTTTGGTATTAGGTGATCATTTGAGGACCTTTCCGGCATCACTTCTGGATGGTTTTCGGTATCCGATCAGGATCCCCTCGGAATCATTGCGGGACTTTTTCGGGATCATTTGGGGTCCCTCCCAAGATCATTTCTGGATGGATTTCGGGATCTGTCCGGGACCCCGTCAGGGTCATTTAGCGGTGCGTTCGAGATCCCGCCAGGGTCATTTCGGGACTTCTTCGGGATCATTTCTGGATGGTTTATGGGATCCGTCCATGACCCCTTAAGGGTCATTTCGGGAATATTAGGTGATCATTTGAGGATCTTTCCGGCATCACTTCTGGATGATTTTCGGTATACGTTCGGGATCCCGTCGGAATCAATGCGGGACTTTTACGGAATCATTTGGGATTCCTTCCGGCATCATTTCTGGATGGTTTTCGGGATTTGTCCGGCATTCCGTCGGGGTTATTTCGGGACCTTTTCGGGGCTAATACGGGATCATTTGGGGATCCTCTAGGGGTCGTTTCGTGACTTTTTCTGTATTATTTCGGGATCATTTTGGGACCCTTTCGGCATAATTTCTTGATGGTTTGCCGGATCCATCAGGGTCATTTCGGGACCATTTTGGAATCATTTGGGGACCCTTCCGAGATCATTTCTGGATCCGTCCGGGATGCCGTAGGAGCCATTTCGGGATTTTTTGTTACTTTTCCGGGATAGTTTTTGCACCCTTCCGGGATCATTTCTGGATCTGTGCGGGATCCCATCTGGGTCAATTCCGGACTATTTCGGGATCATTTTGGAATCCTTCCGGAATCATTTCTGTATGGTTTTAGCGATCCATCGTGGATCCCCTCGGAGCCATTTCGGAACTTTTTCTGGAGTTAGTCGGGATAATTTAGGGACCCTTCCTGGATATTTTCTGGATGGTTTTTGAGATCCGCCCGGGAGCACGTCAGGGTCATTTCGGAACCTTTTCGGGATCATTTTGGAATACCTTCAGGGATCATTTCTGTGTGGTTCTCTACATACGTCTAGAATCGTGTCGCTCTCATTTCGGGTTTTTTTGTGACTATTCGGGGAACTTTTGGAGACCCTTTCGGGGCATTTCTGGATGGTTTTCGGGATCCGTCCGCGATAGCGTTGGGGTCATTTCGTAGCTTTTTCTGGATAATTTCGGGATCATTTGGGATCCTATCAGGTTATCAGCTCATTTAGTTCTTTTTTTTACTCAATTACAAAAATAAAATGCATTAGACAGAAAACAAAATTTTAAACAGATAATAAGCAGGCTAACGCGAATAGCCCATATATTTAAAATTTTCCTTGCGGACGGGGCCGCGGGTAAAGGCTAGTATATTATAAATGGCAAAGTTTGGATGTTAAGATGTTTGGATGTTTGGATGTTTGTCCAGACGTTTGTCTTTGTGACTCAATAACGCAAGAACGGCTGGACCGATTTGTATGAAATTTTGCACACATATAGCCAATAGTCTAGAAGGATCTACTAGCTATATATTTTTCAAAAGGGGCGTGGTCCCCGCCCCCTAGGAACAGTTATAATTTAATTATTATATTTTTTCGTCTTTGCGACTGAATCACGCCAGAATGGCTACACGGATTTTGATGAAATTTAGGACACAGACAGTAGTCTACTAGCGAAATTTTTTTCGAACATGGAAAGAGGGGTGTAATTTTTACACATTATAACTTTACGTATACTGGCCTTCACCAATATCACAGACTCAAAGGGTCAAATAAGTCGAGGGCTTACAAAGTAAGCAGTGACTCCCTCCGCCCGCCCCCCTTTATCTCCCCCTCTGGTGTAAAATCCATAAATTGTTATAACTCAATCTAAATTTTCTCCTAAATCAATAGTTTTTTGTATCTGGTACATACAGAACGAGATCTAGACAATTTTGGAGGAACGATCAGTGGTCCCCTCTCTTCTACTCCCGCCATCCGCCCACCATCAATTGTTTTTATTAGCACGCTTTCATTAGCTTTACCTGTATGTTTCTATCTAACTTTTTATTCGCTCCAATGCGCCTGCTGCCTCATTAACATGGTTTTATAATTAGCTTCACCTTATTTGTAATCCCGTAAGGGTCATATCGAGACCCTTCCGGGATCATTTCTGGATGGTTTTCGGGATCGGTCCGGGATTACGCCGGGGTAATTTCGGGACTTTTTCGGGACTATTTCGGGATCATTTTGGGACCCTTCCGGGATCATTTCTGTATAGTTTACGGGATCCGTCCGGGATCCCGTCGGGGTTATTTTGGAACATTTTCGGGACTATTCCGGAATCATTTCGGGACTATTTCGCGATCATTTGGGGACCCTTCCGGCATCATTTCTGGATGGTTTGCCGGATCCATCAGGGTCATTTCGGGACCATTTTGGGATCATTTGGGGACCCTTCCGAGATCATTTCCGGATCCGTCCGGGATGCCGTAGGAGCCATTTCGGGATTTTTTGTTACTTTTCCGGGATAGTTTTTGGACCCTTCCGGGATCATTTCTGGATCTGTGCGGGATCCCATCTGGGTCATTTCCGGACTATTTCGGGATCATTTTGGGATCCTTCCGGAATCATTTCTGTATGGTTTTCGTGATCCGTTGTTGATTCCCTCGGAACCATTTCGGAACCTTTTCTGGAGTATGTCGGGGTCATTTGGGGACTTTTTCGGGATCATTTGGGGCTCTTCCGGCATCATTTCTGGATGGTTTTCGGGATCCGTGCGGGATCTCGTCGGGGTCATTTGGGGACTTTTTCGGGATCATTTGGGGGCTCTTCCGGCATCATTTCTGGATGGTTTTCGGGATCCGTCCGGGATATCGTCGGGGTCATTTGGGGACTTTTTCGGGATCATTTGGGGGCTCTTCCGGCATCATTTCTGGATGGTTTTCGGGATCCGTCCGGGATCCCATCAGGGTAATTTCGGGACTATTAGGGGATCATTTGTGGACCTTTCCGGCATCATTTCTGGATAATTTTCGGTATCCGCCCGGGATGCCGACGAGGTCATTTCGGGATTATTTCGGGATCATTTAGGATACCTACCGGCATCATTTCTGGATGGTTTTTGGGATTCGTCCGGGTCCCGTCGGGGTCATTTCGGGAATTTTTCTCGACTAATACGGGATCATTTGCGGACCCTTTCGGCATAATTTCTGGATAGTTGTCGGGATCCGTTCGGGATCCCGTCACGGTCATTTCGGAACTATTAGGGGATCATTTGATGACCTTTCCGGCATCATTTCTGGTTAGTTTTCGGGATCCTTTCCGGGTCCCATCAGGGTCATTTCGGGACTTTTTCGGCATCATTTAAGGATGGCTTTCAGGATTCGTCCGGGAACCCGTCAGGGTAATTTCTGGACTTTTCCGAGACTATTTCGGGATCATTTTGGGACCTTCCCAAGATCATTTCTGGATGGATTTCGGGATTTGTCCGGGATGCCCCAGGGTCATTTTGAGACTATTAGGTGAGCATTTGAGGACCGTTCCGGCATCACTTCTGGATGGTTTTCGGTATGCGTTCAGATTCCCGTCGGAATAATTACGGGACTTTTTCGGGATCATTGGGGTCCCTTCCGACATCATTTCTGAAGGGTTTTGGGATTCGTCCGGCATCCCGTCGGGGTCATTTCGGGACGTTTTCTCTACTAATACGGGATCATTTGCGGGCCCTTTCGGTATCATTTCTGGATAGTTGTCGGGATCCGTTCGGGATCCCGTCAGGGTCTTTTCGGAACTATTGGGAGATCATTTGAGGACCTTTCCGGCATCATTTCTGGATAGTTTTCGGGATCCCTTCGGGGTCCAGTCAGGGTCATTTCGGGACTTTTTCGGGATCATTTAGAGATGGCTTTAAGGATTCGTCCGGGAACCCGTCAGGGTAATTTCTGAACTTTTCCGAGACTATTTCGGGATAATTTTGGGACCTTCCCAAGATCATTTCTGGATGGATTTTGGGATCAGTCCGAGATGCCGTCAGGGTCATTTTGGTATTAGGTGATCATTTGAGGACCTTTCCGGCATCACTTCTGGATGGTTTTCGGTATCCGATCAGGATCCCCTCGGAATCATTGCGGGACTTTTTCGGGATCATTTGGGGTCCCTCCCAAGATCATTTCTGGATGGATTTCGGGATCTGTCCGGGACCCCGTCAGGGTCATTTAGCGGTGCGTTCGAGATCCCGCCAGGGTCATTTCAGGACTTCTTCGGGATCATTTCTGGATGGTTTATGGGATCCGTCCATGACCCCTTAAGGGTCATTTCGGGAATATTAGGTGATCATTTGAGGATCTTTCCGGCATCACTTCTGGATGATTTTCGGTATACGTTCGGGATCCCGTCGGAATCAATGCGGGACTTTTACGGAATCATTTGGGATTCCTTCCGGCATCATTTCTGGATGGTTTTCGGGATTTGTCCGGCATTCCGTCGGGGTTATTTCGGGACCTTTTCGGGGCTAATACGGGATCATTTGGGGATCCTCTAGGGGTCGTTTCGTGACTTTTTCTGTATTATTTCGGGATCATTTTGGGACCCTTTCGGCATAATTTCTTGATGGTTTGCCGGATCCATCAGGGTCATTTCGGGACCATTTTGGAATCATTTGGGGACCCTTCCGAGATCATTTCTGGATCCGTCCGGGATGCCGTAGGAGCCATTTCGGGATTTTTTGTTACTTTTCCGGGATAGTTTTTGCACCCTTCCGGGATCATTTCTGGATCTGTGCGGGATCCCATCTGGGTCAATTCCGGACTATTTCGGGATCATTTTGGAATCCTTCCGGAATCATTTCTGTATGGTTTTAGCGATCCATCGTGGATCCCCTCGGAGCCATTTCGGAACTTTTTCTGGAGTTAGTCGGGATAATTTAGGGACCCTTCCTGGATATTTTCTGGATGGTTTTTGAGATCCGCCCGGGAGCACGTCAGGGTCATTTCGGAACCTTTTCGGGATCATTTTGGAATACCTTCAGGGATCATTTCTGTGTGGTTCTCTACATACGTCTAGAATCGTGTCGCTCTCATTTCGGGTTTTTTTGTGACTATTCGGGGAACTTTTGGAGACCCTTTCGGGGCATTTCTGGATGGTTTTCGGGATCCGTCCGCGATAGCGTTGGGGTCATTTCGTAGCTTTTTCTGGATAATTTCGGGATCATTTGGGATCCTATCAGGTTATCAGCTCATTTAGTTCTTTTTTTTACTCAATTACAAAAATAAAATGCATTAGACAGAAAACAAAATTTTAAACAGATAATAAGCAGGCTAACGCGAATAGCCCATATATTTAAAATTTTCCTTGCGGACGGGGCCGCGGGTAAAGGCTAGTATATTATAAATGGCAAAGTTTGGATGTTAAGATGTTTGGATGTTTGGATGTTTGGATGTTTGTCCAGACGTTTGTCTTTGTGACTCAATAACGCAAGAACGGCTGGACCGATTTGTATGAAATTTTGCACACATATAGCCAATAGTCTAGAAGGATCTACTAGCTATATATTTTTCAAAAGGGGCGTGGTCCCCGCCCCCTAGGAACAGTTATAATTTAATTATTATATTTTTTCGTCTTTGCGACTGAATCACGCCAGAATGGCTACACGGATTTTGATGAAATTTAGGACACAGACAGTAGTCTACTAGCGAAATTTTTTTCGAACATGGAAAGAGGGGTGGGGGTCCCACGACCCCTTCGAGAAATTATTTTTCATAATTTTTACACATTATAACTTTACGTATACTGGCCTTCACCAATATCACAGACTCAAAGGGTCAAATAAGTCGAGGGCTTACAAAGTAAGCAGTGACTCCCTCCGCCCGAACCCCTTTATCTCCCCCTCTGGTGTAAAATCCATAAATTGTTATAACTCAATCTAAATTTTCTCCTAAATCAATAGTTTTTGGTATCTGGTACATACAGAACGAGATCTAGACAATTTTGGAGGAACGATCAGTGGTCCCCTCTCTTCTACTCCCGCCATCCGCCCACCATCAATTGTTTTTATTAGCACGCTTTCATTAGCTTTACCTGTATGTTTCTATCTAACTTTTTATTCGCTCCAATGCGCCTGCTGCCTCATTAACATGGTTTTATAATTAGCTTCACCTTATTTGTAATCCCGTAAGGGTCATATCGAGACCCTTCCGGGATCATTTCTGGATGGTTTTCGGGATCGGTCCGGGATTACGCCGGGGTAATTTCGGGACTTTTTCGGGACTATTTCGGGATCATTTTGGGACCCTTCCGGGATCATTTCTGTATAGTTTACGGGATCCGTCCGGGATCCCGTCGGGGTTATTTTGGAACATTTTCGGGACTATTCCGGAATCATTTCGGGACTATTTCGCGATCATTTGGGGACCCTTCCGGCATCATTTCTGGATGGTTTTCGGGATCCGTGCGGGATCCCGTCGAGGTCATATGGGGACTTTTTCGGGATCATTTGGGGACTCTTCCGGCATCATTTCTGGATGATTTTCGGGATCCGTCCGGGATATCGTCGGGTTCATTTGGGGACTTTTTCGGGATCATTTGGGGGCTCTTCCGGCATCATTTCTGGATGGTTTTCGGGATCCGTCCGGGATCTCGTCGCGGTCATTTGGGGACTTTTTCGGGATCATTTTGGGGCTCATCCGGCATCATTTCTGGATGGTTTTCGGGATCCGTCCGGGATCCCGTCTGGGTAATTTCGGGACTTTTTCGCGAATAATACGGGATCATTTGGGAACCCTTTCGGCATCATTTCTGGATGGTTTTCGGGATCCGTCCGGGATCCCGTCGGGGTCATTTCGGGACTTTTTCGCGACTAATACGGGATCATTTGGCAACCCTTTCTGCATCATTTCTGGATGGTTTTCGGGATCCGTTCGGGATCCCATTAAGGTAATTTCGGGACTATTAGGGGATCATTTGGGAACCTTTCCGGCATCATTTCTGGATAATTTTCGGGATCCGTCCGGGATGCCGACGAGGTCATTTCGGGACTATTTCGGGATCATTTGGGATACCTACCGGCATCATTTCTGGATGGTTTTTGGGATTCGTCCGGGATCCCGTCGTGGTCCTTTCGGGACTTTTTTTCGACTAATACGGGATCATTTGCGGACCCTTTCGGCATCATTTCTGGATAGTTGCCGGGATCCCGTCACGGTCATTTCGGGACTATTGGGGGATCATTTGAGGACCTTTCCGGCATCATTTCTGTATTGTTTTCGGAATCCTTTCGGGATCCCGTCAGGGTCATTTTGGGACTTTTTCGGGGCTAATACGGGATCATTTGGGGATCCTCTAGGGGTCGTTTCGTGATATTTTCTGTTTTATTTCGGGATCATTTGGGGACCCTTCCGGCATAATTTCTTGATGGTTTGCCGGATCCATCAGGGTCATTTCGGGACCATTTTGGGATCATTTGGGGACCCTTCCGAGATCATTTCCGGATCCGTCCGGGATGCCGTAGGAGCCATTTCGGGATTTTTTGTTACTTTTCCTGGATAGTTTTTGGACCCTTCCGGGATCATTTCTGGATCTGTGCGGGATCCCATCTGGGTCATTTCCGGACTATTTCGGGATCATTTTGGGATCCTTCCGGAATCATTTCTGTATGGTTTTCGTGATCCGTTGTTGATTCCCTCGGAACCATTTCGGAACCTTTTCTGGAGTATGTCGGGGTTATTTGGGGACTTTTTCGGGATCATTTGGGGCTCTTCCGGCATCATTTCTGGATGGTTTTCGGGATCCGTGCGGGATCTCGTCGGGGTCATTTGGGGACTTTTTCGGGATCATTTGGGGGCTCTTCCGGCATCATTTCTGGATGGTTTTCGGGATCCGTCCGGGATATCGTCGGGGTCATTTGGGGACTTTTTCGGGATCGTTTGGGGGCTCTTCCGGCATCATTTCTGGATGGTTTTCGGGATCCGTCCGGGATCCCATCAGGGTAATTTCGGGACTATTAGGGGATCATTTGTGGACCTTTCCGGCATCATTTCTGGATAATTTTCGGTATCCGCCCGGGATGCCGACGAGGTCATTTCGGGATTATTTCGGGATCATTTAGGATACCTACCGGCATCATTTCTGGATGGTTTTTGGGATTCGTCCGGGTCCCGTCGGGGTCATTTCGGGAATTTTTCTCGACTAATACGGGATCATTTGCGGACCCTTTCGGCATAATTTCTGGATAGTTGTCGGGATCCGTTCGGGATCCCGTCACGGTCATTTCGGAACTATTAGGGGATCATTTGATGACCTTTCCGGCATCATTTCTGGTTAGTTTTCGGGATCCTTTCCGGGTCCCATCAGGGTCATTTCGGGACTTTTTCGGCATCATTTAAGGATGGCTTTCAGGATTCGTCCGGGAACCCGTCAGGGTAATTTCTGGACTTTTCCGAGACTATTTCGGGATCATTTTGGGACCTTCCCAAGATCATTTCTGGATGGATTTCGGGATTTGTCCGGGATGCCCCAGGGTCATTTTGAGACTATTAGGTGAGCATTTGAGGACCGTTCCGGCATCACTTCTGGATGGTTTTCGGTATGCGTTCAGATTCCCGTCGGAATAATTACGGGACTTTTTCGGGATCATTGGGGTCCCTTCCGACATCATTTCTGAATGGTTTTTGGGATTCGTCCGGCATCCCGTCGGGGTCATTTCGGGACGTTTTCTCTACTAATACGGGATCATTTGCGGGCCCTTTCGGTATCATTTCTGGATAGTTGTCGGGATCCGTTCGGGATCCCGTCAGGGTCTTTTCGGAACTATTGGGAGATCATTTGAGGACCTTTCCGGCATCATTTCTGGATAGTTTTCGGGATCCCTTCGGGGTCCAGTCAGGGTCATTTCGGGACTTTTTCGGGATCATTTAGAGATGGCTTTCAGGATTCGTCCGGGAACCCGTTAGGGTAATTTCTGAACTTTTCCGAGACTATTTCGGGATAATTTTGGGACCTTCCCAAGATCATTTCTGGATGGATTTTGGGATCAGTCCGAGATGCCGTCAGGGTCATTTTGGTATTAGGTGATCATTTGAGGACCTTTCCGGCATCACTTCTGGATGGTTTTCGGTATCCGATCAGGATCCCCTCGGAATCATTGCGGGACTTTTTCGGGATCATTTGGGGTCCCTCCCAAGATCATTTCTGGATGGATTTCGGGATCTGTCCGGGACCCCGTCAGGGTCATTTAGCGGTGCGTTCGAGATCCCGCCAGGGTCATTTCGGGACTTCTTCGGGATCATTTCTGGATGGTTTATGGGATCCGTCCATGACCCCTTAAGGGTCATTTCGGGAATATTAGGTGATCATTTGAGGATCTTTCCGGCATCACTTCTGGATGATTTTCGGTATACGTTCGGGATCCCGTCGGAATCAATGCGGGACTTTTACGGAATCATTTGGGATTCCTTCCGGCATCATTTCTGGATGGTTTTCGGGATTTGTCCGGCATTCCGTCGGGGTTATTTCGGGACCTTTTCGGGGCTAATACGGGATCATTTGGGGATCCTCTAGGGGTCGTTTCGTGACTTTTTCTGTATTATTTCGGGATCATTTTGGGACCCTTTCGGCATAATTTCTTGATGGTTTGCCGGATCCATCAGGGTCATTTCGGGACCATTTTGGAATCATTTGGGGACCCTTCCGAGATCATTTCTGGATCCGTCCGGGATGCCGTAGGAGCCATTTCGGGATTTTTTGTTACTTTTCCGGGATAGTTTTTGCACCCTTCCGGGATCATTTCTGGATCTGTGCGGGATCCCATCTGGGTCAATTCCGGACTATTTCGGGATCATTTTGGAATCCTTCCGGAATCATTTCTGTATGGTTTTAGCGATCCATCGTGGATCCCCTCGGAGCCATTTCGGAACTTTTTCTGGAGTTAGTCGGGATAATTTAGGGACCCTTCCTGGATATTTTCTGGATGGTTTTTGAGATCCGCCCGGGAGCACGTCAGGGTCATTTCGGAACCTTTTCGGGATCATTTTGGAATACCTTCAGGGATCATTTCTGTGTGGTTCTCTACATACGTCTAGAATCGTGTCGCTCTCATTTCGGGTTTTTTTGTGACTATTCGGGGAACTTTTGGAGACCCTTTCGGGGCATTTCTGGATGGTTTTCGGGATCCGTCCGCGATAGCGTTGGGGTCATTTCGTAGCTTTTTCTGGATAATTTCGGGATCATTTGGGATCCTATCAGGTTATCAGCTCATTTAGTTCTTTTTTTTACTCAATTACAAAAATAAAATGCATTAGACAGAAAACAAAATTTTAAACAGATAATAAGCAGGCTAATGCGAATAGCCCATATATTTAAAATTTTCCTTGCGGACGGGGCCGCGGGTAAAGGCTAGTATATTATAAATGGCAAAGTTTGGATGTTAAGATGTTTGGATGTTTGGATGTTTGGATGTTTGGATGTTTGTCCAGACGTTTGTCTTTGTGACTCAATAACGCAAGAACGGCTGGACCGATTTGTATGAAATTTTGCACACATATAGCCAATAGTCTAGAAGGATCTACTAGCTATATATTTTTCAAAAGGGGCGTGGTCCCCGCCCCCTAGGAACAGTTATAATTTAATTATTATATTTTTTCGTCTTTGCGACTGAATCACGCCAGAATGGCTACACGGATTTTGATGAAATTTAGGACACAGACAGTAGTCTACTAGCGAAATTTTTTTCGAACATGGAAAGAGGGGTGGGGGTCCCACGACCCCTTCGAGAAATTATTTTTCATAATTTTTACACATTATAACTTTACGTATACTGGCCTTCACCAATATCACAGACTCAAAGGGTCAAATAAGTCGAGGGCTTACAAAGTAAGCAGTGACTCCCTCCGCCCGCCCCCCTTTATCTCCCCCTCTGGTGTAAAATCCATAAATTGTTATAACTCAATCTAAATTTTCTCCTAAATCAATAGTTTTTGGTATCTGGTACATACAGAACGAGATCTAGACAATTTTGGAGGAACGATCAGTGGTCCCCTCTCTTCTACTCCCGCCATCCGCCCACCATCAATTGTTTTTATTAGCACGCTTTCATTAGCTTTACCTGTATGTTTCTATCTAACTTTTTATTCGCTCCAATGCGCCTGCTGCCTCATTAACATGGTTTTATAATTAGCTTCACCTTATTTGTAATCCCGTAAGGGTCATATCGAGACCCTTCCGGGATCATTTCTGGATGGTTTTCGGGATCGGTCCGGGATTACGCCGGGGTAATTTCGGGACTTTTTCGGGACTATTTCGGGATCATTTTGGGACCCTTCCGGGATCATTTCTGTATAGTTTACGGGATCCGTCCGGGATCCCGTCGGGGTTATTTTGGAACATTTTCGGGACTATTCCGGAATCATTTCGGGACTATTTCGCGATCATTTGGGGACCCTTCCGGCATCATTTCTGGATGGTTTTCGGGATCCGTGCGGGATCCCGTCGAGGTCATATGGGGACTTCTTCGGGATCATTTGGGGACTCTTCCGGCATCATTTCTGGATGATTTTCGGGATCCGTCCGGGATATCGTCGGGTTCATTTGGGGACTTTTTCGGGATCATTTGGGGGCTCTTCCGGCATCATTTCTGGATGGTTTTCGGGATCCGTCCGGGATCTCGTCGCGGTCATTTGGGGACTTTTTCGGGATCATTTTGGGGCTCATCCGGCATCATTTCTGGATGGTTTTCGGGATCCGTCCGGGATCCCGTCTGGGTCATTTCGGGACTTTTTCGCGAATAATACGGGATCATTTGGGAACCCTTTCGGCATCATTTCTGGATGGTTTTCGGGATCCGTCCGGGATCCCGTCGGGGTCATTTCGGGACTTTTTCGCGACTAATACGGGATCATTTGGCAACCCTTTCTGCATCATTTCTGGATGGTTTTCGGGATCCGTTCGGGATCCCATTAGGGTAATTTCGGGACTATTAGGGGATCATTTGGGAACCTTTCCGGCATCATTTCTGGATAATTTTCGGGATTCGTCCGGGATGCCGACGAGGTCATTTCGGGACTATTTCGGGATCATTTGGGATACCTACCGGCATCATTTCTGGATGGTTTTTGGGATTCGTCCGGGATCCCGTCGTGGTCCTTTCGGGACTTTTTTTCGACTAATACGGGATCATTTGCGGACCCTTTCGGCATCATTTCTGGATAGTTGCCGGGATCCCGTCACGGTCATTTCGGGACTATTGGGGGATCATTTGAGGACCTTTCCGGCATCATTTCTGTATTGTTTTCGGAATCCTTTCGGGATCCCGTCAGGGTCATTTTGGGACTTTTTCGGGGCTAATACGGGATCATTTGGGGATCCTCTAGGGGTCGTTTCGTGATATTTTCTGTTTTATTTCGGGATCATTTGGGGACCCTTCCGGCATAATTTCTTGATGGTTTGCCGGATCCATCAGGGTCATTTCGGGACCATTTTGGGATCATTTGGGGACCCTTCCGAGATCATTTCCGGATCCGTCCGGGATGCCGTAGGAGCCATTTCGGGATTTTTTGTTACTTTTCCGGGATAGTTTTTGGACCCTTCCGGGATCATTTCTGGATCTGTGCGGGATCCCATCTGGGTCATTTCCGGACTATTTCGGGATCATTTTGGGATCCTTCCGGAATCATTTCTGTATGGTTTTCGTGATCCGTTGTTGATTCCCTCGGAACCATTTCGGAACCTTTTCTGGAGTATGTCGGGGTCATTTGGGGACTTTTGGATCATTTGGGGCTCTTCCGGCATCATTTCTGGATGGTTTTCGGGATCCGTGCGGGATCTCGTCGGGGTCATTTGGGGACTTTTTTCGGGATCATTTGGGGGCTCTTCCGGCATCATTTCTGGATGGTTTTCGGGATCCGTCCGGGATATCGTCGGGGTCATTTGGGGTCTTTTTCGGGATCATTTGGGGGCTCTTCCGGCATCATTTCTGGATGGTTTTCGGGATCCGTCCAGGATCCCCATCAGGGTAATTTCGGGACTATTAGGGGATCATTTGGTGGACCTTTCCGCATCATTTCTGGATAATTTTCGGTATCCGCCCGGGATGCCGACGAGGTCATTTCGGGATTATTTCGGGATCATTTAGGATACCTACCGGCATCATTTCTGGATGGTTTTTGGGATTCGTCCGGGTCCCGGCGGGGTCATTTCGGGAATTTTTCTCGACTAATACGGGATCATTTGCGGACCCTTTCGGCATAATTTCTGGATAGTTGTCGGGATCCGTTCGGGATCCCGGTCACGGTCATTTCGGACTATTAGGGGATCATTTGATGACCTTTCCGGCATCATTTCTGGTTAGTTTTCGGGATCCTTTCCGGGTCCCATCAGGGTAATTTCGGGACTTTTTCGACATCATTTAAGGATGGCTTTCAGGATTCGTCCGGGAACCCGTCAGGGTAATTTCTGGACTTTTCCGAGACTATTTCGGGATCATTTTGGGACCTTCCCAAGATCATTTCTGGATGGATTTCGGGATTTGTCCGGGATGCCCCAGGGTCATTTTGAGACTATTAGGTGAGCATTTGAGGACCGTTCCGGCATCACTTCTGGATGGTTTTCGGTATGCGTTCAGATTCCCGTCGGAATAATTACGGGACTTTTTCGGGATCATTGGGGTCCCTTCCGACATCATTTCTGAATGGTTTTTGGGATTCGTCCGGCATCCCGTCGGGGTCATTTCGGGACGTTTTCTCTACTAATACGGGATCATTTGCGGGCCCTTTCGGTATCATTTCTGGATAGTTGTCGGGATCCGTTCGGGATCCCGTCAGGGTCTTTTCGGAACTATTGGGAGATCATTTGAGGACCTTTCCGGCATCATTTCTGGATAGTTTTCGGGATCCCTTCGGGGTCCAGTCAGGGTCATTTCGGGACTTTTTCGGGATCATTTAGAGATGGCTTTCAGGATTCGTCCGGGAACCCGTCAGGGTAATTTCTGAACTTTTCCGAGACTATTTCGGGATAATTTTGGGACCTTCCCAAGATCATTTCTGGATGGATTTTGGGATCAGTCCGAGATGCCGTCAGGGTCATTTTGGTATTAGGTGATCATTTGAGGACCTTTCCGGCATCACTTCTGGATGGTTTTCGGTATCCGATCAGGATCCCCTCGGAATCATTGCGGGACTTTTTCGGGATCATTTGGGGTCCCTCCCAAGATCATTTCTGGATGGATTTCGGGATCTGTCCGGGACCCCGTCAGGGTCATTTAGGGGTGCGTTCGAGATCCCGCCAGGGTCATTTCGGGACTTCTTCGGGATCATTTCTGGATGGTTTATGGGATCCGTCCATGACCCCTTAAGGGTCATTTCGGGAATATTAGGTGATCATTTGAGGATCTTTCCGGCATCACTTCTGGATGATTTTCGGTATACGTTCGGGATCCCGTCGGAATCAATGCGGGACTTTTACGGAATCATTTGGGATTCCTTCCGGCATCATTTCTGGATGGTTTTCGGGATTTGTCCGGCATTCCGTCGGGGTTATTTCGGGACCTTTTCGGGGCTAATACGGGATCATTTGGGGATCCTCTAGGGATCGTTTCGTGACTTTTTCTGTATTATTTCGGGATCATTTTGGGACCCTTTCGGCATAATTTCTTGATGGTTTGCCGGATCCATCAGGGTCATTTCGGGACCATTTTGGAATCATTTGGGGACCCTTCCGAGATCATTTCTGGATCCGTCCGGGATGCCCGTAGGAGCCATTTCGGGATTTTTTGTTACTTTTCCGGGATAGTTTTTTGCACCCTTCCGGGATCATTTCTGGATCTGTGCGGGATCCCATCTGGGTCAATTCCGGACTATTTCGGGATCATTTTGGAATCCTTCCGGAATCATTTCTGTATGGTTTTAGCGATCCATCGTGGATCCCCTCGGAGCCATTTCGGAACTTTTTCTGGAGTTAGTCGGGATAATTTAGGGACCTTTCCTGGATATTTTCTGGATGGTTTTTGAGATCCGCCCGGGAGCACGTCAGGGTCATTTCGGAACCTTTTTGGGATCATTTTGGAATACCTTCAGGGATCATTTCTGTGTGGTTCTCTACATACGTCTAGAATCGTGTCGCTCTCATTTCGGGTTTTTTGTGACTATTCGGGGAACTTTTGGAGACCCTTTCGGGGCATTTCTGGATGGTTTTCGGGATCCGTCCGCGATAGCGTTGGGGTCATTTCGTAGCTTTTTCTGGATAATTTCGGGATCATTTGGGATCCTATCAGGTTATCAGCTCATTTAGTTCTTTTTTTTACTCAATTACAAAAATAAAATGCATTAGACAGAAAACAAAATTTTAAACAGATAATAAGCAGGCTAACGCGAATAGCCCATATATTTAAAATTTTCCTTGCGGACGGGGCCGCGGGTAAAGGCTAGTATCTCATACAACCCATTGTTTAGATAAGAAACTTTTCGCAATTTCTACCCCATTATAACAGCTATAAGCTTCAAATTACACCGATTGCTTACGTATATAGTATATATTGTTGTGTCAAAAAATCATAGAGATCGGTGATATATATAATATAGTATATGATGGTATATATAGTATAGATTCTAGGACGATAACCGTTTTCTGTGAAAAAGGGCGAAATCGGTTGAAGCCACGCCCAGTTTTTATACACAGTCGACCGTCTGTCCTTCCGCTCGGCCGTTAACACGATAACTTGAGCAAAAATCGATATATCTTTACTAAACTCAGTTCACGTACTTATCTGAACTCACTTTGTATTGGTGTAAAAAATGGCCGAAATCCGACTATGACCACGCCCACTTATTCGATATCGAAAATTTCGAAAAATGAAAAAAATGCCATAATTATATACCAAATACGAAAAAAGTGATGAAACATGGTAGTTGTATTGGTCTATTGACGCAAAATATAACTTTAGAAAAAAACTTGGTAAAATGGGTGTGACACCTACCATATTAAGAAGAAGAAAATGAAAAAGTTTTGCAGGGCGAAATCAAAAGCCCTTGGAATCTTGGAAGGAATACTGTTCGTGGTAATACATATATAAATAAATTAGCGGTACCCGACAGATGATGTTCTGGGTCACCCTGGTCAACATTTTGGTCGATATCTGGAAAACGCCTTCACATATACAACTACCACCACTCCTTTTTAAAACCCTCATTAATACCTTTAATTTAATACCCATATCGTACAAACACATTCTAGAGTCACCCCTGGTCCACGTTTATGGTGATATCTCGAAAAGGCGTCCACATATAGAACTATGGCCCACTCTCTTTTAAAATACTCATTAACACCTTTCATTTGATACCCGTATCGTACAAAAAAAATTCTAGAGTCACCCCTGGTCCACCTTTATGGCGATATCTCGAAAATGATTCCACCTATAGAACTAAGGCCCACTCCTTTTAAAATACTCATTAACACCTTTCATTTGATACGCATATCGTAAAAACAAATTCTAGAGTCACCCCTGGCCCACCTTTATGGCGATATCTCGAAAAGGCGTCCACCTATAGAACTAAGGCCCACTCCCTTTAAAAATACTCATTAACACCTTTCATTTAACACCCATATCGTACAAAAAAATTCTATAGTAACCCCTGGCCCACCTTTTTGGCGATATCGCGAAAAGGCGTCCACCTATATAACTAAGGCTCACTCCCTTTTAAAATACTCATTAACACCTTTCATTTGATACCCATATCGTACAAAAAAATTCTAGAGTCACCCTTGGCCCACCTTTATGGCGATATCTCGAAAAGGCGTCCACCTATAGAACTAAGGCCCACTCCCTTTTAAAATACTCATTAATACCTTTCATTTGATACCAATATTGTACAAACGCATTCTAGAGTCAACCGTGGTCCACCTTTATAACGATATTCCGAAAAGGCGTCCACATATAGAACTAAGGCCCACTCCCTTTTAAAATACTCATTAACACCTTTCATTTGATACCCATATCGTACAAACAAATTCTAGAGTCAGGCCTGGTCCACCTTTAGGGCGATATCCCTGAATGGCGTCCATCTGTAGAACTATGGCCCACTTCCTTTAAAATACTCTTTAATACCTTCCATTTGATACACATGTCATAAAAAACACATTCCAGGGTTACCCTAGGTTCTTTTTACTACATGGTGATTTTCCCTTATTTTGTCTCCACAGCTCTCAACTGAACAGCCGAAGGACAGTTCCGTTCTTACTTGTTTTTTTTTTAACATAATAACACATACATATACACACATGTAAAATTTAACATAACAGTCCATTTTTCACACCACTAAAAACGTTTATTTTCGTGGATTTTTTCTTCCAATAAATTTATAAAATAAAATCATTTTAACAGATTTACGATTTCTCGATATATTGGTGGTTATTGCTGTTTAATAGATATATTATAAAGCGGTTACCTCGATACAGATTCTGTCTCTGTCAAAATAAATTTCGTAGCAAAATTTATAACAACAAAAAGCTTGGCGCATTTCAAATTATTTCAATTTTTTCAAAGCATTTAAAGTAAAAATGGAATTATTCAACCGCCTAGCAGACACGGTAATTGAATTCGACATCGAATCCTTAAGCAAACCCACAAGCGACCACTCCAAAAATTCGCTGAAAATTCAGCAGCATTAGTTGAAGTCCATGTGGGAGAAAGCCAAAGCTGCTTTCGAAGCTCTGCTAGTGGCCGAGGACACTAGCGCTAAAGACATTACCGCAATTAAAAGGAAAAATAAATCATGCTATTCCGTTTTTGTGCGGTGCATGACGAAAATAAATGACCTGGCGGAAAAGTTGGAGAAGGTAGAGGACAACTTACATTTACCACCGTGTGGAGGTTTACGCCGATCCCTTAATCGGCGGCGGCGGCCTGCTCTTACTTTAAAAAGCTTGATTTTTCGATTTAAAAAAATAGGTTTGCTTGTATGTATTTAAGGAAATCAACGTGTTGGCCATTTCGGAAAGATCCGAGGTTTTTGCCTCAAGATCTCGCAGACTGTTCAAACATTTTTAGGAGTAGCTCATTCCGGAGGGACTGTCCCTCGTTCACTTGCTCCAGAGAGGCTTCGAACCTAGCCCCGGTCTTTGGAATTGGTACTGCTGCGTCTGCTGAAAAGAAATAGAGATACATAAAATAGTCACACTTTTGTCTGCATATCCCGTGCAAAACGTAGTTTCACCTAGGGTTAACTCCTAATAATCGTTGCGAACACAAATTCTTTAAATCATTTGTGGCTCTTTGGCGGCCCCGCACAAAGTTGACTTACGGTTGCTATTAATGGTCTATTAATACTCATGAAACTTGTGGCACAGGTCGCATCCAGTTTTTTCGGCTGCTTTTAAGAGCTACAATACTACGATGGGTGAACAGTAGCAATCCCGACCACCAGTCGCTACCAGGTCTTCTGACCCTCACACCATATGCCAGCACAGAAGCTGTAGGACTGCGACTTCGAACTTATACCTTCGTCGACGTCATTTTCCTAGAAGCTCTAGGTGTAGCTGCGAAGACTTTCCAACGGATGCTTTTGCCGAGCTACACCAGAGAAACAAATTGAAACGTTAGGGAGTTCGGCCAAGGATGCCGTCATTGCGTGATGGGTGAAAATCGTATAATCCTCGGCGCATCTATATAATTAAAATTTTACAAGGACCCTGGATAAAATTTTTAAAATGTAGACCAGAGTTTCTAGACGTTTGTGTTCACATCATTGATTTCAATAGTCTTCGTTGAATCAAAACGATATTTTAGAATGAAAGTCGACCGATTTTAAGTTGAATGATGTTTACTGCTGTTTTCCGGCCTAATGATATAAGAGCTCATTATGGATGACCGCGTAGCTTCAGTTTTCAGACTAGTTCGACTGTCCACTTCGTTAGGGTAGTTTCACGGTCATTTTTTCCACTGTCTTGGGAAAGCTTTTGCTTCACCACTTTGAGTGTTCTTGCGAAGGACAAAGCCTCACCTGGTAAATACGTATATGTGCCTACGTATTCACATTTGTAAAAGGAGCCGTAACGTGTAGGTGATATTTAAACTTGGTTGATAGGCTATAATCAATGTAATTAACTCCAAGGGAATAGTTTTGAATAGAGCCGCCAAATTTATGTCAAACCGGGAGACTTGGGTGTTGAAGGATGAAGTATTAAAATACAAAATTAACATTTCAGACGTTATTGCATAGTTTCGCAAATAAACAACAGATGTTTGAATGTAAGCCCAAGTGATTTTTCAAACCCTTCTCATACGTGTTTTTTTAAATAACTTTTGAACAGTTAGAAAGAGTTAAATTTCGTAATTAGTTTCTTATAACTGACAGTGATGCGCGTCCGTTGATACCACTTTCGACTATATCCGACCAATTTTGGACTTGAACAATAAATGGCCTTGGACAGTCTTAAACGAGTAGAAAATATAGTACCGCGCCGATATTTTTGACATTCGGCGGCGGCGGGAGAAAAACGACCCTAATCGGCGGCGGCGGCGGCGTCTGTCGGCGGCGTATATCTCTACCACCGTGTGATACCGATGTATTCAAAGGTGATTATGTGTCATGGCCAACTTTTCGTGACATGTTGACGGCCATTTATATTCTAAATAAGCACCCGTCGCCAATTCAAAAGCTCTATTACCTTATCCAAAAGACACAAGGTGAAGCTCGCGAAATTGTCAAGAAGTGCGAATTGACAAATGATGGTTTTAATGTAGCCTGGAAAAATTTGTGTGACAGGTACGAGAACAAAAGAATCTTAGTCAACACCCAACTAAAAATTCCTTTCAATCTCCATGCAGTTGAAACTGAATGCGGCGCGTCCATTAAACGTTTACAGAGGGATATTAATAATTTTATATCCTCATTAGAGTCATCGTATTGACATTTCTAATTGGGATCCGATAATCACATACCTCTGTTCAACAAAGCTACCTGATGTTACCTTGTCCTTATGGGAACATTCAGTAGAAAATAAAACAGAAACGTCCAAGTGGGCGGATATGATCGATTCCTTTCAACTAGGTTCCAAACTTAGAATTGGTTTCAGGTTTAAGAGGAATCAAGCCTTCAAAGCCGCCAAAAGGTCAAAGCAAGAAGCATTCCTCTCAACCACCGCCTAAAAAGTTAGGGTCATTCCAAAGAACCATCGCCAAATACGCATGTAAAATGTGCAAAAACAGCGACCACAAAATCCACACATTCCAAAAATTCAGAAATTTGACACCATCTGAAAGGGTTTCCTTTTTCAAACGTAACAACTGCTGTTTGAACTGTCTGTCTTCGGGGCATTCCATGTCAAAATATACAAGCTCACACAATTGCGGCACGTGCCATACCCGACACCCTTCCCTTCTGCATTTGCAGACAGCTCAAACGAAGCATGCTCCGGCGAAAGCAGCAGTAGAATCATTGGATATTTCGGCGTCTACGTCGAAACAAGCCCGACTATGCCACAGTTCGGAAAAAAACAAAAGTTTCAGGAGAAACAATATGAAATCAAATTTCGCTAATACTAGTAGAGGTGTATTACTTGGAACGGCTCGTGTAACCATTCGCTATAATGGTACAGATTTTTCGGCAAGAGCCCTCATAGATTCCGGCTCAATTCACTTTCATTACAGAAAGACTCAGACGCAGAATCAACCTGCCAACTAGGAAAATGCATGCTCAAGTTTCGGGCATCAATAATTCAATCTCTGCGCAGGTAAAAGAGGCATGTGCCATAGAGCTGCGGTCACCAGTTGACCCACTTATATCAATTGATGTTATTGTGTTAGTTTTACCACAATTGACAGGTAATTTACCCACACATGACGTCAGTTCACTAACACAACAGGCATTCCCTGACCTTGTACTGGCGCACAAACGATTCTTTGTCAATGAACAAGTCGATTTTGTTCTGGGCGGAGGCACCTACCCGCAAATAACCTTAGGCGGGATTAAGAAAAACATTCTAAGTACACTTTTAGCCCAAGAAACAGTTTTCGGTTGGATACTGACTGGTCGTGCTGATGCAGCCAGCCCAACTAATCATAATCGAACTTCGTTTTTATATGAAGTGGCTTTAAGCCGGTGTCATTGGTGCCGTATGTCGTATCGCTATATCCGTATCCCTAACGTAATCAGCTGTTTATCGTTACGACGGTAAACCAAACCAAAACCCAATTGGTTGGCTACGATACGGTTACGACCTTAGCGGTACCAATAATCGATTGCATTGATTCTCATAAGGTTGGTCGAATCAGCTGTTATAAGGTTACCGATACGGTTACCGATACGGTTACAAATAAAGCACCAATGTCTCCACCTTTAGACAGTCAGTTTAGGTTATTCTGGGAAATTGAGGACATATCCAAGGCAAAATCCAACACAGTAGAAGAAAAAATGTGCGAAGAACGAGCGCACAACGCAGCGAAACTCAGAAGGAAGATACATCGTGTCCCTTCCTTTCAGAGCGGAATTTCCTGCAGATATTTGCCTGGGGCCCTCATTGAAAATCGCATGCTCTCAATTTTATAAAATTGAGACGCGACTTTGAAAAAAACACAGAGTTGCAAAAAGAATATAATGGGGTACTTATGGAGTACGAGAAAATGGGTCATATGTCGAAAATAACGTCAATACAACAGCTGACGCTGTGGACAAATGTTTACTGCCTCGGCTTCAAGTTCTAATGGCGTCAGTCTGAACGATATTCTTCTCTCAGGCCCAGTGCTTCAGTCGGATTTACCGACCTTAATTCTTCGCTGGAGACTTTTCAAATATGTTTTCAACAGCGATATTGAAAAAATGTATAGGCAAATCCTAGTAGAGCCTAACCATGCAAAGTACCAACGAATAGTCTTCCGCTCAAGCCCAGATGAACCAATCAGTCTCTACGACCTTAAAACGGTTACTTTTGGTATAAACTGTGCTCCTTATTTAGCAATAAGGACTTTACTCCAAATGGCTGATGACTCACAAAGTTCTCATCCAATTGCCTCTAACATTTTGAGAAAAAATATGTACGTAGATGACGTGCTTTCCGGTGGTCATACTATTGCCTCCGCGGTAAAGGCAAGAAATGAAGTTTTAGGGGTATTGAAATCAGCCGGTTTTCCTTTACGTAAATAGACCTTGAATAGTAACGAAGTATTGAAAGGCATTCCAAAAGCTCATCTACTGAGCGAAGATTTTCTAGAATTCGAGGATTCCAGTAGCGTGAAATCTCTTGGTATTACGTGGAATGCACATTCTGACCAATTCTACTTTATAGCGAAGTCAATAGAAGAAGATTCCACTTTCACCAAAAGAACAGTCTTATCAACTATAGCGAAACTCTTCGATCCATTAGGGTGGCTAGCTCCTAGAATTATTGTCACAAATATTATTTTGCAAAATATATGGCTAGAGGGTACTGGTTGGGATGAAACGTTATCTCCTTCCACATTAGACAAATGGCACAATTTTACCAGAACATACAAGGAAATCTACCAGATACGAATTCCTCGATGGGTATTTTATTCTCCAACTGAAAAGGTCGAGATTCACGGTTTCTGTGATGCATCTGAAAAGGCATATGCCGCAGCAGTCTACTTGCGCGAGGAAAGAGATGACGGCATACTTGTCAACCTGCTTTTAGCAAAAACGAGAGTGGCTCCAGTGAAAACCATTTCGCTCCCAAGACTGGAACTTTGCGGGGCGGTACTACTAGCCGAAATCATCGAATCGATATCCAAAAATGTGGACTTCGGCCACCTTACGATACATCTTTGGACTGATTCGACGATCGTACTGGCTTGGATACGCAAACCCCCCTGTTCATGGTGTACCTTTGTATCTCATCGACTCACAAAAATCATAGACTAAGTAGGAAATTGGACTTGGTATAACGTGGATTCAGCTACAAATCCAGCAGACTTAGCGAGCAGAGGCGTAACAAGGTAAAGGCTACAAAAAATAAAAAGTCTACGATTCTAAAAAAGTACTTGGTTCAAAATCGCTGACTGCGATTCCAAAAAACGTAGCTAGTTTCTAAATATTAACTGTTTCCAAGAAAGTCATCGACTTCAAAAAAGTAGCCGGTTTCTAAATATTAACTGTTTCCAGGAAAGTCACTGATTCTAAAGAAATAGCTGATTTGTAAGGATTAGCCGGTCAAAAAAAGGCAACGATTTCAAAAAGTTACCGATTTCAAAAGTCACCGATTTCAAAAAGTTACAGAATTCGAAGGTCACCGATTCCAAAAAGTAACCGGTTTTAAAAAAAGCAGCCAGTTTTATAAAAGCAACCGGTTTTAAAAAAGCAGCCGGTTTTAAAAAAATAGCCGGTTTTATAAAAGTAAACAGTTTAAAAAAAGCAGCCGATTTTATAAAAGTAACCGGTTTTAAAAAAGTATCCGGTTTTAGAAAAGTAACCGGTTTTAAAAAAGTAGCCGGTTTTATAAAAGTAACCAGTTTTAAAAAAGTATCCGGTTTTATAAAAGTAACCGGTTTTAAAAAAGTGGCCGGTTTTATAAAAGTAACCGGTTAACAAAAAGTAGCCGGTTATATAACAGTTGCCGGTTTTAAAAAAGCAGCCAGTTTTATAAAAATAACCGGTTTTAAAAAGTAGCCGGTTTTATAAAAGTAACCGGGTTTAAAAAAGTAGCCGGTTTTATAAAAGTGGCCAGTTTTATAAAAGTAACCGGTTTTAAAAAGTTGCCTATGTTGTAAAATAGCTCTGTTCCTTTGGCAAATAGCTTGATTGTTGCCTCCTCCAACACACACTTCCTACATCTGCTATCACTGACAAGGCCTAATTTAAAAGCATGTGACGCTAGAAACAGCGTCCAGTAAGAATACCCATCCTGAGCCTACAGTCCATTATTTTCAATGATAGGAGTAACTTTGTTAGTCTAAGGATGTAAGAACTGCACATAATCCTCGACGCTTTCAGTTCCACGCAATTCCTGCTTGGTCGGTAATGGGCAGCTCTAGTCTTCTTTTAATATCGCCCAGTCTACTGTACAAACTTTGAGCGATTATATCCAGAAATTGCTTACATTCTAAAACACTTATAGAGATTATAGCCTTAATTGCTGTTTGGTTTTCAATGTAAAAATTGACGCTGCTAGTTTCCTCCAGTGTTTCTACTGATTTAGTCATAGCTACTTCTTCCGTCTGAGGCAATGAGTGTAGGTGCAGTTGTTAGCGCTATGCTCTTCGGCACCAGTATACAATGGAATAGATCCTGCAGGATGGGATCAGTGCATTGATAGATCACATACCCCTTTAATTTTTTGAGGTACTTTCTTGTTTTGATTGGCCGTCTACCAAACAAGAACTCCATAATATAGAATGAGCTTTAAAATCGTTGTAAATATCCAACGATAGAGAGAGGGCGGTAGTTCCACGTATATCCCAGTATTCTTTTACATACTTAAAGTGGTGTCGAGGCCTTTTTCACTCTCTCCTCCACGTTGAACTTCGACAACAACTTACTGACTGTCTATAATGATTCCTAGATATTTTGTGCAAGGTTTCTCCTACAAGGTCATACCTCCTAGCTTAAGCCTAGACCGATTCGGGACTTTATACATATCCGTCTTCTCCGCGTTGGCGCTCAACCCGACATTAGATGCCAGAGTATGTATGGCTCGAAGCGCCTTTTCCTGAGCGCCATCCAATAATACTACCATACAATTGTAGGTTCACACGTCTATTTGTCCAGTTTGTTCATGAGGATTCTCTCCACGGTGAAAACCAACCAACAGAGGCTCAACTCGCATCCCAATGTACCAAAGAGGGATTATGCCGTCGATGCAACGAACACCATCACACAATGCTACGTTGGGGAAGCACCAAAACGCCAACGACGACCACCACGACCCAGGGAAAACAACGCCGATGACAGCGATGCAATAAAATATCTTGCTAGGAATAGCATTGCAAGGTACGGTTATTTTTCCAAGGGCTTTTTTATATGAAACAATTTTCTGGTTGATAAAATATACTCTTGTAAAATAGCCTTGAGCGTTGTAAATTCTATTGCTACGAGTAGTGCCCAATCGAATCTCAATGACTGCTGTCGATGAAACGTCCGGACCTTGGCTATGCGTATTAAATTAAAAATAACTGGGCAATTCAAAAAAGTTTAGTATTCATGTAAAATGTTAAGACTTGAGTTGTTTCAATGGTTTCGAATATAAAATTTGATTAAAACATATTGTAACGAATTTACTTGCAAATCCTCTTATTTGCCCTTCTGCTAAGTTCGAATCACTAAACTGTTGAATAAATAACTCCAATATTGAATAATGGAAAAATGGCCTTTATTGAAGTACTTCACAATAACACTTATACTTTGCAACTAGCTCGCTTAACAACCAAACTGATTGATAGCTCAAATGAAACTCTACTATTGCCCGCCAGATTGCGTGCTTAATCAATAACGGCTTGATAGCTCAACTCAAACCAAATTCCAGCGCCTGAATTTGCTGCCTTATATACTCTCTGATTTAAACGTTCGCATCTTCTAGGCGCTTCCAGAATCTACTAGTTGCCATCAGCTCTCAAACTTCTCAGCTGTAACTACAATTGAACGATTTTATAGCTTTTCTCATTGCATACTTTCAGGAGTATCTCAGATATATGCATGGGCTTGTGCATTGAGTCTCCGCTGCTCGTATACGTACATGGTACATATGTGTAGACGCAATTATTGTTCGTTTATGTAGATACATAATGATTGAATTATGTAGATACATAATGATTGAATTATTGATGTGAATTCACGTCACTGCTTAGCATCGGCTTAGAGATAGCAGCACCCCTTAGTTTTGCTAATATTCGTAACAATATCATGATTAAAGCGGCGAAAAGGGGCCTTGTGAATTGCCTAAATGATTTTTCAACTTACCACAATGTCGAATCTGAAAATATTGCCCCATCGGCTTCCAATAAAAGCAGCGCCCCATTGTACTTCAATGCACTGTAGGGGCTCTTGCATACATTGGCGGATCCAGGGGGGAGGGAACTGGGACACGTGCCTCAGACTGTAGTTTTAGTGTTGTTGAGATTTCATTAGAATACAGATTTCCCGTATATGCTACGATGGCACGTGCCACCCTCGTTGGCTGGGAAAACATTTTCCGTTCGTATTCACCAAGATCAGTGTCAAAATTTAATTTTTTAAGCATTTGGTACAGGACCTAAATAATTGATTAAATTGCGAACATTTTTCACAATAGCTATTGCTAAAATTTAAAATCAAACTCCACACTATTGGAAATTTTGGGTAAGCTTTTATCTAAATCAACTTCCTCAGCAACGGTAATAGCTAGAGCTGTAAAATTTTCAATAAATAGTAAATGTTAAAAAAAACGGTTCCGAAGACTATAATTTTTCAAAGCTTAGCTTAAAAAACTTAGAGCTTTTACCAGTTCAAGACGTTGAGATCTTGAATTTTAAAGTGTTAAGAAAGCAGCTTCAATGGTATTTGGGGCAATATGAACGAATTTATATTTCTTTACAAATGGTTTATTGGTTTCAAAGAATTTTTGCAAAGTGATTTAAAATTCACATATTTTCCAGTAACAAAAAAATCTAGTTAATTAAAAGTTTTAAAACTAAGTAGGAAATAACGTTTTGAGTCGCCTAATTTTACGGTTTTTACCCGTTTTTTTTTAATTGTAAACAATAATTCAAATAAATCAAAATCATAATTCTTATAGATTTTGAAATTCTACAGAAATATCTATGTTTAATGAAAATTTCTCTTGTGAACTGTATATTTATATACATATGTACATAATATTCGATTTTAATTTTAAGTAAATGTAATTTTAAATTTATTTTCACACTTCTAAATAATTTTAAAACAGAAAATTTGAGTTACAAACAACACTTCGAAACTTACAAACCAAAGATATTGATATAGTTTCTGCAGTTAAGCTTATTGATATGACCACATCAAGTTTACAGAGACAACGTGAAACTAGCACTGACTCTTTTAAAAAACTTTTCAACCAGGCTAAGGCCATCGCGAATGTGATTGGTGCAGAAATCACGATCCCCAGAATCACCGGGCGTCAAAATAATCGACCAAACATTCAGACTCAGTCAGTTGAGGATTGTTACCGGGATGCAGTATATATTCCTTTTCTAGACTATATTATAAACGAAATGTCATCCAGGTTTCCTAACGCCTCCATGCAAAGAATTGGGCAATTGCAAAAGTTGCTGTCCCAAAACTACAGCGATGAAGATTTGGAGAATGTTTTACAAGGCGCAGAAGTATATAAAGAAGGCCTTCCTTGTTTTCAAGCTTTGAAGGGTGAATTAAAAATTTGAAAAGAAATGACAGAAAATATCCCAGATTCTGCAGCAGATGCCTACAAACGAGCAACAGCGTTGCCAAATATTAGAACTCTTTTTCAATTGCTGTATACGTTTCCAGTCACTACCAGCACTGCCGAGCGATCTTTCTCCACCTTACGCCATTTAAAGTCATATCTTCGCAACAGAATGACAGGAGAGCGTTTGAATGGATTGGCTTTAATGCATATCAATGAAGATATTGCGGGAAAAGTGGACCCTAATGAAGCTGGAAATACAAAAGAAAAATGTCTTTACTGTACACATAATTGTTTATTATTTTGACACTTTTATAAGCCTTGAACCTCTATAAATAAATTCGAAGTAGGTATGCTACTTCTAAATATTTATATAAATTCTTGTTAACTTTTTTGCAGGTTCGTTCTGTGTGCCCCCTCCCAAAAAAAATCCTGGATCCGCCCCTGCCTGCATATATACTGATTGTATATCCAAGGCGGAATTCTAAAGCAAAAACACAATAGCAAAGTATATTAGTACATAATTATCAACAACTTGTAGTTAATTTCATTTAATATTTATCGGCGCTATCGACTAAAGAAACGTATTTTAAATTATTGTGTACAAGAATAATCATTTGTTTAATTAATCGATTGTTAGATTAATTCAATATTTGAATAAAGAAAACCGAAAATTAATAAAAAATTGCGCATTTCGCTCGTATGCAAAGTTGGTTGTACAAAAATTTAAAAACCTAAAAAATCTGACCGTGAAATGTAAGATGCAAGAAACATGCTTAAACACACAAGTTTGAATAATGATTCTAATCAAAAAGGCGGTTGCTCAAATTATTAGCTTTGGGATCAATCAAAAAACTTATTACTCAAGGGTGCTTCGTTTTTAAATAATCAAATAACAGAATTAACTGATAATTATGTTTATGCTTAATTTAATAATTACTCAATGTTAAAGTTGGGAGGTCTACATTAATAAAATTCTAACAAGGTAAAGGCTACAAAAAATAAAAAGTCTACGATTCTAAAAAAGTACTTGGTTCAAAATCGCTGACTGCGATTCCAAAAAAACGTAGCTAGTTTCTAAATATTAACTGTTTCCAAGAAAGTCATCGACTTCAAAAAAGTAGCCGGTTTCTAAATATTAACTGTTTCCAGGAAAGTCACTGATTCTAAAGAAATAGCTGATTTGTAAGGATTAGCCGGTCAAAAAAAGGCAACGATTTCAAAAAGTTACCGATTTCAAAAGTCACCGATTTCAAAAAGTTACAGAATTCGAAGGTCACCGATTCCAAAAAGTAACCGGTTTTAAAAAAAGCAGCCAGTTTTATAAAAGCAACCGGTTTTAAAAAAGCAGCCGGTTTTAAAAAAATAGCCGGTTTTATAAAAGTAAACAGTTTAAAAAAAGCAGCCGATTTTATAAAAGTAACCGGTTTTAAAAAAGTATCCGGTTTTAGAAAAGTAACCGGTTTTAAAAAAGTAGCCGGTTTTATAAAAGTAACCAGTTTTAAAAAGTATCCGGTTTTATAAAAGTAACCGGTTTTAAAAAAGTGGCCGGTTTTATAAAAGTAACCGGTTAACAAAAAGTAGCCGGTTATATAACAGTTGCCGGTTTTAAAAAAGCAGCCAGTTTTATAAAAATAACCGGTTTTAAAAAAGTAACCGGTTTTATAAAAGTAACCGGGTTTAAAAAAGTAGCCGGTTTTATAAAAGTGGCCAGTTTTAAAAAAGTAGCCGGTTTTATAAAAGTAACCGGTTTTAAAAAGTTGCCTATGTTGTAAAATAGCTCTGTTCCTTTGGCAAATAGCTTGATTGTTGCCTCCTCCAACACACACTTCCTACATCTGCTATCACTGACAAAGGCCTAATTTAAAAGCATGTGACGCTAGAAACAGCGTCCAGTAAGAATACCCATCCTGAGCCTACAGTCCATTATTTTCAATGATAGGAGTAACTTTGTTAGTCTAAGGATGTAAGAACTGCACATAATCCTCGACGCTTTCAGTTCCACGCAATTCCTGCTTGGTCGGTAATGGGCAGCTCTAGTCTTCTTTTAATATCGCCCAGTCTACTGTACAAACTTTGAGCGATTATATCCAGAAATTGCTTACATTCTAAAACACTTATAGAGATTATAGCCTTAATTGCTGTTTGGTTTTCAATGTAAAAATTGACGCTGCTAGTTTCCTCCAGTGTTTCTACTGATTTAGTCATAGCTACTTCTTCCGTCTGAGGCAATGAGTGTAGGTGCAGTTGTTAGCGCTATGCTCTTCGGCACCAGTATACAATGGAATAGATCCTGCAGGATGGGATCAGTGCATTGATAGATCACATACCCCTTTAATTTTTTGAGGTACTTTCTTGTTTTGATTGGCCGTCTACCAAACAAGAACTCCATAATATAGAATGAGCTTTAAAATCGTTGTAAATATCCAACGATAGAGAGAGGGCGGTAGTTCCACGTATATCCCAGTATTCTTTTACATACTTAAAGTGGTGTCGAGGCCTTTTTCACTCTCTCCTCCACGTTGAACTTCGACAACAACTTACTGACTGTCTATAATGATTCCTAGATATTTTGTGCAAGGTTTCTCCTACAAGGTCATACCTCCTAGCTTAAGCCTAGACCGATTCGGGACTTTATACATATCCGTCTTCTCCGCGTTGGCGCTCAACCCGACATTAGATGCCAGAGTATGTATGGCTCGAAGCGATCCATCAAAGATTGAAGGGCGTGGTTGTGTATCAAGATTGCGACCAGGTGATGACAATCTTTTATCTTGTGGTGCAAATTCAATAGCTGTTTCCAATTGCGGATCTATACTGGGTGCGTTGTTGGCACGTTTCAACATAACTTTACGAAAACAACCGCCACGTCTACCACGTGGACGATAACGTTTATCATTTGGCGGGAATAATTATCATCAATACGACGTTTACGATGATCTTGATATGTGTTTTGTTGCATAGAATATGTGGTAGCCTCTGGAGGTGGTGTAGTCATGGTGGCTGTGGTGGTCATGGTGGCGCTGGTGTTCATGGCGCCGTTGGAAGAGCTGGGACTGGTACTGCTTGAAGTTGTATCCATACGAGATGGTTGTGAATCTGCATTTTGTATTGGTGCAACAGTTGCGGTTGTTGTTGTTGCGTTTGTTGCAAGTGCAATCGATTCAGTAGTTGTTTCATGCTTTGGCAATTCAATAGCAGCTGCCGTCATAGCGGTATTCAATAAAATAAATTTTTCATTTTGAAATTGCATAGTTTGCATATCAATATCCATTTTATCTTTTTGCAATTTTAATATCATCTCTTCGACGAACATTTTACGTTTATGCATTTCCATTAACTTAAAATCTAATCCACGTAAATTGTTTACAACAAATTCATCGAGGATATTTTTTTTGCGCAAAGCATCTAAATCTACATTTGGAAAGAGCGTATCTGAGATCATGAGCGGTGTAACGCCGGATAGCGGCCAAAAATTATTCAACGTGGAACCATTTTCGTCTCTCACTGTTGTGTTACTTGTAGAGTATAATCCCAAACCATTCAAATAAGTTCGTGGTGCATTCGCTGCCGCCGTCGTACCAATAGAAGACGTCGTCGTCTCATTTCTTGACGGTAAACTTCCAATATTATTATTTGGAGTGGAAGTATTGGCAAGATGTGGACGTGTCGTTTCATTTCCCAACATATTTCTATTCATTGTAATTTTATTAGTGCTGTTGTGTTGATTGTTGTTCTGTTGTAAATATTCGTATGCTTCAGCGAATGCGTTAATGCTGTTTCCACGTTGTCTTGCATTTTGTGCAATTTTAGCATTTTCACCAAACACATCCTCCTCCCCCTCCTCTTCCTCTTCTACACCCACCACATGGTTGCTCATTAATGTTCGCCCATTCACGCTTTGATGTTGTTGCTCGTGTTTAGTTGGTGTTGCGGCGCAAGAGGATGTTGTTTTCAGATTTGATTGCATACTACAATTTCTTACTACATCATCATTTTCTGCTGCACTAGCACTTTTTTTATTGTCACCGCTGTTAATATCTTTAACAGCTTCTCTGCAAGTCGCATTAGCTTTTTCGGCTATATATGAAGTAGAAGTGCCTGCTGTATCATCCCTTCTCCTAGCATACGTGTCGCTTGTTGTAGAAAATGGTTGTTCATCGTTTGATTGTTGTGATTTATCTGTGTTTCTTCTTATACGATTACCACGCTCCCTTTTTGCAGTCTCTTTTTGTTTATTGAAAACGTTGACAATTTCACGCAGCGCTACGATCTTCAGATTTTAGATCAGATTGTATTTTTGTAATTTCTTTTTTCGTAAATGTTTTTGTATTATATTCGCTGGTGCATATACATGATATGAAATGCAAACGTGTGTATGTAGAATTCGAAAATTTTTTATGATAACGTGTTTTCAAGTTATCACTCAGACTGGGTAGTATGAGTTTTTCAAAATTTTCTACAATATTTTGCGCATCTATGCGTAATTTTATGCGTATACGCTTCACTGATGACGAAACGCTATGAAATGATGTTTCAGAATCTGAGTCGTTCCGATAGTAGCGAACTTGATGATGATGAAATGCTGGACGATGATGATGTATCAAGTGGTATTATATCATCATCGATTTCTTTGAGTTTATTCTGTTTTGCACGTGAAATCTTTTTACCTTTTTTTTCTTTCTTTTATTTTCTTCACAGTTTAGTGCACTTATTTCGCGCACAATTTCTGAGCAACTTTCTATTATATTAATTTTGTTGTTTTCTGTATATTTGCTTTACGCTTTGCAGCATATACCTTGGGTGTTGGGACTGTTTCAGTAATTATTGATTTGTTTTTTATTTCAGTAGTTATTTTGTCAGTGTCATTTGTTTTTTCGTCATTCCCTTGCGTTTTATTCTTTTATACAGTCGGCTTTGTTTGATCTTCATTTATAACTTCTAGCCTTTTATCACTCTCTTTTGCTTTTTGTTGATCTTTACTTTTATTGTCTTTTTCTACAATATTTTTCGTTTTAACTTCAGCTACAACTTCTACTATTTTATCACTCTGATTTGCTCCTTGTTTTTTCCTATTTGTTAGTTTTTTGTTACAATTTTTGTTTTTTGCCGGTTTGTCATTGGCTACTGTTTCTTCTTGTTTCTCTACATCATTTATCATATCTTTGTCATTGGTTTCTTCAGCAACTTTACCACTTTGTCGATGTTAGTTTCTCTTGTGCTCCGTTCTTTTTAGCTACTTTCTTAACTTTAAGTGGATCTTTTATTGCTGCCGATTTATTGTTTTTATTCGATTCTTTTTTAATCTCTACAGTCTTATGTTTTTTAACCCCATTTTTCTTGTTCGAAACATCTATTACTTCTTCCTATGCTTTATCACTTGGTACTTTTGTTACCTTTTGCTGATCTATTCCTTCTTCTTTATTCACATTATTATTCGATTTATCCACATCTAATACGTTCTGCGCTGTATCAATCTTTTTGGTTGCATTTTTGTTTTCGAATATTTTGTCATTTTCGACAAAATCTTTAGTTTTATTCGCTTTTAATACTGTTGCCGTTTTAACACCGCTATCTTATGCTTTTTTTTCTCTACCATATTATCTTTTTCAACTGCATCTTTTTTCGTTCCCATCCCAGTTTCTCCGGCTCATATTGTTGCAGTCGTCGTTTCAACAAGACTCTCTTGTATTGGCTGTGTATTATTCGTCATTGTTTCAGCACCAGCACCAACACCACCAACTCCAACTAACTCTTTATCACACCTCTCTTTCGTGGCATCCGACTTATCTAAATTGGATGCCGCAACTGCCATGGTAGGCTCTTGTAATGTATCGTTGTTATAAAAAAATTCTATACTTAAAGCTTTACGTATCTCATCTAATAGCAAATCTGGTATACATATAGCATCTACAATATCATCGGGTACAAAATCTACATTATCAACATCATTTGCAGTCTCTACACTCATTGATTTCAATTGTTTACGTATCTCTTCACGTAAACGTTTACGCGCATGTGATTTAAGCGCTTCATCAAAACGTGTTCCACTATTATTGATGACTTCTTTAATACCAAATTTATCCATACCGGCTACTTTTTCAATTAAATTTTCTGCAGTACCACTTGAATTACTACAACTTGAAATATTACGTCGTCGTTTTACCAGATTCGGTCGACAGACCCGTTTACTTGGTGTACCTGCTATTGGTAGTGTGTGTATTGTGTGGTGCGTTGTAGATGCACACTCGGTTTCTGTAATACTTGAGTCGCTTGTTGCCGATTCGATAAGTTCGCTGCGTACAAGACGCGATAATGGTACTATAGAAATACGAGGTTTTGTGTTAGTATCTTTAATTGGTGACGAATTTTCGAAATTGTCATCATACGAAGCACCTTCTTCAAAAATATCTAAATAATTCGGTTCGATATCAACAACATCGGGTAAATCAGCAGCAAGTAGTATTGTTATTTGTTGTTCATTATTAGATATATTTACACAGTTAATAGTGTGTACATTGGAAATGTTGGAATCATCATTGTCCTGGAATTCTAAATTGTCGTCGCTTGATTGACTCAATTTGATGACCAATTCATTATCAAACAAGTTTTCTACGCTTTCGTTATTCAAAGTATCCCTGTGAATAATTGTTTGCTTCTGATTTCCACAGTTTTTATTTATATCGTTTATATCTATATCTTCTGTACTATCCGCAGTTGGGCTTTCTTCAGAATATTCTTCTATTATTCTACTATTTGCTTGTTTGTTGTAAGATTGCTTACTTCATCTGTATGGTTTTCTATAGTTTTACTTTGTTCCTTATTATTATGCTGGACTTTTTGCTTTATTAATTGAATTATTTATTGTAAGATTCTGTTCCTTAGCGTTGTTTTTTCTTAATTATATTTGTTGATATTTTAGTAATTTTAAGATTTATTTTTTTGGTAGTTTTATTTACTTGTAAAGAAGTTTTAGGAGTTTTCCGTTGCACTGTACGTTTAACTGTTGTTAAGTTTGCATTTGTAGTTTCTATACATTTCATGCCAACTTCACTAGACGTCTGCAAAGTATTTTGTTCATTTTTATTTCCATTTATAGCTAAGTTTGTAGCGTTTCCATTAATTGGATATTTTTCATTTGTTGAAGTTACATACTTTTTTTCAATCGCTACAGTTAATGCTGTATTATCTGGCTTTTGAGAATTCGTAGATTTCCTAACGCATTCGTTACTATTATATGACGTATTAATACGCCCTAATGCTTCATTTTGCCAATAATTAGTTTTAAACTGGTTTTCGTTTGACAAGCGATAATTACCTCTATTCGTTAAAGTCTTATATCGATTTTTATTGTTCCAATGTGGTGTATAATAGAAAGTTTGATCGGTACGTGGTCCGTATTTAGGACGATATGGTTCTAGTCGATTTTGATACTGTAAAAGTTTGTATTTAGGAAAGTTAATTATTTTGAGATATGTTCATATGTATTTTGTTTTATTAAAGGCTGGATTATCACTTTTACCTGATCCTTTCTCCGATCCGTTATAAAATCTCTACGGCCTGTTCCATTATAGTTATACCTTCGGCTGCAAATAATAAAAAGAAAATTAAGGTGTGATTAAGTTTTGCAGATATTATATAGAAAATTTTAAAAAATGTATACAATGAAAATGTTTCAATTGCGGTGTGCAGTCATAAAGTTTACAAAGCTTTCACCATTAAATTACAGAACCGATCATTCTGAAATTCTGTATACTTATTTTCAAAAATCGGAAAACGGTAATTCTGTTCAATTCTATTCCAATAATTCATAATATTCATAACAGATGGCAATAAATGTTATTTGTACTATAAAGGCTTAAAATATTTTAATGAACTACCAAACGATGTCAAAGTGCTAAAGTAGTCGTCTCCAGAAGTATCACTCATGGTGCGTCCAAGCCATGTCTCGCTTATGCATCACCAAACGCCCACGCACACAATAAGTTGCCGAAGCATATACTGCAGCGCATCACTCTCTCTGCATCGCCGCTCAGTTATCTTTGCGCTTTAATGAATCGATGGCCTGTATCCCGCAGCATACGTAAGATTGCTCTAGAGCCCAGCGTTGCCAAATATTCCGTATTGGACGGGACATCCCGTATTTTTCACAAATTTTAAAGTGTCCCGCCGGGAAATGCCATGTCCCGGCATTTTCACAATATCAAAATTAATAAATTATAATCTGATACGCAACATGGCCATATTTGCGGCTTCGATTGTATTCAGGTCATTAGCATATTGCATGCAACTCTGTAAAGAATAAAAATTCATCCCTACTGTAGTTCTGAATATTGTCAATGTTTGACATATCGCACACCTAAATATTCATTTTGCATGGGGCAGTGTTGTGTTTTAAAATAACGCTAAAAACAAAATGAATCCATACAATATTGAATTCGCATTAAACACAGTAACCCTATTAATTATTAGCCTGTTTCATAAAAATATTTGTTATAGATAAATGAGTTTAAAAAGTTTAATCCTATCTAAAAATTATTTCGCCGAAATGGGCAACCCATACAAATATATAGGTGTTTCTTATTTTTCAAATGTCCCGGAAAATTTTTATAAATCCCGGGAATTTGGCTCAAAGTTAAGCCGTAATAGTCTAAGTTAAGCCGTAATAAATAAATAAATAAATCTCGTCCCGCTAAAATCGTCCCTCGACAGTTACCTGAATTAAAATTTGTTAAAAAACAAATGACCTTTTATGACTTTAACAAATCAGAAAACAACTTTTTTTGTCGCCGCAAAACAACAAAGGGATAATTAATGTAATTTTGTAACGCGTGCCAGAAATTCTACAAATTTGCATCATTACACGCTTTAATAGCACAAATAAACAAATAAGGTGCTCCTGCGGCACCTCGCTTGCAGATGGGCAGGAAAGGATGGCGGTGAAAAACGTGAGAACAAGAAAAATGAAAACAAAGATATTGGAATACTTAATATTAACAGATTTAAAATTTATAACCTCAAAAAGCCTGTGCCAAACAAGCCAACAAAAAGTTTGGCATTCCAAACAGAAAAAAGAAAAAAGTGTCTTACTCAGACAAAATGCTTATACACATACACAGACACACATACATACGTACACAAAATATAAATCTTATTCATTTGCACCTTTCACAACTAATTAAAAATTTCGCAGTGAATACATAATTTGACTGCAACAAGACTTATGGTAAGTAAGAGTTTGTGTGGCTTGGAAATTCAAAGATTTTGTTAGGTGTTCTTTATTTTTTTTTAATTTGAAACATGGGAAAATGAAGTTTGTTATGTAAAATAAAATTTACTTGCTAAAAATAAAAATGTAGGTATGTTTATTCATATACCCAAATTTATAAATATAACCTACAAAAAAAAAAAAAAATATTTTCAAACATTCATTTTTAATTTTAATTAAAATTTTTAGAAAAATCTAATTTCATAGAGGCACGGTGGTGTTCACATAATTAGAAACATTTTATTTTCAGCAGCATTCAGAACTGCCTTTATCTTTAACAATTCAAAAAGTATTACAGTAATTCAACGAATACCAACAATTCGACATCGAAGTTTTCAAATTTCTTATTAGGTTTCTTGAGAAATATTTCGAGTACAGAGTTTTGTAGCTCATTGAATTCGACCTCAACTATGTGCAAGTTTCAAAATGCTATCGACTACCGTTTAATTTTGAGAATTTTATGTCTAGTTCTAAAAAAAGTTGAAAATTTTGGTATAAAACTTTTGGTATTCGTTGAATTGCTGTGAATTTTGTGTTACGTGTTGAACTTGTATTCAGAAAAAAAAAAACATTATATTTTGATTGAAAATTAACAAAACAGTTAAAGATAATAACAGTTGTAAATACTGCCTGAAAATAAAAGAATTCTAATTATGTGGCCACCACTGTACGTTCTAAACGTTTTTGAAAAGCAATAAAGTTGGGGAATTTTTTTTCGATTTCAAATCAGAAAGTCATAAAAACGGCTTAAGCCAGTTGAGTTTAAACCTTACAATGTGTTGGTATTAATCGCGTTGAGTTCTTAGATAGGCGTCGTCCATATCCTTCCATAAAAATATTGCTCCACCGTTAAACGCAGGAAAGGCCGACTAAAAAATCAAGACGGTTTTTAAATTATTTAAAATTTTTTGCTTTTTTAGACTAAAATTTAATAAGCCACAAGACTGCGATTTTGGTTTTCGATTTACACATTTTTTTTTTTTAATTTTTGAAAGTTGTATGAACTCTTGAAGGATACAAACGCAGATCTATAGGGCTTTGAACTCACATTGTTTTAAGAAGAAAATATTGTAACTTAAACGAAATTCATATATGCTTAAAAAGTATTTATTCTGAGTGGACGAATTTGGGTATACTGTTATTTTTTTTTGCTAACGAATGTTAAAAGTTGCATACACAAATGCGTGCTGCGGTAATTTTGGGACAAAATAGTAAAGCGACGTGAATTCGTTAATCATTTATACTTCATGGCGTTTTTAGGTGTGGATGGAGGGGAAGGCCCTTGATTTATTTAAAATGTAAGTATGGTATAGGTTATAACAAAGGTCTCCGCCAGCGACAGCGACACCGACAATATGACGGCGGTTCAGGTTCAGAACATACTATATCCTTTAGGGGAGAATGGGAAGGAGGCCGAGACAGTGGTAGGGGCATTACAAACTACACAGACGGCTCAAAAATGGAAAAGGGAAGTGCAGCTGGAATGTACTAAAAGCATTTGCAGGTAAACCAATCGTACCGACTTACTGACTCATGTACGGTATTTCAGGCGGAGGTCTATGCCATAGATAGGGCAGCCAGACTGCTCAAAGATAGTACGGTCCCAGACTTCAATGTTACAAAATTGGTCGACAGACCGCCATGAAGGCATTATAATTCAATGTGATTAAGTCCAATATAGTGTGGAGGTGTCGAGCCTGATTTCCATAAGTGACCCAGTACTCTCCCTTTGCTGGATCCCGGGCCAGAGCGACATTGAATTTACCGCAAGCCAGGCGGACAGCTCAGAACGCCACCACCAGGTCATCTCCAGAGCAAAATCGAGGCATGCGAGATTAGGATAGGAAAGGAGCTAGCTTTCTTCTCAAGTTTAACAAATTTGCAGTGAGAGTACTTACGGGTGTCATCACAGCTCATTGCGCTTTTGCAGATATGCTCGGACAGTGGCTCATACCAACCAGCTTTCTCTGCAGAAGCCATCAGGGTGAGGAGGAAGAAGAGTAGAGTCATCACTTTTTCTGCCAGTGTTCCGAACTGCAAAAGATACGACATAGATTTTAGGGCGCACGTTTTTTCGACAATCTGGAAAAGGTTTGGAATTTTCACTGCTACTACAAGTTCATCAAGGAAAGCAAGAGGTTCGTTGAGAACCAATAGGAAGTAATATGGTTGGATGGTTGTGCCACCACCGGGCACCAGCAGTGGACAAAAATGTCTCCGAGCGGAAGTATAGGAAATTCCCATGCATGTCCTCTGAACTTAACCTAACCCAAGGTCTCCGTTAAGTTACGCCCAAGCGCAGTACCAAGCTTTATAGCTTCACAACTTCTTCAACCAGATTTTCAACATCACTTACTCGGGGCGATTCCTGTTACAAATATGAATGTTTTATACACATATTTAGCAGGCGTCGCAATAGCGGCTACAAGTTCCTTACGGAACTAGGGGCTGCAGGCAGGGTGACTTAGAAGGTTCAACGCGGCCATATCCAATCGTTTCCGATATGGTCCAGTTGGTATTTAAAGGTTCTAGTTACCGTAACGTGCCGGATCATTATCCATCAACGCCTAGACCATTGTTAATCTTACAGAAAATTTTCTTGCAAGAAAAAGCAGCTGTTTGGAATGATGGTTTGTGGATTGTTTAAATTTTTAGAAAAATCTAATTTCATAGAGGCACTGTGGTGTTCAAAAAATTAGAAATATTTTATTTTCAGGCAGCATTCAGAACTGCCTCTACAGTATTACAGTAATTCAACGAATACCACCAATTCGACATCGAAGTTTTCAAATTTTTTTTTTAGGATTCTTGAGAAATATTTCGAGTACAGAGTTTTGTAGCTCATTTTATTCGACCTCAACTATGTATGTGCAAGTTACAAAAAGCTATCGACTACCGTTAAATTTAGAAAATTTTATCTGTCTAGTTCTAAAAAAAGTTGAATATTTTGATATAAAACTTTTGGTATTCGTTCAATTGCTGTGGATTTTGCGTTAAGTATTGAACTTGAATGCAGAAAAAAAGGCGTTGTATTTTGATTGAAAACAAGCAAAACAGTTAAAGATAAAAGCGGTTGTGAATACTGCCTGAAAATAAAAGAATTTTAATTATGTAGACACCACTATACGTTCTAAACGCTTAGGAAGAGTCAAAAGTTAGGGAATTTTTTTCGATTTCAAAGCAGTCAGTTGAGATTTTAGATAAGCGTCGTCCATATCCTTCCATAAAAATATTGCTCCACCGTTAAACGCAAAAAAGGCGGGCTAAAAATTAAGACGGCTTTTAAACTCTTTAAAATTTTTGCTTTTTTATACTCAGCTGAGCAGAGCTCACAACTAATCGAGATAGATATAGACTTCTATACATCAAAATGATTTGGGCGAAAAAAGAAATTCATAAAAACCGTAAACACGATAACTTGAGTAAATTTTGAGGTATCTTGATCGATAGCGAAAATTTCGAAAAACCAAAAAACTGAGATAATTCATTACCAAGGACGGATAAAGCGATGAAACTTGGTAGGTGGGTTGAACTTATGACGCAGAATAGAAAATTTGTATAATTTTGGACAATGGGCGTGGCACCGGCAGCTTTTAAAAGAAGGTAATTTAAAATGTTTGCAAGCTGTAGTTTGGCAATCGTTGAAGATATCATGATGAAATTTGGCAGGAACGTCCTATTGCTATATGTGTTCTAAATAAAAATTAGCAAAATCGGATGACAAATACGCCCACCTTTTAAAAAAAATTTTTTTAAGTACAATTTTAACAAAAATTTAATATCTTTACAGTATATAAGTAAATTATGTCAACATTCAACTCCACTAATGATATGGTTGAACAAAATACAAATATAAAAGAAAATTACAAAATGGGCGTGGATTCGTCCTTTTTCATTTAATTTTTCTAGAATACTTTTAATGCCATAAGTCGAACAAAAATATACCAATCCTTGTGAAATTTGGTAAGGGCATAGCCTCTATGACGATAACAGTTTTCTGTGAAAATGGGCGAAATCGGTTTGAAGCCACGCCCAGTTTTTATACAAAGTCGACCTTCTGACCTTTCGATCGGCCGTTAACACGATAACTTGAGCAAAAACCGATATATCTTTACTAAACTTAGTTCACGTACTTATATGAGTTCAATTTATGTTGGTATTGAAAATGGGCGAAATCCGACTATGACCATGCCCACTTTTTCGATATCGAAGTTTTCTAAAAATTTAAAAAATGCCATAACTATATACCAAATACGAAAAAAGGGATGAAAAATTGTGTTTGGATTGGTTTTTTGATTCAAAATATAACTTTAGAAAACACTTTGTAAAATGGGTGTGACACCTACCATATTAAGTAGAAGAAAATGAAAGAGTTCTGCATGGCGAAATCAAAAGCCCTTGGCCTCATGGCAGGAACACTGTTTCGTGGTATTACATATATAAATAAATTAGCGGTACCCGACAGATGATGTTCTGGGTTACCGTGATCCATATTTTGCTCGATATCTCGAAAACGCTTTCACATATACAACTAAATTCCACTCCCTTTTAAAACCCTCATTAATACCTTTAATTTGATACCTATATCGTACAAACATATTCTAGAGTCACCCCTGGTCCACCTTTATGGCGATATCTCGAAAAGGCGTCCACATTTCATACAAACACATTACAGGGTTACCCAAGGTTCATTTTCCTACATGGTTATTTTCCCTTATTTTGTCCCCAAAGCTCTCAGCTGAGTATGTAAAGTTCGGTTACACCCGAACTTAGCCTTCCTTACTTGTTAGACTAAATTTTAATAAGCGAAAAGACTGTGATTTTGGTTACCGATTTAAACATTTTCTTTTTTTTTTAATTTTTGAAAGTTCTATGAAATCTTGAAGGATACGAACAATATTTCGAACGCAGATCTATAGGGCGTTGAACTCACATTGTTTTAAGAAGAAAATATTGTAACTTAAACGAAATTCATATATGCTTAAAAAGTATTTATTCCGAGTGGACGAATTTGGGTATACTGTTATTTTTTTGCTAAGGAATGTTAAAAGTTGCATACACAAATGCGTGCTGCGGTAATTTTGGAACAAAATAGTAAAGCGACGTGAATTCGTTAATCATTTATACTTCATGGCGTTTTTAGGTGTGGATGGAGAGGAAGGCCCTTGATTTATTTAAAATATAAGTATGGTATAGGTTATAACAAAGGTCTCCGCCAGCGACACCGACAATATGACGGCGGTTCAGGTTCAGACATACTATATTCTTTAGGGGAGAATGGGAAGAAGGCCGAGACAGTGGTAGAGGCATTACAAACCACACAGACGGCTCAAAAATGGAAAAGGGAAGTGCAGCTGGAATGTACTAAAAGCATTTGCAGGTAAACCAATTGTACCGACTTACTGACTCATGTAAGGTATTCCAGGCGGAGGTCTATGCCATAGATAGGGCAGCCAGACTGCTCAAAGATAGTACGGTCCCAGACTTCAATGTTACAAAATTGGTCGGCAGGCCGCCATGAAGGCATTAGAATTCAATGTGATTAAGTCGAAAATAGTGCGGAGGTGTCGAGCCTGATTTCCATAAGTGACCCAGTACTCTCCCTTTGCTGGATCCCGGGCCAGAGCGACATTGAATTTACCGCAAGCCAGGCGGACAGCTCAGAACGCCACCACCAGGTCATCTCCAGAGCAAAATCGAGGCATACGAGATTAGGATAGGAAAGGAGCTAGCTTTCTTCTCAAGTTTAACAAATTTGCAGTGAGAGTACCTACGGGTGTCATCACAGCTCATTGCGCTTTTGCAGATATGCTCGGACAGTAGCCCATACCAACAAGCTTTCTCTGCAGAAGCCATCAAGATGAGGAGGAAGAAGAGTAGATTCATCACTTTTTCTGCCAGTGTTCCGAACTGCAAAAGATACGACATAGATTTTAGGGCGCACGGTTTTTCGACAATCTGGAAAAGGTTTGGAATTTTCACTGCTACTACAAGTTCATCATGGAAAGCAGGAGGTTCGTTGAGAACCAATAGGAAGTAATATGGTTGGATGGCTGTGCCACCACCGGGCACGAACAGTGGACAAAAATGTATCCGAGCGGAAGTATAGGAAATTCCCACGCATGTCCTCTGAACTTAACCTAACCCAAGGTCTCCGTTAAGTTACGCCCAAGCGCAGTACCAAGCTTTATAGCTTCACAGCTTCTTCAACCAGATTTTCAACCTCACTTACTCGGGGTGAATCCTGTTACAAATATGAATGTATTATACACATATTTAGCAGGCGTCGCAATAGCGGCTACAAGTTCCTTACGGAACTATGGGCTGCAGGCAGGGTGACTTAGAAGGTTCAACGCGGCCATATCCAATCGTTTCAGATATGGTCCAGTTGGTATTTAAAGGTTCTAGTTACCGTAAAGTGCCGGATCATTATCCATCAAGGCCTAGACCATTGGTAATCTTACAGAAAATTGTCTTGCAGGAAAAATCAGCTGTTTTGAATGATGCTTTCTGGATTGTTTTCCAAAAGCAATTGATATTTGACAAGAGTATTTGCATGTATTTTGCTGTTGCATTGCGTATGGTATACAATGCAACGGTGTAAGACCATTTGCTACAACAACAACAACAACCATTTGCACCTGATCGTGAACTGCTCCTATATGTTTTTCCATTAAACTCTTCTACGGATCGACTTTCGTTAGGCAACCGATTCTAAACAGTCGGAACCGAAATCGGATCTTCCTACCATCAGAGAAAAACGCCGTTCTAAAATCCAGCACGACCGGACTCAATTCAAGCTTTTCATGTTCTTAATTTTTTGTTCTTGAAAAACGAACGACCTGTTCTCAAAACAAAAACCTTGTTCTTGAACTGACAACCATTTTCTTGGTCGGCAACGGCTAGTCTTAAAATATGGACAAATGTTCTATTAATGAGAACAATGTTCTTAAATTAAGAACAGTGTTCTTAAATTAAGTTCAAGAAAAAAGAAACGGTATAATTCGTGTGCACTACAATGTTAAATACAACATTTGGCACAAGTTATCAAGCAGTTGTAGTGGCCCAGCGGCTATGATGTTGTGGTTAAACTCTGAAGTTTTTTAAAACAATTTTTTTTATATTCTGTTTTTTAACTCTTATTTTTCGTTCAGTTCCATTCACATATGCACAGATAATTCTCAAACTTGTTATGAAATGTTCTAAATATATATTCAGATTGTATCATCAAAAGAATTTCTCAATGAGAGATAAAAAAAAAAACCATATTATGCGTTTTTTCTTATCTTTTGGAATTTAATAATATTTTTTTCAAGGTTCGAATCGAGCTCAAGGACAGAACAATAATTTTTTTTTTTTTAATGATAATTATTGTTATTTTTTTATTTTTCTAAATTTGAAAAATTGTATTTTGTTTTTGGAATAGTAAGTAAAAAATTTTTCAGACAACCTGCCATAGCTGCGCAGATAGATCCATTTCGAAGGGTGCTAAGCCTTCATCATCAGTACGCTTTAGGCATGCTGCGCTAACCAGTTAGCTATACAGCGGTGGTTTGTTTGACTGGCAAATTTGCTACTTCTATTCCTTTTTACCAACTATATTTATTCAGTGTTGCGCCATCTGGTGCAAATCACTGATAATGCTGGATTTTTGTTTATTGTCAATTACTTTGTTTGACATTCCCAAGTGCTCATGGTTTATTAACAATTGTTTTTGTTTTTATCGGCCTATTGACAAATCATTCAAGGTTCGAATCGAGCTCAAGGCCAGAACAATATTTTTTTTTTTTTTTTTATGATAATTATTTTTATTTTTTATTTTAAAAAAACAAAAAAAAAAAATTATTATTCTGGCCTTGAGCTCGATTCGAACCTTGAATGATTTATCAATAGGCCGATAAAAACAAAAACAATTGATAATATTTTTTTGGTATTAATACTTTTTATTAATGACAAAAAAATTATTTATTAATAAAAAAAAAATAAATGGTACCTTCCCACTACCACCAATGATCAAGCACAAATCTTTCTTGAATTGAGAACACAAATCGTTCTTGAAGCGTGAGAACGAAAAATCTTAAATCAAGCGCAAGTAGTGCTTGAATGAGCACAGAAGGTTCACACATCAATACCAAAGTGGCTATAAAATAAGAACGGTGTGCTTCGAAAAACTGTTCTTAAAACAAGCTCATCGGCCACGAGTTAAGAAAAAACGTACTTAACAGACTTTTGTCAACGAATGTTCTTAATTTTGAACTTGTTTCTTTCGGTTTAGAATGATTTTTCTGTGAGTGTACTGTGATAATCCCGAAATAATTCTAAAAAAAAGTGCCGACAGTATACCCAAAAAACCCCAATAATCTCGCAAAAACAATCCCAAAATGATTGAAAACCAGTTCCGAAATTATTCAAAATAACTAGTTCTATTCGAACCCGAAATTGTTCTCAAGTTACAGGAAAATTACCCCCAATAGATCCCGAAACCCATTTCAAAATGGTCTCAAAGTGGCCTCCACATATTCCAAAAGTGATCCTACTTTTAACAAGTTGAATGGATCTCAAATTATATGACTAAAATACCAGAAGCAGGTGAAGAGAGGTATCGAAAAAGGAAAATATTTAAAAAAAAAGTCAGTATTTGGACAAAATATGTACTTCAAATAAGAAGTAGTATGCAATTTTGAGAGAGAGGTAAAGCCAGAGCGGAAAGGGAAATGTAGTGGAAAAGGGAGGAAAGAAATAAAGGAACGGGGAGGAGAACGTTTTAGGAAAAAGAATAGCGGGAAGGTGAGGGAAAGAAAAGAGGGAGTGACAGAGAGGACAGTAAGATGAAGAGGAAGAGAAAGTAAGATTAGATAAAAAGAGAGTGGTATGGCTTGAGAAAAGTGAGTGAATATCAGAAAACGAGAAGGAAGGAGGAGAAAAAGGGAGCGAAAAAAGGGGAAGGGGAAAGGTTTTGTGGAAAAACTGGTGAGGGAGTGAAAGAAGGAAAGAGTAAGGGAAAGAGACGGAGACCAGAAAATAAAAGGGGAATGGAGTGGGAGCTAGAAGCCGGAAACCGAAGGTAAAGGTAAGGGTGAAAGGAAAGAGGAAAGGAAAGGAGAGGGTGAAGTAAGAGGGAGAAATGGCAGTGGAAAATTAATAATCAGTTTAAAAGGTAGAGAAAGGCAAAAGTAGAAGGAATCAAAGAAAAATAAACAGGGAAAGGCAAGAAAATACCAAAAGGGAATGGAGGAAAGCCAGGCAGAAGAGTAGAAAAATGAAAAGATAAAAAATATAAGGAACGGAGAGAGTAATAGCAATAAAAAAAAAACGCAAAAAAGGTAGAGGCAGATGGAGAGAAAGCGGTAGAACCAAATGAAATTATTTTCATATTAGACTAAGCCCCCTAAAGGAAAGCAGATGATTGTTGGTGCATCAATTCTGTTCAACTGTCAACCAAAATGTTTAATTTAAAAATATTCTAAACCAAAATCAACTTCCTTCAGAACAGCACTTCCACACGCAGCTGCTGCGTTCATTAAAATCTTCAGAATGAGAAAAACACTTGTTTTACAAAGTTGAAAATTACCTCAAGCTGTTACACATCAACCCTTCTACACATACTTGTATCTTTTTTTGTCTATACGCATACATTTTAAGCAAGAATTACAACAATTATATTGTTGTTATCAAGCTAAAACATTACTCCTTGCAAGCAACAATTAGTTAACTCACAACGAGCATTAAACTCTACTCCAACCTTGCGTTGCAGGCGAAATCTCTATTGTTTTTGTTGGTCCTCGTCAGGTTAAGCTTTTTGTGCCGAGCTATTGAAGAAAGTATTTATATTTGTATAAACGAGTTGCTCTTGTCTTGTATTTATGAGTCTCATAAAACTCAATGTTACACGCAAAATTAATGTCAACTTGGTTTCGACGTTGTTTTTGTATGCACGTTATAGGTATGCTCTGTGTCAAGTTGGTTTGTTTTTATTTTTACAAATTTTTCCCACAACAATCAACCAAACAACACCTCGTGCTTTTTTTTCCAAATTCACTACTACACTTGACGTAGCGCAGTGTATGATTTTGAACCAATCGCAGCAAACGTTTGAATAATGTCCTACTTCAGAGTTTGTTTCAAAAACGCCCTATTTAAAAATTCGTTTAAAGAAGCCATTTTTGAAACAAATTCTGGAAGGGGATGTTTTTGAAAAGTATTCTCAGATAAAGCGTTTTCGAACTGACAGCTGAAATAGGGTGATACTCCACTCAGCTGTCGATATAAAAGGCCAATAAATGGTGAAAAGGTTGAAGCAAGCCCGCATAGAGCATAGCGAGATTTTCTTAATCCAAACGCAGAATATGTCTCGCGGAAAAAATTTCAAAAAAATTATTCCCATTTTCCTTCCTTTTATTGAAAAATTGTTGAGGAACAACATGATCTATAACTTCCCAGTAACGAACTGTATCAGTGACTGTGGCAGAACAGTGACATCATTCAAATCGCAGTTCACAATCACTTTTACTCATAATCCGGATCACAGGCCCAATTACACCTCCCCACAACTGAATGAATCCGTGATTTGTGCTGCAATCTACTACTAGAGGTCGCAGTAAAGGCTACGCAGCTATTGCTTGATGTCGCATAGACGCTTACGTATCAGTTTACTGCGACATATAGTGCCATTTAGTCGCAGCACAAATCACAGTGTCATTGGTTCATACAAATAATAACACATGGACTTCGCATGACTTTGTCAATATTCAATCATCGCTGGATTTCGGGTTCAAATCCCACTGCAGGAGAAAGACTTTTAAAGGATTTACAAGGTATAATCGTAGCGTTTGTCGCCTTGTACGTCCTGACGTCGCGTTGTTTAAATTTGTCCCAAATTATAAAAAAAGTTTTATTGTTTAAATTTGAAGAAAATTGCCCTTCCTATTTTTCTGGTCGCTGCTGTATGCTCAGCAAAAATAGTCGGTACGAAGTCCATCGCCACCTCAAAATCGTGCACTATGCGCACTTTAAGCAATTTACTACAGTTTTAATTTTCATTGTTATTTAAGTTCTTATTTGTACATACTTAATTTAAAAGTAAAGCAGTCTGAAATATTTTAAGTCGCATCGTTTTATCGCTAAGAAAATATTTGTCAGGCACTTCTTATATCGTCAAAATACTTCTTATCCTTAAGTAAAGTGTTTGAAGTTGCAAAACTTAAAGAAAAGAAAAGAAAAGGAATAATATAATTGTATCATCCAAATATTTTACTTCATCCTAACAATTTCTTAAAGTCATTATACCTGTCGCTCTCACTAAATCATTTCTCCTTAAATACGATTTTTAGTCACGTATTTGACAGAGACTTTTTAATTGACTTGACTGTATGACATCGAATCGCAAATAATTCAGTAAATGCGCGTATACTTAACTTAGAAGTTGCACGCACTTGGAAAAACAAAATATTTGATTTTTTTTATAAAATTTGCAAAAAATCCTATTTTTTAGATCCTTTCGATATCATTTCATGTAAGTAAGCGCATTTCGTTTTTCTCTGCAACTGTTGTATGTCTTTACATTGCACATACATTTATACAATTCCATATAGTCAACAAAAGAAGACATAAGTTTACATGCATAGGAAAAACGAGCGTGCGAATTAAGACCTCAAAGAATCCTTTCACAATCAACACCGCATAAATTATTCTTCGGATTTTTTAGCTGAACGTTGCTTGCATATCAATTTTTTGAAATATGACCGGAAAAGTTCCGCTAGCTTGTATATGAATGGAATATTTGAAAAATTCGAACTAATTTCAAAAAATTGCGCAGTCAGTCTGGGTAAATGCGCTAATTTTTTGGCGTTAATACCATAACGCGAGCGCCAAAGCCAGTAACAACTTAGTGAGTTAGCGCAATTACGCCAAGCGAGTTGTTGACCGTGCTTAGCTGGGATGATAATGACGGCAGAGCTAGTAAATCTGCAGAGCTTCCGATATGTTAGTACACTCAGAGAAAAAATCGTTCTAAAACGAACGAAACAAGTTCAAAATTAAGAACATTCGTTGACAAAAGTCTGTTAAGTACGTTTTTTCTTAACTCGTGACCGATGGGCTTGTTTTAAGAACAGTTTTTCCAAGCACACCGTTCGTATTTTATGACCAGTTTGGTATTTATGTGTGAATCTTCTGTGCTCATTTCAAGCAGTACTTGGGCTTGATTTAAGATTTTTCGTTCTCACGCTTCGAGAACGTTTTGTGGTCGTTTTAATAGTTTTCGGTCTCAATTCAAGAACGGTTTGTGCTTGATCATTGGTGGGAGGGAGGTAATTTTTTATATGTTACCCCATTATTTATTTATTTTTTATTAATAAATAATTTTTTTGTTATTAATAAAAAAATATTAATAACAAAAAAACTATTATTAAAAGCCAAAAGGTTCGAAAAAACGCATAATATGCATTTTTTCATATATTTCTCTTATCGAGAAATTTTTATTATTTGATGATGCAATCTGAATATATATTTAGAACATTTCATAACAAGTTTGAGAATTACCTGTACATATGCGAATGGAACTAAACGAAAAATAAGAGTTAAAAAAATAGAATACAAAAAAATGTTTTAAAGAACTTTAGAGTTTGACGGTGATCGAACTCGCACCATACGATCGCAACCGCAACATTATAGCCGCTGGGCCACTACAACTGCTTGGTAGCTTGTGGCAAATGTTGTACTTAACATTGTAGTGCACACGAATTGTACCGTTTCTTTTTTCTTGAACTTAATTTAAGAACATCGTTCTCATTAATAGAACATTCGTTCATATTTTATGACCAGCCGTTCTCTTTTCAAGAAAATGGTGTCAGTTCAAGAACACGGTTATTGTTTTAAGAACAGGTCGTTCGTTTTTCAAGAACAAAAAAGTAAGAACATGAAAAGCTTGAATTGAGTCCGGTGGTGCTGGATTTTAGAACGGCGTTTTTCTCTGAGTGTATGTCGTCTTCGTCTTCCTTCATTTACACTAAACTGCCATCATCATTATGGTCACACCAAATAAAGGCGAGTTGTCGTTGCTAAGCAGACAACAAAAAAAAAAAACAAGTAAGGAAGGTTAAGTTCGGGTGTAACTGAACATTACATACTCAGTTGAGAGCTATGGTGACAACATAAAGGAAAATAACCATGCAGGAAAATGAACCAAGGGAAACCCTGGAATGTGTTTGTATGACATTGATAACAAATGCAAGGTATTAAAGAGTATTTTATGAGGGAGTGGGCCATAGTTCTATAGGCGAACGCCATTTAGGGATATCGCCATAAAGGTGGATCAGGGTTGACTCTAGAATTTGTTTGCACGATATGGGTATCAAATGAAAGGTATTAATGAGGGTTTTAAAAGGGAGTGGTGGTAGTTGTATATGTGAAGGCGATAGATATCGACCAAAATGTGGACCAGGGTGACCCAGAACATCATCTGTTGGATACCGCTAATTTATTTATATATGTAATACCTGCCAAGATTTCCAGGGTTTTTTATTTCACCCTGCAGAACTTTTTCATTTTCTTCTATTTAATATGGTAGGTGTCACAACCATTTTACAAAGTTTTTTCCAAAGTTATATTTCGCGTCAATAAACTATTCCAATTACCATGTTTCATCCCTTTTTTCGTATTTGGTATAGAATTATGGCATTTCTTTCATTTTTAGTAATTTTCGATGTCGAAAAAGTGGGCGTGGTCATAGTCGGATTTCGTTTATTTTTTATACCAAGATAAAGTGAGTTCAGATAAGTACGTGAACTAAGTTCAGTAAAGATATGTCGATTTTTGCTCAAGTTATCGTGTTAAGGGCCATGCTGAAGGACAGACGGACGACTGTGTATAAAAACTGGGCGTGGCTTCATCCGATTTCGCCCATTTTCACAGAAAACAGTTAGCGTCATAAAATCTATGCCCCTACCAAATTTCAAAAGGATTGGTAAATTTTTGTTCGACTTATGGCATTAAAAGTATCGTAGACAAATTAAATGAAAAAGGGCGGAGCCACGCCCATTTTGAAATTTTCTTTAATTTTTGCATTTCGTTGCACCATATCATTACTGGAGTTTAATGTTGACATAATTTACTTATATACTGTAAAGATATTAAATTTTTTGTTAAAATTTTACTTTAAAAAAATTTTTTTTTAAAAGTGGGCGTGGTCCTTCTCCGATTTTGCTAATTTTTATTGAGCGTACATATAGTTATAGGAGTAACGTTCCTGCCAAATTTCATCATTATATCTTCAACGACTGCCAAATTAAAGCTTAAAAAATTTTTAAATTACCTTCTTTTAAAAGTGGGCGGTGCCACGCCCATTGTCCAAAATTTTACTAATTTTCTATTCTGCGACATAAGTTCAACTCACCTACCAAGTTTCATCGCTTTATCTGTCTTTGGTAATGAATTATCGCACTTCCTCGGTTTTTCGAAATTTTCGATATCGAAAAAGTGGGCGTGGTTATAGTCCGATATCGTTCATTTTAAATAGCGATCTGAGATGAGTGCTCAGGAACCTACATACCAAATTTTATCAAGATACGTCAAAATTTACTCAAGTTATCGTGTTAACGGACGGACAGACGGACGGACGGACATGGCTCAATCAAATTTTTTTTCGATCCTGATGATTCTGATATATGGAAGTCTATATCTATCTCGATTCCTTTATACCTGTACAACCAACCGTTATCCAATCAAACTTAATATACTCTGTGAGCTCTGCTCAACTGAGTATAAAACAAGTAAGGAAGGCTAAGTTCGGGTGTAACCGAACATAACATACTCAGTTGAGAGCTATGGAGACAAAATAAGGAAAATCAATCTGGGGTAACCCTGGAATGTGGTTGTATAACATGTGTATCAAATGAAAGGTATTAAAGAGTATTTTAAGAGAGAATAGGCCATAGTTCTATGGATGAACGCCATTTAGGGATATCGCCATAAAGGTAGACCAGGGCTGACTCTAGAATTTGTTTGTACGATATGGGTATCAAATGAAAGGTGTTACTGAGCATTTTAAGAGGGAGTGGGCCTTAGGTCTATCGGTGGACGCCTTTTCGAGATGTCCCCATTAAGGTGGACCAGGGGTGATTCTATAATGTGTTTGTACGATATGGGTATCAAATGAAAGCTGTTAATGAGTATTTTGAAAAGGAGTGATCCTTAGTTCCATAGGTGGACGCCGTTTCGAGATATCGCCATAAAGGTGGACCAGGGGTGTCTCTAGAATGTGTTTGTACGATATGGGAATCAAATGAAAGGTGTTACTGAGCATTTTAAGAGGGAGTGGGCATTAGGTCTATAGGTGGACGCCTTTTCGAGATATCGCCATTAGGGTGGGCCAGGGGTGACTCTAGAATGTTTGTACGGTATGGGTATCAAACGAAAGGTGTTACTGAGCATTTTAAGAGGGAGTGGGCATGAGGTCTATAGGTGGACGCCTTTTCGAGATATCGTCATTAGGGTGGGCCAGGGGTGACTCTAGAATGTGTTTGTACGATATGTGCATCAAACGAAAGGTGTTACTGAGGATTTTAAGAGGGAGTGGGCATTAGGTCTATAGGTGGACGCCCTTTCGAGATATCGCCATTAGGGTGGGCCAGGGGTGACTCTAGAATGTTTGTACGATATGGGTATCAAACGAAAGGTGTTACTGAGCATTTTAAGAGGGAGTGGGCATTAGGTCTATAGGTGGACGCCTTTTCGAGATATCGCCATTAGGGTGGGACAGGGGTGACTCTAGAATGTTTGTATGATATGGGTATCAAACGAAAGGTGTTACTGAGCATTTTAAGAGGGAGTGTACATTAGGTCTATAGGTGGACGCCTTTTCGAGATATCGCCATTAGGGTGGGACAGGGGTGACTCTAGAATGTTTGTATGATATGGGTATCAAACGAAAGGTGTTACTGAGTATTTTAAGAGGGAGTGGGCATTAGGTCTATAGGTGGACGCCTTTTCGAGATATCGCCATTAGGGTGGGCCAGGTGTGACTCTAGAATGTTTGTACGATATGGGTATCAAACGAAAGGTGTTACTGAGCATTTTAAGAGGGAGTGGGCATTAGGTCTATAGGTGGACGCCTTTTCGAGATATCGCCATTAGGGTGGGACAGGGGTGACTCTAGAATGTTTGTATGATATGGGTATCAAACGAAAGGTGTTACTGAGCATTTTAAGAGGGAGTGTACATTAGGTCTATAGGTGGACGCCTTTTCGAGATATCGCCATTAGGGTGGGCCAGGTGTGACTCTAGAATGTGTTTGTACGATATGGGTATCAAATGAAAGGTGGTAATGAGTATTTTAAAAGGGAGTAATCCTTAGTTCTATAGGTGGACGCCTTTTCGAAATATCGCCATTAGGGTGGGCCAGGTGTGACTCTAGAATGTTTGTACGATATGGGTATCAAATGAAAGGTGGTAATGAGTATTTTAAAAGGGAGTAATCCTTAGTTCTATAGGTGGACGCCTTTTCGAAATATCGCCATTAGGGTGGGCCAGGTGTGACTCTAGAATGTTTGTACGATATGGGTATCAAACGAAAGCTGTTACTGAGCATTTTAAGAGGGAGTGGGCATTAGGTCTATAGGTGGACGCCTTTTCGAGATATTGCCATTAGGGTGGGCCCGGGGTGACTCTAGAATGTTTGTACGATATGGGTATCAAACGAAAGGTGTTACTGAGCATTTTAAGAGGGAGTGGACACTAGGTCTATAGGTGGACGCCTTTTCGAGATATCGCCATTAGGGTGGGCCAGGGGTTACTCTAGAATGTTTGTACGATATGGGTATCAAACGAAAGGTGTTACTGAGCATTTTAAGAGAGAGGGGGCATTAGTTCTATAGGTGGACGCCTTTTCGAGATATCGCCATTTGGGTGGGACAGGGGTGACTCTGGTATGTTTTTGTACGATATGGATATCAAATTAAAGGTATTAATGAGGGTTTTAAAAGCGAGTGGCCCTTAGATGTATATGTGAAGGCGTTCTCGTGATATCCACCAAAATGTGGACCAGGTGATCCAGAAAATCATCTGTCGGGTACTGCTAATTTATTTATATATGCAATACCACTAACAGTATTCCTGCCAAGATTCCAAGGGCTGTTGATTTCGCCTTGTAGAACTTTTTCATTTTCTTCTACTTAATATGGTAGGTGTCACACCCATTTTACAAAGATTTTTCCAAAGTTATATTTTGCGTCAACAAACCAATCCAGTTACCATGTTTCATCCCTTTTTTCGTATTTGGTATAGAATTATGGCATTTTTTTCATTTTTCGTAATTTTCGATATCGATAAAGTGGGCGTGGTTATGGTCAGATTTCGCCCATTTTTTATACCAAGAAAAAGTGAGCTCAGGTAAGTACGTGGGCTAAGTTTAGTAAAGATATATCGGATTTTGCTCAAGTTATTGTGTTAATGGCCGAGCGGAAGGACAGACGGTGGACTGTGTATAAAAACTGGGCGTGGCTTCCACAGATTTCGCCCATTTTCACAGAGAACAGTTACCGTCATAGAATCTATGCTCCTACCAAATTTGAGAAGGATTGGTAAATTTTTGTTCGACTTATGGCAATAAAAGTATTCTAGACAAACTAAATGAAAATGGGCGGAGCCACGCCCATTTTGAAATTTTCTTTTATTTTTGTATTTTGTTGCATCATATCATTACTGGAGTTGAATTTTGACTTAATTTACTTATATACAGTAAAGATATTAAATTTTTTGTTAAAATTTGAATTAAAAAAAATTTTTTTTTAAAAAGTGGGCGTGTTCTTAATCCAATTTTGCTAATTTTTATTTAGCACATATAGAGTAATAGTAGTAACGTTCCTGCCAAATTTCATCATGATATCTTCAACGACTGCCAAATTACAGCTTGCAAAACTTTTAAATTACCTTCTTGTAAAAGTGGGCGGGGCCACGCCCGTTGTCCAAAATCTTACTAATTTTCTATTCTGCGTCATAACGTCAACCCATCTACCAAGTTTCGTCGCTTTATCTGTCTTTTGTAATGAGTTATCGCACTTTTTCGGTTTTTCGAAATTTTCGATATCGAAAAAGTGGGCGTGGTTATAGTCCGATATCGTTCATTTTAAATAGCGATCTGAGATGAGTGCTCAGGAACCTACATACCAAATTTCATCAAGATACCTCAAAATTTACTCAAGTTATCGTGTTAACGGACGGACGGACGGACGGACGGACATGGCTCAATCAAATTTTTTTTCGATCCTGATTATTTTGATATATGGAAGTCTATATCTATCTCGATTCCTTTATATATGTATAACCAACCGTTATCCAATCAAACTTAATATACTCTGTGAGCTCTGCTCAACTGAGTATAAAAACCACCGTAGATTGTGAGCAAAACACACTTCCGAAGAAGCATCGCTGTAAACCTCTTATAGCATACAATAAACAGCAGCTATTAGCCTCCGCCTAACGCACCATATCAGGCCTAGCCGTTCAAGTGAGCAACGGAACAATTCCCGGAAACCATAGGGCTGGAAATAAAAAAGCAGCTCATAAAAGTCGTTAAATAAGAAAGCTGGGATGAAACGTCAAGCAAACGGGCCGGGGAACACAACGGTCCAAAAGACGATTTTTACGGAACTATGCATAAGGCATTCTTCCATTCCCACCCGCAAAAACTAATCGTATGCACTATTATGGTACCATAGTTATCATTGTGCTTCCATATCCTTTTTTTATTCTTCTTCTTTCCCATTGTTTTTTTTTTCTCTTCCGAGCTTCTCTTCCAATTTGAGCTGTGCTGCTTCTAAATCTTTTCTACAAATTGGCAGATCTACAAGTTTTCTGCTAAGGCGGGTAAATTTTGCGGAGAAGCTTTGCAAGCCAAAAATATAATCGGAACGTTTTTCTAACTAATGTTAAAGGGCGTGCACCGTTTTTGGAAATTATTTTGATGTTAGAATTCAAGGCTCGATTCGATCTCAAGGCCAGAACAATAGTTTTTATGATAAAGAAAAACAATTTTGATGTTAGTTTTCCCATTCAAATAGTTAAGCCAGCAATCTAACAAAAAGCTTCACCAAAAAATACCACCTAAGGACGTAACAAACAATAAGGCCTAACATGCCTAAGACAATATAATATATAAATAAACTCACGACGTTATTTCGTTTGTTAAAATTGTTGTTTATTAAATTAAATTAGATACTGGTACGGCACTATGTGCCTTTCGATTAATCTAACTTAAAGAATTTAATTAATTATGCGGCACTATGTGCCTTTCCGTTAAAGCTAAAATTAAGACAGACTTATTATTCAAGCTTAAAGTTATAAAGCTGCAGACATTGGTGCTTTATCGGTAACCGTATCGGTAACCTTATAACAGCTGATTCGACCAACCTTATGGGAATCAATGCAATCGATTATTGGTGCCGCTAAGGTCGTAACCGTATCGTAGCCAACCAATTGGTTTTTGGTTTACCGTCGTAACGATAAACAGCTGATTGCGTTAGGGGTACGACTACAGCGATACGACAAACGGCACCAATGACTCCGGCTTAAGCTACCTTTCCTGAGCTGACTACGTGACCAAAGATGCTTAGTCAGCAAAATAGGGTTTGCGCGTGTAGCGCTCAGCTGAAGTATGTAGTCATGTGAGCGAATAAGCGGTTGCGGGTGTTTCGCTCGCTGAAGGTGTTTAGTTTCATCAATTAAGAATTTAGCGGATGCGCGTGCAGCGCAATTGCACTTTTGGTTGCAACACGACTCCCAAATATGCGAACGGTTTGTTTGTTTGCAGAATATTCTGTGGGAATGGAATTTATAAAATGTTGTTTTGACTATGTGGAGAAGTTCACAAAGTATTGTGTTAACTCATCCCTCCGAAATTTCAATCGTCCCCGATTGATTTTTTAAAAAATGGGATGTCGTTGGTGTACTAATAATTATTTGAGAACTTCTGCTCTTTTTGCATCTGAAAATTGCAAATATGGTAAGTACTAAGGCTAATAGCCGAAAATAGGTGAATAAGCTGGAATTCACTAAAAGGTTCAGATCACTTATTTTTTTAATCTATATATAAAAAGAAGTGTACATTTTGATTGTCACTCCATAACTCGAGAACGGAGAAGATTGCCATGAAATTTTTAGGAAAGATACAGGAAGGAGAGATGATGGTTAGTTAATTTTGAAATCCCAAATCGGTTTAGCCATATATATATAAAAATCAAATTCTATGTGCGTGTGTGTGTTCGCTATGGAAACGTATTTCCCACACATCAATCATCACCAAATTTTGGTTATGGGTTCCTTCGATCAACGGGAAGGTTTTAGGCTAAAAATAATTTCGATATATAAAGGGGGCGTGGCACCTCCCATACAAATGAAATCTTTGGTACTGCATACCTTTTAAGGTATACATGCCAGAACATTGAAATGCAATGAGGAGTTATATGAGGTCAATCCCTAACATCACCAAGAAAAGGCGGAATTGGGAAAAAGGGGGCGAACCTCCCATTCAAATGGAATCTTTGGTACTGCATAACTAGCAACAATCATCAGCGGTAAAAGCAATACAATAATATAAAATAAGATACAATAAGATACAAGAATAAAATGTTTTAACAGAAAATTTCACCAAATATCCGTACAAATTTTAATTCAATTTACAGAACAATAAATTAAATTATCAACAAACAAAACAGAAAAAATAACGCAACATCCATTCGATCTCGGGCGTTACGACGTGCGCCTGGTAAAGCTAGTCTAATATATAAAATTCTTCTGTTACGTTTTTAGAGGCTGAACTACTCCGAAACGGCTGAACCGATTCTCATGAAATTGTGTGAGCATATTGGGTAGGTCTGAGAATCGGCCAACGTCTACCTTTTTTCGCTACGTGTCTAGGGTCTTGAGATCAAAACGTGGACCCGGGTACCCCTAGAATGTGTTTATACAATATGGATATCAAATGAAAGCTGTTGATGAGTACTATAGTACAGGATAATTTTCATACCCCTGGGTGACTGGTGTCTCGAGATATAGGCCAAAACGTGGACCCGGATAGCCCTAGAATGTGTTTATACAATATGGATATCAAATGAAAGCTGTTGATGAGTGCTATAGTACAGGATAATTTTCATACAACTGGGAGGCTAGGGTCTCGAAATATAGGCCAAAACATGGACCCGGATACCGCTAGAATGTGTGTGTATTATGGATATCAAATGAAAGCTGTTGCTGAGAGCTGTGAAGTTCATTGTGATATTCGATTTAGTCGCATCAACCTGGCAAAACTGATAAATATGCATGCGAAGCCGAAATAAAGACATGAATTAATAATACCCACATACCTATTTGCATACGTCCTATTCGATTTGCCTGAAATTTCGTATATAAATTTACCTATATTAGTATTTACGATGCTTTTTTCCGGGAAGTATAATAGAAACGGACTGGGATTTGGACTACGACTGGGACTGAGATTGAGACTTGGAGTGGGACTGGAACAAAATACATACCACCCTCTGGGACTGGCAATAAGAGATGAAGAAGAAGAAGAAAAACTTGAGAGAAGAGAAAAGAGAGAAGGAGACTGAGAAAGAGATAGAATGAGACAAAGACGGAGATGAAGCGAAAAAGACGGAGGGAGGAGTGAATAAAGAGATTAGGAAAAAGTGTAGAGGGGTAGGGCAGAGTTAGACGGAAAAAGCTTATTAAAATGTATGCAGGTAGGCCAAATTTAGGGCAGAACAACGTCTGCCGGGTCTGCTAGTGTTCTTTATATTAAGAACTTTCATAAGTTTTAAGGATAGTACTTCCTCGAATTCTGAGCGTGAATTTGAATGTTGGATTAGAGCAGGCAATGGTCTCAGGCTATGTTGTTCTAAAGTTGTAAAATTCATGTTATTAATTCTTATGGTTTCATTAAAGGTTCTTATTACATATGATCCTTTCAAATTCCTAGTATTATTATTTGTAGTAATATTTCCTTCGAAATCATTTAAAAACACTAATCCATTATTTATTTCAACAATATTTTTAACATGTTCCGTGTTTGTTACGGTGCACTTATATGGTTTATTCTTTATTAAATTTCTTATACAATTTTCATTTTCTAAATTAACAATTTGGGTTTGTTTGCAAATTTTTATTTCATTTATTATTTTACAATCTTTTTCTATACCGTAATATTCCTCATTACATTTCAATATTTTCTCAAATTTTATCTTTAAAATAGTTCCGTTTTTACTTAAAGGCTTAATTATAATAGATTTGCAAGTTTCTTTACCGGTTTTCGGTACTTTTATCATATAAATTAGTAAATTGTGTTTTAGAGCGTTTTGAACGTCTGCAAAATTCAAAGATTCTTCTAACGATCCAAATGGTAAATTTTCTTCTATAAAAATTTTATTTATTCTATGAGCTTCTTGATTGGTAATATAAACTGAGTTAATAATGTTCGCTTGTGTTAAATGAGTTGCTCTTTTAATATTTTCTAACTCTTCTTTGATTATGTCAATTTTATATTTATACTGAAGTATTAGGGCGGTTTGAAATTCGTTGCTGTTTCATAGAGACTTTATTATTGAGTTGCTAATTTGTGTGATATTGTTAATTCTTCCGATAATATTTTTGTTAATTACTACTTGTTGGTTATTATTTTCAACTATTTCGTGAAATTTATTGTTGATGGCTACCAAGTCGTCATGGTCAGGATTGCCAGCTATCCATTTCCAGGCTGATCCTATGAAATCTAGGGATCTTTTTTTTGTATGTAGGTAAGATGTTATTAATGGTTGCGTTGATGTTATTTATCTCGTCTGCTATAAATGGGTAAAGGGGGTTGTTAGTTGGTATGTTTCTAATGAAGTTTCTGTTTAGTTCTTGTAGTATTGTAGAGTATTCTGTTATGTTTGTCATGTGGATAATCCGGTAAGTTCCTGTTTGAACTTTGCCAATTCCGTCTTCCATTACAACGATTTCTGATTGAGTGTAGTCTAACACTTCAACCGAACCATCGCATAAAATAAAGTTCAGGAAAAGGAGAAATCTAAAATAAAAATGTGCTGAATTAGTTTCGTATGCGGTCCTTGTGAACTATTTTTCCTGATTCTGTTGTTATTGTGGAATTCCTATTTTCTTTGACAATTTCTTCTTTGTATTGTTTGGAAAGTTTGGTACCTAGTCTTTTGTTTTGTCTAACGAAAACCTTTTGTCCTGGCCTGTAGTCTATAGTGTTCTTTTTATTCTTGTTATGGTATTGTAGGTCTTGTTCTTGTGTCTTTTTTAGTTTTTTAAAAAATTTTGCCCTGGTTTCTTCTCGATTTTCGCGATTGGATGGACAGGGTCTGCCGAAAAATATGTCAACTGGGGTTTTTCCTGTAACAGAGTGGATAGTACGATTGTATTCGTTTACAGACCATTGCAATAGTTCCTCAAAGTTTTTGTCTGTATGTAATTTTCGTCAGTAAACTCTGGAAGTCTTGATGGAGACACACTTTCCGGGAAGCACGGATGCGATAGCACGACGTTGCCAGAAAACCGCGCATACCCTCCGGAAGCCGACGTCACAGACATCGTTGAACAGAATAAAATATCATGGGTTATAAAATCATTCGAACCCTACAAATTTGCGGGACCGGATGGTGTGAAACCGGCTATGTTACAAGCCGATTGAACGAATTGATACCACATCTACACGACATCTTCTCAAGATGCCTTCAAGATAGTTATGTATCCGAAGACTGGAGAAATGTACGGGTGGTTTTCATGCCCAAAGCAGGAAGACTTAACCACTGGGAAGCCAAGCACTATAGACCAATAACCTCTCTTCATTTATCCTTAAAACACTTGAGACTTATCGATCTACATATTAGAAGCAATGCCAATCTCTGCAGGATGGACGCAGCTCAGCACGCATACAGAAAAGGGAAATCAGTTGAATGTGCCCTTCATGAGGCAGTCACTGTCATCGAGAACTCACTGAATTGCAAGGAATATTCGTTAGCCGTCACAACGTTAAACCTATCTTCGGAAGCCAATTATCTTGGCATTATACTCGATTCCAAATTAAGTTGCAAAAGGAACGTTGAGATGAGATCAAAGAAAGCTCTAGCATCATACTACACCTGCAAAAGGTCTTTTGGACGGAACTGGGGACTGGCACCACATGTCATTCATGGCATATACGGCATAGCCATTCGACCGATACTAACATATGGAGCTCTGGTCTGGTGGAAGGCGCTAGACAAAAATAGTAATGAACAGAGGGTCGGGAAGGTACAAGGGCTGGCATTCCTGGGAATGTCAGGCGCCGTGAGCGGCGTACCTCAGGAAGCGCTAAATGTAATCTTTCACTTGACGCCTCTACAAGTCTTCGTGCAGGGATTAGCCGCAAGAGGAGCTCCAGGCCTAAGAGAATTCAACATGTGGAAATCAGCTAAGCACGGACACGCGAAGATTCTAGACGGTATGATGAAGGGACAATTAAACGGAATAATAACAGATCTAACATCCAAAACCGACCACATCACAGCGGTTTTGGACTTCCAAGTTCCGAACATAAGATATCCTTCAAGGGAGGAATGGGAAGAAGGCCTAGACAATGGTAGGGGCATTACAATCTACACCGACGGCTCGAAAATGGAAAAGGGAACCGGAGCTGGGATGTACTCAACACATCTACAGTGAAGCCAATCATTCCGACTTCCTGACGCATGCAGTCTATTCCAGGCCGAGGTCTATGCCATAGACAGAGCAGCAAAGCTGCTTCAAGATAGTATCGTATCCGACACCGACGTAACGATCTTTGTTGACAGCCAAGCCGCCTTAAGGACATTAGAGTTCAACATAATAAAATCGTCCTCAATGTCTGCCTTTGCTGGGTCCCTGGTCACAGCGGTGTTGAGGGGAATGACATATTTTTGCACTCTAAGTATGTATATTTGACCTAGAATAACATTATTTAATAGTTGGACCTTATTAACATTTCGGGGCTTTTCCCAGATAACACTGAGATTATTTTAGGTATCTTTTTAGAGCTATTTCGGGAATTGTTCTCTGGATTTTATTTAGAACAATTTCAGAACTATTAAAGGATAATAACATTAGGATGGTTTTCGGGAAGATTTAAGGATCACTCCCGGATTGGTTAAAAGATCATCTGATAATATATATTTAGATTTTTTTTTTTAAATTTGAGTTGCTGCAACAGAAAATACCTTAAAAGTCGGTCGCCAAATTCTTCGATTTCCCATTATCAATTTGGGAATTTTCAAATGAAAATGTCGATCATTGCGACATCTAGAGGAATATATCGCCCTATAAACTGAAAACCGCAAATCATTGTTACCTACAAACCGTTGGGTGAGAGAAGATTTTGGAATAATATTTGACAGAAGCTACTTGGTAAATGGGGTAAAACGATAGATATGAAGCGCCTCGTTTGAAGTTTCATACAGAGCAACAACAACTATAAATATGAATCTAAAACTATACAATTCTTTACTGTACAAATGTTAATAATACATCGCTTCCATGCCATATATGTACATATGTAAAACAACTTTCGTCTATTACTCTACAATTACTTGCTGTAGCTACCAGCCTTGATACATTGCTCCTGCTGCTGAGTGGATGGTTGGGTATACTAGGAGACACAACTTCATGTCATTGTCGTCAAAACATAGCTAAGGACCAAGTTCAAAAGTTGCTTTTGTAAACAACAAGTAAATATTTTTTTTGGGAGGGAGAAAAGATTGAAACATTTCGTGTTTGGGTGTCTTGTTGTGTGCTTGTGCCTGTGGCTCACCAACTCACTAATGTTTTCATTTAAAAATTAAAACAAGAGCTGTCGTCATATATGGGCATGCCATGTATCATTGGCATATCTTTGCATTGTCATCAGACCATCGACCAAGGCGTCGTGTGAAAGCCATAGAATTTTCGATACTTGAATAAGAAGTATTCAGATATTCATATATGTAACAACTTTTCCATTTACCTATTCTGCTATTCAGTACTCTTTATAATATCGAGATTTTTTGCTGTTTAATTGCTTAACAGCCAAGTTGAAAATGAAAAGGCAAGTAAACAAACATTGACATATTGTCTGATTTATACCTGCAACAATGAAAATGGTTTGGGGCGAGAGGTCATTGAAAATGAGGGGGCTGCTCAGTTATGTAGGTAAATAAAATTACGCGGTCTATGGAATGAGATTGGAATTGAATGCTGTTGGATGTTAGGATGTAGAAAATGCGATAAGTTGCTTATATAATTCGATGTGTGGTGTTAAACAAGAGTTGCCAATGCGTTAAAAAATGCAAGTTGTGTTTTATTAAGGGATAAGCAAAGGAGGTAGAAATAGACCACGATAACCTGGAAGTAGTGTCAAATGACGGTATAGCCATAGAGGCGGCGGTGTTGGTAATGAGACAAAAAGCTGAACGATGCTGCGAATCTTAAGAATAATCATAAGACGCTACGAGGTACAACGTCTTCAAAAACGTTTCTAGAGCCTGAAATCGGCAGCAAAAATCTATTGCGTGAGCGCAGTAACGGATAATTTGAAGAGAGACAAACAGCTCAATGACGCTGCGAGTCTTGCAGATAAACACAGTAAAGTGCCGTCGAACGAGCTCCTCCTGACTATTGAGGAGGATTGATATGGCGCTGACACAGGAGCCATGACTCTCATCTGGAGGAGAGGTTGCTGTACTCCGCGCGTAGATTCTGTGGAAGCCCCGCCAGAAGAGTTCTAAAGGCTGGTTTATCAATAAGGGCGCAGGGAACAGCACGCCATAGGCGGAAAGGATAGTGCGCTTCACAGCGTATGGGGAGGGCGATATTATCGATAGAACTGGGTCCCTGTTTTGTTATGTACTAACGAGTATTATACAGGCGGCTAACAGGGGTAGCGTTGCTAAATATGTTGGTCCAACATATAGTAATGTGCTTTATATCACATTGAGCTCTGAGCATGGTATATCAGGATATAAATGGAGGGTCCATAACAGGCCATCCCTTTCAATACCCCTAAAGAGGGTAGAGAAGGAGAAAACTTTCAGAAACCATAGAAAGACTAACTGGTACAAATTTCAAAATCACGCCTACACGTTCCTAATCGTGACAAAAGTTTATATGTGATGTCGCCTATTAAAGTAATATCGAGTTTCGGTAGAGAAAATTGAAAAATTCAGTTTCAATTTCATCCATAGAGCAATCATCGCTTTGACCACTGTGCGACACGTAACTGAAACTATGCAAACCAATTGCAAAAACGTTTTCGAAAATCTTCGCAAATTCGAGAAAATGTTGCAAAAAGTTCGAGCTTCTTATTTGGATTTCTCAGAAATTTTTTGAAAATGCAGTTTTGTAGCCCAATCAACTTTAGTATCACAAATAAAATAAAAAGTTATGGGTGAAAACTTATTTCCAAGTGTTTCAGATTTTCGTCAATATAAAAAAAATATGTAAATATTAGGATTATCAGTTATATGGAAAACCTTTTTGCACTTTTTATGCACTTGACTTTGAGTATTATTTTTTTTTAATCTAAATTTTGACCAATAGCAGTTATTTACAATCCCCTTTGTTGGACGGCCATAACCGTTTAGACGGTTAAGCGCCAATTAAGTAAGTAAGTAAGTTATTTACAATGTCGGCATATAATACACTACAATATTAATATGTACCTCAATATGGCAACCTTGCATATACTTAACCGCCTCTTAACTTTTCAACGAAGTCAGCAATTTTTCAAGAAATGTTCTACCTTGGAATATTCATTACATTTAACGGATAAACTTCAATCAAGAAGAAAGCTTATCGGCTATAAAGGAGTGGAGGAAGTTGGTTGCTGTCGTCTGCGGAATTTCTCATATGTGGATAAGGAGACTTAAGGTAAAATTTACAACATAATATTAGTTAGTAGTGGCAAGAACAACAGCAGCTATTTATTATTAAAGATACTCAGAAAAATTAATTAAATAAATTGAAACATATTACAAATATCTTCAAATTAAAGAAAAAAATTATTCAGTTTAATTTAAGAAATTATTTAAAAAAAGTATAATTTTGGAGATGTGCGGCATCGAGATGCGTACCTCTCACATGTTAAGCTAGCGGTCTACCATCTGAGCTACGTCTCATGAGCTAAGCAATGTGTGGAAATAACAGTAGTTACAGTAGTAGTACATATATAACTTGCTGCTTAGGTTTTTTTATATCCAGATCGTGTGTAAAGTTTCAAGCAACTTAAGTGAAGTGACAGCTGATTTCATTAGACTTGAGGTAAAACAATATTTGGAAGGTTATGGAAGTTGCCTAGCAGAATTTGAATCAGATACAAGCAACTCGGCTTAGAAAAAAAATCCGGCAAAGGATTATAAAAATCTATAACACAGCCCATAACCTTCGGGGAGTGTCCTTATCGCTACAACAACAACAAGATTAAATTTTATCTGGGAGATACAAATCTTTCACACAGCATCATTTGATTTTCTCGTTTTCACCGGATGCGAAGCACAAAAGGAAATAAAGCAACAAAGCACAATAACAGAAAATGGAAAAAATCAACCACAAAATCAGGTATAGCCAAAAATGTTCTGATTTTTAGGGCCCCGATTACATAATTAAACACTTAGTTCTTAAAAGTGCCCTTTTGCTATTACGTGATACGGAGGGTGATCAGATCCTTCGGACGCCAATCCGGGACGCCTTGTACAAATCAAATTATCATTTTGTTATAGGCAATGGGTTCGAATTCGAACCAGGAATTAGTTATATGCACACTGAAATAAAAAGACTGGTAAAATCAACCGAAATAGGGGTCAATTCAACCGAAATTTCTGTCAATTTTTACCCATCGCAACAAGATGTTGAATCAACTGCGCACAAACCGTTGATTCGTAATTGACCGTTTTAGTAGTCAAATGAACAAAAAAGTTGTTGCGACAAAAAAAATAAATGTAAGTCGCGATAGCCTCCGAAGAGATCTAAGGCCGAGCTTCTCTTCCAATTTGCGTCTTGCTCCTCTTGATTTTTCCTACAAATTGGCCGGACGAGACCTACATGTTTTATGCCGACTCCGAACGGCATCTGCAAGACAGATGAGTTTTCACTGAGAGCTTTTCATGGCAGAAATACACTCGAAGCGCTTGCCAAACACTGCCGAGGGGCGACCCCGCTTAGAAAAATTTTCTTATAATTAAAAAACCTTATTTCTAAAATTTTGATGTTGCTTTGCCCGTGGTGCGAACCCAGGGCATACGGTGTGGCAGGCGGAGCATGCTACCATCACACCACGGTGGCACTTACTAACCGAACGTCAATTGAGCTTGCATCAAATATGCTGGCACACATTAAACATTATACACTTTATTATTTTGTTTTATTAAACGCACTTTTACCAAATTTTATATTTTATAATTTATTTAATTTATAATTTTGAACTTCGCTTTGCAAATAGAAATGAAAATAGTAATCACAAAACTGATTCTCAATTCTTTCAGTTGTAGCTCAGCTCTTTCTCAATTTCTTCCCTCGCATGTAGTTGCCACACTTGATGGTTTCGAACAAAACTTGTATAAATGTTTGACATAACATTTTAAATAGAGAACTTGTAAGTTATAGAAAAGAAAATAATCAAATCGCTAGAAGGTAATTCACCACTGGAGTAATTTTACATGTAATTCGCCAAGTTTAATTTTCGTAACACTTTAATTTGAAACGATTCCAAAACAACTCAAACTTTTATGTTGTTGGAAACATCAACATTAAAAAAGGATGTTTTTTATTAACTTATTAAATTCGTTCGCATGAGTGAAAATTCGTAAAAACTTGAACAAAATGTACTAACTTTGGAAAAATCCTGTTCGTTCAAATAAAACTTTTGCAAGAGGAGGGCGCAATTTTGCATTTCGCTTGGAGGAGAAGTTGCAAAATTGTACACGATAAATAGGTGTACCGGTATCTCATAATTTTTTGCACAGTAAATTCAAAGAAGGGTGTTTCGTTTTGTATTGATAAATGAAAAACTAGTTTTTTTGTTGTTTTCCCATTTTGGGTGTTTTTTCGATTTGGTGGTTTTCTTATTTTGGTATTTTTTTTAACAAGTGGCACCATCGTCGTAAGTACAAAGTAGAGAGCGCATTGAGCGTAAAATTCTCTTTGAAATTTGCTCATGTATTGACTGTTGATCGCTGTTGAAATGACTAGTGAAATCAAATGTGATAACAGAAAAATCAGTTAGATTGACCAGGAATCTGTCAATTTTACAGAATTTTGTTGACTTAAGAGCGACAATTTCTCTTCTGTTGAAATGACTAAACTAATTTGTTCGTTTGGGAAAGAACTCGGTCGAATTAACCATAATTCGATCAATTTCACCGAATCTCCGTTAAGTCAAGAACAAGAGAACCGATTTGTTGATTTTACTAGCACCATTTCTTTCAGTGTATTTTTTAGGAAATAATGTGCACTTTACAAAATATCAATTCGATTTTCGAAAAAGTTAATTCAAATTTCATCGGGACTTTTGAATAGTCAAATTCTCTTTCGCAGTAGTCAAAGAACTTTACAATTATCAAAGCTTCTTTTGAAATTAATAAATGTAGTTTAGAAAGAATCAAATGTATTTCGAAATTGATCTGTTAAATTTGAATTAGCTCGCAACAATTTTCGATGTTAAACATAAAAGACTTAGATTACACCGATATTTATGACGTACGGCGGCAGCTTACAAATAATGACAAATTCGACGGCGGCGTTTGTAGGTGGCATAAACCTCTTATATGTGTATTTGTACATGTGTACATTAGGGTGGAGTGATAACCTATGGATTTTTTTTTTTTTTTTGTAATGGCCTAGCAAGGAAAAGTTGTATTTATAAGAATTAACCAAAACCACCAAATACTATTTTCGTAAAATGGCGTTTTGAGGTGCCCCCAGCCCCAAGAAGTTGAGCAAAATAATCGCGATTTTACAAAGCTCATTATTTACATATTTATTTTATTTCTTTTTTAACATACAAAACTTTAGTAAAATTACATATTATAACTAAAAACGACAAATTTTAAATGGTATTTTATAGTTTTTTGTTAATAATAGTATGTTTCTAATCAAGTGTATAAGTAAAAGTTTTACTGGCACATACTAGGCCATGAAAATCAGTAGGCTTTGAAATCAATGAGCACAATAAAAACAAGCGAATGTAAATCGATGACAAAAAAAAAAAAAACAAAAAAACAAAAAAAAAATTTGTACCTACCGTCTTTTTCAAAGTTTAATTGCGTTGGGGCACCTCTAAACATACGATGAGTGAAATAAAAAATTTCAACTGGTTGATGTGTTATTGCTGCTGTTGGCATTATATGTACATACATACCCTACAAGAATACTGACTGTCATATGACTATCATGTGATTATCAGCAATGTCAACCTAACGATCAGCGCCTCATACAAACTTTCTATCACAAACTTAAGGGGACTTGCGCAAATGTGATGTAAACAACTGTGTACCTGTGAGTTTTTGTCTCCTTCTTATACACCAACATGGCCTACTGATTAAGTATATAGCCGTACTGCTCACTCTCATTCCTTTTCCTGCATCAGTGCTGACACTCTAACTATCAAAAAGTGTCATAAATGATAGTTTACTGTAGATATCAGGTTTGACTGTTATGCTATCATAAATGACCATTGTTAAATTCCGCCAAAAATGAAACAATGCTTTTTGCTTTTTATTTACTTTATTACATTACGTTTTTAATTTTGTACGTGATAAAAGCATACATGTTTGTTATTTGTTTAAAATAAATAGTTTTATAAGAATTCGAGTTCAGAATGTTTAAATTCAGAAAATAACAAAACAACAGAAGAGCGCTTTCCTCATGCGGAAAGACATTTAAAAATGAGTCACCACTAACCACTATTATTTTTCGCGTATCTATTTTTTGAGTGCGCCCATACATTCCGACAGCTTTTGGTATTTTTTAATATTATTTTTGATTTTTTTTCTTTTAGCATGGAGCTTTGAAATGCTCTCTTTTTCATTTTTTAAACTTATTTTTTATATGGTTTTCGTCGGTTGAAAATGGCGGAATTTAAAAAATAACAAAACAACCGTGATAATCATTTGATTGTCATATGACAGTCAGTAGTGACAACATGATTAAATCGGATAAACTGTTCTCGCATACATAAAATTCCGTTGAGAATTATGTATCTGTCTCACATGCATAATGGTGTCTGCTGTATGTTCTTTTGTTCTGTACCAGGTGTCCGAAGCTTCCCCAGTTTGAGTCCTTTTTCATGATATAGGCTGTCGTCGGGAACATGCGGACATGCGTGAGCGAACAAAGGAACATACATAAATTTGAGTATCAATGTTTACGTCATCGCGGGATCAGCATTGTCAATGACAAGTGTGAGTGTATTAGTAAAACTGTCAGCGTTTCTTGTAGGGTATCTCGCTACCACCATATAATCAAGAAGCAATTTAAAGAACTAGCATTGTTTGCCATTTGTTTTTCAAACAAACAAAATATTGGTACATTAATGTTTAGTCAGCCGTAAAATTACTTTTAAGTCTTTTACTTATGCATACAATAAAAGCAAAAATATGAAAACTTTAAATGTGGCGATGGGAGTCACAGCAGCGGTGTAAACTTGTTACCACCTATCCACGCTTCTTGCTACTTTCAACTTTTGTCTACCCACAAATACGCTATCAAGCAAAAAAAAAATTTTAAAATAATGCAAAAAGAAATTTTCATACATACACTTTTCCGGACATTAATCCGCTTTGCTTGCCTGCTCGCTAACTAAATACAAGCCAGGAATGTATAAATTGGGAGTTAGTATGGATTTGTTATTGTAATTGTTCTAGAGTAACGAAAATTTTGTCTGGCCAAAGTATTTTGTTAGATTTGGGCACTTGATGAAGTTGCTTTGTTTACTGTAGAATAGGAAAAAATAAAACTTTTTTATGGCAGAAATTTATTGGTTTCCACTCAACAATCATTAATTTGGCATTGGATTTTGAAAATCTTAATAATTCTACTTTCTTTTTACAAACAGTTTGCACTTAAAATATTTACAAACGCACAGTGGGAAGTTTCAACGAAAATTGGCCAGAAATTAAGTTTCTGTGAAGCAGGTAGATCTAGAAACTATTTTTAGTATTGAATCAAATTCTAGCTAAAGTTTTAAAAAACATACATCATTTCATTTCATTTTATTTCATTTTGTTTCATTTTATCTTAATACATTTTATTTTATTTTACTTTGTTTTATTTTTGTTTACTTTATTTGGTTTTTATTTTTTAATTTATTTTACTTATTTACTTTTTTTCTTTGTTTGCACTTTATTCTTTCATATAAATCTAAGCAAAAAATTTAAAAAGATGTTACAATGAACAGAATCATAAAATAAACAAATTTCAATTTAAACCTGAAAATCTAGCCACGTGCTTTGTTTCTGTAAACATGTTGTGTATTAGTAATAATAATTACGCATTTGCTAATGTTTGCCATTATATCTCTGGCTCTTTATTTCGAACAAAACAGCAGTGTATACATCTCTTCGTGCACTTGCATGTATACAAATTGCTGTGTGATTTCGTTCATATCAACTCTACCACGTACCCTGTTCCCACATTGCACTATAGCGCAGTGACTACACTTGCGCATACATTCACTAGTACCACATAACTGTATGAGAGAGTTTCGAAAACATAAGTGTATTCTGAAATTTTTCTACTCTATCGTCTTTAAATTTGACTCCAATGTACACAGCTGTAAAAGTTTTACTGCCATCATCTCTTCTGCCACACTTTCTCATTATTAAGCCCAATCAACATAATTTGTTGCTCATTTATCGGCAAACAATATCTCAATTGCTGCCATCCAATGTCACCTTGTCATGAGACAGTAATTTCCCGCATAATCTACTAAAGGGCATCCTATACCTATTTTCCTTGCACGCGAACTCCCCCCACAAACGTACCAAAGCTGTCATAATGCTCAATAATGAAAAATGAAAATTTTATCATAAATTGACAAATACTTATTTAGTAGAGGGAGTCGAAGGAAGGAAGTGTGAACATTATCTTATTCGCCTGGTGCATTTTAAACGTTGGCACGGCCGTCTCGTATTTTGATTGTCATTGCTCTCTGCTTTATCATTTGTCTCTGTTCTATTGTGATGTTATTGCTCTAGCTGCATCCCAGTAAACATAGTCACTAACTGGTTAGAGAATTTTTGGTAGATGTAGTAGCTGCGAAGAGAAGGAAGTTACAGTAGTAGACCACTAAGCGCAACCCAATTGTCAACCTCATTTACGCGAGTCGAATTCTGTAACCAATATATATGTATCATATACATATTTAGCAGGCGAGGCTCTGGCGAGCACAAGTTCTTCATGGAATTAAGAGGTGGGGCGAGATTGTCCAGATGGTTAAATCGTCCCCGAAACGTCGGGTTAGTACCTTAATGGTATTTGTTAGTCGAGTCTTTATCGCTACAACAACAGCAATCAGTCGACTCGATAATTTTAAAATAGGTACTGTCAACTGTTTTTTGTATCAGCAGTGTATGGTGGCCTAGTGTTAATTCGGCCTAAGCTATGTGATCTCTCCGTTTTAGTTATTGTCTGCTGGGATAGGCAGTCACTCTATATCCTTGTTAGACAATAATAAAAGTGTATGCAAGTGCTTCGAATTTAATTTAAAAAAAATAAACTTTCAATTGCCAGATGTGCGTATAAGAGGATTTGGCAAAACGATATGACGCCTGGCGTTTGATGATTGGTCTAAAACAGTAAATTGCATTTGGAAATTTTTAAACAAGCATACACGTTATTAAAAAATAAATATTTAATGCTTTATTTTTGATTAAATTAATTAAGTCATTAAAATATATATTTTTTGAGTCTAATTAAAAAAATCAATTATGTGTTGCTCACAAACAGAGTAGCAACTTTAAAAGAGGCTATTGTTTACATTTATGCGCAGAATGTTGTCATTGTTTAATGTATTGTTTACTGTATTATTTAAAATATTTTTCGAGTGTTAAAAAGCACGCGTGCATACGTCTTGCCTAGTTGCTCGTTAACCAACGACATAAAACAATGTACACGATTTTTAATTTGAGTATGGCTTCTTCCAGAGATTTTTACAACACTTAAAGACAAACTTTTTGCTAAAAATGACGATTAAAAAATCTGACAAGTTGACAAAACAACATTCTCAAATTAAAATATAGTTTTATTCTCAAAGTAATAAATGGTTCGTTATTTAATTTTGCGAAACTGCCCGCTTCTGAAATGTTTAAATACCTATCTGGATAATACCTCATCATCATCATCATTAATTGGCACTTAACCGATAACCTAAAAAAAAATTGGCAGTTGGTAAAGAGTTACGCCAGCTATCTCAATTTCAAGATAGCTGAGGCCAGTTGGCATGACTAAAGGAGATCAAGTTTTCCTCCAGTTGCCTTTACCAAGTTATGCGTGATCTCCTCCACCTCTGCTGCCAAACTGCGGTGTCGACTGATATACTTTAGTGACCGGAGCGACTTTTTGCAACCGCATAACATGATCTAGCCAGAAAAGCTTTTGGGTTCTTATTCGCTGCACTATATTCATATTTCTGTAAAGCTCATCACTACACCTCTTTCGATACTCGCTGTCGATATCATGGACAGGACCAGAAACCTTTCGGAGAGCTTTTTACTCGAGCACTCCAATCTCCAATGATCTTCTCTGTTTTTGTTGTTGTAGCGATAAGGACTCCCCCGAAGGTTTTGGGAAATGTACGGTAGCACGCGCCATTGAGATACTAGCCCGACCATCTCGGGAACGATTTGGTATGATCACATTGAACCTTCTAGGTCATACATATTTTTATGCAATTGACTAACTGTTTTTATAATGATTATAAAAAAAATAAATGTAAGGCGCGATAACCTCCGAAGATATCTAAGGCCGACTTCTCTTCCAATTTGCGTCGTGCTCCTCTTGATTTTCCTTACAAATTGGCCGGACGGGACCTACATGTTTTATGCCGACTCCGAACGGCATCTGCGAGGCAGATGAGTTTTCACTGAGAGCTTTTCATGGCAGAAATACACTCGGAGCGCTTTCCAAACACTGCCGAGGAGCGACCTCTCAGAAAAATTTTCTTCTAATTGAAAGAACTTATTTCTAAAATTTTGATGTTGTTTTGCCGGGGTGTGAACGCAGGGCATACGGTGTGGTAGGCGGAGCACGCTACCATCACACCACGGTGGCGGCAATGATTGTCATTATAAAATATTATTTAAAAATTTCTTAATTAAATTTTGTATCCCAAATATTAAAAAAATTAAATTGTTTTCTAAACAATTTTTGCTAATCGACTAATCGAATGGCGAATAAAATTAGCATGGTATGATTAAACAATGTTGAAATTTGAAAAATTGAAATTTTTAGCTTTTCCAGATGCAACTCTATTAACTTTATAACAAAAAAAAATAAATAAACATGTGTGCACAAAAAGAAAGAAAATAAGTAGATGACAACATAATGCGCAATTTGATATTAAGTACTTATTTTAAATTTATTATACAATTGAATGTTTAATTTTATCGGGTACTACGTGTAGTTTTACCCAGAGTTAGAAATTATGTTTGCTTTTTTCTTTATCTGCCAAAATTGAAATAAACTAAATAAATACATTCCAAGGCAAATTCAGTACCAGGTGTTTTTATCACATCAGTTGATTGCTTCTTCTTGATAACTTCCAAACAACGCGTTGGTGCAACAATATCTCAGTTAAATTCAAGGCAAGTTTTCTCTAATTTGTTTATTTGCTGCCATTGGTTTTAAAATCAACAGCGCATTCTGGCAAATTGTTTAAAACCAGTATAGCTTTTAAAAAGATCGATTATTTTCCTCTACTAAAGTCTTCGCAAACCACCGTTCTGGCAATCGTTTATATTTGTCGGCAATATTTTTATACTCAGCGTGCTTTGCACACAGAGTATAATAACTTTGATTGGATAACGGTTGGTTGTACAGGTATAAACGAATCGAGATAGATATAGACTTCCATATATCAAAATCATCTGTATCGAAAAAAAATTTGATTGAGCCATGTCCGTCCGTCCGTCCGTTAACACGATAACTTGAGTAAATATTAAGATATCATCACCAAATTTGGTATACGAGCTTATTTAGATCCAGAATAGATTGGTATTGAAATGAACGAAATCGGATGATAACCACGCCCACTTTCTATATATATAACATTTTGAAAAACACAAAAAACTGATTATTTAGTAAATAATACACCCAGAATGTTGAAATTTGACATGTGGACTGACATTGAGACTCTTGACAAAAATTTTGCAAAATTTTTTAAAATTTGCGTGGCACCGCCCACTTGTTGTAAAATCAATTTTACATATATTATTAATCATAAATCGTAACAAAAATCGGCAGAGAGGTTGCCTTTACCATAAGGAATGCTTTGAAGAAAAGTTAACGAAATCGGTTAAGGACCACGCCCACTTTTATATAATTTATTTTCAAAAGGGTCGTGGACGAATAAAATAAGCTATATCTTTGCTAAAAAGAGCTTTATATCAATGGTATTTCATTTCCCACGAGGATTTATAACAATAAATAGGAAAAACTTCAAATTTTAAAAAATGGGCGTCGCACCGCCCCTTTTATTACTAAGCATTTTTTTATGTTTTGGGAGCCATACCACGAAGAAAAATTAACGGATCGTAATAAAATTGGGGAAATATTTCCAGAAAAAATTGACGAGATCGGTTAACGAACACGCCCACTTTTATATAAAAGATTTTTAAAAGGGTCTTAGACGAAAAAAAGCTATATCTTAGCGAAAAAGAGCTTTGTATCAATAGAGTTTTACTTTCTAAATTGAATTATAAAATTAAATTGGATAACACAAATATTTTTTAAAATGGGTGTGGAGCCGCCCCTTTTATGACTAAGCAGTTTCCAATAGTAAAAATCTTATCTAAGTCCTAATATAAGTCGTTGCAAAAATGGTTTTGCAGCTGCTGGCTGCGTTAGTTAATAAATAATCATGCGCTAGTTCAAATTCTGAGCTGAAATTTCTAGTTAAGAGATCAAAAATTCAACATATCTTAAATTTTCAAATGTGAAATTTCGAACAGATAACCTTAAACCTGGCGGGCACCGTGGTGTGATGGTAGCGTGCTCCGCCTACCACACCGTATGCCCTGGGTTCGCACCCGGGCAAAGCAACATCAAAATTTTAGAAATAAGGTTTTTAAATTAGAAGAAAATTTTTCTAAGCGGGGTCGCCCCTCGGCAGTGTTTGGCAAGCGCTCCGGGTGTATTTCTGCCATGAAAAGATGTCAGTGAAAACTCATCTGCCTTGCAGATGCCGTTCGGAGTCGGCATAAAACATGTAAGTCCCGTCCGGCCAATTTGTAGGGAAAATCAAGAGGAGCACGACGCAAATTGGAAAAGAAGCTCGGCCTTAGATCTCTTCGGAGGTTATCGCGCCTTACATATATATATATATATATATATAACCTTAAACCTAAAAATAAGAGCGCATATCGTGTCATACGATTACGTATCGAATACCAATTTCACTCAAACGATATATATAAATCTGTCAAACTATTTGTAAAAATGTTAATACATTGTGAATCTAGTAAGTACTCGTAGCCATTATTTCACGTATTACCCCAATCCCGATCACCCGATCAGTGCTATTGCGATTTAAAAAATTTAATTCGATCACGGATCGTATAACACGATATTGTACAAGGATTTACTAGGCCTTCGAAATTACCGAACAACTCACTAAGTTTTCAACTCAACCTTAGTACTATACAATTAAAAAAACTACTCAATATTGGTAATATTAGTCTCATATGGTGTTGTACGATCAGGAATGAAAAACGAATTCCACTCAAATGATAATTATGAATCTGTCAAACTATTTGACAAAATTGTAAAAAAACATTGATTTAATGAGTACGTTTGGTCCCTAAAAAACATATGTCATTCAAAGCATTCACCTTTTTGGAGCTACTGTGATTTAAAAAAAATGGGTTTCGAACACGGATCGTGTAACAAGATACAGGCCCAGGAACAGTATCGTTTTATACGATCATGGATTGACATTCGTTTCACTCAATCGATTAATTTGAAGCATTAAACTTTTGTTACACGAATAACATTCAATTGTGATTCCAATAAGTATGCTTGGTATCTAGTTCCTTTACATGGTTAATCCGATTCCCTCTTTCCGAGCCGTTGGGATTTAAGAAGTTGTTCTCGATAGCATACCGTTTTTATTTAGAGAACGTTTCGCGCTTAATTTCAAGTGTGCCCAAGCATATGTTAACCAATTTTAAAAGAGTTTTCGAAAAAAATTCGATAACACCAGATTTCTTAAAAATATTCATGAATATTTCCAATTTAACTCTAACATATTTTAACAAACTTTTCGAGCATACAGTTTTAAAGTCTCGTTAATTTAGGCACCAAAGTACAAACTTAGATCTCCCGAAATTCGCCTTGATTTAAAATTTTTATTTTTTTTCTAAAGTATTAGATTTTATTGCATAAACATTTTGCATAATTTATTGAATTATGAGATGAAAACTTTTTGTAAATTGTTTAGTATGTAATTTTAATCTAATACCGATTTCACACAGAAACTTAATGGAATAGAAATTTCGTTTAATGAAATAATTAATTTTTGCTTTTCACACAGAGCTTTTGCTTCATTAACGAGTCAGTAGCCCCAAACGAATATTATGCTTTTTACAATAAATAGTTAAAAGGATAGTAGCCCTTTACTCTTTAGCTTTAAATACAGTTTCCTTCAAAAGCAGTGCCGCTTTATTACGACCGCTTAAGAGCGGCCGGTATACTCACCCTTTCAGCCGCCCCGCTTTTTTGGAAACTACGAACACTTAAGGCAGACGACTTTTCATTATTGCATGTTTTTTTAGTTGTGGTGACGGTTGAGTCATGGTATGGGGTTGTATGGTATCTGATGGGTTCGGAGAACTCGTGTTTATAGAAAATACAATGGATAAGAATGCCTACTTGAAAATACTAAAAGAAAATTTGGCAAAAAGCGCGCGATAGCTAGGTATAGAATCCGATTATCACTTTCAGCACGACAACGACCCCAAGCATATTGCCGAAATTGTTCGTTTGTTGATTTTATGTAACACTCCCCACACCTTAAAAACAACCCACAATCACCGGACTTAAATCCCATACATCTATGGGATCATCTTGACAGAAAGATCTGAGAACGCCATATAACACCAAAAAAAAATACTAAAGGAATTTATAAAGGAAGAATGGCGCAAAACCGGTCCTGATGTTAGAAAAAAATTGGTAGACTCCATGCCTAATCGGCTTCAAGAAGTCGTAAAGTCCAAAGGAAGACAAACTAAATATTAGAAACTAATATATTTAATTATTTTTATTAATTATTCAAGGTGACGAACACTTTTGTCCACATAGCTTAGTACCTATTTTACTTTAATCGTTGTTATTTAAAACATTGAAGCGTTGGTTAAAAGCTTTTCAGTACTATAACAAAGCTAAATAAGCTAAAGCATTGTAATAACTTATAAGATTTGAATTAAAAATATGTCAATAAATGTATGGGCGTGGCATATCATTAAAGAGCACATACGTTAAATGATGAACACTTTTGTCCATATGTGTAGGCACTTTGACACTGCAACTCTACCGTTATGTAACGGCCGCTTTATAGCGGCACCGCTTTCGAGTAAACCAAGCCTTAACTCATAGATGTGCCTATTTTTAAAAAACTATTTTATCTTGCGCTTTAAAAATATAAATTTAATTTTTCAGATGACTTTATTGCAAATAATTTATTTTTGCTTGTCATCTGCTTCATTGACAATATAGTCCGAACACCAAGCTAAACCGACAAGATTTTCACTCCATTAGGCATTCGATAAAGCAATAATGAGATAACAAAGAATTTGATTTTTGTATGGAAGATTGAGTTCAATAAGGGCTTTAATGTAAGAACAAGTAAGGACCTTTCATGAATGGGGCTGAACAATAACCTTATCCAATTCGTAATATCCAAATAATCGGGTGTATAAGATATGAAATATATAGTGAACCGATGTATGTACATACCTAAGCGATTTTTAAGATCAATAAAAAATAAATAAAATAATAATTTTTTTTTTTAAGTTGAACGGTTTTATTGAAAACAATACTTACATGAAGTCGTAATAATACTAAAAGCTAGAAAATAATTAGGTAGGTCCTAGGTGCTAGTCATCACACTTCCATAAATCTACACTCAGAGTTTTCCGTTCTAAAATTCAGCACCACCGGACTCAATTCAAGCTTTTCATGTTCTTACTTTTTCCTTCTTGAACAACGAACGACCTGTTCTTAAAACAACAACCTTGTTTTTTTTTTGTTATAAATATTTTTTATTAATGACAAAAAAATTATTTATTAATAAAAATTGATTGAATTGAGACCGAAAACTGTTAAATCGACCACAAGTCGTTCTCGAAGCATGAGAACGAAAAATCTTAAATCAAGCCCAAGTAGTGCTTGAAATGAGCACAGAAGGTTCACACATCAATACCAAAGTGGTCATAAAGTACGAACGGTATGCTTGGAAAAACTGTTCTTAAAATAAGCCCATCGGTTACGAGTTAAGAAACAACGTACTTAACAGACTTTTCTCAACGATTGTTCTTAATTTTGAACTTATTTCGTTCGTTTTAGAACGATTTTTTCTCTGAGTGTAGGGCAGACAATTAAATAAAAGCGTTTTGCGCGTGAAATATCTAAAAATGTGAGGCGTAGCATAACCTGATTTAGGTTCAGTTGGTTTTACTTATGACTATCAATAGCCGACCGCTACACAGAGCCAAGCTAAATAAAACCGTTTAAAAATAGATAGGTAGTTTGTGTGAGGATGCAAAGATTCACGTTTTTTGTGGTCTGCATAAAATAGCTATGACTAACTTCTCTCAACAATATATAACGTAAATGTAAGTATTTGATGAAATTTGAAGCTTTTAGCCGTTAAAAAGGGGACAGAAATGACAGTTTATATGGGGTATATAATATATGTATATACCACCAATCTCTATGATTTTTCCAGATAATAATCATTTGCTGATATTTGAAGCTTCTAGCTGTTAAAATTGGGCAGTAATTACGAAAAGCTTCTTATCTGAACAATTGGTTGTGGGGAATATATGCTATATATACGACCGATCTCATCCATTTTCTCAGACAACAATATGTGCAATATACGAAAGCACATATGTATAGAAGTTTGAAGCTTCAATCTGATGAATTGAGGAAGATATGAAAAAAGAATCCTATTTTTCTGAAAAATAGGTTGTGGGGGGGGGGGGGGGGGGATATATGCTATAGTGGTCCGATCCAGCCGGTTCCGACAAATGTCTAATCGGACACCTAAATATACCCGCTCACCAAATTTTATCAAGAAATCTCAAAAATTGAAGGACTAGTTTGCATACAAACAGACAGACGGACATGGCTAAATCAACTCAGCTCTTCATCCTCATGATCATTTCGGTATACTTATTGGTGGGTCTATCTATTTTCCTTTAAGAAATTACAATTTTGAGATTCGTGACAAAGTTAATATAACATTTTCATTTTCCTGAAAGGTTCCTGATACTGAATATGCCTCTTTTTTACAATCGACTACTTGTGTAGCAACTTTTGCATTGATTCAGAATATAGTTACTACCTGGTATTCGATTTCAACATAGCATGCAATTGACTAACTGTTATTATAATGATTTTCATTATAAAATATTATTTAAAAGTTTCTTAATTAAATTTTTTATCCTAAATATTAAAAAAATTAAATTGTCATAATCGATTATTTTACTTAACAATTTTTAATCGAGTAACCGAAAGACGAATAGGAATAGCCTGGTCTGATTAAACAATGTTGTTTTCGTTGAAATGTTTAGCTTTTTCAGCAGTAACTCATTAACTTTTTAACAAAAAAAAAAAATAAATAAACATGTGTGCAAAAAAGAAAGAAAATAAGTAGATGACAATATAATGCGTAATTTGATATTAAGTACTTATTTAAATTTATTATACAATTGAATGTTTAATTTTATCGGGCACTATGTGTAGTTTTACCCAGAGTTAGAAATTATGTTTGTTTTTTCTTTATCTGCCAAATTTGAAATAAACTAAATAAATACATTCCAAGGCAAATTCAGTACCAGGTGTTTTTATCTTCTTAACAACGCCTTGGTACAACAATATGTCAGTTAATCGAGTTCAAAGCAAGTTTTATCTAATTTCTTAATTTGCTGCCATTGTTTTTAAAATCAACAGCGCATTCTGTTGTTCCAAACCAGTATAGCTTTTAAAAATATCGATTATTTTCCTCTACTAAAGTCTTCGAACACCACCGTTCTCGCAATCGCTTATATTTGACGGCAATATTTTTAAATCTAATTATTGCATGTACTAATAATTTGTTAGCAAAAAGTCAAGCTGAAATTTGAGCATTTTTTTCACAGATACCACGCTTATAACCTTGGACAATGTCATAGTTTTTGCAGAATCCAACGAAATATTTTTGGTCCGACAAAATACTGAAAATATTAAGAAACCTGAAAAAAGTTTCCAATAGTAAAAATCTTATATAAGTCGTAATAGAAGTCGTTGTAAAAAGGCTTTTGCAGTTGCTGGCTGCGTTAGTTAATAAATAACTTGCGATAGTTCAAATTCTGAGCTGAAATTTCTAGTTCTTAAATTTTCAAATTAGAAATTTCGAAGAGATAACCTTAAACCTAAAAATAAGAGCCCGTATCGTGTCATACGAATACGTATCGAAAACCAATTTCACTCAAACGATAAATATAATTCTGTCAGACTATTTGTAAAAATGATACAACAATATGAATCTAGTAAGTACTCGTAGCCTCTATTTCACAAATTACCTCAATCCCAATCACCCGCTCAGTGCTATTGCGATTTAAAAAATTGAATTCGATCACGGATCGTATAACACGATATTGGCCAAGGATTTACTAGTCCTTCGAAATTTCCGTACCACTCACTAAGTTTTCAACTCAACCTCAGTATTATAATATTAAAAAACGACTCAATATTGGTAATATTAATCTCATATGGTGTTATACGATCAGGAATGAAAAACAAATTTCACTCAAATGATAATTATGAATGTGTCAAACTATTTGTTAAAATTGTAAAAAAACATTGATTTAATTCGTACGTTTGGTCCCTAAAAAACATATTTCATTCAAAGCATTCACCTTTTTAGAGCTATTATGATTTAAAAAAATGGGTTTCGATCACGGATCGTGTAACAAGATACAGGCCCAGGAACAGTATCGTTTTATACGATCATGGATTGACATTCGTTTCACTCAATCGATTAATGTGAAGCATTCAACTTTTGTTATACGAATAACACTAAATTGTGGTTCTAATAAGTACGCTTGGTATCTAGTTCCCTTACATGGTTAATCCGATTCACTATTTCCGAGAAGGCGCAGAATTCTTACAGAGCATGATATATTATGAAAATTTAAGAACAAAACACTCTTAAAACATGTTTTAAGTTATTCTGATTTAGCAAACGTTTCGCGCTTGATTTCAGATGTGCCAAAGCATATCGTCGCCCACTAACTAGAAGCATGAATGTGCAATTTTTTCGATTTTGTGTTATATACCTCGTTATATTACCCTTTAGATTCTCTAGGTTCTACTTAATCTAGAGCTTCCTACGCACATGCAAACCCCAATAATTTGCAGTGCCATTTTCATGAATGTGCAATTCAGTCAGACAAAGTTGAGCCAGAAAAATGAATGTAGCACATTCATGTTTCTGGGTGGCAACAAGGTAATGATTTTCCTGTTTATATGACACATTCAATGATATGGCTAAACAATTTTTGAAAAAAAGTAAGAACAGCACACATTCGTATGTTCGAATGTTCCGGTATACGTGTCTGAATGTTGGGCACCAACTCGTAACTCACCAAAACTTTTCGAGGTTCACACACAATTGTATAACCATTTTTTTTATTTATAATTATTTTACTCAGGGATATATAAAACTACCCATGCGATATATGCTAGTTGAGATACACAAAAGATGAGCTGTATAAGGTATTCTTCATTAAATATTATACCGATGAAGAATTTTTAATAGCTGAATATCCGAAAAAAAGATAGTTGTTTAATTGAAGACAAACCGATTTATTCGAAGCCGTTGCCTCTTCTCGAATCAAATCTAAAATACTTGAAAAAGTTTTGTGAAAAACTGGTTATATCAAAAAAATATCATTCGTTTTATAAAAATCTTGAGGCCAACGCTTTACCCAAACCCAATATTTCAGAAGATTCTGATTCTGATGAGAATTAGAGCTAGTTCTAAGTTTGCAATAATATCTTAAATAAAAACACATTAGTATATATGAAATTGAATTGAATATGTCATTTACATAAATACTTTCGATAAGTCAAAGCCGCGGATGTTTTCCCAAGTACTGTGATGCTCCGAATCTCAATCCGCCAACAGAATTGGCCTAGCAGGTACTGGCTTGGCCCTAACATTATTCAAAAATCAATCTGCAGTGATTTTTTTTACGTCTTTTGAGGTTAAGGCCATACTATGACCACTTGGGCAAATATTTATAGCGCATCTGGATTCAGCGCATCAAAATGTATAGAAACATGAGTCGCATTACCTGATCTGAGTACTTTTAATTTTTTTGTATAGCTGTGTTAACAAAAAATTAGATCAGTTTTTTAAATTTTTGTTGTGCCAGAAAAATGAATGTGCTAAATCTCGGAAAATAGAAGGGATGCGAGCAGAGCGATTATCTCAGTTGAAAGAACATAGTGTGAATATAATATATAGATACACTTTTACATTAGAAACTAATTCTTCTAATTTTGAGGGAGGAATAAACTTTGAAACTCGATTTCCCAACATTTTCATTTTGGCACATTCATGCTTCTGGCAAGCGGGCGACGATATGTTAACCAATTTTAAAAACGTTTTTGAAAAAAATTATAATAACACGAGATTTCTTAAAGAATATTCGTGAGTATTTCTAGTTTAACTCTTACATATTTTAAAAAATTTTCGAGCATACAGTTTTAAAGTCACGTTAATTTAGCCACACAAAGTATAACTTTAGATCTCCAGAAATTCCTTGATTTTTTAAATTTTTTTTCTAAAGTATTAGATTTTATTGCTTAAACATTTTGCATAATTTATAGAGCATGCTCAAAAATTTTTTTGAAGTTTAAAAATATATGTGACCAGGTCTATGAAAAGGTGGCTTATGACTCAAAAAAATTACTACTACTAAGAAACTGAAGAAATGTTTATCTTTAACAGCTGTTTCTCGTATTTTCTTTTTTGAGTAATAAGCCACCTTTTCATAGACCATGTCACATATTTTGAAATTTTCGTAAACATTTTTTAAAAACTTTTTAATATTTCGATTCTTTTTTTCGAAAACGTTTTTGAAATTGGCTCATGAAATTTTCGTTATTGTAATTTTGTAAAATTTTCATTAACAGTTTTAAAAACTTCTTAATTTTTCGAATTTTTTGAAAAATGTTTTTGAAGTTGGTTTAAGAAGTTTTTGTATTCAATTCTATACAAGTTTTGTAAAATTTTATTTAGCTATTACGCTTCACGAACTTCGAAACCACCAACAACAAAAAGCGTAGCTTTGACACATGATAACATACAAATTTTGTATGTGCAAAGAATAAAATATGTAAAGAAGGCAATTTGGATAGGTTGTACAACAACTAAGGCATGGTGTGGCTGAATGTGTTTGTAACAATTCAACCGTCGCTGGAGTGCGGGTTTTGAAAATATTTACAATGTATAATCGAAACAGCTGTCGCATTATCCGTATTGATGTCACGTTGTTTAAATTTTCCCAAGTTATTAAATAAATACAGAATTTTAATATTTATACTCGAAATTTTCAAAATTTTTTGTTTATTTTATCGTCAAATCAATTTTAGTCTCACAAAATAAATCTTAAATTTCTCAAGTATCGGTTCTAAAAACATTACTACACATTTAAAAATTGTGCCTAAATCTCAAACTTTTTTGGTTTAAAATATAGATTACACTCGTTTTTGTGTAAATGTATCCGCAGAACTGGCTTTCAACATTTGATCATTAAATCGTAGAAGTTTACGTCCTCTGTTAAAAAAAAAAAATTATAAGACAAGGTTTCGAACCGAATAACAGTATTGTATTCTACCCACTGAACTATCTAATCTGTTTAACTTGCAGCATTTTTCACAAATGAAATCTTAATTTTTTAAATTTTTGGCAAGAAGTTCAAACTTCTCGATTAGGTTTTAAAACGAATATCTATTATAGGGTTTATTGAACTTTTCGGTTTTGTTTCAAGCCAGAAGTGTCTATAAGATTATATTTTTATTTTTTCTGTTTTTGTTTTGTTTTTTACATTCAGATTTTAGATCTAAATAAGTTAAAAATCTAAACCAAAAAAAATTTAAAATCGATGATTGTTTTAAAATTTAGCCTCAAATTTGTACCCGTGAAGAAAAAAAATTTTAAACTGGACTCATGCCACTTAAATAACAACATATCAATATCGCCGTTGATCGAAAAACTACGCTTTTTCCAACAGTACTTTCGAAAATACGAATTTAAACAGGAACTTTAGAATAATCTAATCTACTTAAAAAAAAAAATACTTTGAAAAACTTTCAAAGTTTAATTAAATTTGAAAAACGTTTTATTTGATTTGGACAAAGTTTTGTTTGCTATAAGACGTGCTTAAAATTTAAATTTCTAAAATTTTGGTTTTTTCATACGCTCACCTTTCACTTTGATCATATGTTGCAGCTATACTGAATATGAATGTTTTTATCTTTTCAAATTATTTGCAATAAGTTCGCAGACTGTCTTTTTTCTTTAAAGAGATTTTTAGAAAATTCTTTACTTTTTATTACAAGTTTAATTAAGTCTGTTTATTATTGATATTATTATTACGCCTAAATTGTGTTTTACAATGGTGTTTAAGAATTTTTTTCTTTATAAGATAGTATCTCGCGATTTTGTTGTAAATTATTTGTTAAAGTAATGCAACTTTGTTGCTTATTTTAATTTTTCAAATTACAGTCTTCAATTTTAAAATTAAAAAATCAGTAATTTATGCGTAGGTTATCACAATAAAATTGCAACATAATTTCACATCACAGAAAACACTCTTAAGCAGATTGACACATTTTGTTAATAAGTCACACATTAGTCACACAGATTAAAAAGAAGTCCTACCTATCTACACTTAAAACGCTTAATTTTTTATGAATCAAATAATGTAGTGCGGCAACAAAATGGCCAAAGTAAATCATCATTAAATCACATGTTTTAGTACAGCAACAAAATTAACACTCACTTAAATATCCATTAATCGCATGATAGCTTTGTCGTGCGGAAAAAAACACATATAACAATAAAAAAAAAAAAAAAACCGTGGGAATTTCCTTGGCTCGTTTTGATATCATAGCCGGAACTTGTGTAGCAGAGTTGATAAGATTATTTTAGCCAGTCAGAAAAAAAGAAACGCTCACTTTATTGCTTGCAAACGGGAAAAATATTGTCTACTCATGATTCAGGCTGTTTGAAAAAACAACTCAAACACAACGAAACATTGTATCATCTGGAATGAGATCAACATATCAGAGAACCTTATGCGAAGCGCGCGCTCAGACACAACAACGAAGGTGATAATAACGACCGATTTGTAAGCCGTCGTGCGATGAAATGCCAATCCAACAAATGATACAAACTGGTCAGACCTACAAAATGCACAACAGGCTAGAAAACAACAAGCAGCTGTATATTTGGATATGAATACACAGGCTGTTACTTAGAAGCAGTAGGATATAAGAACACATAAGCTTACAAACACCTACATATATATGTATATTAACAACATCCGAATTGGGGGCGGGGTACGAACACACACAACAAACAACAAAACAATAAATAGAATGCACAAAATAAAAATGAAATCGTATGTAATTTTCATTCGGTTTATTTAAACGAGAACGAATAGTTGCAGTACAACCCTCTATAACCCGATTCGCATTGGAAAATAACTATATAGAAAAAAGAAAAAGAAAATCAAAAGCTTATAAATATATACAAAACAAAAATAGTAATAAAAAAATAAGCTCCCAAATAAAAACGCAACAAAGTCGATAATAAAAACAAAATGCATAACTCTCATACCAAAAAAGAAACATCATTAAACCGTTATAACGTGTTGGTGAGCTAACAGTTAAATGCTGAGAGTAAAGTTCTAAACCAGTGAGTAACACAAAAAAGGACACGAAGTGTTTGATGATATATGAAATCAGGTGAGGGGATGCAAACAACATCATAGTCAGCATCACGTGGTGTTGATTCAATTACTAAAGTTAACGTAATTTTTTTTATTGTAATCGAATTGTGCTGCCAGCACGTGCTAAACACGAGAGTGTAAGGCGAAGCTGCTGTGCTCTCACAGAGAGTGTCATATGTTTGAGATAAAAACAATTTCGCGCCAAATTGTTATGAATGAAATTCCATTGGTATTGCGTTGATGCGCATATCCTTGTGTAAATTGAGAGTCGAATATTACTTACAATGCGAATTATAGATGGTTTCAGTCTGCGTCGCATATTCTTAGCAAACGGTCGCATTGCAAATGTTTTAATAATTTTTTTGTGGATGTACATAATTTCGTAATACGAAATGAAATATACATTAAAATACCATAATATTTGTTTACTGCGTTTTTTTTTAATAATAATTAACTTTATCTGATGAAAAGTTTTTTGAGACAAAAGTAAAAAACGTAAAAAATTAAATTTGAAATTAATAAGGAGTCTAGGGTTTTGCTAAATAAAACTTAGCTGAAATTTAAGAATTTTTAGTGGCTAAAAAGTAACTTGACAAAAAATGCGCCACTTCCAGTTAGTAAAAAAAAAAAAATTTCATATAACAAATGGTTACTTGCATTTCAAAAACTATTATTTTACATCTAGTACCAAATTCAGAGAGAAACTTAAGGGAATCACAATTTTGTTAATTTAATTATAACTTTTTCCTTTTCTCACAGGGTCACTTGCTTCAGTAACGAACATCCGTCAGCAGCCCAAAAAAAATTTTACGCTATTTACAAAAAGTGTTAAACTGTTCATATACCAAACAATAGGGCTAATTACATTCAACACGGCGTCTACAGACCACAACCACAATAAAGCAAAGCTTGACAACAACCGTAGCCAACATTGGCTTCTTAATTACTTTAAAAGCGGCAGCCACCAATATAAATTACAGCAGACAGTAGTGAAAATTAAAAAAAAAATATTAGCTATGTTTAAAAAACGCCCAAAAGAATGATTTTAGTTTTATTATCTGTTATTTACTTCTATTTTAGTTTTTATTGACAAAATAAAAATGACGCCACCCACTGTCGCTTCCCAAAAATAAAATTAGATTTAATCTGGCTACAACGGCCGTCGTGCTTGATTGTCGTGCCGCTCTGTCGCGCCGAAAATAACGACACTCGTAAGAACATGTGTAAAAATAATATGACAGATGTGGCGGCTACACCGCCGTCGTGAATGTGATCAGCCCTAATAAAAAAAAATGTATGCGCAACTATTCATAGATGTTACACCTAACCAAATATGTGCCTACTTTTTATACCCAGCTGTACTTGTACACAGGGTATTATAACTTTGATTGGATAACGGTTGGTTGTACAGGTATAAAGGAATCGATATGGATATAGACTTCCATATATCAAAATCATGACTATACGAAAAAAATTTGATTGAGCCATGTCCGTCCGTCTGTCCGTTAACACGATAAATTGAGTAAATATTGAGATATCTTAACCAAATTGGGTACACGAGCTTATCTGGACCTAGAGTAGATTCGTATTGAAAATGAGCGAAATCGGATGATAACCACGTCGACTTTTTATATATATAACATTTTGGAAAACACAAAAAACCTGATTATTTAGTAAATAATACACCTAGAATGTTGAAATTTGACGTGTGGACTGATATTGAGACTCTTTGAAAAAAAAAAAAAATTTAAAATGGGCGTGGCACCGCCCTCTTGTGATAAAATCAATTTTACAAATATTATTAAACATAAATCAAACAAGTAAGGAAGGTTAAGTTCGGGTGTAACCGAACATTACATACTCAGTTGAGAGCTATGGTGACAACATAAGGGAAAATAACCATGTAGGAAAATGAACCGAGGGAAACCCTGGAATGTGTTTGTATGACATGTGTATCAAATGAAAGGCATTTAAGAGTATTTTATGAGGAGTGGGCCATAGTTTTATAGGTGGACGCCATTTAGGGATATATCCATAAAGGTGGATCAGGGTTGACTCTAGAATGCGTTTGTACGATATGGGTATCAAATGAAAGGTGTTAATGAGTATTTAAAAGGGAGTAATCCTTAGTTCCATAGGTGGACGCCGTTTCGAGATATCGCCACAAAGGTGGACACCAGGGGTGACCCTAGAATTTGTTTGTACAATATGGGCATCAAACGAATGGTGTTAATGAATATTTTAAAAGGGAGTGGGCCTTAGTTCTATATGTGGCTGCCGTTTCGAGATATCGCCATAAAGGTGGACCAGGGGTGACTCTAGAATGCGTTTGTACGATATGGGTATCAAATTAATGGTATTAATGAGGGTTTTAAAAGGGAGTGGTGGTTGTTGTATATGTGAAGGAGTTTTCCAGATATCGACCAAAATGTGGACCAGGGTGACCCAGAACATCATCTGTTGGATACCGCTAATTTATTTATATATGTAGTACCTGCCAAGATTTTAAGGGTTTTTTATTTCGCCCTGCAGAACTTTTTCATTTTCTTCTACTTAATATGGTAGGTGTCACAACCATTTTATAAAGTTTTTTCTAAAGTTATATTTCGCGTCAATAAACAATCCAATTACCTTACCATGTTTCATCCCTTTTTTCGTATTTGGTATAGAATTATGGCATTTTTTTAATTTTTCGTAATTTTCGATATCGAAAAAGTGGGCGTGGTTATAGTCGGATTTCGTTCATTTTTCATACCGAGATAAAGTGAGTTCAAGTAAGCACGCGAACTAAGTTCATTAAAGATATGTCGATTTTTGCTCAAGTTATCGTGTTAACGGCCATGCAGAAGGACAGACGGACGACTGTGTATAAAAACTGGGCGTGGCATCAACCGATTTCGCCCATTTTAACAGAAAACAGTTAACGTCACAAAATCTATGCCCCTACCAAATTTCAAAAGGATTGGTTAATTTTTGTTCGACTTATGGCGTTAAAAGTATCCTAGAGAAATTAAATGAAAAAGGGCGGAGCCACGCCCATTTTGAAATTTTCTTTTATTTTTGTATTTTGTTGCACCATATCATTACTAGCGTTGAATGTTGACATAATTTACTTATATACTGTAAAGATATTAAATTTTTTGTTAAAATTTTACTTTAAAAAAATTTTTTTTTAAAAGTGGGCGTGGTCCTTCTCCGATTTTGCTAATTTTTATTGAGCGTACATGCAGTAATAGCAGTAACATTCCTGCCAAATTTCATCATGATATCTTCAACGACTGCCAAATTACAGCTTGCAAAAGTTTTAATTTAACTTCTTTTAAAAGTGGGCGGTGCCACGCCCATTGTCCAAAATTTTACTAATTTTCTATTCTGCGTCATAAGATCAACTCACCTACCAAGTTTCGTCGCTTTATCTGTCTTTTGTAATGAATTATCGCACTTTTTCGGTTTTTCGAAATTTTCGATATCGAAAAAGTGGGCGTGGTTATAGTCCGATATCGTTCATTTTAAATAGCGATCTGAGATGAGCGCTCAGGAACCTACATACCAAATTTCATCAAGATACCTCAAAATTTACTCAAGTTATCGTGTTAACGGACGGACGGACGGACGGACGGACATGGCTCAATCAAATTTTTTTTTCGATCCTGATTATTTTGATATATGGAAGTCTATATCTATCTCGATTCCTTTATATATGTACAACCAACCGTTATCCAATCAAACTTAATATACACTGTGAGCTCTGCTCAACTGAGTATAAAAATCGTCAAACCTATCGCAACAAAATTCGGCAGAGAGGTTGCCTTTACTAAAAGAATACTTTGAAGAAAAATTTACGAAATCGGTTAAGGACCACGCCCACTCTTATGTAAGAGATTTTTAAAAAGGTCGTGGACGATTAAATTAGCTATATATTTGCAAAAAGGAGCTTTATATCAATGGTATTTCATTTCCTAAGTGGATTTATAACACTAAATAGGAAAAACGTTTATGACTTTTATCACGCTGAGTATATAATTTTCGGTAACACTCGAACTTAGACACCTTTACTTGTTACAATTCTATTTAACAATTTGCTGTCAAAATTTAATTTAGAATTTTTTTGGTGTTTTGGGTAAATTGACAATAAAATCCGTAACACCAAGCATAACCGACTAGGTTTTGACTAAACTAGGCATTCAGTAAAGCAATAATAAGATAATTATGAATTTGTGTTTTACATGAAAGATTGAGTTCAATAAGGGTTTTAAAGGGCTATGGTCGTCCAATAAGGCGCGCGCCGCCAGTCGCTTCTTCGCTTTGGTTACTTGCGCCAATTGGTAACACCAAGGGAATTCAAATCGTTTTGCACCTGGTCCTTTCAGCGGAGTGAGGGCCTTCCCTTGCTTTCACAGGCGGGTTACGATTAAAAAAACTTTCTTAGTCGGAGCATCATATTTCATTCGCATAACATAGCCTAGCAAGGGTAGCTGCTGTGTTTTAATTCTTAGGACTATGTTGATGTATGCGTAAAGCTTGTACAGCACACCATTGAATTTTCTTCGCTACTCACAGGTCCGCAAATCTTTTGGAGAACTTTTCTCTTGAACACTCCCATACCCACCTCAAAAGATGTTGTCATGGTCCATGCTTCTGCACAATGTAGCAGGACAAGTAGGATAAGATTTATAGAGTATGATTTTAGTTTGCCGATAGGACTACTTTTAAATTGCCTACCTAATTAAAAGTAGCATTTATAAGCAAATAGGGATTCTTCGCTAGATTTCGAAGCTGATGTTGTTGTTTGTGTAAATGCTGGTTCACGAATAAACGAAGACTTTTACTTTCTAGAAATTATGGCTGCCAACAGTGGCGTGACTCTTTGCAGGATTTCGTTTTTTCGTTATTCACCATCAAACCCATATTTTCCGCTTTTTTCCAGTTTTCAAAAAGCAAAAACTTATTTTAGTCGGTAAATGCTTCAAATCTTCCCAGATGCTCACAAATACGGCATATGTTATTACCTGAAAAAATCGTTACGATCGGTCATATATAGGCTCGAGTGTTGTGGCCGATGATATGAATGTTGTCAGTACACGCCGAAAATTTCACGCTTTTATAGAATATTGATCCAGAGCAGTTAAGTTCTACAGCTCTTATTATTGTCTCCAGCATCAAATTAGTTTAGTTTCGAACGGCTCAGAGAGGCTCTTTCTTAATTCTGTCGGTGTTTGTCATCGTTATTTTGAACAGCCGTATAAGTTTTGAGGGGAAATCAAATTCAGCCATAGCGGCATATAGGCTTCTTTTCGTGCTGTCTTTTTTCGCGTTTTTTCCAATTTTTGGCGCTTTGTGCAAATCTGGTCGATGGTAGATTTACCAGGTTAAAAGCCACTCTGGTAAGGTCCTATCAGCCAAATCAACGATAGACTTCAATCTTTTGCAAAATACGCTTGACAAGACTTTATATGCAATATTAAAAAGACTGATTCCGCGATGACTGGCGCTGTTTGTAGGATCCCCCTTCTTGTGGACTGAGCAAAGAAAACTTAGATTCCAGTCGTTGAGCATGCCTCGTATTTTGCAAACAAGCTGATGCCTTACCAACTCATCGCCGCCATATTGGAATAGCGCCGCAAGCATACCATCAGCGGATCATTTCATATATACAGGACTCAGCATATTCAGATAGGTTATAGAAATTGTTTACCAATTTCACACAGAGGGTTAATACAATAATTATTCAAGTTTTCTACATTACAGTCTTTATTGAACTCAATATTCCATACAAAATACAATACAAATTCCTAATTATATAATTATTGCTTTATTGAATACCTGATGGGTCGGATTTTATTGTCAGTGTAACAGATTACAATAAAAATAAATTATTTTCAATAATTTACGAAAAATACAAAAACACCAAAAAAATTTTATTTAGATAATATGGCTTTTTCAAAAATAGGCAAATATTTGGTTAGGTGCATCATCTATGAGTATTTGCGCATGCATTTTATTTTGATGATACCAAATGTTAAAGAGGAAACGGTTGCTATTCATTTAAACTATTTTTTGTAAAAGCGTAATAGTTTTTTGGGACTGTTGATAGATGTTCGCTTAATAAAGAAAGTGGCTCTGTGTTAAAAGGAAAGCTTAATTATTTTATTAAACAAAATTGTGATTCGATTAAGCCTCTATTAGTATTCAACTAATTCCACTAGCTGTTCTTAAATCCAATAAAAGTTCTCAAATGCCAGTTGTACTTTAGAAAGTGAACTGAATATTATAAAGAGTCAGTTTGATTAGACTTTATAAAAATATATTAATTTTAGAATTCGCTTTCCTTTTCTGTTCACCATTTTTTTATAATTTTCACGAAACAAAGTATTTTCGTTCGAATTCAACTAACCGATAATTTGATTAATCAATTGGCATTACTGTCAGTAAATTTTCTTCTTTATATCCGCATAGTAACACGTCTTTCATTCTTAAAAATTATATAATATGTTTTTCTTTCATAAAACAAAGTCTATTCCAACCTTTTTGAAATTGGCAACAATTGTCAGATTTTGGCGCTAGGGATTGTTTCAGCTGAGCATCGGGTACGAGAATGCACTTGGAATTTTTTCCACCTGATTCTTTCTGCAAGTTTCTTATAAAAGGATTTTGTCCAATTTTTGAAACCAGTCTTCCAAGCAGTTGTTTTGTATTCACGCCAAGGCCTATATGTAGGGTTCTTAAATTATATTGACTCAATTAGTATACCTTTCATGAACATGAAATGGTATATTAACTTTGGTCCGATGTTTGTAACGTTGAGAAATATAGAAGGCAGACTCACCATTAAGTATACCGAATTGATCAGCGCGACGAACTGAGTTGATATAGCCATGTCCGTCTATCTGTTTGAACGCAAACTGGTCCCTCAAATTTTGAGATATCTCAATGAAATTTTGCACAAGGATGTATTTTTGTATTATATTAGACATTTGTCGGATCCGGTAGGATCGGACCACTATAAAATATATCTCCCATACAACCAATCGTTCAGATAAGACGATTTTGGTCATTCCTGCCGCAATTTAGAAAGTATAAACGTGATATTCGGTGATATATATTCTAATATATCATAGAAGATATCCTGAAAAAATCACTTTGATCGGAGCTACATATAGTATATATCCCATACAACCGATCGTTCAGATAGAAAGATTTTTGGCAATTTCTCCCTTAATTTCCAATATAAAAACGTGAAACTTGGTGATATATATTCTAATATATCATAGAAGATTTCCTGTAAAAATCATTTCGATCGGAGCTTTATATAATATATATTTTCCTTAAAATCGTTTAGGTATGTACATCTGTTCACTATATGTATATTTCTTATCTTATACAGCGCGTCATTTGGAGATTACGAATGGGATAAGATTATTGTTCAGCCCCATTCATGAAAGGTATGAAATCTTCGGCACAGCTGAAGACAGTCCCGTCCTTACTTGTTTTTATTTAATTTTGTTTTTTTGTTACTTTGAACTTTGCAATTTTAATATGTTTTACAATATTTAAATTTTCAATATTGATTTTTCTATTTTCAAAAATTTTCATTACTATTCAATTTTGCATACTGAAAATATAAGATTTTCTGTTAAATAATTTGTGTGCATATTAAAAAAAAAAAAAAAAAAATATTAATTTTAATAAAAATAACGCATCCTACAATATATACCATTAATACAAATAGTTTGAAATTACTATTAGGTAGCAAAAAAGTAGAAGATAAACACAAAAAAACCTACGTTTCAAACAATTTTCTTCTAATTCGATACAGCGCCGACAAAAAATGTATATTCGCTTCAAAATTAGATACACAACGAAAATTTCGACAGAGATTAGATGCCATAATACCAACTACAAATTCGATTAGCCAGCGAAGATCGAAGATCGAAAAATTCTCATAATATGGACCTAAGATAATTTCTTCGGCGGCAACCACGCGTTTTTTCGTCTGTAGGGACTAATTGGTTGTTTTTTTTGTTTAGCAAAACAATAGGTAATCATGAACCTTTCTTTGGCGACAGACACGCGTGTATCTTTTTTCGCCCGTAGTTTTGATAAGCATATAATGACCCTGCAGCGGATCGCACTAATTCCGAACTAGCGCATTTTGAGACGGTCCTAGTTCCGACTCTGTCCCCTCGCAGTGCTTTCAACTGACGTTTTTAACATTGTGATTTCCTATGAAATGGCAATTGCCCCTTTGCAGATCTTCTATTCATGGGTCGAAGCATCGTGCATACCAGGCATGCTTAACCAACGAAACGATATCATTTCGTTACGATAATCAACGTTAATAAACGAAACGAAGTCATTTCAAACTATGCTGGCAAAGCTGATTGATTGCGGAGTCATTAAAGGTGAAAGCATTATCCAAGCTGATTGCAACTTTTCTCATGAATTTTGACAGTACGAACATTTCTCAGAGTATTTTTGACATTACCACCAACGAATTACACAAACAAATTACATAGAGTTTGTGTGTGTATGTGCGCTCGTTGTTGCCACCTTACGGCTTCACCATGGCTATAGCATTGCCAGCACAATTCAAACATAAAGTATCACGTTTTCGTTAACGTTTTTAACGTTAACGAAAGCTTTTCGTTTCGGTTAAAAACGAGATACAATTTATCTTGATAATTTCTTTATCGATAATATTTCGAAGTGTTTCAACGGAAACGGTGGAAATTTTTTGATAAACGATTAGCTTAACGTTAAGGTGCATCCCTGGTGCATACTCTGATCCTCTCTGTGGTAAATCCAACGCTCTAACACACGCCTAATTCGTATAATATCTTTTATTGGAAAAATTTCAATCATATGCCATTTTTTAATTTTTTTTAACAAGATGCGTTATTTTTACCACATTCATTGATTTTTTTCTTATATAGATAAGGAGTTTTAATAACAAATATAGTTTTAAAAAAACTCAAAAACACGCCATAGCACAGAGGCTCATGTCTCCGCTATTAAACACAACTCGTTTTGTACCGGGTTATTTAACCACTGCCTAGATGGGTCTAACTCCCCTTTGCGCTCCTAGCCTAGAGTTGCAAACAAGTACACTGAAAGAAATGGTGCTAGTAAAATCAACAAGTCGGTTCTGTTGTTTTTGACTTAACGGTGATTCGGTGAAATTGATCGAATTATGGTTAATTCGACCGAGTTCTTTGTCAAACGAACTAATGAGTTAGTCATTTCAACAGAAGAGAAATTTCCGCTCTTAAGTTAATAAAATTCTGTAAAATTGACAGATTCGTAATCAATCTAACTGATTTTTTTGTTAACAGAACTGATCTCACTGGTCATTTCAACAGCGATCAACAGTCAATACATGAACAAATTTCAAAGAGAATTTTACGCTCACTGCGCTCTCTACTTTGTACTTATGTATGCACATATTTACGTATGTATATGGCGGCCGCCGTGGTGTGATGGTAGCGTGCTCCACCTACCACATCGAGGACCCTGTGTTCACACCACGGGCAAAGCAACATAAAAATTTTAGAAATAAGGTTTTTCAATTAGAAGAAAATTTTCTAAGCGGGGTCGCCCCTCGGCACTGTTCAGCAAGCACTCCGAATGTATTTCAGCCATGAAAAGATCTCAGTGAAAACTCATTTGCCTTGCAAATGCCGCAACATAGGTACTTTCGTACAAAGCTGTCGCAACAACTTTTTTTTGTTCATTTGACTACTAAAACGGTCAATTATGAATCAACGATTTGTATGCAGTTGATTCAACATCTTGTTGCGATTGATAAAAATTGGCAGAAATTTCGGTTGAATTGACCCGTGTTTCGGTTGATTTTACCAGTCTTCTTCTTTCAGTGTATAAGTGAAGCTAATAGGCGAGTCAAAAATAAATTTGGCCTACCAATATTGACAAAGATGGGGGTATATCTGTTATATAAATAAGCCGTAATCAAAACTATATTGCTGAATTGTTTTTTATAAACAAGTCGTTTTAAAAATAGAATTAGTGAAATGATATTGACATTGCGTTCTTTAGATATTTGTGTCATAAATATATATAAGCCATCAACTAAACGGCTCGGCGACCACACCCCCAGGTTTAAGTCCCGGCCATAGCAATATCAAAGTTTTAGAAACACATTTTTTCTAGTGTTCCTATGCGGGGGGAACAGTTTCTGATTTAGGCTCTAACCTTTAACGATGTATGTTTCTGAACTGGACCGATGCCTGCCGACCACCTAAATTATTGGAAGGGTTCACTTTTTGAGGCTACGTAGAAAAGACTTTAAAGTCTTACAGTAACCTGCTGTAATTGGCCGTGTTAAAAGCTTTCAATATGTCTAGCGCCACGTGAACTGTTCTCTGCCGGAGGTTTTGGTTCAATACGCTTTGATGCCGTTTTCGATTCACTGTGGTGGCGGGCTTGGTTGGTTGACAAGTCACAGGTTTACGCCGAAATAAGGGGGCAAGACAGATTCGAGTGCCTTGGCTACTCGCGACAGGAGCGATATCGTTACCTGCTTTCTCAGGCTTTAGTAGCGGGATGACAACGGTAGATAGGGACATGTTGAAGGCAAGCATCGGGACGATTAAGTCATGTTGTGACAATGAAAAAATTATCCAACAACTTTTCTAACATCCGCCAATGCTACACTTAAGAAAAAAATCCTAAATTTGAGGATAAAAGCTGCTTCTCAGTATTCTTGATACAAAAAAATTATAGATTTGTTCCTCAAATTAATGAAAAATTTTACACAAAAATAAGAAATTCTTACTCATTATATTATATAAAAAAAAATTTTAATCAAATCAAATTGGTGAAAAGTTTATACAAACTTTCGAAATTCTTAGCCATTTAATTAAATTTTTTTTTAATTTAAAGACATTTTTTGGGAAATGTTTTTACGTATTTTTAGGTGTTTTTCCAAAAAAAAAGAAAGAAACAATAGGTGGATGTTGCTTTAATTTCATATGACATTTCTAATTGGCGTTAGCTTTGTTGCAAAATGGCGTCAATTGTTTAGGTGCTTAAGTATTATTAAACAAAACATGAAATATAGCGAGATCAATATTGAGTAAAGAGTTTTATTAATAGCATCAACATGAACAGAGTACGATACGTATATTTGCTCTGGGAAATCATTCAATTTCCACTTGAAATAAAAATATCGGCACTCAGTGTTGCCGCTGAAAATTTTCAAAAAGTCGCACAGAAAAGGGGCCTACTGAAAAAAAGGGCCTCTACTTTTTTTTCATTTGCAATATTACTACATCGCCTTTAACTCATCTTTTATCAAGGAAAAGCAGTTTATCTTTTTTTGTTCTCCCATGGATTTCCCATGTGTGGCAATTGAAGAAAATTACTAAAGTACGAAGATATTTATTCGATAAAATAATAAAAATACATACAAAAAGTAAAGTTTATTTCAGTAACAATGCGTTAAGTAACATTGTTTTGGTAAAACGAATGCTATCATCCACATAACTAAAAGTGTATATCAATTCATTATTATACTCAGTTGAGCAGAGCTCACAGAGTATACTAAGTTTGATTGGATAACGGTTGGTTGTACATATATAAAGGAATCGAGATAGATATAGAGTTCCATATATCAAAATAATCAGGATCGAAAAAAAATTTTATTGAGGCATGTCCGTCCGTCCGTCCGTCCGTTAACACGATAACTTAAGTAAATTTTGAGGTATCTTGATGAAATTTGGTATGTAGGTTCCTGAGCACTCATGTCAGATCGCTATTTAAAATGAACGATATCGGACTATAACCACGACCACTTTTTCGATATCGAAAATTTCGAAACACCGAAAAAGTGCGATAATTCATTACAAAAGACCGATAAAGTGACGAAACTTGGTAGATGAGTTGAACTTATGACGCAAAATAGAAAATTAGTAAAATTTTGGACTATGGGCGTGGCACCGCCTACTTTTAAAAGAAGGTAATTTAAAACTTTTGCAAGCTGTAATTTGGCAGTCGTTGAAGATACCATGATGAAATTTGGCAGGAACGTTACTCTTATTACTATATGTACGCTTAATAAAAATTAGCAAAATCGGAGAAGGACCACGCCCACTTTAAAAAAAAATTTTTTTAAAGTAAAATTTTAACAAAAAATTTAATATCTTTACAGTATATAAGTAAATTATGTCAAGATTCAACTCCAGTAATGATATGGTGCAACAAAATACAAAAATAAAAGAAAATTTAAAAATGGGCGTGGCTCCGCCCGTTTTCATTTAATTTGTCTAGGATACTTTTAACGACATAAGTCGAACAAAAATTAACCAATCCTTTTGAAATTTGGTAGAGGCATAGATTTTATGGCGTTAACTGTTTTCTGTGAAAATGGGCGAAATCGGTTGATGTCACGCCCAGTTTTTATACACAGTCGTCCGTCTGTCCTTCCGCATGGCCGTTAACACGATAACTTGAGCGAAAATCGATATATCTTTACTAAACTCAGTTCACGTACTTATATGAACTCACTTTATCTTGGTATGAAAAATGAACGAAATCCGACTATGACCACGCCCACTTTTTCGATATCGAAAATTACGAAAAATTAAAAAAATGCCATAATTCTATACCAAATACGAAAAAAGGGATGAAACATGGTGAGGTAATTGGATTGGTTTATTGACGCGAAATATAACTTTAGAAAAAACTTTATAAAATGGTTGTGACACCTACCATATTAAGTAGAAGAAAATGAAAAAGTTCTGCAGGGCGAAATAAAAAACCCTTAAAATCTTGGCAGGTACTACATATATAAATAAATTAGCGGTATCCAACAGATGATGTTCTGGGTCACCCTGGTCCACATTTTGGTCGATATCTGGAAAACGCCTTCACATATACAACTACCACCACTCCCTTTTAAAACTCTCAGTAATGCCTTTAATTTGATATCCATATCGTACAAACAAAGTCTAGAGTCACCCCTTGTCCAGAAAGGCCCACTCCCTCTTAAAATACTCATTAACTCCTTTCGTTTGATACCCATATTGCACAAACGAATTCTAGAGTCACCCCTGGCCCACCTTTATGGCGATATCTCGAAACGGCGTCCACCTATGGAACTTAGGATTACTCCCTTTTAAAATACTTATTACCACCTTTCATTTGATACCCATATCGTGCAAACGCATTCTAGAGTCACACCTGGTCCATCTTTATGGCGATATCTCGAAAAGGCGTCCACCTATAGAACTAAGGCCCACTCCCTCTTAAAATACTCATTAACTCCTTTCGTTTGATACCCATATTGCACAAACGAATTCTAGAGTCACCCCTGGCCCACCTTTATGGCGATATCTCGAAACGGCGTCCACCTATGGAACTAAGGATTACTCCCTTTTAAAATACTCATTAACACCTTTCATTTGATACCCATATCGTACAAACGCATTCTAGAGTCACACGTGGTCCATCTTTATGGCGATACCTCGAAAATGCGTCCACCTATAGAACTAAGGCCCACTCCCTCTTAAAATACTCATTAACTCCTTTCGTTTGATACCCATATTGCACAAACGCATTCTAGAGTCACCCCTGGTCCATCTTTACGGCGATATCTCGAAAAGGCGTCCATCTATAGAACTTAGGTCCACGCCCAAACGCATTCTAGAGTCAACACTGATCCACCTTTATGGCTATATCCCTAAATGGCGTCCACCTATAGAACTATGGCCCACTCCCTCATAAAATACTCTTTAATGCCTTTCATTTGATACACATGTCATACAAACACATTCCAGGGTTTCCCTCGGTTCATTTTCCTACATGGTTATTTTCCCTTATGTTGTCACCATAGCTCTCAACTGAGTATGTAATGTTCGGTTACACCCGAACTTAACATTCCTTACTTGTTTAATTGACTTAAAATTTAGTTACCAAGTATTTAACAACTAAATTTTTCCCTTCCTTTAAATTGAGCGCTGCTAACATTGCATTACATATATCAATTTGCACGGTTCGTTATCTTGTTCTTAAAAAGTGAGAGTTTTGAAAAGTCTTTCTGCTGATGCACTGAAAGAAAAAGACTGGTAAAATCAACCGAAATATCTGTTAATTTTTATCCATCCCAACAAGATGTTGAATCAACTGCGCACAAATCGTTGATTCGTAATTGGCCGTTTTAGTAGTCAAATGAACAAAAAAAGTTGTTGCGACAGTTTTGTACGAAAGTACCTATGTTGCCATAACATAAATAAATCAGGGCTGTCATGGAATCCAAGTCGGTTTTGCGCTTTGTCGGGATTACAAACCAATATTGATTTAAATTGGTGTCATAAAACCGTATTGGTTTTGCTCTTTTCGAATGTAAATAAAAGCGATATTCGAATCAGCTGTTTTGCGGTGCACCGGCAATTTTGATGTTAATTTTTTTGGCAAAATTTTATAAAATAGTTGTATTGTGCATTTAAACAGAAATAAACAAATTTATTGACATCAAAATGGCATCAGCAGTTGTAGCATTTATATTATTGGAAGAAGAAAGTTGCGAGAAGGTCAAAAGGAAAATTTGGAGAGATCGCAGCAATCCATTTGAGTTGCTAGAGACAGCGTATTTAAAAATATTTCTTAATGTGGGTTTCTAAATATTTATAGTGTATTTGCAGTTACATTGCATACTATCGCATAAACAAAGAGGCTTTCCGAATGGTATTGGACACCATTGAAGGACGCTTAACTCGCTCGAAAGTTCTGCCAGTGCTGCAACTAGCAGCTACGTTACGAATTTTAGCTGCAGGACCCTATCAAAGATCAGTTAGAAAGGATTCTAGCATGAGTGTAGGTAGAAGCACGGTGTCACGTTTTTGATTACGTGCTTCGTGAAGCCCTTCGTAATATCTGGATGTTTCTCCATAAATTCAGTCAAAATACTGTTTTGCATTGAATTTTCATGTTTTCCTCTATTAAGAATGAAAATATATATAAATTTACATTTATTTTTATAAAATAAACTTTTATTTACTTACATTTTTAGAAAATACTCAACTGCAAGATAAATACTACTAGGAAAAAATTTAATCCAACAGCATTTAACTGATTGGATTGTTTCCGATAGCAAAATCGATATTATCGGATTCTGTGAAACCTAAAACCGACACTAATTCCAATTCGAACACTAAACCGATAACATTGGATTTCATGACACCAAAGCAATTATTTTGTCGTTTTTAAATCCGACTCCGACAACAATTGGATTCCATGACAGCCCTGAATAAATGTAAGGCGCGATAACCTCCGAAGAGATCTAAGGCCGAGCTCCTCTCTTCCAATTTGCGTCGTGCTCCTTTTCATTTTCCCTACAAATTGGCCGAACGGGACCTACATGTTTTATGCCGACTCCGAACGGCATATGCAAGGCAGATGAGTTTTCACTGAGAGCTTTTCATGGCTGAAATACACTCGGAACGCTTGCCAAACACTGCCGAGGGGCGACCCCGCTTAGAGAAATTTTCCTCTAATTGAAAATCCTTATTTCTAAAATTTTGATGTCGCTTTGCCCGGGGTGCGAACCCAGGGCATACGGTGTGGCAGGCGGAGTACGTACCATCACACCAAATAGATACGCATGCTTGCTAGATATACATACATATGTACACACTTACTAAGCGAACTTCAATTGGGCTTACATCAAATATGCTGGCACACATTAAACATTTATACACTTTATTATTTTGTTTTATTAAACGCACTTTCACCAAATTTTATATTTTATAATTTATTTACTTTATAGTTTTGAACTTCGCTTTGCAAATAGAAATGAAAATTGCAGTCACAAAACTGATTCTCAATTCTTTCAGTTGCAGCTCAGCTCATTCTCAATTTCTTCTCTCGCATGTAGTTGCCACACTTGATGGTTTCGAACAAAACTTGTATAAATGTTTGACATAACATTTTAAATAGAGAACTTGTAAGTTATAGAAAAGAAAAGAATCAAATCGCTAGAAGGTAATTCACCACTGGAGTAATTTTACATGTAATTCGCCAAGTTTAATTTTCGTAACACTTTAATTTGAAACGATTCCAAAACAACTCAAACTTTTATGTTGTTGGAAACATCAACATTAAAAAAGGATGTTTTTTATTAACTTATTAAATTCGTTCGCATGAGTGAAAATTCGTAAAAACTTGAACAAAATGTTACTAACTTTGAAAAAATCCTGTTCGTTCAAACAAAACTTTTGCAACAAGAGGCCGCAATTTTGCATTTCGCTTGGAGGAAAAGTTGCAAAATTGTACCCGATAAATAGGTGTCCCGGTATCTCACAATTTTTTGCACAGTGAATTCAAAAAAGGGTCTTTCGTTTTGTATTGATAACTGAAAAACTAGTTTTTTGTTGTTTTCCCATTTTGTGTGTTTTTTCGATTTGGTGGTTTTCTTATTTTGGTATTTTTTTTTAACAAGTGGCTCCATCGGCATAAGTACAAAGTAGAGAGCGCAGTGGGCGTAAAATTCTCTTTGAAATTTGCTCATGTATTGACTGTTGATCGCTGTTGAAATGACCAGTGATATCAGTTGTGTTAACAGAAAAATCAGTTAGATTGATTACGAATCTGTAAATTTTACAGAATTTTGTTAACTTAAGAGCGACAATGTCTTTATGTTTATCACTTGTTAAATTAAAGGGAATGCATTAAAATAGTTAAAGGAAATTGGTTCTTTTAAGAAGGAACACTTATTTGTACAAATTAAAAAATATGTACATATGTACATTCTACCACAATATTCTTTATTTTAAGTCGAAAAGTATATCGTAAGCAAGGGAAGAGCTCTTGGTATGTTTGATGCAACCATCCAGAGATTGCGCAAGGATTTTTAAAAAAGGCTTAAATAGATTTTGGCATATGGCGAAAGGCGATTTGGCCGCCAGAAAATTCCTTTGTTGAATGCAAGTTGAATGGAAGCAGGCTACTTGGGCGGATTTGTGTTATCCCGCCGTCTTCTTCGTTTTGTTATGCTCCCCTATTGATATTGCTGTGGCACCAATTCATTACTCATATCAGTGAATACCACAAGAAATGTAATACTGTGCATTGTTTATATTTTATTTCTTAATTTCAAACAACTACGGAACAATAAGTAAACTTTTCTATTTTTTAATTAAACTTTTCTATTTTTTCAATTGACAAAACAGCTGACTTCGAAAATTCGAAATTCCTATTCCCCAATTATTGTTCTCCCAAGGAGAAAAGAATTGGAGGAATTTTTCCGCGGGAATAAAAAAAATCGCGAGAACAAAATTCCGAGGGAAAATTTCCAACACTGTACCAAAACTGTTCTATATCGGTTTGTTCGAAGATCTTTTTGTATGCATTGTCTTTTGCTTTGCATTCTAAAAGCTTAAGCTCCTCAGTAACTACTTCGGGATCTTCTGTTCAATGAGAATATGCAAACACCATATCAAAAACTCCTATATCATCATTTGATTTAATCACTAATGGATTCAAATAACTTAAAACCCTAAGCTTTTTGTCGGAAATGTCTACTCTTTGAAATATTTCGTAACACAGCTTTTGATAATACTTTAAAATATTACGCTTCACGCATTTAATTACATTTTCAGAAAAGTTTTCCTTTAGCAAGACTTTCTCAGCTTCGGGCCCAATGTAATAATGAGGGTAAGTCCAAATTCGTTTCTTACATTCTGTGATTTTTGGAAAGAGAATTAATTGATTCATTAAATATAGTCGGAAAAATAAACACAAATACCCCACGAATATGTATAAAAGACATTTTATGCACATCTCGCCAAAAAAAAGGGACTTCCTCTTAGAAAACAACGAGCGTATGGCTGCGAGTAATGAGTGACGTCTCTTATCATAATTTATCCTCTTTGGCGAGAGTAAATCAATATTTTCTATACTAACGCCGTATGTCAAAGTGATAAAATTTTACAGGGTTGCAGTTATAGTGATGACGAGAGTGATAATTTGGATTCCTTAAGTGGTTCCGATGCAAAAGTTAAGTAATGAGAAGGAGTACTACAATCTCTTTATGTAAAAACGTAAAAATAATGCATCATAGTTTTGAAAGAGAAAACGTGCCAAAAGTCGCCAACATTTTCAAAAAGGCTCAAATATTGCAAATTTTAAAAAAGTCGTTGTCCGGGGAATTGGCTTTAAGAAAGGGTGAAATTGCGACTAAAGTCGCCCCAACGGCAACACTGCCGGCACTTGATTTTAACTAATTTTATTTAGTAACTCGTAAGAAACGAACGACTGCAAAGGTTTATCATTAGTCATCATCCAGTGAGTTTTCTAGCTCCGTAGCACGCTATCTGAACTTATCTGGCTCAAGCCGCTGTTGTTGCATTTATATGCAAAATTATATATCTGGCTCAGTATCTTTGCGACGGGATGATGGCTATTGTAAAGGTTTCGAGTAAAATATGTATCAGCTCTTCGTTCGCAGCTGTGCTCACCTGATCATGTTTGTTCTATCTCCTTTTTTGTGGAGGCTATTCGGCAGCGTTGTACTACTTTGGTACAAATTAGTGTAGTAGCTCTGGTGAAGTAGTGTGTGTAGTACATATGTAACTGTGTGTTCGCGGATAACTTTGGAAAGGGCGGAAAAAATTTACTTCTGTGCATGGATTCTTAATGTTGATATAACTACGCTTCTTTGGATACCCTATTCAACGACTTTTGTAATATTTTCGATAGGTCACATATAATGCACTATATATTTCATACTAAAATTTATACCGAAACCGATGGCAGAAACCCTGGTAATTTTGACACTTCGTTCAGTTTCGAACGATCGTTCCACCACATTCCACATTGCTTTGACACTTCGGCAAGTGCTAAACGGCAGTATGTTAGAAAGAGCAATAAACAAACATATTGTAACGAATTTTTGGGGAGTTCGTGATAATTATACACCTTCTGGTAACGTTCGTATCGCTGGACCGTCGAATAAATAACTCCATTATTCAGTATTGCAACTAATAGCGTATTTAAATTAAACTGGTTATTCCTCAGCTTGTGCTTCTTTAATACTCTCTGTTACCTCGTTCGCATATTTCTCATTAGGTCTAGACGTTTCTCTCACGTGCCTTCTAGAACAGTTTTATCTCACGCTTGGTAATTTAACTATATACATGTATATATGTAGTTTATGATTTTCTTCTAGCCATATGCGGGTGTATATGTGAGTAACAACTTTTGATCTTAGCTGCCGGCTACATAAACTCCCTGCTTCAAGCTGCTGGTTATGTGTATGGAATATTCTTCGTTGCCTTGTACATATGTAGGTGTCGCTGCTTGCTGTTTTTGGTGTTGTCATTACTTACTAACATCATAGTGATACAAATATTCGCCACAATATCTTATATCTTATGGCGGCCAACATGGTGTGGTGGTAGCGTGCTCCGCCTGCCACACCGTATGCCCTGGGTTCGCACCCCGGGCAAATCAACATCAAAATTTCAGAAAAAAGAATTTTAAATTAGAACAAAATTTTTCTAAGCGGGGTCGCCCCTCGGCAGTGTTTGGCAAGCACTCCGAGTGTATTTCTGCCATGAAAAGCTCTCAGTGAAAACTCATCTGCCTTGCAGATGCCGTTCGGAGTCGGCATAAAACATGTAGGTACAGTCCGGCCAATTTGAAGGGAAAATCAAGAGGAGCACGACGCAAATCGAAAGAGAAGCTCGGCCTTAGATCTCATCGGAGGTTATCGCGCCTTACATTTATTTTTTTTAATCTTATATCTTGGGTTTACAACCATGGCGGAGCCATGAACAGGTGACCGCCGAAAATCAGCTGATTGCTACATTTTTATATAATTTGACGCAACTTCCGGCGCAGTACGATTTTGATATTAGTCCAACGATTTACAAAACAAAGTACATTGAATTTTTATTTATGTCACCGTACTGCCACCTTCTATGGTTCCGCCATCTTTTTAGGCTTTTATTTTTAACTAACGTTTACAGCACTTCCTTTTATTTTCAGAGCTTAGGTTTGCAAGCATATAAAGGATGCAGTTATAAACAAAAGGAGAATGAAAACGAGGGATTAGGTGAGTATGGCAGTACCTAATTATAATTTATGTAGATCGAATAGAGTGAAAGGTTAATATGAACAGAGTATCAAATTAGGTGAGTATGATAGGCAGGGCCGTAGAGAGAAAATCCGGGCCCGGGACTAAACAATTTACGGGCCCCTATCGAAAATTCACTAATACATTTGATTAACTTGAATTAATGACGTCTCATTCATGAATCATTATTGATAGATTACATCAAAAAAGTTTTTGCCACATCAACTAATTGATTTTTGGCCTAATATCTGAAAATAAAATTAACACAGAATATTTATTATTTACACTATTTTATTGTAACGTAGAAACAAAATTCTCTTTTAACAGCCACATATTGTTTAAAATAATCTTTTCTAGTTATTTGGTAGCATTTTAATACATTTCTGATAAATAAAATGATGATAATAAATTTTAATTATTCAATATAGAAAGTTCAGATATCAAAGAGTGGCTTTACTTGCTTTTTTCACTGCAAAATTTTTACAATAATATCAAAATTTAACTGTCTTGCCAAAACAGATTCAACACAAAGCGTGGCAAGTCCTGAAACTCGCTCTTGAGATGAACACGATCTATGAAAGTTTTTGATTCTTGAAAGGACGCTTAAAGAACGTTCTGCAATAGCTACAGGGACAGGTATAGTGCAAAAGATACGTAAATCAACACAAATGTTGGGGAAAATCGTACACAGATTTGGAACATATGTAGATGGCATTTAGCAATTCCAATGGTGATAGTCCTTTATCAAAATTTGCTTCGTAAATGTGTTTCAAGTGAATTATTTCGCATCCTAAGCTTTAAGAAATGTCCGACTTGTATTTTTCGACAAATTTTGCTGCGCTCGCCCGAACCGTAGTTTCATCCATGTCTTCAAATTGCCACAAAAAGGAAAACGTCTCGCTCAAATTACTCATAGCTGCAAATCGTTCAGTAATGCCAGTTATTACCGAATCAACGATCACCCGGAATGCATTGTTTTTAAAATTAGACTCTGAATCAGCCGTAATCATCTCATTTAAATTATCTTCAGAACGTCCTTGGGTTTTCTCTTTCGAATGTCCGGAAACTTTGGCGAGATGTTCAATTGAATAGCAACTGTTTTGCATTCGTTTAAAATTGTTACCCATTGGTTCTTGGTCAACTCCAAATCAGTTAATAAGGTATCTAGATGTCGGACCTCAACATCTACGGTGGTGTCTCTAGCTTGGCGGACCACGTTTCTTTCATTAATGGTAGTCAGTATTTTGAACCAAATTGAGGACAGCAAGATACATTCGAACTTGTTGATGTACTTGATAATGCCGGTAACATCGCCGTATGCTTGCGCAGTATGAAGAGAGCTCGGTACAGTTTTTTTTGAGGATGTCCCTTCGTTGTGGAGTGCTGCTGAAAATAGTAAAACATTTTTGTACAACTCCGAAGATAGTAATTGCAGCCGTACAGCATTCTGCAGTATCAACACCACATAAATTGAGACTGTGGGTTGCACAAGGCGAGTAATCAGCATTCGAGTTTTTGTCGAGAAAGTGACGTAGTGCTCCGTTGTAAGCCCCTTTCATATTGGCGCCGTTAACTTACCCTTGTGCACGACGATCTTCAATCAAGTATGGCAAATTAGATCAGCAAATTTCTGACCACTTTTTTGGTTACAATTCACGAAAGCCAAAAACCGTTCTTGAATTGTAAAATTTGTTGCTTTCGAATTGAAATGGAGTTAGCGCAAAATGAACGTAGTCAACGTGACTAGCATCAGGCATAGCATCAACGATAATAGCAAAATACTTGGCATTCTTGCCTTGATCTAATATAGTTTCCCTCACGTGCTTTGCACAAATTTCTATAAACTCGTTCTGAATGACTGGGGAAAGATAGTGAACTTGTAAACGTTTGCGCTGCTGTTGTGAAATCCTAACTTTCTCTAAATGATCTCTAAGTATCGGATCATATTGGCTTATGAGATCTTAGATGCCCAAAAAATGTCCATCGTTTCGTTCACCAATATATATACTTTCGCCTTTGAAAGCTAGGCCTCTTTCACCCAAAAATAAAATAGTGTCCAAAATTTTATATAAAATTTCTTTCCAGTTTTGAGTATCAGTGATTAGCTGGTCATTGATAAGTTTATCAATTGTAGCCTCCTTTTGAATTAGATTTTGTAAAGATCGCCTTTGAATATAACATTTAATGTGATCTTGAGTATTTTCGTGTGATGGCAGTTTATCGTATCGCTTCTTCCATACCTGTAATTTCGAATATCCGCAGAACAAATTTTAGGTCGATTTAAAGTATTGGTGCTTAACAGACGGCATGGTAGGCAATAAAAAGCATTGCTACTGGCACTCCACACTAACCAGTCACGCTCCACCTTCTTTCCATTTGGCAAGATTCTGTTTAACAACGAGGTATGAAATGCCTCGTCATGACAATCACGTGGAAAAATAACAGGACACTTTTGATGACCTCGACAAATTATTTCGCTGACTTCGTCAGATCGCAAAAACTCATTGTTCACGGCACCGATATCGAAGTCGTTTAAATAATCTGGACTTTGATACAGAGTTGGTGGTATTGTAGGAAGACTTTGAAAATGAACCTTCATCAGTGTCACCACGAAACTTTACGATTTCGGATTCATGTAAGCATACATTTTTGTTTGATGTTTTTATTGTCCTCCTCAGACCCAGGCAAAAAATCATTATCAATATTCGTTGCTTTTGAAATTCGGCTTAAAATTTGCACATGGAACAACTAAAGACTCTCCCGAATTAAAAAAATGTCTTAGTACCTCTAAATCGCGGGCCCCCTGAGAAACCCCGGGCCCGGGGGAATCACCCCCCCCCCCCCCCCACTCGTAGGGCCTGATGAAATTAACGTTAATTTGACGTTCTTAACGTTAATAAACGAAACGAAATGACTTCGTTTCGTTTATTAACGTTGATTATCGTAACGAAATGATATCGTTTCGTTCGTTAAGCATGCCTGAACCGAAGCGAGGGGCGCATCCGCATGACGCAAGGATTTGTTTTTGCCAAGTTGTTGATAGGCGGAGGTTTGTTAAGCGTTGAGATCTAAAATTGCTCCGTTAAAGAGTAAAAATCATCAGCTGAGTATTGTACATAACACTTAGAAATTATAAATATACTACATTATTAAGTAAGTGAACTTTTTAGTACGTAAAATTTTAATTTCCATTTGTTTTTGTTACGAGTTAAGATAGTATAGGACAGTTTTCTTTATGATAAAAAGTAAATCCGTTATATCAAATGAACTAGAATGAGTGTTAAAATCATGACACAAACACCGAAAAGGTTCATTTAATTCGAAATTAGTTCTACACTGCCTCAAAAGAAGAGGTTTGTAATGTCTTGACACTCGTGATGGGACGTTAAAGTTTACTTCGTTCAAGAGAATTGGGCTAGAAATCAATCCATTCAGTAGTTTAACCATAAATATTACGCCTAGCATATCTCTACGACTTGCAGGAGTTGGAAGATTGATAAGCTTCAATCGACTAGTAAATATAAGGGGGAAGATTATACGCAGAGTCCCACTGAAAATTTCTTAAAGAGAAAAGTAGAAATTGCTTTTGTACTGATTCAAGTCTATCTGCATGAATTCGATATTTTGGATTCCAGACTATTGATCCGTTCTAATATCGATCTAGCTAAAGTGGTGAAAAGTGCTTTAGTTACATAATGGTCACTAAATTCTTTGGCCACTGTTTCACGAATGAAAGAACACCTCTAGCCTTATTGACAGTACCATTAATATGAAGGTTGAAACTAAGTTTAGTATCTATCGTGACTCCCAAGTCCACAAAATATGTAGTTAACTGATGGAAGACAAGTACGTATAATTTTTGTATTATTATTTAATTCTACGTAGCATACGTATTTATTTAATTCATACTTAAGGTTAAACGAAATTGACTTGAGTTCGAAGTCCTCAACAGCACGTTTTCTTAGCATAAACTTCATAATTTACTGCAGCGTCATGCTAAGAAAGCCAAAATGTTCACTTTTTAAATCAATGGTGCTTCTGTACTTCTTCAACTTCAACGAGTTGACACAACAAAAGCATATTTAGTCAAGTGTTAATAACGCCGTCCCAAATGAATTAAGCATCGCCACCAAAACAAACCTAGACTAAGTGTAAAATAGGTAACATTTTTTTATGCACGCTATGCAAACACACCGAATTGCGGATACGGTTTTTGAGCGACTTTTGTTTTCCCTTAAAATCTTTGTGAGGGGTGAACATTTTTTTTATGTTTCAAGGATATTTTTCAAAAATGGTAAAAGTTTGAGCAGCAGATAATTTTGTTATTCCAAATGGTATCTTCCTGCTGTCTGCTTGGATTTTGCTTAAGTTGCTCACTGCGTGGGTACTAACAAATGTTCGCTAAAAAATTGAATCTATACTTAAAATATAAAGTTCCTAAAAATTTTTGAAAACGAAGTAAACATTTTGATTTAACATTTTTAGATGCTTATAATACAGTGTTGTTTTTTGTAGGTACTGTGGTAGCATTATTTGAAGAGAATTTTGCATCGATTTCGAATCGGGGAATATTGCTGAGCTCCTTTTATATTACTTCGGAATTGTGCTTAGGACAATTTTCTCAACAGCCAACCATATACCATTACGCTATTCGAAGTTCTGTTTTTGAATATGTTACAGAACATCTTCAGGGTAACTGAGGCTGTGTTTGAACACTTATGGATCATAATATAAATGGGTACCTCGGAAAACGTTGTAAATGATACTTTCTACATAACTTGACTTCTTGAAATTCGCTTAAATATTTCATTGTTTTATTGCTCAAATATCATACTGTAATATTGAAATGATTTCGAAAATAGTCCAGGAGTGATCCTTGAATTGTCCCCAAAATTGCACCGAATCAGATTCGAAAAGATCCTTAAAATAATCCTGAAGTCATTGCACGAAACAGTCCCGATATCGTTCTTAACTAGTCCAAGAATATACCAGAATTGTATAGAAGTCCGTTAATGCGTTACGCATGGAAAAAAGTGATACTCGGACGATAACCACGCCCAGTTTTCGATATCAAAAATTTAGAAAAATGGAAAAAATAAGATAATTCAAAAACGAATATTGCTAAGCTAATGAAATTTGGTAGGTAGATTGGCTTTATGACGCAAAACATTAATTCCAAAAAAAATTTGGAATATAGGTGTGGAACCACCCTCATTTAGAGGAGAAGATTTGGAAGTTTAACAAGTCGTAGATCAAAAGCCGTTGAGGTTAGATTACATTGAAATTTGGCAGAGAAACTATCCTTGCCAAATTATATAGACTGATCGAAATCGGTTAAACAACTCGCCCACTTTTCCTAAAGGTCTAACCTTAGCAATAACTCTATGGTATTTAACTACGTTCGACTGTTATTTTAACTCAGTAGTGATAGGTTGAGCTAAGAACAAAACTTAAAGAAATTCTGAAAATGTGCGTAACACGCCCCTTTTTTTCTTACGCTTTCAAAAATACTTTCAATGCCATAAGTCAAACAAAAATCTCCCAATCCGAACGAAATTTGGCATGAAAATTTTTTTCATACCTCTGAAAATGTGCGAAATCGTCTGAAAGCCACTCTTACTTTTTATAATAGATCTGAAATGCAGTATTAATAATACGTAACTATTATTGCGCAGCCTTATAACGCTATTAACCACACACAGCAAACAACAACAGCGTTTCAAGTGCACTGCTGCCTATGAAATGTTCGGTTTCACCCGGACTTAGACTTTCTTACCTGTTTTGCATAGAATACTGCATGAACCATATAATCTGAATATCGTTCGAGGTGAGACGGCTTTGCTTCACAGTTGCATACTCAATCCAAAGCAGAAGATGTATTGTGAAGCGTCTGGGAAATCTAAGGCTAGACTATCTACAACTCTGGCGAAGAGGCAAATTACAAAATTTTAGCTAGATGACTTAACTTTCAGAATAAAATAAGTAATATCTCTTGAATTTGTGACAGTTCATTTGCTTTAGCATTTTGACCACATATGCCCTCAAGAGCTTCGCAGAGCCTCATAAATTTAATAAGCGTAGCGACTGAGACTCAGCAGGAAATTCTATGCTCAAATTTTGTTTACCATTCTGCTTGTACACACATACTACTACAAAAAATTTAGCATTTATATTAAAAGCTCTGCTTGGTACAAACACTTTTCTCAAGTTCAATCAAACGAACTTTTATTAGTCCTCTCATATGTACGCAGTGTGGCGAGTTTTGAGGGGTGCATAGGAAATTCCCAACTCTCCATTTTTAACAAGTATGAGTTATGCGCTAACAGTAAATTGCAGGCGGGCAGCATTTGAATATATCTCTGGCTATTTGATTTCCTTATATTTTTTTTTTCCTTTGATTAACGGTATGAAAGACGTGACGTTTATTTATTTCCGTATTCTTTTCTTATTCTTATGAACTTTGTAAGGAAGTGGCACATCTTATTGTTGTTACAGTGGAAAGGAAGTTGATTTCATTTCTGCATTTGTTTAAGAACGACCCGTACCGTACTACAACAAAAAATGAAGAAAATTTGATGTCTCGCCGTTTTTATAGAAAATTTGAATTCAAATTTAAATTCAAATTTCAGAGCAACATTTGGTTTTGAATATTTTAATTTAAAATCATAATTAAAAGAAAAAAAGGATATCCGCGATTTTTCATTAACTCGCTAGAAATACAAATTCAAACACATTTTGTTAGATAGCTCGTGAGGTAGAGTGTTTATGGGCTAAAACGCCGCACAAATAAATTTGTGGCCAGCAAATCAAGCAACGGGAAAGGGTAGGAGAGTGTGCAGAAAAAACGAATGTAATAATGCAAATAAGTTTTGTTTATTTTTAATTTGCAACGAGTACGTTTGGGAAAATAAATTAAACATGATTTTCCCTAACAGAGTGTAAGAAGCAACCAACACACACCACTAAGTTTGTGGGTGACTGAAGCGATTTTGCCCAGGCTAATAGTGATGATACAGGGATTGCAAATGCTGGTAATGGTCTAAATTAAAGCTAAAAACAATTTATTGCAGGTGGAGAGCCAACTACATAAGAAATAGCCAATACGTTCCTTACTGGTATGTTGACATACTTGATCACGGTATAAGGGAATCCTGAATGTAAGCGTAAGCTAAGTGTAAGCTTAAGCTTAGTCAGTCTTTGGAAGTGGTATGCTAGAAGGTGAATATAGAATGTAAGCACAAGTTTAGTCACAATACTCTAGAATAATATGGGCAAAAAGTACGTGGTGGAGTGAGGTGGAGCGAAAACAGACATCAAAGGAAAGACAAGGCAAAGAAAGCAAAGGAAAGGCAATCAAAGGAAAGGAAATGATAGGTTTGCTATAGTGTTCGGACGAAATCTTATAAATTTGCTATCGATTTTTTATCTGCAAGCTTTCTATGTAGGGGGTATTCAAAATGTATCTACGAGATTTTGACTTTTTTTTCGATGAGTAATCGGTTTGTTATCGGAAAATTATAGATTAAGCTTGTAGACATGTTATCAAAACGTTATCGATTTGTTATCGAAATGTGATGCAAACGCTGTCGACTTCTTATCAAAAGGTTCTGGATTAACTATCGATAAGTTATCTCTTAATTATCGGAAAGTTATCGACATGTTAAAAAAAGTTTATTTCTTAACGAAAAGTTATCGATTTCTGTTACCTATTTCTTATCGGCGTGTTATCTTCTTATTAACCACGACTGAAGAGTCTTTTTTTACGAAGCATATACCGTAAAACTGCAACATACAATCGATGAAACATCGATAACGCGTCGATAACAAGGATCATTAGCATCGACAAAACTCTCAAAAATCTGGGAGTGTTCTTATCGCTAAAGGAGAAGAAGAAGAAAAGGAGGAGCATTATGAGGAAATACGGCACCTGAGAACACAGCCGCATGAAGCCAAAAAACACAAGCAGGTCCTCAGTGAATTCCACAAACAGGCGTGGGACCTCTATGCCAGGAATCGCCCGGTGAATCCTGTACTCAAAGAACAATACCTAAAACAAGTAAGGAAGGCTAAGTTCGGGTGTAACCGAACATTACATACTCAGCTGAGAGCTTTGTTGACAAAATAAGGGAAAATCACCATTTAGCAAAATGAACCTAGGGTAACCCTGGAATGTGTTTGTATGACATGTGTATCAAATGAAAGGTGTTAATGATTATTTAAAACGTAGTTGGCCTTAGTTCTATAGGTGGACGCCTTTTCGAGATATTGCAATAAGGGTGGACCAGGGGTGACTCTAGGATGTGTTTGTACGATGTGGGTATCAAATTAAAAGTATTAATGAGGGTTTTAAAAGGGAGTAGCCCTTAGTGGACCAGGGTGACCCAGAACATCTTCTGTCGAGTACCGCTAATTTATTTATATATGTAATACCACGAACAGTATTCCTGCCAAGATTCCAAGAGCGTTTGATTTCGCCCTGCAGAACTTTTGTCATTTTCTTCTACTTAATATGGTAGGTGTAACACCCATTTTACAAAGTTTTTTCTAAAGTTATATTTTGCGTCAATAAACCAATCCAATTACCATGTTTTTTCATATTTGGTACAGAATTATGGCATTTTTTTTATTTTTCGTAATTTCCGATATCGGGCGTGGTCATAGTCGGATTTCGGCCATATTTTATACCAAGATAAAGAGACTTCAGATAAGTACGTGAACTAAGTTTAGTTAAGATATACCGTTTTTTGCGCAAGTTATCGTGTTAACGGCCGAGCGGAAGGACAGACGGTCGACTGTGTATAAAAACTGGGCGTGGCTTCAACCGATTTCGCCCATTTTCACAGAAAACATTTATCGTCAGAATCTATATCCCTACCAAATTTCACAAGGATTGGTAAATTTTTGTTGGACTTATGGCATTAAAAGTATTCTAGACGAATTAAATGAAAAAGGGCGGAGTTACCCCATTTTGAAATTTTATTTTATCTTTGTACTTTGTTGCATGTTGGCATAATTTTCTTTTATACTGTAAAGATATTAAATTTTTTGTTAAAATTAGACTTTAAAAAATTTTTTTTTTTAAGTGGGCGTGTTCGTCATCCGATTTTGCAAATTTTTTTTTAGCACACATATAGTAATAGGAGTAACGTGTTTACCAACTTCCATCATGATATCTTCAACGACTGCCAAATTAGAGCTTGCAAAACTTTTAATTTACGTTCTTTTAAAAGGGGGCGGTGCCACGCCCATTGTCCAAAATTTTTCTAATTTTCTATTTTGCGTCATAAGGTCAACGCACCTACCAATTTTCGTCGCTTTATCCGTCTTTGGCAATGAATTATCGCAGTTTTTCGGTTTTCGAAATTTTCGATATCGAAAAAGTGGGCGTGGTTGTAGTCCGATTTCGTTCATTTTAAATAGCGATCTGAGATGAGCGCCCAGGAACCTACATACCGAATTTCATCAAGATACCTCAAAATTTACTCAGGTTATCGTGTTTACAGACGGACGGACATGGCTAAATGAATTTCTTTTTTCCCCCAGATCATTTTGATATATAGAAGTCTATCTCTATTTCGATTAGTTCATGCGGTTACAGATTACCGTTATGCGAACAAAGTTAATATACTCTGTGAGCTCTGCTCAGCTGAGTATAACTAGCAGAGGAGGAACGCACTCTCCCTAGGGAATCAACCCCGACATACAAAATGTATGCCCCGCTAGCAACGTCTCCCCACATTACACCAACCATCTCTTCAACTGTAATGTGGAACCAACGCCTCTAACACCCCTCTCATTATGGTCCACCCCTGTTGAAACAGCAAGTTTCCTTGGACTCCCGTTAGAGGATATTGAGGAAAGTTTGTGATCGGTCACACCTATTGGATGGGGCGAAGCACTGCTACAACAACATCAACAGGAGCAGTGATGATTGTAATCTTATAACTTTTAAGATCCCTGACTATGTGTCACGTCTAAGTCGAATAATGTGGTGAAGATTTCATCAGCGAAGACGAGGAGAAACGATGATTGTAATCAAGAATACAATTCGATGTAACATAATAAAAATGTCAGTATCAGTAATAGTCATTGTATCGTTAGTGGTCACAATTCGAAGGACATCACGTAGTGGAGGCGTCGATTGGCTATGGTGAAGAAACAATAAAAAAAGTAGTTACTAGAAAAATAAGCTAAAACCACGTATACAAAAGCTATTGAAAAACTTTGACAGTAGCTAGTCGAACGGAAATGACGAGACCCAAAGTTAAAAAAAAAAGATAGAAAACAGAAAGGACAGCAACAGCAGCACGAAGCGAATTGGCCAAGTGATAGCTCAGGTAAACTAAAGAAATGAACGAAAGTATCACAACAGCCGCAAGCATTTAAAGTTCATCTTTAACACACAAAAAAGTTAACTGCTGCTGCGGAGCAGGTAAGTGGGAGGTTGCGATGGACAAACAGCAATGGGTGGGGCTGTTTAAAGATGGTGGGTATTCGTATGTATGATAGACGAAGAGGGCGAACATTTATGTGTTAATTTTCATTCGAAACATTGTTGTTTTGTAAATTATTGTAAAAGATTTTGCAGGGGAAAGTTCAACATAAATACGAGGGTTGATGGATGCTTATTTTGGTACCTAAAACCCTACTGGTATTCCCGCGCAGAGAACGAACAGTATTCTCTAGGCAAAGCTCTGGCTACTTAACAGAGTTCAGAATCAAATTCGCTGCTTTTGACTGGAGCAAAAAAAACTTCATGATCTGGACTGAATCTGACAAAAAAAAAACATCAGTAATTTCTGATCCGATTTGCTGATATCATACATCATCTGCATTTGAGAAAAATGCTCTTGTAGTAAGTACCTTAGTACTAACCAGTTTTATTTGATTACGGTAGGTTATATATAGGCGATGTATATTGGAACGATCTTCTAGCATCAAATTTAGTTTGGAGACAAAACAGATCAAAAGAACGAATTATATATTAGCCCGATATTTTTGAAAGTGACACGAGTATTTAATGATTGTTTTAAGCACACTTGTGAGTTTATTTGTTAGGAAGATTCGAAGAAACAAAGAAAATGTGGCCAAATATTACCTTCACACGCAAGCTAGACGGTTAGCCAAACAATTGTTATAAAACGTATATTTGTTGCACGTGTATGCTTTATAATGGGAAACACAGGCCTGAAATATTAGGCGAATTCGCGTTGTAGTGCAAAGGGTGCACGAAATGCATACCTTGCACGGATTGCAAAGTGACAACAACAAAATACACGCAAAATCTTTATGCAATCCGTGCAATTTGTGTTATGCTCAAACCTCTGTATGTTTCCGTGCAAAGAATTGTAGGAAAGGAAATGCAGCACTGCTTCGTGCACTTACAGCCCAAAGCGAATCTCCCTATTGTGCATTGGTGTCATGAAGTAATCTCAAGTGAAATAACATTAGCTTTTTTTTATCTGGGATTATGTCACTGTCTATGAGATGTCATAATCCTAATTGGTATAATGTCACTAATAGCCTAATTCGCCTAATAAAAGTATTAAGATAAACAAAATTCCGGTGAAATGGACAAAAATATACAAGTTGCTTCCAGAAAAAACTTCTCAAACTATTTAAAATAACTGGAAGCTTGTGGGTATCCATTCCAGGTCTTCAACAAAAGCGAACTACTTACAACAGCACGGTCTAGCTAGTCGAAGATACACAAATACACTGTCACTACAAATTAACGGCTTATTACTTTTTTATCATTAAAGAAAGAGAATGTGAAATAAAAAAAAATTGCCAGATTTCTTTTTCAAAATTTTTTCCAGGGTTGCTTACTATATTCATACAACGTAAATACAAAGGTACGTGTACCCAAAGCAATCTTGGAACTCTTCCAAATTTGTGCCGAAATGATCTTGAAATGAATCCTAAAATAGTCCCCAAAGTGATCCTGTAACGGCTCTTTAGTGGTTTCGAAATAGCTTCTAAATGATTCATAAGTTTTCTGGAATGATTTCTTAAATAATTCCGAAGTGATTTTGAAAATGTTCCAAGTCTATTTCTGTAATGAAAAGAAAATATATACGGCTTGCAGCTGCCAATTTGTAGAAAAAATTGTATCTGGAGGTAAATCGAGCCAAGTATTTATTTTTTTTGTTTTAGCCTAGAAATGATTCCGATAATGATCCTTAAAAGATTTAAAATTAATCTCGAATTGATTGGGAAGTTGTCCCGAAATGATACTATCAACAACTCTGAAGTGATCCTGAAATCATTCAAAATTGGGCCGTTCAAAAATAATCCCGAAGTGATCCTGAAATGGTCCTGTAACTCCCCTGCAATGGTTTCAAAATATTCTCGAAATGATTCCAAAAAAAGTTGAAAAATGATACTGACATTGTACCAAAATATCTAACTTCGAAATGGTCCTAAATTTCGGCGAACCGTGCCGAGGCATACATGACAATTCATTGAGCTTCCTTTCCCAGTCCAAAAATAGAAATGAGAGTCCTAGAAAGGCATGAAAAATGGGAGTGTAGACCAAAAGCGTTACGATATTACAAGTTTGCTTTAAAATTAAAAATGTATAGCATTATTAGGTGTATAAAGAAAGAATATAAATTTTCTTAAAATATGCGCAAAAGGTAAGAAATTAAATGAAGAGGCAGCAGCAACATGCGGTGCCGCCTATGCCGCGAGTAGGCTTAGGCTCCTTTGAGTTACAAGGAAAAAAATCGCATAGTAATATATGAGCTAATAACTAACAAAATGATCTTTTGAGTGACCAATTCAGTGAAGGCAAGTTATAGAAAAAAATTAATTTGCAACTTTCAAAGGTATGCGCATACAATTATTTGAAGCCACCCTCTACTAAATTTTTGTGTGCAGTAAGTGCGAATGTCTAAAACAGCTGTTAATATGTACACATGCGAGTATTATTTGTAAATTTTATTAATATTTTTTGCTTTCGTGGTAAAAAAAAAAACTTTAATGAATTGTATGTATAGTGAAAACTATGTAAAATAATTTTGAAAACGTTTAGGCAAAAATTCGAAAAAGTTCGAAAATTCGTAAACATTTTCATAATTTATTTGAAAATTCAGTTTTTTGGTCCGATTCATTTTAGTTTGACAAACTACAAGTTCGAAATCTGCCAAAATGCGCATGGATTTGAAGGGTGTTTTTTATTTACATCCAAAACAAAAATTAACATTTTTTAGACTTTGTAGGCAAGAAGATCTAAAATACTTTTCGAAAAAAAAAAAAACAAGTAAAGGTGTCAAAGTTCGGGTGAAACCGAACATTATATACTCAGCGTGAGCTTCAATTGTACATTTCATTTCAGATAAATTACTTTTCCACATAACACGTGGCACCGTCCGTTTAAAAAAATGTCTCCACATTTCCTCTTACAATAAAACTTGATAAGCGAAATATCATTGATTCAAAACTATTTTTTGCTAAGTCATAGCTTATTATTCTAGCCTACGACCCTTTTAAACTTGTTTTATATCTAAGTTGCCGTGGTCTTTAACCGATCCCGTCCATTTTTACTATAAATATTTTATAGGGAAAAGTGTGTACCCAATTTCATTACGATATGTTAATTTTTCTTCGAGTTATTGCTCCCGAAACATAGAAGATTGCTTAGTCGTAAAATAGGCGGTGCCACACCCATTTTCAAAAATTTTAGTGTTTTCCAATTTAATGTTATAATTCAATTTAGAAATTAAAATTCTATTGATACAAAGCTCTTTTTCGCTAAGTTATAGCGTATTATTTTCGTCTACGGCCCTTTTAAAAATCTTTTATATAAAGTGGGCGTGGTCTTTGACCGATCTCGCCAATTTTTTTTTAGAAATATTTCCTCCTATAGGGAAAATTTTTGTACCCAATTTCATTACGATCCGTTAATTTTTCTTCGAGTTATGGCTCCCGAAACATAGAAAATTGCTTAGTCATAAAAGGGCGGTGCCACGCCCATTTTTTTAAATTTGAAGTTTTTCCTATTTATTGTTATAAATCCACTTGGAAAATGAAATACCATTGATACAAAGCTCTTTGTTGCAAAGATAGCTTATTTTATTCGTCCACGACCCTTTTAAAAATCTTTTATATAAAAGTGGGCGTGGTCCTTAACCGAACTCGTTAATTTTTCTTCAAAGCATTCCTTATAGTAAAGGCAACCTCTCTGTCCAATTTTGTTACGATAGGTTTAACGATTTTTGATTTATGATTAGTAATATTTGTAAAATTGATTTCATTACAAGTGGGCGGTGCCACGCCCATTTTAAAAATTTTTTTTCCAAATTTTTATCAAGAGTCTCAATATTAGTCCACATGTCAAATTTCAACATTCTAGGTGTATTTTTTACTAAATTATCAGGTTTTTGTGTTTTCCAAAATTTTATATATATAAAAAGTGGGCGTGGTTATCATCCCATTTCGCTCATTTTCAATACCAATCTATTCTGGGTCCAGATAAGCTCGTGAACCAAATTTGGTGAAGATATCTTAATATTTACTCAAGTTATCGTGCTAACGGACGGGCGGACATGCCTCAATCAAATTTTTTTTCGATACTGATAATTTTGATATATGGAAGTCTGTATCTATCTCGATTCCTTTATACCTGTAGAACCAACCGTTATCCAATCAATGTTGATATACTCTGTGTGCAAAGCACGCTGAATATAAAAAAAACATTTGATAAATCAATCGAAACTGAAATGAAATGAAATAAACCATAACACTGCAGACTTAAATTTAAACTTTTCATGAATTTTGGAATTTTTTCAAAACTGTTTTCAAAATTGGTTAACATAGTTTTCGTTATAAAATTCATTGCAGACGAATTATGAAATTTTTTTGAAAACATTTTCAAAATCGGTATCCCAAGTTTGTATTATACAACTGGAGTTTTTTTTAATGAGTTTTCAAATTTTTTCAAAAAAGTTTTCGAAATTGGTCTACGGAGGTTTCTCATAAAATTCATTGTAGATATTTTTATATTAAGAATTTCCTAATTTCACGAAAACGTTCTCCAAAATTGCTCTACAGAGTTATTGTTATACAACTCACTGCCGTTTTGTTTTTTAAGTAACATCTTTTAGATTTTTTTCGAAAACGTTTTCGGAATTGGTATACAGAGATTTTGTTATACAATTCATGGGAGTTTCTTTATATAACGAATTTTCTTTGAGATTGATTTACATAATTTTCAATATAAAATTCATTGAAAATATTTTTAAACTAAGGAATGTTCAAATGTTTTCGAAAACGAAAACGGAATTGGTATATTTTGTTATACAATTCATTGAATTTTTTTTCAATAACGAATTTTCCAATTTTTTTTGCAAACTTTTTCGGAATTTCTTTATATAGTTTTCGTTATGGATTTCCGTTATAAAACTTTTTTCATTTAAACTAGCAAGAATGAAAGAGAAGAAGGAAAACAACAATTCATTGAAGTTTTTTTTTTAATTAAAAAAATTTTTCGAAAACATTTTCAAAATTGGTATAGGTCATACAATTAATTAGCGACTTTTTAAATTATTAAAAATTATTATTAAATTGGTTTATACATATATCTTACTTCTAAAATTCATTGAAAATTTGTTCAAATATTTTCGAAAACGTGAGTTTTTTTAAATAACGAATTTAAAATTTTTTTTTTTTGAAAACGTTTTCGGAATTGGTTTACTTAGTTTTCGTTATACAATCAGAGGAGAAATTTTTTTTTAATTACAAATTTTTATTTTTTTTCTAAAACGTTTTTATTCTACAGTTTGTTGGCGATTTTTTAAAATAACGAGTTTTCGAATTTCTTGCAAAAGTTTTCGAAATTGGTTTAGATAACTTTAGTGGTTGGAGCTTTTTGCTTTTTAATTACAAAAATTGAGCGTTGCTTCATTAAAAGCTAGCCACATATCCATACAACAAAAAATTACAAATAATTGCTGCTGCTATTTTTTTTACTCGCCGGTGTTCATAATTTTTGAGGTAATATATTTCTCACCCGAGAAAAAATATAAATTTTTCATGTTTTCACCGCCATTTGTTTTAAATTAATTTCTTAATTTTTTTTGTTCTTTTTGGCTGGACCTTTTTCGGTATAACGCTGTTGTTGATGGCGTTATGTGGTCTCGCGCTAATTTCTTCTGCATGCAAAATTAATTGTGTTAATTTGAGGAGAGCTCTTTTTCATACCTCTTCATCCTCTCAACTGTCAGCGTGTTTCCACTCAGGAATTTTAATAAATTACCTTTTGTTATGCACTGAAAAATTTGATTCTTTTTTCGTTACAGCGTTCAGGTGGAAAAAAATTAAAAACTGTTTTAGCAATTATCGATAAAAGTCTGGACAGATTGACAATGCTTCAAAGTTGTAAGAGCAGGATGATTTGTTACAAAAAAAATTAAACGGTGTGTAAATTGAATTCCCACAAGCCACATGTAAAAATATTTTAAACTACCGTGAGAAATCAGTATAATAGCAAATGGGTACGTAAACATGTGTGAAAAAATTAAGGATGTTCATATCATACCGCTGCTGGTAGCAGGACAACGCACAAGGACACTGTCTACAGTGTCGAAGGCCAGCGGGCAAGTATGCAAGCTTCGCAAAAGTATTGTAGCTAAAAAATGGCACGAACATATAAACAACAAGAATGATTCAGTATGAGTCTGCAGTCTACAGCCTGACGAACCACAAACTTTGAGACTGGCATAACTTGGAAATGGATTTTTTTAGTTAAATACTACCTACTTTGATGTTACTTCGATTTCGTGTTTCAATCAATCGGGTGTGTCTTGTAGCATGAATGTTGAAAAAATTATGAAAGGAAAGAGACTATCATTCATACATGCGACTATGTACATGCTCGTATCGATATAAATTATTGAGGGAAAACGTCCACCAAACTGCTTAGCATGCATTGGGGATGTTAAGGTTATGTTCTTCATTGCTGAAAGTTTCTAGGTTCGTAATAATTTGAATCTCTGATCATAGTTGCCACACCTCATTTTATTCGAAAGCATAATTCATAATTGAAAACGACCAAAACTATGAAAAAGGACCAACATTTTTTAAATTTTAAGCAATAATAGCCCAGATATTATATTTAACGGCTAGCAAATGGTATCCAAGAACAAAATGTACTTTCTCAGTGAGATATGTTTATTTTTTATTACTTTTCGTCCTTCGCAGTGACAAATTTTTATTTTCAAATGTTTTCTCACTAAAACTGTAAACGTTCAGTGTGATTTATTGTTCAAGGTTTTTTTTTAACTGTTTTTTGCGACCGAAATAACTTTCGGTATATATATCCTCTGCTCTGTTAGAATCAACGTAATGTAAATTTAACATTGTTTTGTTATTATGGTCTGCAAATAATTGTCAAGGCCCAAACACATTCGACTTTTACGTCGTTTTGGCGATTACGCTGGGCTATGTTCTCAATCCACGAACAACGCAAAGGAAACACTGAAGTAACGCAAAGGAGCTCAAAAGTTTACGTTTTGCTGGCGTTTTCAGTCAATTTCTTTGCAGTCTTCTAATTTTGCTCGACTTTATTTTATTTTTAATTAATCGGGTGCAATTTACAAAAATATTTTATTTTTTAAACTAAAAAATTTGTTGCTTGCATTTTTTAATGAAGAAAAATTAAAATTTGAGTTTACTTTTTGCGTTCATTGTGGCACGAAAACTTTCAAAGTGACGCCAGCGCCAAAACGACGCAAAAGTCGAATGTGGTCGGGCATTTATTCCTCAAAATTCAAACCAGAAAATCACATATCATATTTATTTAGCTGTTAGGGAACATGTCGGGATTAATTCGGAATTATTTTTATATCGCTGTGGGATCATTTCGGAGTTATTTCGGGATTTTGTAGCGACTTATTTGGAATCACTTCGGGATTTATTAAGCAGGGTTCCGAAAAACTCGTTTATGTATACGCAAAGTTATCAACCTGTTCTTACTATCCGATTGTTGTGGGTTTGTTATCGACGTATTATCGGTTTATTATCTTATCTTATTATTATTAAAAAATATCGTTTTGTTATCGGTTTGATCGTGTTCACCATTATAGGGTTTCCCATATGATAGTCGGCATCACAGACAGAACAAATAAAGTTCCGTAGAACTTTTCTCTCGAACACGTCATCTCTTCGATAACAAATCGGTAGCACCCCGATTAAAAATCGATAACTTTTCTATCAAAGCCGATAACTGATCGATAACGTTTACTATCGATAACAAATTTATAACCCTTACCTTGCAAACTGGTCGTTCTCGGTGAGAAACCGAAACCAGCAGTGCAGTACCGGTAATTCTTCTGAGCTAAGGAATATTTATCAGTAAAGTCCAAAATTAGTTGACTATTATAAAAGTTCATAATAAGAGTCAAAAATAATATTTGGTTTTTTAGTATTTTTTTCGGTATAAATGCATGATCATTTCAGGACGGTGTCGGAATAGCATTCAGGTTCGTTTGGCACAACATATTTGGGGATAATTTGATAGTTTTCGGGGTAATTTTGGCACTATTTCCGAAAAACTGTGGGGTAGTTTCGGGATCACTCTAGGAACCGGGACTCGTCTCACTAAACATAAAAGTCTTGTAATACCTGTAAGGCCCACTTGCAGAACGGCAAGTTAACTTTTTAACTCAGAGTTAACCTAACATGAATGGTTAATTTCAGAAATGTTTGACACATTTATTACTGCTTTCGAAATTAACTTCGAGTTAAACAAATAACTTGTCTTTCTGCAAGTGGGCCTAAATATTAATACAAATAATTTCATGTTAAGAAACTGGAGAGCAAATAATAACAAAACTCAGTATTACGTACAAAAGCAAACATTTTGCGGTACATGAAACGCATACATATAAACACATATATATAAATAAATAGTAGAAAAAGATAACAAACCATATGAGAACAAAATACTATTAATCTTAAGTAATACTTAGTTTAGGTTCAGTTAGGTTCAAGGTTTCGGGGTTTTTAGCGAATTAGTATCGTCGAGTCTTCGATTTGTTTTTAGCTTGCCATCGTCTTCTTATTGGTTCCTTATCGGCTTGTTATCGAAGGGTTACACAAGTGTTATTGTTTTTATATTGAGGTTCAAGCGGTATTTGTTTCATAACAGGCCTGTGAGTCGTCGTAAATTAATCGATAACATGCCAATAACAAATTGGTAACACTCCGATAAGAAATCGATAGCTTTTCGATAGCAAATCGATAAACTTTTGATAACAAAATCGATAACTTCTCGAAAACATGCTAATAACAAATTGGAAACACTCCGATAACAAATCTATAAGTTTCAGAAAATAAATTGATATTCTTTTGATTACTTTTCGTAAGTAATCGCCAACTTTTTGATAACAAATTAATAACTCGAGGACTAATCATCAATTAATAATCGATTTAATTTAACTTCGTTTTATTTTACTTTTATTTCATTAGATTTTATATAATTTAATTTTGTTTATTTTACTTTATTTTATCGCTCAATTTAGAAAAAGTTTTATAAAAAAAAATCTTACTCATTACATTAAAAATTTTCTTCATTTAAATAAAGTTTGCTTAAGAAATGTTTCGGTATTGAAAAGTTTCCGGTAAAATTTTCAGTTTCATTTCTTGTATCTTACCATCCACCTGTTGTTATTTACTTAAGTGCTAATAGCTCACAGATATTCACTAGTTACTTGCACTAGATAACATAGATATTGATTGATTAAATATTTGATGTACTTAGGATCTTTTGAATTTTAAGTAAATTTCATTAGCGTGAATGCTAAATAGATGTACAAAGAAATGTATGTTTTTGCAGATTAGGAGGAGAGAGGGCAGATAGAAAATAGGGGTCCGTTAGCCAGGCCAGTAGCGCTATTTTTACCTTTTTTAGGCATATTCATCAACGGTACTCTAGCTTAACCATAATTTTAACAACTCTGTTATTCACTAACATTTGCAAGCCCAAAAAATCGATTTAAAAAAACAGACAAATGTTTTCATTGTCGATTTTGACTATTGGCGAATTGATGAATCGCGCTAAAGGACTTGAAAAGTGATAATTGCACAGTTACGAATCTGCCGTAAATTGGCAGTAGACAATTGGCGTATTTTATAATTGGAGAAAATCCGCTAAGAATTCTGAGATAGGTTGTTCTTCAACCGAATTCTGATAGGGCGTGTTTGTTTTGTTTCAATTCTGTAGGGCGTTATTCGAACGTTTTCGGAGATAGGACATTTTCGAAACTGCAGCTTAGATAGGGTGATGTTCCAATCAGCAGTTAATATGATGTATACAAGTGTATGGCGATCGCCGTGGCATGCTCCGCCCAAAGCAACATCAAAAATTTAGAAAAACGTCGGTCGATTTCTAGTCGGGGTCCGCAACTTTATAGTCGAGTACTCTTATTTCCTGAGCTAGCTCGTACATGTAAATATTTTGAGAAATATTCAACCAAGTATTCTTGATTGAAAATATTAAAGAAAATTTTTCCCTCAATATAATAAAATGTGCTATACAAAAAAAATCTTACTCATTACATTAAAATTTTCCTTCATTTACATAAAGTTTGTTTAAGAAATGTTTTCCTCATTTTACTTAAGTATTTTTTTCTGAGTGTAGATAGCTATTAAATAAAAAAATTGTATTTTAAACAAGTAAGAAAGTCTTAGTTCGGGTGAAACCAAACATTACATACCCAGATGCGCACTTGACACGCTGTTGTTGTGTATTTTGTGTGGTTAGCAGTGTTATAAGGCTGCGTTGTAAGACCTTTAGGAGAAGTGGGCGTGGTCTTTAACCGATTTTTATTATCTTCACTTGGTCTATATAATTTGGCAAGGATAGTGTTTCTGCAAAATTTAAATGTAATATCTTTAACGGCTTTTGAATTACGGCTTGTTAAACTTCCATATTTTCTTCTTCTAAATGTGGGTGGTGGGTGCCACGCCCATATTCCAAAATTTTTTGCAATTTATGGTTTGCGTCATAAAACCCAATCCACCTACCAAATTTCAACTGCTTAGCGGTATTCGTTTTTGAATTATCTCATTTTTTCCATTTTTCTAAACTTTTGATATTCTAAAAGTGGGCGTCGTTATCGTCCGATTTGGCTCATTTTCAATACCAATCTATTCTGGAACCATATAAGCCCGTATACTGAATTTGGTGAAGATATCTCAATATTTGCTCAAGTTATAGTGCTAACGGACGGACAGACGGACGGACGTACATAGGTTTTTGATATATTGAAGTCTATATCTATCTCGATTTCTTGATACCTGCACAACCAACCGTTATCCAATCAAGTAGTACAAGTAAAGCTGGGTATAAAAATTTAAATTACAATTTACAATCCAAAACTCAAAGACTGTACACTACATATAAGAGTAAAGTGATATTATCTAAACATATTAAAAATCAAAGTCTTGAATTTTGGAAATAGGTAATCTCGGACAATGGCGGCCACCGTGGTGTGATGGTAGCGTGCTCCGCCTATCACACCGTATGCCCTGGGTTCAACTCCCGGGCAAAGCAACAACAAAATTTTAGAAATAAGATTTTTCAATTAGAAGAAAATTTTTCTAAGCGGGGTCGCCCCTCGGCAGTGTCTGGCAAGCGCTCCGATTGTATTTCTGCCATGAAAAGCTCTCAGTGCCTTGCAGATACCGTTCGGAGTCGGCATAAAACATGTAGGTCCCGTCCGGCCAATTTGTAGGGAAAAATCAAGAGGAGCACGACGCAAATTGGATGAGAAGCTCGGCCTTAGATCTCTTCGGAGGTTATCGCGCCTTACATTTATTTTTTTTTTTTTAGTCTCGGACAATACTGAGCGTATTTGGGCTGTAACTTCCTTTAAAAACGTCTTACATTTAGTTCTACAAAGATAGATATAAAAACTAGCCCATAACGTTCTGTATTTAAGGATTCAGTTTTTAAATCTTTTACACTACGTACAGGATTGCTACGAATAACTAACTGCAAGTTCAGTGCTGCAGCGGCCGCCGTCACATATGTCACATATGTATGTATGGTGAAAATCGCCTTGGTGGAATTATTTAAACCATGGCGAAATCAATAAGCAAACTCAGCAGCGAGTTCAAATGAGTTAGTGTTTTGCGCATATTCTCTTCATCTAATGGTTATGTTAGGTTGAATTGGCCGGTCCATGAGGACCTCACATGGACTGAATGGGTCCTTAGTGTTACCAGCAGTTTATTTTAACGACCAAACTGAAAAACTCTATCAAAAACCAGCACCTAGGTTATAAAATAACTCCGTCCTCTTGCCAAACACCAGAAGCTTTCTAGGACTTAAGCCACTTTATGCATTCTTTTACATGTATTAAGTGCCGATGAGGCCTTCTTCACCCTCTGCTCCGGGTTGGACTTCCATGACAGCTTACTGTCTAGGATGATTCCTAGATATTTTCTGCAAGGTTTCTCCGGTAGGGTCACCACTCCTTTCTTATGCCTGTTCCAATTTGGGACCTTTTACCTCTTTGTAAACAAGACCATATCCGTCTTCTCCGCGTTGGCTGTCAACCCGACATTACATACCCAGGTATGAATATCCCGAAGCGAACGATCCATCAAATAGCTAATCGTTGAAAGGAACTTTCCACTTATGACAATTGCAACGTCATTTGCGTAAGCCGTAAGTATTACGTGTCCCTCATCGAATCGTCTGAGCTGGTTGATGACCAGCGTCCACAGCAGAGGTGATAGCACCCCTCCCTGCGGCGTCCCCCTGTCCTCTGATTTCGTGGTGTCGTACAATTTCCATTGTGATGTAATCTTCCTGCAATTTAACATGCAGCCAATCCATTTAGTTAAGGCTGGATGTACTTGAATGTAATTAAGACCATCGATAATCGGCCATTTAGAAACATTGTTGAAAGCCCCGGCAATGTCTAAGAAGACTCCAAGAGCATATTCCTTATATTCATTGAACGCCCGAACAAAATGTGATTCAACAAAACCCAACCATTCTCAAATATAAAAGCTTTGTGCTTTAGCTTCCATAAAAATGAATGGAAGTACAAAGGCGGGCAGAACAGACATTTGCTTTGGCTAAGGATGTTGGGAAACTTTGCAAGTGAAATTATTTTTCCCACTGGTTGGTAAATTTTCTAACATTTTTCACAATTAAAAACTGCAATATAACAATCGAACACGACACAAAATATGTTAGCAAGTATTTTTGTTGTATACGGAGAATGTTTACAACAGTGCTTCGCGAAATTTTGTATGTGAATGGGAAACGCGTAATAAACTTCAATTGCCAAGTCTGAAGTTCCTTCATATTTACAAACGCAACATCTTGGTTGATTGACGCGCTGTTATTGGAATGCATAAACTTGCGTTAAACGCATCTATATGAAAAATGTCATTGTACCGTGGCCTTAAGGCCAAACACTTGTAAACAGCGAAGCTAACAGCAAAGACCCAATAAACATTTTTGTTGAAAATTGGTTTGAGGTCAAATGGAAATCCAACTCGTTTTCCAAATTCCAATGTTTAATATCCATTGTACCTCCATTGGAGAACCAACCCATTCTCAAACAAAACGGCACATTTTTTATACGTAAATAATCTTAGTTCTCCACTTGAGAAATTCTTCGATATAAATCTGAATTCCAACATCAATCTCCAATTGGATTCAAATGAAAAAGAAAACTTCAGGAATTAAATTTCCCATCCCAATTGAATAAAAATAACAGCGTTGTATATAAATTTGGTTTCAGTTTAATAGAATAAACATAAATTAAAATAAATAGTAATTCATTTTACATATTTAAAAATAAATTAAAAGTATTTAAAAATTTAAAGTAATTGTAATTCATTAATTAGATTCTTAAAAAATTTTAAAAATTCTTTGCACCAAAGCTGAAATATTTTTTTTTTTCAAATTTCAATGCACTTTTCAAGAGTCAAATATACTGTTTACACAACTTCGTCGAAGAACATAACTTAAAATAGCCATAACTTTACGAAAAGTTTCGTAATTAACATCGTAATATCTTGAATTGAAGGGTAATACTGTTTTCACACAGACGGCTTATTGAATAATAAAGGCAGTTTTCTACATTAAGACGCTTATTGAGCTCAATCTTCCCTACAAAATTCGAATCTATAATTATTTCATTAGTAGCTAATCGAATGCCTAATGAAGTCAAAAGCACAATGCAACTCTGTTGGCAGCGTTCCGCTTCTTGGTTTTTGGTTTGTTCAGTGCTTAAAAATGTCATTTGTCAAAGTAAATGTCATTGTCTGCATGGCGGAACGATACAAGGTGGCCGCATCGAACAGCTGATTATAACCTTTTTTATTTGATTTAATACATCAACTACCGGCGCAGTACGATTTTGACATTTGTCCATCGAATTTACAAGTACATGGAATTTTTTTATGTTTGTAGGTATGTCACCATGCTGCCACCTTGTATCGTTTCGCCATGATTGTCTGTCATATAGCATTGTCATTTTATTCGCTTGACATTTCATCCTTCATACTAATCGAGCAGTTACTTCTGTGTGAAAGCAAAAAATTTACGATTTCATTAGAAGGTGAAATGAGATCATTAAGTTTCTGTGTGAAAACAGTATAAGAGTAGTAATAAATGATATGATTGGAGAAAGATATCACGAAAAAATTGTGTATCCTGTAAAAGACCTCAAAAGTAAGGAAAAATGCCGTTTTTCGCGTACATAACTTCAATTATCTCAGAATTTCTCCGGTTGAACCCCACTTTTTTTACATTTTTCTATGTTTCTCGGTGCTTTGAGCATGAACAAAAATATCTCAGCTTTGGTGCAATGAATATTTAAAATTTTGTAATAATCGACTTAATGAATTACAATTAGTTAAAATTTTTTATGATTATCTTAGAATCATTAAATTAATGCAATAAATCAATATCTTATTTTTATTTAACTTCTGTATTGCATTTTTTCCACCAGGCGATTGTTGGCTTGATGAAAGAAGGACATATTAGTCATTTCAAAGTCCTCATCAGAAGGGTTGGCAAATTTTTGATTGTAAGCCTCTGAAATAAAAAGGATTTCAATTATAAATTAAAACAAGTAAGAACGGGACTGTCTTCGGCTGTGCCGAAGACTTCATACCTTTCATGAATGGGGCTGAACAATAATCTTATCCCGCTCGTAATCTCCGAATAATCGGATATATAAGATAAGAAATATACAGTGAACAGATCTACATACCTTAACGATTTTTAAGATAAATATAAAATAAAAAATAGGTAGGTACTTTGTGTGAGGATCCAAAGTTTCAGGTTTTTTGTGGTCTGCGTGTAAAAACTATGACTACGAATCACGTATTTCAACAATATATGACGTAAGCGTAACTATTTGATGAAATTTGATGAATTTTGAAGCTTCTAGCCGTAAAAAGGGGGCAAAAATTAGAGTTTATATGGGGTATATAATATATATACCACCGATCTCTATGATTTTTTCAGACAACAATATATGCTATATACGTAAGCATATGGTGAAATTTGAAGCGTCTAGCTGTTAAAAAGGGGCAGAAATTGCGCACAGTTTCTTATCTGAACAATCGGTTGTATGAGATATATACTATATATACCACCGATCTCAATGATTTTTTCAGACAACAATATATGCTATACACGTAAGCATTTGGTGAAATTTTAACATATCTAAACGATTTTTAAGATAAATATAAAATAAAAAATAAGTAGGGAATCTGTGTGAGGATGCAAAGCTTCACGTTTTTTGTGGTCTGCATGTAAAAACTATGAGTACGAATCACGTCTTTCAAAAATATATGACGTAAACGTAACTATTTGATGAAATTTGATGAATTTGGAAGCCGTAAAAAAGGGGCAAAAATGACAGTTTATATGAAGTATATAATATATATACCACCGATCTCTATGATTTTTTCAGACAACAATATATGCTATATACGTAAGCATTTTGTGAAATTTGAAGCTTGCAGCTGTTAAAACGGGGCAGAAATTGCGCAAAGTTTCTTATCTGAACAATCGGTTGTATGAGATATATACTATATATACAACCGATCTCTATGATTTTTTCAGACAACAATATATGCTATATACGTAAGCAATCGGTGAAATTTGAAGCTTATAGCTGTTAAAATGGGGTAGAAATTGCGCGTTGTATGAGATATATACTATATATACAACCGATCTCTATGATTTTTTCAGACAACAATATATGCTATATACGTAAGCAATCGGTGAAATTTGAAGCTTATAGCTGTTAAAATGGGGTAGAAATTGCGAAAAGTTTCTTATCTGAACAATCGGTTGTATGAGATATATAATATATATACCACCGATCTCTATGATTTTTTCAGACAACAATATATGCTATATACGTAAGCATTTTGTGAAATTTGAAGCTTGCAGCTGTTAAAACGGGGCAGAAATTGCGCAAAGTTTCTTATCTGAACAATCGGTTGTATGAGATATATACTATATATACAACCGATCTCTATGATTTTTTCAGACAACAATATATGCTATATACGTAAGCAATCGGTGAAATTTGAAGCTTATAGCTGTTAAAATGGGGTAGAAATTGCGCGTTGTATGAGATATATACTATATATACAACCGATCTCTATGATTTTTTCAGACAACAATATATGCTATATACGTAAGCAATCGGTGAAATTTGAAGCTTATAGCTGTTAAAATGGGGTAGAAATTGCGCGTTGTATGAGATATATACTATATATACAACCGATCTCTATGATTTTTTCAGACAACAATATATGCTATATACGTAAGCAATCGGTGAAATTTGAAGCTTATAGCTGTTAAAATGGGGTAGAAATTGCGAAAAGTTTCTTATCTGAACAATCGGTTGTATGAGATATATACTATATATACAACCGATCTCTATGATTTTTTCAGACAACAATATATGCTATATACGTAAGCAATCGGTGAAATTTGAAGCTTATAGCTGTTAAAATGGGGTAGCAATTGCGAAAAGTTTCTTATCTGAACAATCGGTTGTATGAGATATATACTATATATACAACAGATCTCTATGATTTTTTCAGACAACAATATATGCTATATACGTAAGTATTCGGTGAAATTTGAAGCTTCTAGCTGTTAAAATGGGGCTAAAATTTGCGAAAATATAGATATATATATACTATATATATATACTATATATACCACCATATATATACTATATATACCACCGATCTTTATGATTTTTTCAGACAACAATATATGCTATATACGTAAGCATTCGTTGAAATTTGAAGCCTCTAGCTCTTAAAATAGGGCAGTAATTACGAAAAGTTCCTTATCTGAACAATCGGTTGTGGGGGATATATACTATATATACGACCGATCTCATCAATTTTTTCAGGTAACAATACGTGCAATATACGAAAGTATATGGTGAAGTTTGAAGCTTCAATCTGTTAAATTGGGTAAGATATTACAAAAATCCTCTTTTTCTGAAACATCGGTTGTATGGAGGATCTATGCTATAGTGGTCCGATCCGGTCGGTTCCGACAAATGTCAATCGGACACCCAAATACACCCGCTCACCAAATTTTATCAAGATATCTCAAAAATTGAGGGACTAGTTTGCATACAAACAGACAGACGGACATGGCTAAATCAACTCAGCTCTTCAACCTGATTATTTCGGTATACTTAATGGTGGGTCTATCTATTTGCCTTTAAGGACTTACAATTTTCGGTTTCGTGACGAAATTAATATACCATTTCATTTTCATGAAAGGTATAAAAATAGGTAGGTAATCTGTGTGAGGATGCAAAGCTTCACGTTTTTTGTGGTCTGCATGTAAAAACTATGAGTACGAATCACGTCTTTCAAAAATATATGACGTAAACGTAACTATTTGATGAAATTTGATGAATTTTGAAGCTTCTAGCCGTAAAAAAGGGGCAAAAATTACAGTTTATATGAAGTATATAATATATATACCACCGATCTCTATGATTTTTTCAGACAACAATATATGCTATATACGTAAGCAATCGGTGAAATTTGAAGCTTATAGCTGTTAAAATGGAGTAGAAATTGCGAAAAGTTTCTTATCTGAACAACCGGTTGTATGAGATATATACTATATATACAACCGATCTCTTATGATTTTTGCAGACAACAATATATGCTATATACGTAAGCAATCGGTGAAATTTGAAGCTTATAGCTGTTAAAATGGGGTAGAAATTGCGAAAAGTTTCTTATCTGAACAATCGGTTGTATGAGATATATACTATATATACAACCGATCTCTATGATTTTTTCAGACAACAATATATGCTATATACGTAAGTATTCGGTGAAATTTGAAGCTTCTAGCTGTTAAAATGGGGCTAAAATTTGCGAAAATATATATATATACTATATATATATACTATATATACCACCATATATATACTATATATAGCACCGATCTTTATGATTTTTTCAGACAAGAATATATGCTATATACGTAAGCATTCGTTGAAATTTGAAGCCTCTAGCTCTTAAAATAGGGCAGTAATTACGAAAAGTTCCTTATCTGAACAATCGGTTGTGGGGGATATATACTATATATACGACCGATCTCATCAATTTGTTCAGGCAACAATACGTGCAATATACGAAAGTATGAAGTTTGAAGCTTCAATCTGTTAAATTGGGTAAGATATTACAAAAATCCTCTTTTTCTGAAAAATCGGTTGTATGGAGGATATATGCTATAGTGGTCCGATCCGGTCGGTTCCGACAAATGTCTAATCGGACACCCAAATACACCCGCTCACCAAATTTTATCAAGATATCTCAAAAATTGGGGGCTAGTTTGCATACAAACAGACAGACGGACAGACGGACATGGCTAAATCAACTCACCTCTTCAACCTGATTATTTCGGTATACTTAATGGTGGGTCTATCTATTTTCCTTTAAGGACTTACAATTTTCGGTTTCGTGACGAAATTAATATACCATTCCATTTTCATGAAAGGTATAATAATAATAGACATGTAATAGTTACTCTTCAGGCTCCCGTTGTACTGAGCACTCTAATAGCTTTCTTGTTGGGCGTACCCTCCTCGAGGATATTTCAAACACATACATTTAGGCAGCATCTAAGACAGTGGGCGTCAGCTAGTGAAATAATTATTCGCGCTCACTTCAGACACATTAGCTGTTTTTTTTTACATCTATGTATATACATATACGCTTAAAATTTATATGGACTGCTTAGCGTTCAACTTTATCTACTCTTCTGAAATTGCTGCGCAGAAAATTATTAGTGCTCCTAAATTTGAATACGCATACTCAGATGCAACTGAAATATGTGTCTATGTTTCACCCCTACACTACCTCGATGTATTACCTCTACAAATGGTGTGTGTCCAGTATTCACCACAACCGATTCAGCTATATGTCATACACAATGGCTAATATTTTGTGTTGTATTCATTTGTTATATTGCAGTTTTTAATTGCGAAAATTGATAGAAAAGTTACCAACGAGTGGGAAAAATAATAAGCCAAAAGCCAAAGCAAATGTCAAATTCTTCTTCTTATGCTTTGCTTGCGACAAAAGCTGTGAGTTGGCTACTTTTCCATATGAGATGGCGCCAGTGTCGCTCAATTTACCGTTCTCCATAAAAATACGTGCAATCTACTCAATCAACTACTAAACCACTATCAGCATAATGATTTTATTCTTACTAACACAGCCACAGTTTCAATTTTGGTGACCACTGATTTAAGAGCAGAAGTTACGCATATAACTAGAAGACAAACGTGAATATCAGATACATAAATAAGAAATAAATAAGCAGCTGTTTGCGAAAAGTCTAGACCTTAGAAGAAATATCTGAACGGGGTGACAGAGCGTATAAAAGCAGCGCAAGCGGCCACCGTGGTGTGATGGTAGCGTGCTCCGCCTACCACACCGGATGCCCTGGGTTCAAACCCCGGGCAAAGCAACATTAAAATTTTTAGAAATAAGGTTTTTCAATTAGAAGAAAATTTTTCTAAGCGGGGTCGCCCCTCGGCAGTGTTTGGCAAGCGCTCCGGGTGTATTTCTGCCATGAAAATCTCTCAGTGAAAACTCATCTGCCTTGCAGATGCCGTTCGGAGTCGGCATAAAATCATGTAGGTCCCATCCGGCCAATTTGTAGGGAAAATCAAGAGGTGCACGACGCAAATTGGAAGAGAAGCTCGGCCTTAGATCTCTTCGGAGGTTACCGCGCCTTACATTTTTTTATTTATAAGCAAAGGTTCACACCCCGGGCAAAGCAACATCAAAATTTTACAAATAAGGTTTTTTCAATTAGAGATTTGGCAAACACACAGAGTGTGTTTCTGCCATGAAAAAGCTCACAGTGAAAACTAATCTGCCTCGCAGATGCCGTTCGGAGTCGGCATAAAACAAATATTTCTCTGTTAAGAGCTGTAGGATGAGACGCTGGTTTACATTCTCTGCGAACGCGTAATAAAAAGCCTTAAGAGGTGCTTAAATAGATTAAAAGCGTCCACATGCAGTAATAGGCTGAAGCACAATAAATCCAAAGGACCTAGCAAACTTGCCATATCTATATCTACATAAAACAGCTGATCCAAACAACCTTATAAAATCAATGTAATTGGTCAATGGTACCATACCATTACACCCTAGCTATAACCATATCAAAGCCAACTAATTGGTTTTTGGTTTAATCCATAATCTATTAGTATTTGAGTTGGTTAATTTATTAACTTTTTCGATATTTTATTTCTTGTTTTGGATACGTTTTGACTCAGTGACTTTTATTATTTGTGGGATTTGATATACATTTTTTGCATTTTCTTCTTTTTTAGAAAATCGTTACATTTTTTAGGCCAAGGCAGCAATAACCGATGCCAATGGATATGGTTAAGTAAAAATATGGTTATGACTTAGGCATTATGATTATGTGAACTTTGCCAGAGTCTTAAATAAAGGTCACAATGTATTGTTACGAATATTAGCAACACTAAGGGGTACTGCCATCTCTAGGCCGATGCTAAGCAGTGACGTGAATTCACATCAATAATTCAATCATTATGTATCTACATAAACGAATCAATAAGTGCGTCTACACATATGTACGTATACGAGCAGTGGAGAAACAATGCACAAACACATGCATATATCTTATCTGAGTTGTCACAAGAGAGGGCAATAATTTGTGCAAGTATTACTAAAATTAGAAGTTATAAACGTAGTTGTGGCTGGCGATTTTGTAGCTGATAACTAAAGCGCCAAATACACGACACGAACATTTCCGCGAACATTCCGCAATGTTGTTCGCAGCTTTGGCCATACACCATACGAACTTTTTGCCGAACATTAGTTCTCTTTCAGACAGCGATGAATACGGACAACAATTGTGCTGCAGCAATATTGCTCGCTGTGGCAATTAAGCGTAAACAAAATTTATACATTTCAATAAATTCACTCAGAAATTTTTTATTGTCCATTTTACTTCTCCGCGCACGTCTGTTCCGTTCAGAAATTACTACGATTATGAGCTATTTCGCCATACACGCACGAACAGTTCGCGCAAATGTTCGCCAAAAATTAAAATATTTTGATTTTTGGCGAACATTTGCGCGAACTGGCAAACACCACCATACACGACAGAAAAGGTCGCAGAAACATGACATAACGGGAATGTTCGCGGAAATGTTCGTGTCGTGTATTTGGCTCTTAACTAGTAAGTTCTGGAATGGAAAAACCTAGAAGTATGCAATGAGAAATCAAAAAGTATAAAAGGCGCGACAGTAGAGGCGAGAAATCAGTTTCATTTCATCTATCAATTAGTTTGGTTATTAAGCAAGCTATTCGTTGCAAAGTATAAGTGTTATTGTGAAGTACTTTAATAAAGGCCATTTTTCCATTATTCAATATTGGAGTTATTTATTCAACAGTTTAGTGATTCGAACTTAGCAGAAGGTTGCAAATAAGAGGATTTGCAAGTAAATTCGTTACAGTATCGAGGCTAATAGTAGTAAAAAGTACATCCAATAGTAGGCGAGCACACTACCTTGCCCCAAAAGTTAAGGCGCTTCTAGGGTAGGCATGCCTTACTTAGGGCACCTAAAATCCGCAGAGCTGAAGGTTCGAGGTGTAAAAAAATTGTTTCCGATGCAGTGGTGCTAGAACCGCAACACCCTCTTAAACTTTAGGGGAGTCTTTTTAGGGTTACAAGAACAATAATGAACAAAATTAAAAACAACAACACTACTTCGATACTATGGCGGGTGCGGAGATGGTTTTAGATATCTTAGAAGCAATATAGGGCATTCTAAAAATAAATACTAAATTAGAGAGTTTCTCACCACTTTGTTTAGCTGAGACGAAATATTATCCACAACTGGGTATACAATTTTCAAGTAAGTTTATATGTATACCTTTCATGAAAATGAAATGGTATATTAATTTCGTCACGAAACCCAAAATTGTAAGTCCTTAATGGAAAATAGATAGACCCACCATTAAGTATACCGAAATAATCAGGATGAAGAGCTGAATTGATTTAGCCATGTCCGTCTGTCCGTCTGTCTGTTTGTATGCAAACTAGTCCCTCAATTTTTGAGATATCTTGATAAAATTTGGTGAGCGTGTGTATTTGGGTGTCCGAATAGACATTTGTCGGAACCGGCCGGATCGGTCCACTATAGCATATATCCTTCATACAACTGATTTTTCAGAAAAAGAGGATTTTTGTCATATCTTACTCAATTTAACAGATTGAAGCTTTAAACTTCACCATATAGTTTCGTATATTGCACATATTGTTGCCTGAAAAAATTGATGAGATCGGTCGTATATATAGTATACATCCCCCACAGCCGATTGTTCCGATAAGAAACTTTTCGTAATTACTGCCCTATTTTAAGAGCTAGAGGCTTCAAATTTCAACGAATGCTTACGCATATAGCATATATTGTTGTCTGAAAAAATTATAAAGATCGGTGGTATATATTAGTATATAGTAGTATATATATATATTTTCGCAATTTTAGCCCAATTTTAACAGCTAGAAGCTTCAAATTCCACCAAATGCTTACGTATATAGCATATATTGTTGTCTGAAAAAATCATAGAGATCGGTGGTATATATATTATATACTTCATATAAACTGTAATTTTTGCCCCTTTTTTACGGCTAGAAGCTTCAAAATTCATCAAATAGTTACGTTTACGTCATATATTGTTGAAATACGTGATTCGTAGTCATAGTTTTTACACGCAGACCACAAAAAACCTGAAACTTTGCATCCTCACACAAAGTACCTACCTGTTTTTTATTTTATATTTATCTTAAAAATCGTTTAGGTATGTAGATCTGTTAACTATATATTTCTTATCTTATACATCCGATTATTTGGAGATTACGAACGGGATAAGATTATTGTTCAGCCCCATTCATGAAAGGTATGAAGTCTTCGGCATAGCCGAAGACAGTTCCGTTCTTACTTGTTTTTAATTGTATATTTTGTACAACTGTTGTACAATTTTTTTTGAACATTCTCAGTAAATTGTGGTTTTGTCTTAATCGCAAACAATGCGGGAATTTTGAGGCTTGTTATGTTAGCAAGATGAATTCAGTGGCCTGTAGCTAAATGTGTCTCGTACGACAGCTACTGCCAAGAAGTAATAATAATACTAAAAGCTAAAAGCTGCATGAGTTGAAATGGAGTTACAAGTTGGAAAGCTTTACAATACATACCAATTCAGATTTTTTTTAATTTTTACAAATACATACGTACATACATACATACATACGTACGTATTTGCTACTTGTTAATAGAAGATGGTTGAAGTTAATATTCTGAAATACACATATGCACTTGTATTGACTGTTACAAATCACTTGGTTTGGAAACAAATCGACACGTTTTTGCCATTTTCAATATGCAATATTTTACTATACAACAGCTGTGGCAGCATTTACAAAGTACCTACCTACTAGCATTTCGTAACGTTTAAAATCGAAAAAAATTCATCGATTTCACTGGTTGGCGCTAGATGCGACATGCGAGAGATGGGTAACATATGTGGGAACACAACAACAAAGCACAACAAATAAAAAAAAGATGAAAACCTTCTTCCACACCGAACATTATGAATCTAAGAACGACCATTTGCCTACTTATGAGCGCATAAAAACAAATATTCTAGAAATATTTTGTGCTGTAAAATTAAAAAAAAAAAAAAAATGGTGTGTAGCAAATGGGCAGAGAAAATCTCAACAGCCACTTAAAAGAAAAAATTGTTGAGCTGGCATTTCTTTTGCTACGTAAAGCAAGGAAAAGGGAGAGCAGAAAGACTAAGGCAGATGAGCTGCAGAAAAAAAGTGAAATTTATGCTTTTAATATGACAAGTTATGCTGTTACGATGACATGGAAGGCCAAGACTTTTTGTGGGTGGGGTTGATGTGTTTAAAGGAGAGAACAACGCATATTTTGCCAAATTTTTTGCTCCGAAGGCATATAAAAGTAAACACATACCCACTTTGTTGTTGCTTTTTTATGCCATTAAATTAGTTATGCAGTTAGTGTTAATAGGGTTGAATGTATCAAATGTGTTAACGTGGCGACCAAAAAAATGCATAAACCGTTTTTCCGGGCTCCGTAACTGTTTTTATGTAATGAAGCTGACTTAAATGCTAAATACCCTGCATTCTTATTATTAGAGGTTTTTATCAGATCAGGCGGCTACTGGCACCCGCAGTGGTGTCGTGGTAGGTGATGGCAGCGTGCTCCGCCTACCACACCGAAGATCCTGGGCAAAGCGACATCAGAAATTTAGATAAACGTTTTTTCGATAAGAAAAAAGTATTTCTAAGCGGGGTCGCCCCTCGGCAGTAATTTCACAAACACTCCGAGAGCATTTCTGCTATGAAAAGCTTCGCAGTGTAAACTCATTTGCCTTGTAGATGCCGTTCGGAGTCGGCGTAAAACATGTAGCTCTCGTCCCGCCAATTTGTAGGAAAAATTAAAAAGGAGCACGACGCAAATTGGAAGAGAAGCTCGATCTTAAATCTCTCCGGAGGTTATCGCGCCTTGCATTTTTTTATTTTTTTTATCGATCAGAATCAACACCTGATATCCTAACTTTACTAAGGTGTTCTTTTATTTCATATTTGTGGTACAGAATTAGAAACTCGTTTTAAATATATCGAACAACTCAGTTTTAACTTTTTTGAAGTTGGTAAGAAATTATTCAACAATAAAGTATGTTCTACCCGTGACTTGTACTCAAAAACAGTTTTAAGAAATAAGTACCATTGTGGACAGAACTCTTTGAGACAGCGGCAATCCATATACTGACCCTGACTGATTGTAGCACCATAACATTCAAAAATGAAAACAAAAATATTTCAACAGCAATAAATCGGCATTCTGTTGTTTGCGAATGTACGCTGTTTAATTTTTACTCTCTAGAACTCCAATCAGTGTACTTTGTGTGCTTACATTATGTTAAAAACTGTGCTAAAGTTTGTGATGTGGTGAAAGTTATCTACTAGAATTTTGTGTTGCTCCGCTGCTTTCCATTGAAGTTCGCGCATGCAACATCTTTATTCTTCAATGAATCTTTGGTAATAGCAATTCAGAAGTATAACATATGTATTTGAGTGGAATATTCGTCGGCTGCCGTTTCGAAAACTTGCTATCTGAGAAAACGTTTGAATAACACCTGTCTGCTATGACCGAGTAGAACTGATGCACTCAAAACTATTATCTTCACTCATTCTCTCACTGTTGATGAAATGTATTGTTATTGAACTGCATTAAAAGCCCCGTCACATAAGCAGTTTTCCATATAGATGCGTTTAACTCAATCTTATGAATTATGAGTAGATTGCACGTATTTTTATGGAGAACGGTAGATTGAGCGACACTGGCGCCAACTGTCATGAAAAAGTAGCGAACTTGCAACTTTTGTTGCGAGAAAAGCATAAGAAGAAGAATTTGACATTTGCTTTGGCTAAGGGTGCTGGAACACTTTGCAAATGAAATTATTTTTCCCACTGGTTGGTAAATTTTCTAAAATTTTTTCGCAATTAAAAACTGCAATATAACAAATGCATACGACAAAAAAATGTTAGCAAGTATTTTTGTTGTATAGGGGGAATGTTTTTAGCAGTGTTTCACGAAATTTTGTACGTGAATGGGCAAGGCGAAATAAACTTCAATTGCCACGTCTGAAGTTCCTTCATATTTATAAACGCAACATCTGATTGATTTATAAACGCAATCGCTGATTGTGGCGATGTTACTGGAATGCATAAGCTTGTGTAAAACGTATCTATATGAAAAAATTGCATAGTACCGCGGCCTTAACCGAAGGTAGAATTTGAGCCATATAAGAAATATTTAGTCGCGCAATGAACTAAGAAAAGCAAAGAAGTAACATCGATAAGCTAGAATATAGTAAATATTGTAGAATAAAGATATTGTTGTATACTGAACTGGCACAGTCGGTAGTATACGGAAAATCATCAGTATACATACAACGTCGCTTAACTTGTATGAGGTGCAAAAGGGAAAATTAAGGTCACTTTAAAAAAATATACAAATAAAATAATTAAACAAAATTTTTTAAGTTAAACGGTTTTATTGAGAACAATAAGTAATAATAGTACTAAAAGCTAGAAAATAATTAGGTAGGTCCTAGGTACTAGTCATCACACTCCTCATCAATCTAGGGCGTTGGGCGCGTGAAATTTCTAAAAATGTGAGGCATAGCATAACCTTATTAAGGGTCAGTTGGCCTTATATATGACTATCTATAGAAATTTGACGCGTCCAACGCTTTTATTTAATTATCTGATCAACGCCCTAGATTGATGAGGAGTGTGATGACTAGTACCTAGGACCTACCTAATTATTTTCTAGCTTTTAGTACTATTAATACTTCATGTAAGTATTGTTCTCAATAAAACCATTTAACTAAAAATTTTTTTTTTATTATTTTATTTTCAAATTTCTAGTTTTTATTTAATTGACTATTATTTCTCATTCTATTTAGTTTAGTTAGTAACTCATTATTACAAGGACTCTTTCCTGACACTATTACAATCTAAGTCCTCAATACATAATCCTTCCAAAGACTTTACTCGACTCTGGGCCACGTATGCTTGTCCCTCCTCCAACTCAAAAATTTTTTGATTACACTTCTACCGGACTATATGTAATATTTGTTCCAAATATGATCCATGGACATCATAGGTCGCTTTCTATTCATGTATGTATTTTGTGTTCCAAATATGGACCAAATCGGACCACAAATACGATTTTTTTTAATATCTCGATCTTTGCGCCACCCAGCGGCGATTTTTTGTATAGGTCGCTATCTATTCTTTTATGTATTATGTGTTCCAAATATGAGCCAAATCGGACCGCAATTACAAAATTCGTGCCAGCCAGCCAACCAACCAGCCAGTCAAGTCAAGCTAAATAAAACCGTTTAATAAAAACAACAGACACTAAAAAAAAATCAGCAGAACGCACAAAATGATGAGGTGACAGTTTGCAGCAGAATGTGGACTCTTGGGAGTTTGGAGAAATTCACTCTGGAACATTCAGAAAAAGACTTCATAGATCGCTAGATTTGATCTTTACTTGTTGGCCAACGACGCACAAGGTATTGACCGATGAAAGGCCGTATTTATCACGTTAGCCGGAGCACCTTTGTATGACTTGCGGACGACATTGGTCTCGCCCCGGCAGGTAAGTCAACTTAACATACACAAAATCAAAACGATTTTAACCCCGTTCATTTTTCACCCCGGCCATCGGAATATTTTAGATTCCACAAACACGAGCAACAAACAAACGGGAAGTTTTCTGAGATTGCAACTTCGGTGTGTCATTGGATTGTGTGCTTCGTGATCGGTTAGTATGTGGGTTACTTGATGTGGCATTACAACGTAGCATTTTAGCGAAAACCGAGCTGAAAATACAGAAAGTTATCGATTGCGATGCGCTGTTTCGAACACGTTCACCAAATAGTGTCGAACAATAAGGTCGTATGAAATCCTGTAACAATCCTAATTTGAAAACGAAACTATGTAATGGATGTGGTGGCTCCCATCCTCGATGTCTCAATGCCCAGATCGAGAAACAACCTGCTCGTCTTGTGGCACTAAGGGCAACCTTCACTAAGGGCAAGCAGCATATAATAAAATCATAATAATAAAATTTTACCGCTGACTGATTTAAATATATCAACTACTGTCAGTATCAATACTTGAAATTGAACTTTCGAAATTGATTCGGGTTCAAACTACACCATAATGTTGTCAAATATGTTGATGCCAGTTGAGTACTCGGACTGGGCTACACCTATTGCAAGAACTATTCACATTTGTAGCAATTTTAAGTTTACGTTCAAGAAAGCATCAAAGCCACATAACTTACAGATACCAGCTATCAACACCTATCAACATAGAGGAAAGTATCGAGGCTTGCAGTATATTTGCTAAAATTTATTTTTATCAAGCAACAATGGCCGAGCCATTACATCGATTGTTTGAAAAAAACTGCCATTGGAGTTGGGAAAAACGAGCATCAACAGGCTTTCGAAAATATCAAGCAGCTTCTTGTATCTGAACGTTGTTTAGTGCACTACAAACCGAAATGGCGAACGTTCTCAGCTGTGCGTTAAGTGGGTGGCCGCCAAGTATCAGGCGATTAGATACGCTAAACGTTCAACATCAAGAAATGTCATCTTTGAAAGGGTGTATTTTATGGGGAAATATAACCATCATCACGCTGGAAAGCAGACAGGTTTTTATCAGCGCATTACATACTGATGATCTAGCTATTCTACGTATGAAAGCTTTACCAAGGAGATATGTTTGGTGGCCTAATATGAAAAACGAGATTGACATCAATTACAATTCATTGGTGAGAAACTGTGAAAAATCCGTGGCCATGCCTACAATTGGTAACATTTTTGTGGAACCAACATATACGATAACATCACACATTTCCATTGGTCGTTCACCTGCCGAGCTTATATTCAAAAGAGAACTCAAGACATATTTCGATAAAATACATCAAAATAATAATAGTTAGTCAACTAAGAGCATTGGTTAATTTAATTCAATATTTAACAGGTGAGTACCAGAAATGGCAAAACAATAAAATGCAGCATATGCGACGTGGCTGACGTATGTTTATCAAAGGTAGAAAATTGGCAAAGTATGATGGATGTGACGAATGGATAAGTATCTCACGTTTACCATTTAAGTAAGTACAGTCAGCTTTGCTGTCAGTTACTTTTTTGTCCGCCAAGTAAGTGACGTACTGTATCTGCTTAAGCGATTAAGAGGTGTTATGTTCGAGCAGAACTGATGCACTCAGAACTATTAAGTTCAGTCATTCTCTCACTGGTAATTATATTTTTCAAATTAAACTGTTTAGTATGTACATCATACATAGTATGATGTATGCATAAGTATGTATGTACATTGGGCTGGGTCGATTTGTATGGACGAAAGTTAACCGATATCGCCTTTTTTTCATGACCTACTAAAAAATTTTCATATGTATACGCTGTCCGACACAAAAATGGGTAATAGTCTAGTTGAGGGGTCGACTGCTAATACGCTACCAAAAATATCGAGAGAGGTGTCAAACGACGCGTCTTGACATCAGTATTAATAATCCGAAGGCGGAAAATAAAAATTTTAACGCGTTCAAAAGATATTAACGAAAAACCGAAAAAAGACCCGCGGGTACCTCCGAAACCGGGGGTCGAATCCATAGTATTTTTGCGCAGAACACCTTTCTGCGTTGGCGGCCTTCGGCCGCGATTATAAAAAATAACCCTGGGCTACGCCATGCCAAGTCCGGGTGTGTGGTATAACCGTGGCTACCGCCACGGTGATGCACAATTTTTTTGGGGGTACAAACACAACAACAACCACATGGAAATCGCCAACTTCAAATGCAAATATCTCCGGACAGAGATAAAATTTTTCTTTTCCGCCATCGGATTATTGTTCTCGAGATTAATACGCGTCGTTTGACAACTCTCTCGATATTTTTGGTAGCGTATTAGCAGTCGACCCCTCAACTAGACTATTACCCAAAAATGTCCGCTAAATACGTTGGCGTTAACAGTTTTTTGAAAAAAAAAAGCATGAGAATTTTACAATCAAATGAAAATTTTTTTGGGTAGTTCGAAAATTATTTTTTTGGGTATGCGTACTAGAACTTTTTTTCTTGAGCCCAAATCCTATCGAAAAAGCGATGGCGCGATATCGGTTAATAAATCGACCCAGTCTAATGCACATATTGCATTAACCGAAGGTAGAATATGAGACATACAAGAAATAATTAGTCACGCAGTGAGCACCAAAGAAGTAGCATCGTTAAGTTTAAAATATATTAAATAGTGTCGAAAAAAGTTGTTGTATATAAAATAATATCCTAGAAACTGTGTATGTCGTTTTAAAGTATGAAGTATTGGTAAAACCTTTAAAATCGGTTGATAACTACAAAAGTAACAGTCATACTAGCCTGCAGAGGGTGATTGTAAGCTGAAATAACAATAGTTGGCCTATAAAGAGTTCTTTGCCGTTTTCATACAACTGAAACTTTTTTTTCAAATTTTGTTTTAATTAAAACTTTAATAACTCGAGTCTGTATTTAGCACGTATAAGAAATTGAACTCAAAATTAATTTCCAGTTTTGACGCAATGCCGAGTTGATAGGTCTTTGCATAAATTAGTTCACACAGATAGCACCAAAGTTAACGAAACCCGATAAAGTGAAACAAAAATTTTCACATTTGTGTTATGTTTTCTTAGTTCATATATGTAAATGGGGTTATAGGCTCGCAAGAGCCCAAAGGTAGGTTCTTTGCCAGTAACTTATATGCCATACACGCACTATAGATTATCTGAGCAATCCGGGAAAACTATTGGTAGTAGCCAACAGAAAAGAATTTCCAAGCGTATCAAAGTGGAATGTAATTTTAGAATGAAGCTTATAGGGTTTTAAAACTGCCTGAACTCGGTAGAGTGTCATATGCTTACTGTTCAGTCACAACTGAATTTTACTTAATAGTTTTTAAGTAAACGTCACTGTCACTGTATATTCAATATACTAATTTCTCGTACTGTCCTTAGTACAAATATCTATTTGAATATATTAGTAAGCAACACTGTAATTATTACTAGGAATAGAGAGAAAATAAGAAAAATAATAATATTATTGAATCGTAAGCCACAGCCAGCATCGCATCGTTTCTTATTGACCTCTTCGTCTACGTCTTAACATCGTTGTCGGTATTTGGCATTAGCACCAAAAACTATTGTTGCCTAAACACTTACATTTAGAGCAATTTAAGACTCCAAATCAGCCTACAGAAGATTTAAGGAAGCCGTATCGGAAGTACAATAGGTGGACAAAGTTTTACATCATCCGCATACATTATAGCATGGGAATGCGCCATAATGTGGGTAAGTGATTTATAAACAGGGGAAAGAGCAAAATGCATGGGTCAATTCTTTGGGCAGCACCGGATGATACATCCAACGATTCCGAGGGTGCATTTGATTAGAACTTTTTCGGTCCTGTCAGAAAGGTAGATTGTCAGCCACGTGTTGGCATGGATATAACAGCGAAGAACACCCTGAAGTTAATATACAACTTTTCCAATGAAACAACCGTGTTGTATTTGAAGCAGTTAACTTTGCTGTACATCAGCCATCACAGGATGCATCAACATTGCGTAGGATATAGGAGTTTCTATTAAAATTGAAAGGCCGAGCCCCAGCCGGCTTCCCCCTTCAATGACTTTTTAACCGTTTGTTATCACCGACATGTGCAAAAGTAATACAAGTAATACACGGACTTCAGTTTATATGAAACTTCAAAGATATTACAACAAAACATGAAAAAATGCTAGAAACTCGTGTTTGCCAAATTACTGCCGAGGTACGAACCCGCTTAGAAAACTTTTTTTCTGACTGAAATTTTTTTTTGTAAATTTTCGATGTTGCTTTGACCGGGGGTTAAACCCACGATTTTCGGTGTGGTAGGCGGAGCACGCTACCACCACACGACGGTGGCCGCTAAATATACTGAATATTTGAGTTATTTATTCGACAGTTCAGCGATTCGAACGGTAGCAGAAGGTGCAAAATAATCAGAATTTCCCAAAATTCGTTACAATTGGTGTCAGAAGAGGAACTGTTGAAAAAATTTGAGAGGCAAACAAGGACATGGCCAAGTTGGATGATTTGAAGATCCTGGAGCTCAGAAAGGAGTTGGAGAACCGTGGTTGAATACAACCGGCAATAAATCCGAGCTACAAGCACGAATACGAAAGGCAATGGAATCGGAAGGGATCAACAGGGAAGTGTATGAGACAACAAAATTGAAGGAGACAGCACAGACAATGGCGAACACAGACTTGAACATGGTATTGAGTGCAATATCTGTACAATCCACAAATATGGCAATTCAACTGGAATTGCAGGAGTCACGACAAAAAGCACGTTTTCCAGAAATGTCGTCACAAATAGCACCCAGGATTGAAACACAGAAGCACGTATATCAGAAATGTCGGCACAAATTTCAGCACAGTTATCATCTCAGGTTTCTATACAACTTGAAGAGCAGAAAGTCCGTATATCAAGAGAAAGTAACCCAGTTCCATGAAGGTTTCAGTGGTCGACAGGAAAAAATCGGGACCGAAGTAGATGCTTTAAGAGGTCGAATACGGAAGTTGCAAATAAATCGCCCAGCTGTTCCAGCGAGCAATCCGAAGGTAAAAACTCCATCTTTTGACGGCTCTTTTTCTCTCTAGGTATTTAAGCTTCAATTTGAGAAGACGTCAGCAGTGAACAACGGGGATGCTGAATATAAAGTTGCTGCAATAGTCGTGGTATTGAAAGAGCCTGCAGCTGAAATCTTACAGAACAGTTATGAAGCATTGATGGACACTGTCGAGAGACGTTACGGAAGGCATAGGAAACAGATATACCAAATTTAATTGCAAAACCGCTTCCAAAAAGCGAATGAGACTTCGCAGGAGTTTGCGTCGGATGACGAAAGGCTGGCCCTTCTGGCAAATTCGGACACACCCGTAGAATACACAGAGAGGGTAAAAATAATTCAGAGCTTTATAAACGGCATACGGGACGTGGAAACGAAGCGAGCGACATACGCAAACCCAAAACCTACATTCGCAGAAACGGTATCACATGCACTGATTCAGGAAACAGCATCGCTTCTGTGTAATCCAGCTTTCAAAGCACGCCGTGTGGAAGTAGAAAGACCAGACTGGGTGAACACAGTATTGGAGGCACTGAAAGGATCGGAAAAGCGGAGTGACAGAGTAATCAAATGAAGTCATATTGGGTGTAGACTTCTTAGTTGACCATGGCATCAGGATCGATATGCAGGGGATGGTTATGCGATATAAAAACAAGGATGTACCATTTAACTTAAGCTTTGAGAAGGGGTTCAGCAGTAAGCGGGTGTTGGTGGAGAAGATTAGACAAGGGCCGCAAAAGTCGAAGGCAGTAGATCGGGCAAAAATTGATGGAACGAATAGGACAAATAAACCAAAACCGAATGTACCTGCGCGAAAAACACTGACATTGGCCAACCCTAATGGAAGCATCCAAAAATTGAGAAACCACGAAATAGAAGGGTGGTTCATTTGGAGAGGCTAGCAGCGGTTGGATCGATAGATTTGTCTTAGATGGAGGGCAGTGTGACGAATATTGGCATCTATACATCACTATGTTGCTAGTAAATAAATGCACAACAATAGCAAAGTAAGCAGCCACACATGTAAACACCAAAGCAAGCTGCCACACATACATGTAATCCGCTAAGCTAACAACAAATAGAATATTTCACATACATACATATATGTACTCGGCAGCTAAGAGCAGAAGTTGTTACTCACACATACACACGCATATAACTAGAAGAGAAACATAAATATCAGATACATAAAGGAGACATAAATAAGCAGCTGTTCGAGAAAAGTCTAGAGCTTAGGAGAAATGGGTGAAAAATGTGTCTGAGGGTATAAAAGCAGCGTAAGCTAAGGAATAATGAAACAGTACTACTACAGAATAGTTGTAAATAAAGGAGATATTGCTACACTGAATAAAAAATAAATAAATTGAAGGCGTGATAACCTCCGAAGAGATTTTAGGCTTACCATCTCTTCCAATTTGCGTAGTGCTTTTTAATTTTTCCTACTCTAGGGTTTTTAAAGTATATTGACTCAATTGGAAATGAGATAAACTTAGTTAAGCAAGGAAACAAATACAAACAGGATAGCCTAGTGGTTAAGGCAACTGCAGTTTCACCGTGTGATTCGCGGTGCGAATCTCAGTGAAACCTTTGATAACATTACGAAATTGCCTGATGATGATTACGTGGCGGTTTTCGAAATGGTACCATCGCAAAAAACTTCTCGTTCTCTCGCCGCGTACGGACGTGTAAATTGCCAAAAATGGATGAATATTGTGGAAAGTATAATAAACTATTTTCCAGATCTGGTGACAATAGTCTAGTGCCATGTAATGGATTCTGCAAGAGGATTTTCCACATAGCCTGTAGTGAGGGTATATCGGACTATGAAGTAAAGCTAATCAAGGCTAACCCGCATTTGCTTTACTTGTGTGAAAAGTGTGTGAACATGCCGGACAAGCTATCTAATATTTTTAACGCTATTATTGTGGCTAAAAAACAAGATTTTGACATAATTTCCAATGCTGTGTCTAAAAAATTCGATGATTTAAAAAATCATATAATGGACTCTTTGAAGTCATCCAACAACAACTTAAATGTTGCTGAGTCATATGGTTGTCCGAATGTCAGAAATAGTGCGCTATTTATTTCTGCCCTCCCCATGGCATCCAATAACAACAACGTAATACAAAGCAACCTAATGGATTTTCCCGCTACCCCGCTTGGCACGGAGTTCTCTAATTCTCCTATCGATAATCTGAGAGCTAATGCTTCATCACCTGCACCTACTACTACTCTTACATCAAAACCTGCTGCTATTATTACTCAGCCGCAAACATCGATAATTCTCTCTACTAGTTCTACTACAAAGACAACTTCTACTTCGCCTGCATCTACATCTACATCTAAAAACGCCTCATCTTCTACAGTCTCTCATTCGTTTAAAACTACGTCTACATCTGGAAATGCATCAACATCAATTAGTTCCAATTCTACATCTAAAACTAAATCTACTGCATCCACATCTAAATCAACTAAAGCTAACAATCATAAAAATAATTCAAATGCGCCTTCTGAATATTCCAATAAGTCTGATGCTCAAATGGTTGTTAACAATGTGACAAATACTAGTGCAGTGTCGCGCTCTGCTGGCACTGTATCGTATGCAGATGCTGCAGCTAGCGCAGTTAATGCAAATGTCCCATCTGTTGATGTTTCTGACAGACAACGAAAGAGTGCATCAAAAGAAATTACGCAAAAATCGCGTGTTGTTAGTGGTAGCAATGACAATGCTGAATTGGATGTATTCAAGGCGAATTCATTACAGGTGGTGTTATCCCATCAGCTGATTGCTTGTTCTTTTTCGTTTTTTTCGCCGTGAGCAGTAGAATGTCAGTTGGATGTCAATAATAGAACTAAAATAGAACGGTTAAATTATTTTTTCTTGAATTCAAAAATTCTGCTGTGGCTAAAAAAATTATTAAATTTGAGTGTGTTTTTTGATATTCCTTTAAAAAAATATTAAAACGAACATAATGAGAAAGTGCGCGGTGTGTAAGAAAAAATACGCGGTTGGAAAATGTTCGTTTTTTATGGTTCCAGTTGGTGAAGCCGAAAGGCTTTTGTGGTCCACATTGTGCAGAGTGCAGCTTGGAGAAAAGGATTTTATTTGCGCCGATCACTTTTCTCCTTCGGATATGGTATGCTCACGCAGAAAAATAAAGTTATTGGCAAAAGCTGTTCCGTTTTTACAACCGGCATATGTTGATAAAGACCACGGCATGCCATCTGTTGTAAATAACGTAAACAGAAAATTTGGGTAAGTGATTTAACTTTCGTTTTCCCAAAAGTTAGAAAGTATATTTTACTATATTTAGTACGGAAAAAATTCCCCCAAATACACAAGCAATAAATACATACATTACCGAGGATAACGTGCAACCAAGGTAAAGAGAAATATATATGATTTTGGCAAAGAATCTATTTCCATTTAATTTTAATATAGTTCGAGCATTTCTTTGTCGGAACTGGCGGAAGTGCAGCTAAAAGACTGCGAAACCCAAACCGAGTGAGTATGACTTGAAACGTGAGGCAAAACCATATCAAAAAATTGTGATTTGATAGTAAATGCATTATCTTTTTCCATATAGCTCGTTATCTCAATTGTCAGACTTAACGAAAGGGCAGCTGAAAGACTGCGAAACCCAAACCGAGTGAGTATGACTTGAAACGTGAGGCAAAACCATATCAAAACAAGTAAGGAAGGTTAAGTTCGGGTGTAACCGAACATTACATACTCAGTTGAGAGCTATGGTGACAACATAAGGGAAAATAACCATGTAGGAAAATGAACCGAGGGAAACCCTGGAATGTGTTTGTATGACATGTGTATCAAATGAAAGGCATTAAAGAGTATTTTATGAGGGATTGGGCCATAGTTCTATAGGTGGACGCCATTTAGGGATATAGCCATAAAGGTGGATCAGGTTGACTCTAGAATGCGTTTGTACGATATGGGTATCAAATGAAAGGTATTAATGAGGGTTTTAAAAGAGAGTGGTGGTAGTTGTATAAGTGGTCGCCTTTTTGAGATATAGCCATAAAGGTGGATCGGGTTGACTCTAGAATGCGTTTGTACGATATGGGTATCAAATGAAAGGTGTTAATGATTATTTTAAAAGGGAGTAATCCCTAGTTCCATAGGTGGACGCCGTTTCGAGATACCGCCATAAAGGTGGACCAGGGGTGACCCTAGAAATTGTTTGTACAATATGGGTATCAAAAGAAAGGTGTTAACGAGTATTTTAAAAGGGAGTAATCCCTAGTTCCATAGGTGGACGCCGTTTCGAGATATCGCCATAAAGGTGGACCAGGGGTGACCCTAGAATTTGTTTGTACGATATGGGTATCAAATTAAAGGTATTAATGAGGGTTTTAAAAGAGAGTGGTGGTAGTTGTATAAGTGGTCGCCTTTTTGAGATATAGCCATAAAGGTGGATCGGGTTGACTCTAGAATGCGTTTGTACGATATGGGTATCAAATGAAAGGTGTTAATGATTATTTTAAAAGGGAGTAATCCCTAGTTCCATAGGTGGACGCCGTTTCGAGATACCGCCATAAAGGTGGACCAGGGGTGACCCTAGAAATTGTTTGTACAATATGGGTATCAAAAGAAAGGTGTTAACGAGTATTTTAAAAGGGAGTAATCCCTAGTTCCATAGGTGGACGCCGTTTCGAGATATCGCCATAAAGGTGGACCAGGGGTGACCCTAGAATTTGTTTGTACGATATGGGTATCAAATTAAAGGTATTAAGGAGGGTTTTAAAAGGGAGTAGTGGTAGTTGTATAGGTGGTCGCCTTTTCGAGATATCGCCATAAAGGTGGACCAGGGGTGACTCTAGAATGCGTTTGTACGATATGGGTATCAAATGAAAGGTGTTAATGAGTATTTTAAAAGGGAGTGATGCTTAGTTCCACAGGTAGACGCCGTTTTGAGATATCGCCACAAAGGTGGACCAGGTGTTACCCTAGAATTTGTTTGTACAATATTGGTATCAAAAGAAAGGTGTTAATGAGTATTTTAAAAGGGAGTGATGCTTAGTTCCACAGGTGGACGCCGTTTCGAGATATCGCCATAAAGGTGGACCAGGTGTGACCCTAGAATGCGTTTGTAAAATATGGGTATCAAACGAAAGATGTTAATGAGTATTTTAAAAGGGAGTAATCCTTAGTTCCATAGGTGGACGCCGTTTCGAGATATCGCCATAAAGGTGGACCAGGGGTGACCCTAGAATTTGTTTGTACAATATGGGTATCAAAAGAAAGGTGTTAATGAGTATTTGAAAAGGGAGTGATGCTTAGTTCCAGAGGTGGACACCGTTTCGAGATATCGCCATAAAGGTGGCCCAGGTGTGACCCTAGAATTTGTTTGTACGATATGGGTATCAAAATAAAGGTATTAATGAGGGTTTTAAAAGGGAGAGGTGGTAGTTGTATAGGTGGTCGCCTTTTCGAGATATCGCCATAAAGGTGGACCAGGGGTGACTCTAGAATGCGTTTGTACGATATGGGTATCAAATGAAAGGTGTTAGTGAGTATTTTAAAAGGGAGTTATCCTTAGTTCCATAGGTGGACGCAGTTTCGAGATATCGCCATAAAGGTGGACCAGGGGTGACCCTAGAATTTGTTTGTACAATATGGGTATCAAAAGAAAGGTGTTAATGAGTATTTTAAAAGGGAGTAATCCTTAGTTCCATAGGTGGACGCCGTTTCGAGATATCGCCACAAAGGTGGACCAGGGGTGACCCTAGAATTTGTTTGTACAATATGGGCATCAAACGAATGGTGTCAATGAGTATTTTAAAAGGGAGTGGGCCTTAGTTCTATAGGTGGACGCCGTTTCGAAATACCGCCATAAAGGTGGACCATGGGTGACTCTAGAATGTGTTTGTACGATATGGGTATCAAATTAAAGGTATTAATGAGGGTTTTAAAAGGGAGTGGTGGTAGTTGTATATGTGAAGGCGTTTTCCAGATCGCGACCAAAATGTGGACCAGGGTGACACAGAACATCATCTGTTGGATACCGCTAATTTATTTATATATGTAATACCTGCCAAGATTTTAAGGGTTTTTTATTTCGCCCTGCGGAACTTTTTCATTTTCTTCTACTTAATATGGTAGGTGTCACAACCATTTTATAAAGTTTTTTCTAAAGTTATATTTCGTGTCAATAAACCAATCCAATTTTTTTTTTTTTAAATTATCTTCTTTTAAAAGTGGGCGGTGCCACGCCCATTGTCCAAAATTTTACTAATTTTCTATTCTGCGTCATAAATTCAACTCATCTACCAAGTTTCGTCGCTTTATCTGTCTTTGGTAATGAATTATCGCACTTTTTCGGTTTTACGAAATTTTCGATATCGAAAAAGTGGGCGTGGTTATAGTCCGATATTGTTCATTTTAAATAGTGATCTGAGATGAGTGCTCAGGAACCTACATACCAAATTTCATCAAGTTACCTCAAAATTTACTCAAGTTATCGTGTTAACGGCCATGCGGAAGGACAGACGGACGACTGTGTATAAAAACTGGGCGTGGCATCAACCGATTTCGCCCGTTTTCACAGAAAACAGTTAGCATCATAAAATCTATGCCCCTACCAAATTTCAAAAGGATTGGTTAATTTTTGTTCGACTTATGGCGTTAAAAGTATCCTAGACAAATTAAATGAAAAAGGGCGGAGCTACGCCCATTTTGGAATTTTCTTTTATTTTTGTATTTTGTTGCACCATGTCATTACTGGAGTTGAATGTTGACATAATTTACTTATATACTGTAAAGATATTAAATTTTTTGTTAAAATTTTATTTAAAAAAAAATTTTTTTTTAAAAGTGGGCGTGGTCCTTCTCCGATTTTGCTAATTTTTATTAGGCGTACATATAGTAATAGGAGTAACGTCCCTGCCAAATTTCATCATGATATCTTCAACGACTGACAAATTACAGCTTGCAAAAATTATAAATTACCTTCTTTTAAAAGTGGGCGGCGCCACGCCCATTGTCCAAAATTTTACTAATTTTCTATTCTGCGTCATAAATTCAACTCATCTACCAAGTTTCGTCGCTTTATCTGTCTTTGGTAATGAATTATCGCACTTTTTCGGTTTTACGAAATTTTCGATATCGAAAAAGTGGGCGTGGTTATAGTCCGATATCGTTCATTTTAAATAGCGATCTGAGATGAGTGCTCAGGAACCTACGTACCAAATTTCATCAAGTTACCTCAAAATTTACTCAAGTTATCGTGTTAACGGACGGACGGACGGACGGACGGACGGACGGACATGGCTCAATCAAAATTTTTTTCGATCCTGATTATTTTGGTATATGGAAGTCTATATCTATCTCGATTCCTTTATATATGTACAACCAACCGTTATCCAATCAAACTTAATATACTCTGTGAGCTCTGCTCAACTGAGTATAAAAATGTGATTTGATAGTAAATGCATTATCTTTTTCCATATAGCTCGTTATCTCATTTGTCCGAATTAACGGAAGTGCAGCTGAAAGACTGCGAGACCCAAACAGAGTGAGTACGACACATAAGTCGCTGGACCTGACTATTTGTATGATTTTTTTTTTCGTATTTTTAGCCCTAGGGTATTTGAATTTCTATGCCAGGTTGAAAACTATAACCTAAGGAAAGAAAATAAGGCGTTGCAGGCGGAAAATAGGAACTTAAATTACAAGCTTGATGAAGTAAATGCTTTGATAAGTAACTTGAGGACGATATTCACGGAAGGACAAATAAAAAAAATGGTTTTCCCAGGTATATTTCAACGTCCCCTCTTCAATTATAGAAATTAAAAAAAAAAAAAATTATAGAAATTGCAAACATTAATTATATTTGATTTCATAGATAGTAAATTAAGGTGGTCGTATAAGGATATATCCAGTGCAGTGTGCTTGCACGCTTCGGGGCCAAGGGCATACCACCATCTATATGAAAATGGGTTTCCCCTTCCACACATGTCCACTTTGCAGCGATGGTACCGTAAATTCGATATAAGCGAGGGTCTCCTGACCCCATGCCTTGAACAAATGAAGTATTCTGAGCTCAGTGATGAAGACAAGCTATGTATACTTGCGTTCGATGAGATGAAGGTTGCTGAAGTATATGAGTATGACGAACGAGGAGACCAAGTACAAAGGCCCTCAAGGATGGTTCAAGTAGCAATGGCCCGTGGGTTGCGAAAATCGTGGAAACAGCCGGTCTTTTTCGATTTTGGTTGTCCAATGACAGCAACACTCCTAAATAGTATTATTTCTGCACTGAAAGATGTAGGTTTCCCTGTGGTGGGTGTCGTGAGTGACTCTAGGTAAGGTTCGTAACAAGGCTGCAAACCACTACAAATAACTACGCTTCCCACTGCAGCCGGTTGTTTGTACCGGAGTGACTTAGGATTTTTCCCTACCAAGGGCTGCTATTTAAGTCTAACCCCATTTAATTTGTTGCGTTCCTTCCACAAATTGTCATCCTCGGAGCAGATCCTTGCAGCAGCACAAATCCATACTCTCTTGCTCCGGGAATATGTTGAACCTAACCCCTGCTCAGAGAAGTTTTTTGCTGCGTTTGCCAGAAACGATTGTTTGGACGGTCACACTAATGTCAGTGTGTCACATGCAAAGGATGGTTGCGTCGAGCGGGGTGTTCTTGGTTAGATCCTAACATTCGATCAGCAACCTAAAAAATGCAACTGTATAGTTTTTCTATACAAAGACTTATCAAAAGCCTTTGAGACAGTGCTGGTGTCCTATCCCCATATTTGTTTAATTTTTACATATGAATAAAAGCTCCCTTCGCCACCAGAAGGAGCTACCATTGGGCCCTACGCCGAAGACTGCACGACAACGACAACAGGTAGAGGCTCTTCCATCTGACTGAAGAGGAACTTGAGGGTCATTTCCGTGAGCACTATGAAGTAATCCAGCGCATAAGAACTCAGCATATCGTCCAATAGACACGGTCCGCATAACACCCTGGATTAGGGGGTTGGCAGCTCTTGGTCACTGACATCCCGGCGCCCTCCTATGAGGCGAAACGGCGTAGATTTCAGTCCAAAGCCGCTCCGCCTCATAGTCGGGCGCTATGGAGTTGGGATAAGCCCTCCCACCAACGACAAGGTGCCTACCCTAGTGTTGTAGTGTTTCTAATAACACTTTTACAAATTTTCAGACAAGCCGTGGTTTCCACATCCATGTGACAACAACGATAAAGTGCTTGCGTTTGCTGATCCGCCACACTTACTGAAATTGATAAGAAATCATTACAACGAGGGTGGGTTGATCTGGGAAAATAAGCTACTGACGAATAGGACGATATGCGACGTGTTAAAACACACATCACCATCGGATGTATCCATAGCCTTTAAAATAAACCAGGAACATTTGTCAGTTAAAGGCATAGGTAAATAAAGATTCTCTTCTTCACGAAATTTATGCAGTTGCAACATATTTTTAGGGCTTCAAAAAGTAAAACTTGCAGCGCAGCTGTTTTCAAACACAGTTGCTAATGCTATAAGGCGTTGCTCCGCACTAGGGTTCGATATATACCAGCCAACTGAGACCGCTGAACTTTTTCAGCTTGTCAATGACTGGTTCGACGTACTTAACTCGAGTATAAATACTTTCGGTTATCCCGGCAAGGTAAACCCTCGATTTGTTTTAGATAAACCTTTTTTGCTTTAACTTTACCACTTAAGGAACCATTTGGAACAGCGCTTCCCAAACAGTTAGACGTGCTTAATAGGATGAACAACTACATGATGTTGCCTATAGTTCCTAGTAAAAACGGTGCAGGTCTTGAATTTTTTCAGAAGGGAATATTGATGACGAACCGAGCATTAGTATTGCTGTACGAGTATGTTAATTCAAAATCAAAGGTGGAATATATACTCACCAATCGCCTAAACCAAGATTTTCTGGAGCATTTCTTTGGTGCTATTCGAAGTAAAGGGGGATTAAACGATCACCCGTCACCAAAAGAATTTAAATACAGGATTCGAAAATACATTTTAGGTATATATAATATGAACCAATGCTACAAAATTTCAGTCTGAATATATATATTATTTTTTACATTTATAGCGCGTAACACAGGGTGTCTTCAAGGAACAGGTAACGTTGAGAGAGACTCAACCGAATGGCTGAATTTCAGACGCCACAGATATCTGTAGACACCAACCAATCAGGTACGTCAGAGGGTTTCGAGGAAATGGATGTGGATGAAGAAGCTTCCATGCAAATCGAAACAGATGTTGTCAACGCGCTGAATGGTTCCCAGTTAGAAGAATGTGGTGTGTTACAAGGGGATGCCTTGGAGTATATTTCAGGGTACGTGATCAAAAAGCTGCAACTAGAGGAGCATCACACCACAGAGTTCACCTCCTCCTATGTAGACCTGGCGTCGAAGGGGTATTTAAAAAAGCCAACACAAAATTTTTGAGTGGTGTGATCTCTTTGGAGAACATTTTCCATAATATGAATGGCTGTGAAATATCCCATGCGAAAAGTATCCACCAGCAGTTAATGAGAAAAAGTGCAGCTGTAGATTTGCCCGATAATGCGAAGCGGCTATTTTTTAAATGCAGAATTTTCTTCCGCATAAGAAACCTCAATAGGCGACTCAAAATTCAAAAAACAAAGCTCTTTGCTTTGGGCTTCAAAAAGTTTATTAAAATAAAGCTTTGAGCAGGGTTAGTAAAATGTGCACATGCAGTAGTTAAGACAAAAATGGCAATTCACAATGTTCACAACTGATTTTCTGGATGAAGAAATTATTCTTAACCACTTCCTTAACGAAAAACTTCTATGAATTCTGTAAACCATCTCAAAAAAGTCGAAAATTCGAGAAAATTTTGAGATTGGTTTGCAAAGTTTCATTACAGAATTCATTGAAGGTTTGAAAATTGCAATTGCTATTGATGTTTTTCGCTGCTGTATATGCAGTTATATTAAAAAAAAAGCATAATTTCGTGTAATGTAGGTAAACTAATTTTAATTTTTACATATTACAGTTTTGTGATACATTGGAACCCCAGAAATTTTGGCAGTAGTTTGTCTCTTTTCATATGCAGCATACAAAGTCAAAACCTTTAAAACGAAAAATGTTCATCTTTATTTGCATATATATATACATACATATCAGTTATTTAGTTAAGTTCTTTATGAAAAGTATTTATTATTGGTTAAAGGAATAAAATTGCATGCCCTTGGTATAATTAAATGCCTTGTTTAGCAGCATATACAGCTAGTTCTCTCGTTTGTTAGTCTTAGAATTTATTTTAAGCTTAAATATATAATAATAGTAATAAATGCCTTGTTGATTATTAAATTACTACGTTTTCCTTTACTCTTTGATTCATGTGCAACCCATTTGCGGGACATATATTTTTCCAACATTTATTCCAAATCGATCTATAAAGAAGGTCCTGGGTTCAAGTCCCGGGAAATGCAACATGAAAATGTTTGGGTTTTTTTTAATTAGAAAAAGTTGTATCGAGTGTTTTTCTGCCAATAACTTTTTCAGCGAAAATGTATCTGCTTGCAGATGCCGTTCGGAGTCGGCAAAAATATTTAACTAGCGACCCGCTAATTTGTGGAAATAATTAAAAAAAAACAGTAGCACAACACAAGTTGAAAGAGAAGTTCGTACATACGATGACTGCCCAGGGATTCAAGGGGATATGCAGCGCAGCTTTTTCAAGGTGCTGCCAGCGCAACTTATGTAGCCTCTCCAACGCAATTGTCGACCTCACTTACTAGTTGCGAATCCAGTTTATTTAGCAGGGAGGATCTGGCGACCTCAAGTATGTCACGGAAAGGGGTTGATGACCTTGAGGGTCAACGTGGTCATATCATCATCGAAATTGTATCATTGGTCTAGGTGGAGTATAACGAATTATAAATTTATCGATTTACTGACCATTATACTCAGTTTACTTAGAGTTAAACTTCGTCCAAAACAGTCAAGCCGTTCTGGTGTGATTGTGTGATAAAGGCAGCCATTTCCATTTAATATAAGAAAGACGGCCACACAAATGTACTTATGTCATAGGAAATGGTTACACTAAAATGATTTCTATGGGATTCACTCTGTTTTTAATCGAACTTGCGCTTTAATATTTCTCTTCGGTAATAGTCTAGTTGAGGGGTCGACTGCTAATACGCTACCAAAAATATCGAGAGGTGTCAAACGACGCGGAAAATAAAAATTTTAACGCGTTCAAAAGATATTAACGAAAAACCGAAAAAAGACCCGCGGGTACCTCATAAACCGGGGGTCCGATCCATAGTATTTTTGCGCAGAACACCTTTCTGCGTTGGGGGCCTTCGGCCGCGATTATAAAATAAAACCCTGGGCTACGCCATGCCAAGTCCGGGTGTGTGGTATAACCGCGGCTACCGCCACAGTGATGCACAATTTTTTTTGTGGGTACAAACACAACAACAACCACATGGAAATCGCCAACTTCAACTGCAAATATCTCCGGACAGAGATAAAATTTTTCTTTTCCGCCTTCGGATTATTGTTCTCGAGATTAATACGCGTCTTTTGACACCTCACTCGATATTTTTGGTAGCGTATTAGCAGTCGACCCCTCAACTAGACCATTACCTTCTCTTCTGCCAAATATGGAACAGCAATATAAAAATATGACTACGGCTCTACCAGCACAAAAGTAACAAATGGGAAAAACAGCGCAGGACCTGCAACTTCTCTGCTATTGTCGGCAAGTTGTGATAAACGTGAAATTTTTTGTCTAACTAGACGAACAACCATTGTATTAGTCCAATAAGAATCCATAATCCCGGCTTGAACCATCTTTTGGCACTAGATTTATCTGGTCACAATTTGCACCTGGAACAATTGTATTAGGTTTATTTATGAATATTAAAACAAAACACAGTGATTGATGATCATTGGTTTACATGTATTTATTCCCGAAATACGTAAATAAATGCTCTTATATGTACAATTATTTACAATTATTTACAAAGAATGGCTGCAAATGGCTGTCAATATTTGATCTGTTCTATTTCACATTGACATTTGTCGGTACAAAAATTTAAGGCGAATCAAGGCGAATATAGTCGAATTCGCTTTGCCACCACCTGTATGGATTCGCCTTGGATGTATTTGTGCGGTATAAATGGATTTATTTGTCCTCATTTAAGCCATCGGTCACTGAGGAGAGTATTGTTAAATACATCTCTGATCACTTTGGCATTGCTGCTTCTAATGTCGCTTGTTTTAAGTTAGTAAAGAGAGATGTCGACATTAACACTTTAGTGAGAGTCGCTTTTAAAGTTCGAGTGATTGAAAGTGAATATAGCAAACTTTTCAGTGCTTCTCTTTGGCCCAGTAACGTATACATTAAGCCCTTCCGTTTTTTCGAAAAGATGTAGAAATTCCCGCGGAGTCATAGATTTGTCTGACACCTTTCATAATGGCCTCAACGTCTATTATCAGAATGTTAGGGGTCTAAATACTAAACTAGTTGATCTTTTTCTCCGTAGTCATGAACTCTGTTATGCCGTTTTGGTTTTTACTGAGACATGGTTGAAACCAACTGTGTTTAACTCTGAGATATTAGCAGATTCTTATGAGATCTTTAGAAAAGACCGACGAAACAGAGTTGGTGGAGGCGTGTTAATCGCCGTACATACCAGGCTCTCTGCTGAGGAAGTGTACTTCGATGATTCTTCTGATGTTGAAATCCTCTGCGTGCGAGTTAAACTTTTATCTACTTATAAATATTTTGTTGCGTCTTATATTCCGCCCCAGTCAGATATTTCTGTATACTTAAAACATTCTTCCCTATTGAAATTTATATTTGCTATGTCAAGGTCTGTTGATTCTGTCTTAGTGGCTGGCGATTTTAATCTGCTCTTTGTGTCGTGGAATTTTATTGACGGAATGTTAGTTCCCACTGCTTGTAATGTTATATTCTACGAGTTTTTAAATGACCTTGCAGACATTGGTCTTTATCAACTTAACAGAATTCATAATAAATTTGGCAAATATATTGATTTGATTTTTTCAGACGACACATCGAATTGTTCTGTTACTCGATGTGATCCAGTGGTATTACCTGAGGATGTTTATCATCCAGCACTTTCAATTTACCTGGATTTTCTTAGCTTATAGCACTTTGTGCTATTCCAAAACTATTTGAATCAGTTGTCACAAATCAACTCGCTTTTGCAGTATCTTCGGCAGTGGACCTGTCACAACATGGCTTTTGTAGGGGTAAGTCCATTGTGTCTAAGTTGCTGGAGTTCACAACCCTCGTATTCAATAACTTAAGGACGAACTGCGAAGTTGATGTCATTTACACTGATTTCAGTAAGGCGTTTGATAAAGTTAACCATTCCTTACTCCTACTAAAACTCGATCGATTGGGTTTTCCATCACGGCTTCTCTCTTGGGTCTCTTCGTACTTGGTAGGTAGAAAGCAAACCGTTGTGTTTAACAATTGCTTGTCTGAATTCATCAATGTATCTTCTGGGGTTCCACAGGGCAGTCACCTTGGTCCAGTGTTGTTTCTGCTCTTCATTAATGACCTCCCAAATGTTTTGAAGAGCTGCATACCGCTGATGTACGCTGACGATGTCAAACTGGTTATGCCCATTCGCTCACCTGACGATAGGGCACTTCTTCAATCGGATCTGAATAACCTGGTTGAGTGGTGTGACGTGAACGTCATGTCACTAAATTTACCGAAGTGCAAGTTTATGTGTTTTACGAGAAATCTTTTAAAACCTATCAGTACATGATAGGCGATTATATCATTAAGCAAGTCACAAACTTTACTGATCTTGGCGTTATAATGGACCCTAAACTGGACTTCAAATTACATATCGAATCGTGTGTGAATAGGGCTAGAGGCACTTTGGCTTTCGTAAAAAGGTGGTCAAAGGAATTCAATGACCCCTATGTCACTAAAACTCTTTTTTTTTTATCGTTAGTAAGACCTATATTGGAATATGCTTCCATTATCTGGAACAGGGATGCACCTTAACGTTAAGCTAATAGTTTATCAAAAAATTTCCACCGTTTCCGTTGCAACACTTCGAAATATTATCGATAAAGAAATTATCAAGATAAATTGTATCTCGTTTTTAACCGAAACGAAGAGCTTTCGTTAACGTTAAAAACGTTAACAAAAACGTGATACTTTATGTTTAAATTGTGCTGGCAATGCTATAGCCATGGTGAAGCCGTAAGGTGCTAACAGCGAGCGAACATACACACACAAACTCCATGTAATTTGTTTGTGTAATTCGTTGGTGGTAATGTCAAAACTACTCTGAGAAATGTTCGTACTGTCAAAATTCATGAGAAAAGTTGCAATCAGCTTGGCTAATCATTTCACCTATAATGACTCCGCCATCAATCAGCTTTGCCAGCATAGTTTGAAATTAATAATCCACATAAACGATTTGATTTCGTTTTGATATGGCAGAAATGATCAAAATCATTTCGTTAATTTGATGTTCTTAACGTTAATAAACGAAACGACTTTGTTTCGTTTATTAACGTTAATTATCGTAACGAAATGATATCGGTTCGTTGGTTAAGCATGCCTGATCTGGAACCCGCGTTTTCAGGTTCATAGCGAAAAATTGGAATCGGTCCAGAAGCAATTTTTGCTCTTTGCTTTAAATCATTTTCCCTGGGATCCATCAAGGAACCTACCGCCCTATGGCAGCCGGTTAAAACTTTTACAGCCGTAGGGAGATGCTTGGCGTTTTATTTATGGTAAAACTATTAAGGGGGATGATAAACAGTCCATTTCTGTTTGGCGAGGTGATGTTTAATGTCCCTTTTAGACCCTCTCGGTATTTCCAACCGCTATATTTAAATACATGTAGATCAAATTTTCAAATACATGAACCTCTTCGTTGTCTGTGTCAAGATTTCAATAATCACTGTAATAATATTGATACTTGCGACACACTTTACAGTATAAAAAAATATATACTCACTGCCTTGAACTCATAACTGTTCCAAATCACATGTTAAACTAAATCTGTTACCTGCTCCAGTTACTTTGGGCGGGTGGCTAGGAATCCTTTCCAACCTCCCACACATTGCAGCCCTACTCATTGTGTGTTAAATATACATCAGCTGCTCGAAATCACGTCCATTTAGACAGCACTAATAATCAATAGTTACTTTGGGCGGGTGGCATGGAATCACGTCCTTTCCAACCTCCCACACATCACAGCCATACTCATTGTGTGTTAAATATAAATCAGCTGCTGGAAATCACGTCCATTCCGACAGCACTAATAATCAATAATTACTTTGGGCGGGTGCCTCGGAATCACATGCTTTCCAACCTCCCACACATCGCAGCCCTACTATTGTGTGTTAAATATACATCAGCTACTCGAAATCGCGTCCGTTCCGGCAGCACTGATAATCAATTCCGTTGCTCGGCATCACAGTCCATCCCGACAACTGATTCAATAATATATGTATATACATATTTTATAATATAATTTTGCTCACTATGTATGCTTGTTAATTTTACACTGTAATCCGCATTTATATTCATTCATTCATTCATATTTAGTCTGATTAATTGTAAAATTTGTAGACTAACAAATAAATAAATAAATAAATAAATATACCAGTAAATGTTTCTTTCTTTCTTTTCAGTTTCTCTTAGAAAAACATAACAATTGAATATTGAATTATTATAAGCCGGTGTTAGGCTCATGAATTCTTAAATAATAAGTATAAATTGAACACATCATTAAACAAGATATTTTAAATTTTTGATAGTTAACAAAAAACAATCTAACAATAATAAATTTAAAATTTAACAAAGTATACATATTTATTACAAGTGATTATTTGTATACAAAACAATATAATTTTATATATTTAAAAACTAATAAACCAATAAAGTCGTAGGCTGAAGATAAGCTTACTCAAATAATATGATTATAATACATTAGTAAAACTAATATCTATGTGCACATCTTGGTTGCCTTTGAGGAAGCAAATATATCAATGATATTATCAAAAAGTATCATTTAAAATTTTTCTTTCTCCACACTTAATAATGTTAGGTCACTTAGGCGACCTTGGCTCATCGTTGATCGAAAATCAATTTTAATTTGCTTAATGAACGTTCGCAGCTAGCAATTGATACTGAGATAGTCAAGGGTATTTGAAGTGCCACTCACAAGTTTGGAAAAACATCTTCTTCACACGAGATTATAAAAGTAAGTAATTCTAACGGAGTTTTGGGTTCAATTTCTTTAGTACTGCGAAGTAATATTTTGCAGTCATATATTTCGATAAAAAGTACTGTTCCATCGCAATCTGTATTATAAAATTCACCCAAGTTCTTACAATTTCTTTCTAGGTCGTTATTATCCTTGTTTAACAAATTTCCAACGTCTATAGGAAATCCAAATTTAAAATTAAGGTAATTTAGTCGTGTAAATTTTGTAAGTATTTCTTGTTGGAGACGATCGAGAACACTTTTCATAACGGGAGAAATCTCAACATCTCTAGCCGATTCTCCGGGCATCTTGCGGCGTATTCTTACACATTTTACTACATCAATATCCAATTTTTCACAAAGATACTTCTCTTTTTCTATTGCTTGTTGTTATTGTTGTAGCAGTGCTTCGCCCCATCCAATGGGTGTGACCGATCACAAATTGTCATCAATATCCTCTAACGGGAGTTCAAGAAAACTTGCTGTTTCAACAGGCGTAGACCATAATGAGAGGGCTGTTAGAGGCGTTGGTTCTTCACAGAAAGTGTCTCGAACTTCGGATAGTGCAGTCGCCAATGATTTAACATCATGATACGCTTCTCTAAAATTCATCCCCGGATCTTGTAATCTGAGCTGCACACGATCAATCCTACTAAAGATTTCATACCAGAAATGAACTAATGTTATGAATCTAAAATTTAGTATATTTTGCAACAGAATTGTAGCTTTGCTTCTGGTGTCACTTGTGGTGTTAGTTTCCTCTGCTAATTGTTCTAAGTGTTCTACTACATTATCCAGCCCATCGACGATAACGCTGACCGCTTGTATTCTGGCGCTCTGTTTCAGATTCACGTTTGACGGTTTATGTTAAAGCATATTTTAATAATTCCCATCGTAACGTTGAACGTAACGTTGATAGCTTAAGCTGCAACCGTGTAAACTTTTATATTGACAGTCAAGCAGCAATTAAGGCAATAATCTCGCATATCACAGCATCTAAATGCGTGTTAGTGTTAGCAGTCTCTAGAGAAAATCGGGACAGGGGGAAGCATACATCTAAATTGGGTCCCAGGGCATATGGGAATAGATGGGAATGAAAAAGCGGACGAACTAGCTAAAAAGGGAGCATCCCTTAAAGCTTGCTCCGTAGACGTCCCAATTAGACTGGGCGCGATTAAGCGAAGGTGAGAGGTGCACATGATCGACCAAGCGGGGTAGGCGTCGGTTCAAGCACGGGGCTGTAAAGTGTCGAAGATTATGTATAGGTCTTACAACCTTAGACTAACAAAGTTGCTTCTATCATTAAAACGAGAGGACTGTATATTCATGACGGGTATTCTGACTGGACACTGCCTTCTGGCGTCACATGCGTTTATATTAGGATTGGTCAGTGATACATCTGCTGGAAGTGCGGGTTGGAGGAGGAAACGATCGAGCACGTTCTGTGCCAGGCTAATACTCCAGCTATTAGGAGGGATACAGCTGTCAGATCTAGAAGCAGCAAGTGGCTTAAGTCCTAAGAAGCTTCTAGTATTTGCCATGAGGACGGAGTTATTTTATAACATAGGTCCTGGTTTTTGATAAGGTTTTTCAGTTGGGTCGTTAAAACAAACTTCTGGTAACACTACGGACTCAATCAGTCTATGTGAGGTCCTCATGGACCGGCCAGTGCAACCTAACCTAACCTAACGTTGAACGTGAGAAAAAAAGATATGTGCTTTCATTTTTTAGTATAGAAAATTTTTTCCAGAAATCAATATTTTCCAGAAATCAGTATTAAGTAATAAAAATACAAATTATCCAGGAAGTTCTGCTTTGCGGACCATTTGGCGGCCTCCTCTGAGTGGCGCCCGGGGAAAGATGCCCCCTTGCCCCCCTTGCCCCCCTTGTCACCCACCTCACTACGCCACTGGTCGCACATGTCGACAGGGGTACCAAAAGACGCGTATTTTCGTCAAGATTCAGAATGTGTTTTCATGTAATTAATTGCAACAACGAAAAAAGCGGCAATAATACCGACCGGTTTTTCGCGGATTACTTTGGGTACCATTTTCGACAAGTTCGACGCGAATTTCAGGTGCAAAACTTAAGTTGTAATATTACCAAATTTCAGAATTTGAAAGCTTTTTTTTCAAATTAAGAGTTTCCCAGAGTTCCGGATGATAATTTTATTCAAAATATTCCCCTCGATCACCTATTAAATCCCTGTTCGATAACTTAAATCATTACCTCAATAGTGTTTTTCCAACATGTTTGCTTGTGTGGCTGCTCATAAGTCTCTATTAACTGGATTTTATGAATGAATATTAATATGTAGTCTTATTAAAAAACAAAACGTTGGCTTGAAACACAAAAGCCAATTCATGGCAATTCGATTTATTTACCCCGAGCAACCAAACAAACGTTTCTCCCTCTCCATTGTGTACCATACTAATCCACAATATTTCTGTCAGAGCAGTAGGGCTCCATTGAGTTGTCCAGTTCTTAGGGGTGGAAGGGCGGTATGGCCTAGGAAGTTTCATGTGGTCATACTAAATCGTTCGCGAAATTGTCGGGCTAGTACCTTAATGGTGCATGTTACCGGAAAGTACCGGATCTGCATCCGACAAAGGACCATCAACATCGATAACACTCCCCAGAACCTTATCGCTACAACAACAATAACGACTAAATTTTTAGTTTAAAATTCAAAACAAATTAACAAACCTATACCAAGTATTATCACTTCTTTAACCCATGCTACAAATGCGATATACATATGCATTTTCTATATAAAATTATATATGAATTTGCACTTTAGAAAATCTACATAGATTACTAGATTTTTAATCGACTCGGAGTTATTTTCTGGTTTTTTGAATATATATTGACGAAGCAAAATATTTAATTTTCCCTACGGATTGATATTGCAGTCAAATGAGCAGACCCACCATTCGAGGATCTGGCGACCCCCAAGCTCCAACTTGGGGGTGGGGAGGGAGGATTAGCCTGAAGGTTTAATGTGGCCATATAAATCGTTCCCGAGATGGTCGGGCTAGCACCTTCATGGTGCTGTGTTACCGGAGCGTACCGGATCTGTATCCGGCAAAGGACCATCACATCGATAACACTCCCCAAAGCCTTCGGGGAGCAACCTTATCGCCACAACAACAACAACAGCAGAACCACCATTCGGATCCGAAATCGAACAGATAAATATAAGAATCACAACGTTGTTGCATTTGCGTATTAAATATATATCGAGTGCTTGTTCGTGCTTCATTGGAACGAACACAGAAAGCGATTCCAATAGAGGAATATAATGATTCTTTACCTGTAGGAGTTCACAATGCACTCAACCGAGACGTGAAGCTCGGTTTTTTGAATATATATTGACGAAGCAAAATATTTAATTTTCCCTACGGATTGATATTGCAGTCAAACGAGCAGACCCACAATTCGAGGATCTGGCGACCCCCAAGCTCCAACTTGGGGGTGGGGAGGGAGGAATAGCCTGAAGGTTTAATGTGGCCATATAAATCGTTCCCGAGAGGGTCGGGCTAGCACCTTCATGGTGCTGTGTTACCGGAGCATACCGGATCTGTATCCGGCAAAGGACCATCACATCGATAACACTCCCCAAAGCCTTCGGGGAGCAACCTTATCGCTACAACTACAACAACAGCAGAACCACCATTCGGATCCGAAATCGATCAGATAAATATAAGAATCACAACGTTGTTGCATTTGCGTATTAAATATATATCGAGTGCTTGTTCGTGCTTCATTGGAACGAACACAGAAAGCGATTCCAATAGAGGAATATAATGATTCTTTACTTGTAGGAGTTCACAATGCACTTAACCGAGACGTGAAGCTCCAATTATTATGAAGAAAACGAAAATTTAAATAACTTATAGATAAGCGACTAACTGAAGACTGGAGAGATTGAGGTTAAGCCAATTATAAATATAAAAATACAATCTTGGTTCGCCTAACTCACTATTATATAAATATTGCACTTGGGGAGTGTTGGGATGTATGATGCTTCTTTACAGGACAGTTTAAATATCCCGCATTGTTTTTAACCATACAACATACGAAGACAATAAGCGAACCAACTATGCAAGTTCATTTCACGAAATTTGCACATCAATGCCAATAAAAATTGGTTCAACCATTTATTAGCCGACAATGATGGATTTGATATTTAAAAACCAATATAATATATTTAGTATAACAACAAACATTACTAGTACTCACTCGCCAATCGGAAATTGGTTGGACGTATCGTTAGCATTGTAATTGAGCCCATAACCGGCGCCACTTTTGTTGAAATGGTTGTTGCCCACATGACTTGTACCGGCTGCATCTCCACCACCACCTTTTGATGCATTGCCAGCAGCAGATGCATTAGTTTTTAATTTATTTGTTATTGGTTGTAGTTTTGGTATATCCATTTTAAATTCCAATAAAATTTAATAACACTTTATTCATTAAATACGTAACAATTTGCTTGCTCTCTCACGATATTTTTATTCAATAGGCACTTTGAGGATTTTATTTACCACTTAAATATACTTTAAATAACTTTAAATGCAATTGAACAAATAATTGCAAATAATAACACAGATGCTATTTCATTTAGCAAATTTCCACATTGTTTTGCTCAATTGAGACTTGCGAACAGCTGTTCAATGGCAAGCGCTGCCACACGACATTTATTTGCATTTGTTGCTTGCTCTCTGATAGGCGAGTAGCACACGTTCAATATAAATGTAATGCGATAGGGTGCTAGAACAGGTGTCGTATGCAAAACTGCATCTAAATTTATCGGAAGGGGTATTAATCACGCGTCTTTACCTCAGTATTAATAATCTACAGTCGAAAAATAAAAATTTTAGTTGAAGTTGACAATTTTTATGTGGTTGTTGTGATTTTATTGTACACAGGAAAAAAATTATGTAAAAAGGGGTTTTGCATGAATTTAATTTTGATCCCACATTATTGGTGAACTAGCCAGGGTATTTTTTTATGCATGCGGCTCAAGGCCGTCTATGCGGAAAAGGTGTTTTGCGCAAAAAACTATAGATCCCACCTCCAGTTTTGGATATACCTTAAACGACTCTCAATTTCACTTTCCTCCCGATAATTTTGGACGCGTATAAGTAGTTGTAAATTACTACTATTTTTTACACAGCCTTTGGATTATTTGTACTGAGGTAAATATGCGTCTTTTGACACCTCTCCCGATAGTTTAAAATGCATATTAGCAGTCGACTCCTGTTGTATATTATTACCGCCCGTTATATTTGCTGTCGACTAATTCAACAAACGGTCAATTCACAGCTAAAATTTGTCGTTTCGACAGCGGCAGCTGTTTGGTTTATATCCATGAAACATCTGATTTCTACATGAAAATTTTCATCACTGCGTCCGGCTTTATATTAAGTTCTAAACTCATCAACTAACATTTCAAGGACTTTATCTTCCTGTGTTCTAAGGTTTTTCTCTTTAAACACCTGTTTGCACGAAATCCAAATTTAAAAAAAAAATATTCTCTCTTTACAGTTGATTTTGATAGTCTTCTTTACATCCATTCGCAGCGCAGACACATTTCCTCAATAACTTAAGAAATATATGGTAGGACGTTGAGAAATTGAATTATGTCGACAAATTTATCTGTCAGTTCCGTAATGACCACATTAACAGGAAGTCAAGAAAACGAACCTTAAATATTACTAGGCCGTTATAGGTTCAACATACGATAACGTATAATTAAATCAAAATTTGTGAAAAAATTGATAGTTTATGATTAAATAACACACAAGATGTGTCAAAACACTAACCAATCATATTGTGGACCGTGAGGTATAGAGAAACACTAACGCCGGAGTATTCAGTAGCTTAAACCAAGTTCGTTACATTGGATATCGAGTTGGGGTGAAGTTGAAAAAAAATCTTCTGCAAGGTGGTGCCATCACAGCCAATTGTGAGAAACAAACACCTGGTTGGTAGCAGTAATGAAGCGTTATAAATTTAAACTACATGTTTTATTTTATTTTCGTGAAAATAATGTAGTATTGATATTTTACATAAGTTGGGAACTATATTTTTTCAATTTCAGTAACAGCAGTTTTTAGAAAGAACGCCACTGTTTCGAAACAGCTCCTAAAATTTAGGAAGTATGCCAGTTATCAACATGGTACTCAAGCCAAATGTTTATTGGGTATATTCATGTTAAATCAGTTAGGTGATCCAGCGTGTCTTAAAGGAACGGGGACAGGCTAATTGGACTCAACTTTTGAGGGGAATATCACAGTTTCTCTCAAACCACAATAAAGCAAAGCTTGACAACCGTAGTCAAGCATTGGTTTCTTGATTACTTTGAAAGCGGCGGAAAAATTGAGAAAAAAAATATTAATTATGTTTAAAAAACGCCCAAAAGAATGATTTTAGCTTTTATTATCTGTTATTTACTTCCATTTTAGTTTTTATTGACAAAATAAAAAGGACGCCACTCACTGCTGCTTCCCAAAAATAGAATTAGGTTTAATCTGGCTAAAACAGCTTTCGTGTCGTGCGGCTCTATCGCGCCGAAAATAACGACACTAATATAAGGGCGTATTGAGCCTTTCACAAAGGGCGGCCCAATTTTTTTTTTAATTTCAGATTCATATGTACCGTATTTATAAGTATAAAGAGTAATGACGTCTAGGTAAAAGCGAAGCCTGCTTTATAGACCCAGCTGTGGGCTCTAGCAGTCCTTTAAAATTTTTATTTATTTATCAAGAGCTCCCTAAAATATCTACCATGTCTAGGATTTGGTAATTCAAAATTTTGTTGAATTAGATAGATTAATTTAATAGTCAGTACAGGGTGTAATTACTTTAGAAATGTGATCCCCCAAGTGAGTTTCATTTAACAAAATTGTATTTTTCCACATACTTTATTTAGTTACGGAGATGTATTTTAAATTGCATTACTCATTCTCAGAGTATTAGAAAATCTGTAAGTATAATTCTTCGAGGATTTATTGTAAATTCATCTAAAATAAGATCTTTTAGCTCCGTATCATTTTCCGCTACCAATTTTCTGTGAGCACTCAGCATACATAAACCTTTGAAAAGAAAAAAACACAATACATATATTAAAAAAAAACTTTATTTACCATTAATGCCCCGATTCTGAGCGTTACCGATAAAATAGTACCCAGAACATTATGTAACCGAATATCGTTACCAGTTCTTTTATCCGCGATTCTGGCCCAAGTGGTAACGCTTTCATCACCGAAAAACTCACCAGTGTCTGTGGAGAAATTTGAAAGGTAGTTTTTCGCTTTCACGGTTGCCACTTTGGTCCATTTGGACTAAAAATTGTCCCTTCCAACCCCATTTGGTCCGCTGCTCCCTTTTCTTCAATTTTGGTCCTTTTTAGGCAGTAGCCACGATTGGCATTTTTCTTTCTTTTTCACTTAGGTAAAAATTCACAATATTGCTCAAAAATTAGCCACACTTTCGGTAGCCCCATATAATTTTGAATTTACTTCAATGGAACTCTCACCATAAAAAATTACTTAGTCGATAAAATGTACCAGAACAATAACATTTCACCTAGGATATAATTTATGCCAGGCATTGAAAAGTGTTGGCAAACACATTGCCGCTAATTGTTGATGAAATAACCGACTAATCAGAAAAAACTCTTGTTTTATAGTAATATTAATAACGGCTAGATATTTCGATCGGTTATACAACACTATGTAAAATATATGAAAATAAAAATTGCTTTTCGCCTAGGATATCTTATAGCGAGCACTCTGCCGTGAGCCTAACACTTTCAAAACTTATACAAAGAAATTCTATGCATTATTTCCCGTTTGGCACTTTGATATTTAAATCTTTCTCACCCAGCTCAATGAGTTCAAGGAATTCCAGAATTATTGTGGTGTTAAGCCACGCAAGGTAATTGAAAACTACGTATCTTGGCAGAAGAATATTTTAACTCGAAGAGAGAAGGAAGCAAATGCAAACGAGATTTGACTTCGGAAGAAATGTTTTGTATAAAATTATTCCCGTAGGTGTTAGCAGAACCCCTGAGGCCTGTGATCAAAACTCACACTTACTGATTCTAGGCTCTGATATGAAGTTTAAACGTTAAGGGAAAAAGTAAGCATCTATAAAAATAACACTAACAAAATTGCCTAGTTTACTGAGTTTTCCACATACATAGCTCGGCAACACCAGAACGCAAATTTTGAACCATTTCTTACTAAAACCTAACTGCACTATACATTTTATTTCATTGCAATCAACAACATACAAGAGCTTTGTGACCAAAACTAGGTTCACAAAGTTTGGTTAGTGGAAGACATAGACTTATCCTATGCAAAATATAGTATCATTTTTGGTTGCGTGCACATACCCTCACTAGGGTAGGCACCTTGCCGTTGATGTGAGGGCTTAGCCGAACTCCATAGCGCCCGACTATGAGGCGGAGCTGTTTAGGACTGACATCTACGCCATTTCGCCTCATATGAGGGCGGCGGGATGTCGGTGACCAAGAACTGCCAACCCCCTAATCCAGGGTGTTATGCGGACCGTGCCTATTGGACGATTTGCAGCCAGGGGATAAATTCGGCTGTATTCGAACGGAGCCTTCCCGATACTAGGCCACCTCGGGAAGTATTAATGGCCTTACCACAGTAAGGGGCGCTGCTGTGGCGGACGGTTCTTTCCCCGTATATAATACTGGACCGCTGAGCGCGCCTTGTCGGGCAGGTGGTCGTACGACCAAGATGAACGACTCATTACCTGACTGTAATAAGGACGATGTAAAGAGGAGGACTGAGTCGCAATCCAAGGACGACAAATACGAATTAAGCGATGCATCGGACTCGGGGAGCGAGAGTAGTGCTGATTCAATGAACTCCGTGTTGGAGAAGCACACAAATGAAAACGGAGTAGAAGAGTGGGGAAGGGTACGGAGCAGAGGAAGTAAAAGAGCTCTCTCGCAGTACCGTGCAGCACTAAGAATTGTACAACGCTTGGGAGCAGTGGTCGACCCAACAGAAGTGGAGATCGAGCGCTTGGAATGGGCCCATGAAGCGGTAGAAGTAGGTCGAAGGCAGTTCAAAAGGTTTGCTGCGAGAAACCCTTGGTTCTGCAACCGGTACGAGGAGGAAGAAGTGTCGAATGGCAGAATGAAGAGGCAACGTTCGGCGGAAGGCCACAAGCCTGCTTTCAAGAGGCAGAAAGGACCCAGTCCTAGAGCCGCGAGACAGGGCAGTCGCATAGACAAGACAAGTAGGCCCAAAGCTGTAAGACAGATGGGCTCCAATAGCGAGGTAGCAACTACTTCGAAAGCTGCGAGTCAGAGGGAAGTTCCAATTAAGGAAGTAGGAGATAAGCCAAAGGGAGATAACGCTAAGACTCCGGCTTTCTCGGAGGTGCTAAAGGGAGTTAACTCTAAGACTACGGCTTTCTCGGAGGTGCCAAAGCGAGATAACACTAAGACTCCTGCTTTTCCCGAGAAGATGAGTGATGTGCGAAAGCAGTCACTGACTGTGCCGCTGGTTGTTCGTAGCAGTCCTTTCGGACAAATTACTACTGAAAGGTGGAGGTCTGTGGAAAGGGAGATGATTAGCTTAATGCTTAAGATGATGCGGGAACAACCAAGTAAGCCCCTTCCAACCTTTGATTCGGGGGGATGGTATAATGGTGTGAAGATGATAGCGTGCGACAACATCGCGAGCTTGCGGTGGCTGGAGGAAGTGGTTCCAAACCTCCAAAGGCAAGACACGAACGCGCGGTTTGAGGATAAAGCGCAAATCCCCACGGTACCAAAAGTTAAGGTATGGATACCATGCGTGATGAAGTCGGAGGATACACTGCGACTTCTGCAGAATCAGAATCCGAACATACCGACACAGGATTGGAAGGTACTTACTGTACCTCGGCCTACCGAGGATGGTCAGTTCTACATCTTCCAAATAAACAAGCAGGCGGAGGATATTTTGTACACGCAGCTTGGTAAAATATCCTTTGGCACTGGCAAAATTTACATGCGACTCAGGAAAAGAAGTCCCGAGGATAAAAAACCTAACACGCTAGAGGTGGGCGAAGTCGAAAAGGACCTCAAAATCCTAAGGGAAAAAGACAGGTGTAGGTCCCCGACGTCACCACGAACGTGCTAGAAGAGGACCAACCGCTAAATGGTGCTGTGACTCGCACATAGGAACACCCTGCACAACAGTCACGAGACGCTGAAGGGGGCCTCGAATACTCTAAAACAAAAGGGCAAGGGGAGGACGACGACGTGAAGACGAAGGTGCTGGAGGGGGACAAACAGCCCAATGGTGCTGCGAGTCCTACAGATAAACCTCCAACACAGTAAAAGTGGCGTCGATCGAACTCATCCTAACCCTTGAGGAGGGTTCGTTTGACGTGGCGCTTATCCAGGAGCCGTGGCTCTCATCGGGAGGAAAGGTTTCTGGATTTAGCGCTCGCGGGTGTGGCGTTTACTACGCGCAAACGGAAGGACGGGTGCGAGCTGTAGTAATGGTAAGGAAACAGCTGCATTCATATATGCTGCCTAATTACACCACTGAGGATCTCGTAGCGGTGGCCATTGAGCAAAAGAATAAGCAGGCATTTATCCTGGCGTCCTGCTAAATGGCCCATGCTGCGGAGGTCACACCGATGGAGTGCAAAAGGCTAGTACAGGAGGAAGGGCGCAAAGGGCGGTTGGTCATAGGCGCAGATGCAAATGCGCACCACAATGCGTGGGGAAGAGCAGATACGAACGAGAGAGGCGAATCTCTGTTTTGTTACATCCTGCAAACCAATTTGCAGATAGCCAACAGGGGAAATGTCCCTACATACATTGGTCCAACATCCAGCAATGTTCTGGATATTACATTGAGCTCCGAGCGTGATATATCAAGGTATGATTGGATGGTTCTTGATAGACCATCCTTCTCCAACCATGCGTATATCAGCTTTAACATCCCCCTAAAGAGGGTAGAGAAGAGAGGAACCTTTAGAAACCCTAGGTCAACGAACTGGACTAAATTCCAGAAACATGTAGAAACAAAACTGGGACAACCCAAAGAGGTTGCTAATGTAGAGGAACTGGAGGAAACGAATGAATTCCTAACAAGGACGCTTATGACTGCGTATAACAAAGCTTGCCCTCTAAGAAGATTCAGAGGAAAAGCAAAGCCGCCATGGTGGAGCAATGAGCTGAGTCTTCTAAGAAGATAGGTAAAAGAAATGTTTAAGCTCGCAAAGACCGCGGAAACAGCACGGTTGAAAAGGTCCTAGCAAAGGGAAACATAGTACAGGGACTAATAAAGAAAGAGAACGGGGAATGGTCACGTAATAGTGAGGAATCCCTTGAGGTGCTTCTCGATACACATTTCCCATCGGGAGACGGTTTAGAGGAGCCAGCAGACATCACTCACACTTCGATCACGGAGCTAGTAGTGCCGGGCTTTGTGACCGATACCAAGATCGAGTGGGCAGTGAAGACGTTTTCTAAGTTTAAATCGCCGGGCCCAGATGGTATATTCCCGACCATGCTACAAGTCTCAAGTAGGGCGGTCGTGGAATGGCTTAAAATAATATTCGATGGGTGCATACGACTGAATCATTTACTGCACTCTTGGAGAACTGCTCGTGTAGCTTTTCTACCAAAGGCGGGGAAGATCGGTCACGTGTATCCCAAAGACTATAGACCCATTAGTTTAACATCATTTCTGCTCAAAACCTTTGAGAGGCTGATAGATGTGTACATAAAGTCCAACGTGGATGAAAAGCTGCTCTCCACAACACAGCATGCGTACACCAAAGGCAAGTCGGTAGACACCGCATTGCATAGGGTGGTAATAAGCATAGAGAAATCCCTGGAATATAAGGAGTATGCTCTAGGAGTCTTCTTGGACATTGCCGGGGCTTTCAATAATGTTGCAAAATGGGTGATTATGCATGGTCTTAATTACATTAAAGTACATCCTGCCTTAATCAGATGGATCGGCTGCATGTTAAATTGCAGAAAGATTACATCACAATGGGGATTGTACAAGGCCACGAAATCAGTGGGCAGGGGCACGCCGCAGGGAGGGGTGCTATCACCTCTGCTGTGGACGCTGGTCATCAACCAACTGCTCAGGCAATTCGATGAGGGACCCGTTAAACTTACGGCTTACGCAGATGACGTTGCAATTGTCATAAGTGGAAAGCGCCTTCCAACGATTAGTTCTTTGATGGATCGGTCGCTTCGCGAGATTCATACCTGGGCATCTAATGTCGGATTGAAAGTCAATGCGGAGAAGACGGATATGGTCTTGTTTACAAAGAGGTACAAGGTCCCAAATTGGACCAGGCCTAAGTTAGGAGGGGTGACCTTACAGGAGAAACCTTGCACAAAATATTTGGGAATCATCCTAGACAGTAAGCTGTCATGGAAGCTCAACGTGGAGGAGCGGGTCAAGAAGGCCTCAACGGCACTCTATGCATGTAAAAGAATGCTGGGCTGTACGTGGGGCCTATCGCCCTCTCTTTCTCATTGGGTTTTTACAGCGATTGTAAGCCCTATTCTATACTATGGAGTTCTTGTTTGGTGGAAAGCCACACAAAAAACAGCATACCTCAAAAAATTAGAAGGGGTATGCAGACTATCGATGCTTAGCATTACGGGAGCCCTGAAAGCAACCCCGACGGCTGCACTGTATGCCATTTTGCACATCCCACCTTTAGACCTGGTAGAAAAGAACAAAGCGTTAACGACCGCAATCAGGCTCGGTGCTTCGGGGCAGCTTGAGCGCCGACCATATGGCCATAGTAGTATAGCGTTATCAATCACAAGACGTACAGACTACATGATTCCCTATCTGCGCTTCGAGGGAGATCTTAAGGCCACAATAGAGGTGGACGGTTGGCGCAAGGGTGCGCAAATGGCGGACGAGGCGATACATGTGTACACCGATGGTTCCAAAGTAGTGGAAGGAGTAGGGTCCGCGGTATACTGCGCTGATCCGGAAATAAGCAGATCCTACAGGCTGCCGGATTAGTGTAGCGTTTTCCAAGCGGAAATATTAGCCGTAACCAAAGCAGTAGAAACCCTGGAAGAGAATAGCTTAAGCTGCAACCGTTTTAACTTTTATATTGACAGTCAAGCAGCAATTAAGGCAATAATCTCGCATAGCACAGCATCTAAATGCGTGTTAGAGTGTAAGCAGTCTCTGGAGAGAATCGGGACAGGGAGAAGCATACATCTATATTGGGTTCCAGGGCATATGGGAATAGATGGGAATGAAAAAGCGGACGAACTAGCTAAAAAGGGCGCATCCCTTGAAGCTTGCTCCGTAGATATCCCAATTAGATTGGGCGAGATTAAGCGAAGTCAAGAGGTGCACAAGATCGACCAAGCGGGAAAGGCGTGGGTTCAAGCGCAGGGCTGTAAAGTGTCGAAGATTATTGTAGGTCTTACAACCGTAGACTAACACAGTTGCTCCTATCATTAAAAAGAGAGGCCTGTAGATTCATGACGGGTATTCTGACTGGACACTGCCTGCTGGCGTCACATGCCTTTAAACTAGGCTTGGTCAATGATAGCAGATGTAGGAAGTGCGGGTTGGAGGAGGAAACGATCGAGCACGTGCTGTGCTCGTGCCCTGCACTTGCCAGGCAAAGACTCCAGCTATTAGGAGTGATACAGCTGTCAGATCCAGAAGCAGCAAGTGGCTTAAGTCCTAGGAAGCTTCTAGTATTTGCCAAGAGGACGGAGTTATTTTATAACATAAGTCCTGGTTTTTGATAGGGTTTTTCAGTTTGATCGTTAAAACAAACTTCTGGTAACACTACGGACTTAATCAGTCTATGAGAGGTCCTCATGGACCGGCCAGTTTAACCTACCTACCTACATATATTTGTTTGTTCAGCTTGAATTAAAGGAAAGTCTTCGCTATGTTTAGTAAAATTTTATATGGAAACATCCTAAAATTATGTATTTTATACTAATAAAATAAAACAAAAATTTGATCCTTTTTTCGATGAGTTTTGGTCCCAAATGAAAACATGGTGTGGCAACCCCGTTCGCTTTACCGAAAATGTCTCACTTGAAGATACGAGGCATGGTTCAACTATACATGGTTGGCTCATCTGTAAAGCAACAAAATATGTCTGTTCAAATTGTCAAAATCTGTGTATTGGTGTTGGTGCGAATGGTATGGAATGGAAACATAAAACTTAGTAGTTTTTGTATGTGTAAGTAAAATGTTTCCAATTTGTTGGTTTCATTTTGAGTTTGCCATCTCCTTTTGACAATCCCTTCGACCATGCAATGACATAAATAAAATCAGCTGATGAGATGAGCCAACCTGTATAATTGAACCATGATACGAGGTTAACGCATAAACGGGACGATATGTATATGTATATTATACATAGGTATATTGTAATTTATTCTGTGAAAGTACATAATGTAAACAAATATGTATAGCCAGAGGCAACACTTTTTTACTATTGTTACGAATATTAGTAAAACTAAGGGGTGATGCTATCGTCTCTAAGCCGATGCTAAGCAGAGACGTGAATTCACATCCATAGATCAATCATTATGTATCTACATAAACGAAACAATAATTGCGTCTACACATATGTACCATGTACGTATACGAGCAGCGGAGAGTCAATACACAAACACATGCATATATCTGAGATATGCAATGAGAAAGTATGCAATGAGAAAAACTATAAAATCATGCAATTGTAGTTACAGCTGAGAAGTTTGAGAGCTGCTGGACTAGTAGATTCTGGAAGCGCATAGAAGATGTGAACGTTGAAATCCGAGCGTATAAAAGGCGGCAATTGTAGAGGCGCTAGAATTCAGTTTGATTTGAGATTTCGATTAAGACGCTATCTAGCGAGCAAGAGCAGTATTATTTTGAATAGTAGAGTTTCAGTTTGGTTATTAAGCAAGCTATTCGTTGCAAAGTTTGAGTGTTATTGTAAAGTACTTTAACAAAGGCCATTTTGCATTATTAAATATTGGAGTTCTTTATTCAACAGTTTAGTGATTCGAACTTAGCAGAGGGTGGCAAATAAGGGGAATTGCAAGTAAATTCGTTACACTATTATCTTTACTTATTTGCGCTTACAATTCTTTATTTTTAAGTTTTGCCTTTTTCTAAACAACAGCTGTTGTGTGGTAATTTCGATGTAACCACCTACTTCTGTGGGTAAAAAATTATCCAGCTACTTTCGCGGTTAGAATACAAAAAGGGTGTAAAAGTTGCCACATGATTTCGTTACCGTGGTGAAGAATGTTGTTACCACACTAGAATCGGGGCGTAAGGCGAGATTCTGCCATTGCTGTTCTCAACCACGTCTTTACCCTCCTTAGAGTGCTGAAGGAGCGTTCCACAGTTGCGGTTGTGCAGGGCATTGCAAGCAGAATTTCAAGTGCTTCTCTTATTTTTGGATGGAATGCTGTCTTCTCGAAGGCACATAAAAGATCTGTTGGTCCCTGATTTTGGCAAGCCCTGTGCCACAATTCCAGTTCACTATCAATACCATATAAATTATAAAAAACTTTGGCATCGGCAAGTTTGCTTTCAATGTCTTTAATGAGTCCTTCATCTTATTCAAAGTCATTTATCATTTTAGTTACTTTATTAGTAAGAATAAGTAAGTATTATGTATGTGTATGTAGTTATTAATAAATGTATGCAAATAAATATTATTAAGCTCTTAATTTGAAAAAAAGTGTGGAACTACAATTTTTATGTTGTTGATGTTTAACTTTCAGTTTTGTGTTCTTAGTTCGCGAAAGGTGGGGCAATGGGCCCCTTTTCCCCCCCTGCATACGCCCTTGCACTCATAAGACCATGTGTAAAAATAATATGACAGAAGTGGCGGCCGTCGTGAATGTAATCAGCCCTTATGCGTCAACCTCAGATAGCGGTCGTGATTATAAGTCAGCTGCAGGGAGTCCCCAAAGATCTATCACCGTAGACTTGAAGAGCTTAAAAGAGCTGATGGCCATTAAAGTTGGCTTTCCCCACGAGCTTAGCAATGGAATCCGTCGTGCTAGGTCGGATATCAGTGAAGATTTCAGTGCAACCAGGCCATCCAAAAAATGAGTGCTTATTAGAAAACAAAATGATAACAATATCAGTCACAGCTCGCGGTATCATTACATCTTTCCACGTTTTCTTGGAAGTTTTCCAAAAAAGCACTGGGGTGAATATCTGAGAACCATTAAGAACATAAATTTTTACAGGCTTTCATTGACCGGGGGTGTTATGATGTGATAATGACAAACGTGCTATGGGTATTATGAAATGATGTGATGTGCTGTGATTTCATTGGTTTAACGCGTCGAAATATTTTGATTAACTTTTACCTCTCTACTCACATGTTATTAGAGATACATACATATGTATATTGAAGAGATTTCTACAAATGTATATGCTTTATTTACTTTTTATGTATACAAAAACAAGAACAATGACAATAAATATTCAACATTGCAGTTGTAATGAAAAATCGCTACATTGAATCACCGCGAGCTTCATTCCTGGTCGTGGGTGGATGGATGAGCTGCAATAATGCGATGGCACTCAAGCGCCAGCAACTGCTGCTGATGTCGCTCCATACATTTTAAATTTCCATAATTATATGCATCAGCAGGTTGATACGAAAGTACAATAACAGACTAAACAAATGGCGCAATGACTTCCATCAAAAGTTTTGATGTGTTGCTATGCGTCAGAAAGAGCGCATTAAAAGAAGGGAAGGAATAGAACTTGGTAAGTTATGAGCATTGTGGGTGATTTTCTAAATGATTTGCATGGGCGAAGGTGCAAAAAATGTGGAAAACAAAATCGTAATGAAACGCGCGAAAATATGTAAGCACCAGCAGGCGCCCAGGCAACCCAAAAACAAAAAAAGTAACAAAGAAAACAATAAAAGTTGTTTGTACAGAAAGAAAGAAAATTGTATTTTTTCAGTAGAGTAAACTCGAGGACAGAGTGCAAATATTGACATTTTAAAATTATGATAAGAAGGAATAAATAATAAAGAAAACAGGGAGCAGCGCTAAACAATTCCGTAAATTAATGGCGTGCACATAAAAAAAAAACAAAAGGGATATTGGAATGCAAAGCCACACGGATTCATGTGGTTGAGAGTTGAGAGAGGTTTTCAGAATTGTGTGCGATCCCTAATTCATAATGTGTATGTATATGCATTTTATTGCAAACAGTTGAGATAATGCTGTCGCAAAAGATTTTAAATTAGTGGTGGTGACATAAGGTCAACAGCCACTTCAAATTGCCATAATTCATTTGGTTTTATGGCCAGTTCAAATGGTCAGAAGGTCAATTGACTTTTCTTAATTTGACTTTATGTTTATTGAAGAAAGCTCCCTTTGATCTTATGACCATTTTGGGCCATATTTAAGATAATCACAAAATCAAAAAAAACTTCCGCAGTATTGGTTAGACCTTAAAGGCCGATTTCTAACGAGGCTACGTAAACTGAAATTTCCGTAATTCTTAAAAAAAAAAAATTAAAAAACTAGGTAAGAAGTTTATTTCGGGAGAAGGTACAGGCGGGTTCACCGAAATTCAAGCAGTACGATGCACTGGGACCTTGTGACGCGTACCGTAGTAGCTATGAGCAGGGAAGCGAAGTTTGGAGTCCGATGTTAACTTTGAGGTGGAAACGAGATCTCCGTTTATAGCTGTGAACGAGCTCCTTGTCGCGATCCGCATCAAGGCGAGATTTTTCAGGATACAAGTTATTTCCGCCAACGCACCATGGGCATGAAAATGGTCATTGGTTCCAAAGTTGAAAAATTAGGCTACCGCGATATAGTGTTGAAGTTGATTGAATTCGCCGCAGGTCGAAATATGATCATATGCCCAGTTTTATCAGAAAAACGAATTCATAATATTTTGATTGACGTTAGGCAAGAAAACAGTGTCTCGAATGTGCAAAGTCTACGAGCTGCAAATATCGCATCCAACCATAACATTTTGGCATGCAAGATACGTCCACGTATGCATGTTGTGACCTCCGCTGTGACGCGATGGTTCCCTACCCCTACGCCTACAACACCGAAGGTCGTGGGATAGCTGGCGTGACTTGTTGCGAGCTGGCCAAAATCGCTGAGGCGATTGAGCGCCAATTAATGATGATGGCGATGACTTCGTCTACCTGAGAACCAGAATTAAGAGCAAACAAAATGCCAGGCTAGCAATTCCGTGCCAACAATGGCTTATTTGGACTAAGTAGCGAATTGAAAAGTAAACTCCTCATGACGAAGATAAAGCACGTTCTATTAGATTCTTATCATACCAGGCATAACGTATATGTGGCCCGGAGTCATGGACGCTGACAAAAGAAAATGGATTTGCCCTTTTAGTATTCTCGTGGGAGTTTGGATTGGCCATGTTAAATCGATACCGAAATAGCCGTGCTGGTACCTTGATGGTGCTTGTTACCGAATCCTACAGGATCTGTATCCGTCAAAGGACCGTTAACATTTCCCAGGAGCTAAGGAGTAGTAGTTGTATTATTAGGAAGACTTTTCCTCCCATTGGTGTTGCCAGTTATCGTTAGTTAGTCCATTCTAAGCCGCAATTAAAAACGATGGATGAAATACTACCACACCAACAATAACTCAAAACACTTAAAATTTCACTTCACTTATTTACCGCTGTGGCCACAAATGAGACCCCAAATGCAATTATTTTCATTAACATTAACAGCCTTTGGCATAGGAAACAATTGAAAAGTTCTTTTATGTTTTAAAAACCCAAAACATCTTTAAAAAAAAATCGTAATTACCTGAGTCTCATACCAGGGTTAAACTAAAATTTCTGCAAGTAATTTAAAACACTGAACGGTTCTAAAGGTATGAGTAACAGGCATTAGCAGCTACAAAATAAGCCACTGCCAGGACATGCAGTTCATCACTTTGTTATTATTAGCCAGGTACATAGTCGCTAGGGATTAAACCACAACGCGCGTTAGTGAAGCGTGAGTAGATGAGTGGGATTAGAGTTTTGTGGGCGTGTTAATGCGCCGAGATTATCACTGTTTTACTGCGCTAACAACAAAATCATCGGCAACAACCAACCAAAGCAGGAAGCCCAACTGGCTAAATAGGTGGTTGGTTACTTGTGTTGAGTGTTGATATCAATTCTTGTTAATCGCAATGAAATTTAAGGTGTGATTATAAAAGAAATTGAATTCAAGAAATACACCGATATAAAACGACGCTAGTTTAATCAACTAATCCAGTTTTTTTTTATTGAATTAGCAGACATTCGGTAAAACCATGTATATAATACTTCTATATCAGTACCTTACCTTCCTATCTTCCTAATGTGCAAATTTTCTGTCGATCATTAGGGGTACTCATGAAAGCATATAAACTTATAACGTGTAAAATTATATCCATTTACACATGCTTTTATATGAACGCACCGAGTAACACTCTTGATAAACTTGATTGTTTATCAGCTGTATTATTGCCAAACAAAATTTTTTTGATTGTTATACAAATTAAAAAATGTCAATATTAAGTGAAAAACCAAAACTAAAACGCCTTTACTTGCTGATGTTGGAGATTTCTGATGAAAATACCTGCTGTAATGTCTGCAAGGTTGCATTCCTTTGAGTTTACCGCGTTTACACAATGAAATGTGCGCGTAAATTTATACAAATTGTGTAAATGATTTTTCATACAAAATTTGACAGTTAGTTTACGCACTAGATAAATTTATACGTCTACACACTTTATAAGGCATTTATACGGTTACATGAGTTCCCCTATTATTTGCTGAAACTGTGCAAATGTATGTTCTGCGCATGCCCGGCTTTGTTAGTGTTAGTAAATTGTAGTAGCGTGTGTAAAAAAAGTATTAAAGGGGTTCAACGGGTCACTATCCCCTTTAGCCAACTTCTGCATACTAATTGTTATAAAATCTCAGTTTAGTCGATTAAACAATGAAAAGGCCAACAAATACAATACAAGGCTTGATGTATTTATTATTTAAACATGGGCTTCAGCCATAAAAAGTACATTACTTACATAAATAGTAAAAAAAAAAAAACAAGGCGAAGAATTCATATTTTTGAAATGAAAAAAATTCAAATATACATGCATAAAAATATACTTATACATACATTCCTACAAGCATTTCTTTAAACGTTTTTAAAAAAAATTTAAAGTGAATTAGCTTGAACAAGCGATATATAAACGTTTTCAAAATTTTACTTATTTTGAGTTTTTTAATGAAGTAAATTTTTGATAAAGTAAACAAAATATGAGTACTGGGCTGGCTGCTATTGGTGTTGAAATAATATCAATTTTGTAAATTTTTTTCTAACATACTCTTTTTCGTCCGCGCTTTTTTCGTTTCAAAAAACAAACGAAGCTAAGGGCTCATTTATATACGTATATCTGCGAATTCAGCACAAATCGGTAATGCTATTCTGCGGAGTTCTTAAAACAATAAAAATTTTATAATACTAATGGAAAGCAAAAGCTTAATTTTTCATTTGGAGAACGAAATAGCCTAATGTACAGTATTGATAGAAGCAAGACGGTTTGTTGAAATATACATATATTTAGGCCCCTTTTTTACAAAATTCAAACGACAACCTTGAGATTTTGTCTCCTTCTGTCGTTGTATATCTGTACTGTAATGTTTGACAGGCTGCACAGTTCAGTAGTAGCGATATAGAAGTATTACATATATGGGCAAAACTGATTGCATTGTGGTTAATTGAACCGAGTTTGAGTTTTTGTCAAGAGAACAAATTTATTTTGTAATTCTAGCCGAGGAGAAACTCTGGGTCTCAAGTTGTCAATTATCTTAAAATTACAGATTCTCAACTAATTTTTATATTTAAAAGCGGTGTCATTGGTGCCGTTTGTCGTATCGCTGTATTCGTATCCCTAATGTAACCCTATACGATACATTGTTATCGATTAATGGTGCCCTAACCTAAAAATCGTGAGAATTTCACAAAAATGAAGAAAACACAAAAAATTACAAACATATTCCACAAAAAATAAGTCTTCTAGTCATAACGTATCAAAAACAATGACTGAAATCTACAAAAAGTTTTTAAATTCACCAACTCAAATATTTTTAGGTTATGGATATGGCGAAAAACCAAAAACCAATACGGTTACGACCTTAGCGTTACGATATAGAACCAATAATCGATTACATTGATTCCCATAAGGTTGGTCAAATCAGCTGTTATAAGGTTACCGATACGGTTACCGATAACGCACCAATGTCTGCAGCTTAGGAACTTATTTAATTGATAATTTCAGAGAAACCTACGCTCACCGCGCTCACCACTCTGTTCGTATGACCATGGTGTCACAGAAACTATGTCATATCAACAATCTTCACCGTCAATATAATGTTGACGAAAATCTAGTTATTTTAATAGTTTTCACTGGTATTCTTACGGTAACAGTAACAAAATCAAAAACTGTCTTTAACTGACCTGCTGGTCATATAGTGTCAAATGCGTTTTCATTCTTTCACATATGCGAATTCAAAGTCGGCCAGACATATTTGACAGTATTTGTTCAAAACCCAAGCTAAATTTTTGTGTTCATTTGTTTCACAAACCACTTTAATATTTGCCGTTGTTTTACATGCTGTGGCATTATTTATTAAGGGAGCGCCAGTTGGCAAACGAACTTGACAACATGACAGCAAATGAAATTTGTATGTCAAATTTGCCAAACCGTTAGGAAATTGCCATTTTCACTAATTTGTCAATTCAATTTTCAGTATGTAGTCAAAACGGCTAACGCATTTTACGCTGAATGATAAGCCGATTTCACAGATATGACCAAATCTGTGGTCAAATTTGACCTCGTGAAAACAAAGTATACAATATAGCTATGGCTAAGGAAGGTCAGGTAAAGTCCATTGACCTTTATCCATTTGAAGTGGTCATAAGTGCAATTGATCATACGACCATTTGAAGTAGTCATAACTTCAATTGACTTTTGACCGTTGACAGTATGTCACTCCACAGGTTTCGTCACGTACGTCGCTATCTAGGTTACGTTAGGTTGAAATCACCGGGCAATAAAGACCTCACATACACTGAATATGTCCATAGTGTTACCAGAATTTGTCCTCTTGGCAAATACATGACGCTTTCTAGGATCTAGCTTAAGCGCTATCTCGAGATATGGTGATTCAATCGCCCCTAATAGCTGGACAGCGGACAATAGCGCAAGACACGAAGCATGCAGCTCGCACTTCCTACATCTGCTGTAGCGCGGCCTAACTTATAAGCATGTGACACCAGAAGCCAGTGTCCAGTTAGTTAGCAGACCCGACCCCTTCCGTTAATTTTGAACTATCGGTATGCACAAGTATAGTATGTTCTGCCATTTCTGCATCCTGGCGCCAACCTTCCGGCTCAATTTTGATCCCAATATCTCTTTTTAGCGGACAATTTTCTTTAGTAGGTCATGAAAAAACCCTTAAAAATCATAGTCGAAAAAAACCGCGATATCCCCCATATGCAACATTAGCAAGCATACATTGCCGCGAAGGCTTTCTTCGCTCTCTCTTCCACACAGAGTTTCCACGACAGCTTACTATCTAACCTCCCTATCTATAAAAGATAAAAATGGTTCCCTACACAGCCTAAGCATAGTCTATACGTCGGTTACCAGGAACGCGCCATTATGATTAGTGCAATAATCTGCCTGGCTTGAAACCTTCCGCTATAGTTGAGAGAGTAAGAAAAGGAACAACCAAAACGATACTGTGGGAGACTGGAGATAGGGAAGGGAGTAAGGACGATAGAGGAACGCGAAAAGAAAGAAGCAAAGGAAGATGAAGGTAAATAGTGGGAGACATGAGAGAAAGAAGGGATATAAACGAGTTGGTACATATTTGAAAACCTTCAAGTAAACCCACGTCGCAGGGCAAAGCTTTTGAGTCTGCTCAATAGGCTAGAAATTATTTATTTGGCAGGACAGGGTTTGCCGGGTCAGCTAGAGGGTATTACAAATGTTGGAAAATATACTGAAAAAAACGAACAAAGAACGCATTTGTATATCATAAAGTTTCTCCATTTAGTTGAGTCATCGAATTGTAAGAATTCTCAATTTCCTTTCTTTACAACATTTGTAAAAAACAAAAGCAACAATTTAACAGCAGTTGGCATTTTCAATTAATAACAAATCAAGCATTAAAATTGAATTAGATGCAAATATCTCTTCTTTTTAAATATTGCAGGATAAGCAAAGGCTAAAACAGAAGACGTACAACAATCTTTGAAACTTTCGTACTTACAACAAGAACACAACACAAATAGCTAACCAAACTAAAAGTGCAAGCGACTAAGCGACTAATTTACGAATTATGGCTAAAAGGCATTTGCCAAGTTTCTCCGCACGCACTAATACACACATACACATGCACAAAGCAAACAAGCCAAATGGCAATATTTTGTTAGAAAGCATATACAAAAGGCTTAATTATAAGAAAACATTGGTAATCTGAAAACAGTTGGCGTGGTGAAGGGTAAATGGTGGTGGCGTATAAGAGAGTGGTAATTATAATAGAAAACCAGGGATGCACCTTAACGTTAAGCTAATCGTTTATCAAAAAATTTCCACCGTTTCCGTTGAAACACTTCGAAATATTATCGATAAAGAAATTATCAAGATAAATTGTATCTCGTTTTTAACCGAAACCAAAAGCTTTCGTTAACGTTAAAAACGTTAACGAAAACGTGATACTTTATGTTTGAATTGTGCTGGCAATGCTATAGCCATGGTGAAGCCGTAAGGTGGCAATAACGAGCGCACATACACACACAAACTCTATGTAATTTGTTTGTGTAATTCGTTGGTGGTAATGTCAAAAATACTCTGAGAAATGTTCGTACTGTCAAAATTCATGAGAAAAGTTGCAATCAGCTTGGATAATGCTTTCACCTTTAATGACTCCGCCATCAATCAGCTTTGCCAGCATAGTTTGAAATTAATAATCAACATAAACGATTTGATTTCGTTTTGATATGGCAGAAAACGAAACGAAATCATTTCGTTAATTTGACGATCTTAACGTTAATAAACGAAACGAAATGACTTCGTTTCGTTTATTAACGTTGATTATCGTAACGAAATGATATCGTTTCGTTGGTTAAGCATGCCTGTAGAAAACTGTTAAGGAAAACATAAATGATTACAGCCAACGATTTAGCAAAGAAAACTATAAGTTTTTGGTGGGCCGGCAATCCAGACTTGTTATTTTGCTGTAATGAAGAAATGTATAAAACAAACGACAATACAAATTGCATCGTTCACTGATTTCTGGCAAATTGGAAAGAGTTGCCGCAACTTATTGATTACTCTATTTGTAATATGAATAAAGTAAGAAAAGCTAAGCTCAGTTGAAACCGTTCATTATATACTCAGTAGTAAGCTGTGTTACTCTTTCTTTGCTGGTCGCCTTGTGGTCAAGGGAGATCCAACTTGAAGGAAAGCTTCATATTTTGCATAGTTCGGGAGGCATGTGTGTGGGGAGAAATCACTCGGTCGGAAGGTGGAGACTGCCGCACCCGCAGTAGTGTTAGTCAAGGTTGGAGTTGGTGGGGTGACATAAAGTCAATGGACAATTGACGTTATCACCATTTAAATATTCATAAGATCAATTGGCCTTATAACAACTTATGATCTTTTTTAATTTGACTTTATGTCCATATATGAATGCTTGACCTCATGACCATTTCGGGAAAAAGGCCATTATGTAGTTTTTGTTGTAGCGATTAGGATATTCCCCGAAGGCCTTGGGGAGTGTTATAGATGTTGATGGTCCTTTGCCGAATGCAGATCCGGTACGTTCCGGTAACAAGCACCATAAGGGTACTAGCCCGACCATCTCGGGAATGATTTGGTATGACCACATGCAACCTTCTAAGCCATACCGCCTCCTACTCCCTACATCCATCAGGAGTTCGGGATTGCCAGAGCCTCGGCTGTTAATGAAACAGGATTGGCCACGGGTAGGAAAGGTTGACAATTGGGTGGGAGAAGCTATATATTGCGCTGGCAACCCCTTGAATCAATTTGATATTTTAGCCGCCTCTTACGACAGGCATACCTACCGCGGGTATATTCTAAGCCCCCTTTTAAAGCCATTTTAATATACATTGATTTAAGGTCAGCTTAAATACGAAGAGATTCCACAGGATGGGTTCGAGTTAAGTTGAATATATTGTTATTTCCAAGGATAATGGCCCAGCTTTCAATTTGTTTTTGCATTGTAATAAACCAGAGTTGTAAAAAATTAGCGTCGCAGTTTCTAATTTTTTAGTTGAATAGGTTCTTCTTACCCCTGAGAGATCATCTTTGAGTAATTTTTTTATCAAATTTTTCTTTTTGTAATGGGACCAAAATATAGGAAAAAGAATGCCGTATCCGACACTTTTTGATAACAAAAAAGTCCTCTTCTCATTCGAATTAACGAGAGTATAGCGAAAATAATGAACCGTAACTGTAATTCATCAGTTGTTAAGATTTCAATACGTGACTATTTGAAAAAAAAAGAGTTGCCTTTATGACCATTTCGGAAAACAGGGTGGTCATAATGTCAATATGAGTGACATTGTAACCATTTGAAATTTGACGGTATGAAATGGCCGCAAGTTAAATTGAGGCTATTTGAAATGGTCAATAGGTCAATTGAAGTTATGGCCGTTGACCTTATGTCACCCTCCTTAGAGGTACCCATGCCGTGCTGAATGCAAAGCTGGCTACGAACGGTCTCATTTGCTGATCGGGCAATATCGGCTGTTTTAAGAGTTTAAGCGTGGCATGCCGGCTCTAACGGCGCAGATCAACACTGTGCGGCTCACTTGTTGGTCCAATATATGTAAGGATACGAACAAATGATACGATGTCCAGAGGCCAAATATTCTAGTAACAGGATACATTATTATTCTACATAAAGTCGCCAAAATAGGATAGGGTGAAGTACGAAACTGTCTTCAAAGGTTCTGAAACTATCGTCGCAACTAAGCCCGCATCACAGTCACTTAAATAACTGCAGCAACGACTACAGCAGTCGACGAAGGAAACTCTCTCACAGGAAGTGAATGAACGCAGTGTCAAGACGGCCAGGCTCAGTAAGCAAGAGGAGCTCAACCTTAATGTATGTGTAAGTGCGTTATAAGGTAAGCTGGTAACTTGTATACTCGTTAGAAATATTTTAAACACTTCCATTTTACCTAGTTTCAGTATTTACGACGTTGCTGTGAACATAGTGGAGTCACAAAAATGTCAAAGCGTAGCGATCGCCTCTGCGTAAATAGCTCACAATCGGCACACATCCTCCTCGGAGGTGTAAACAACTGACTAAAGGAATAGCCAGCAAGAGAAGCTTCTAATTAGCTGTGAATCGAACGCCAGCCATGCGTTTTGGGACCGCAGTGAGAAAAATGAGCAATGAGATTTAATATTATCAAATAATTCAATCAATAAATATAATTTAATCAATTCTTCTACTTTTATCTCTCCGATCTCAGATAATTTTGCGGATTGCGGGAGGGTTCTGTCGTGTCAACGTATGATCATTATACCCAGCTGTACTTGTACATAGGGTATTATAACATTGATTGGATAACGGTTGGTTGTACAGGTATAAAGGAATCGAGATAGATATAGACTTCCATATATTAAAATATTTAGTATCGAAAAAAATTTTATTGAGCCATGTCCGTCCGTCCGTCATCTACCCGTTAACACGATAACTTGAGTAAATATTGAGATATCTTCACCAAATTTGGTGCACGAGCTTACCTGGACCCAGCATAGATTGGTATTGAAAATGAGCGAAATCGGATGATAACCACGCCCACATTTTATATGTATAACATTTTGGAAAACACATAAAACCTGATTATTTAGTAAATAATGGACCTAGAAAAAAATGTTTAAAATGGGCGTGGCACCGCCCACTTGTGATAAAATTAATTTTAAAAATATTATTAATCCTAAATCAAAAATCGTTAAGCCTATCGTAACAAAATTCGGCAGAGAAGTTGACTTTACTATAAGGAATGCTTTGAAGAAAAATTAACGAAATCGGTTAAGGACCACGCCTACTTTTATATGAAAGATTTTTAAAAGGGTCGTGGACGAATAAAGTAAGCTATATCTTTGCAACAAAGAGCTTTATATCAATGGTATTTCATTTCCCAAGTGGATTTATAACAATAAATAGGAAAAATTTCAAATTTTAAAAAATGGGCGTGGCACCGCCCCTTTTATGACTTAGCAATTTTCTATATTTCGGGAGCCATAACTCGAAGAAAAATTAGTTCAGAATAGAGCCACATGTATATGTAATACATGCGCAGCCATGTAACACTATTAAGCAAACAAAACAAACAACAACAGCATTTCATGTGTACTGCTGGGTATGTAATGTTCGGTTTCACGCGAACTTAGACTTCCTTACTTGTTTTTAATATGCAGCGGCAAAGGGAGATTAATATATTTTATGGGAATTAAAAAATACATCTTGAAGCTTATTTGGTAAGTTAGTCAGTGGTAAGCGCTATAGAAACAACACTCTCATTCAATCTACAGGTAGCATCTCTAGGAGCATTCCTCCATAGCGGAATAAAAACTTAAGCGACTTAAGGTCAAATTTGCTAGATCACAGTTTTATCTTTCAGACGAAAACTGCAGTGAAGATAGCTGCAAAACTTCTGGAGGAAGCGAGCGTGAGCTATAGTTGCGTCGTTATATATATTGATAATCAGTCCGTTACGGCAAAAAACTTACAGAGTACTTCATCAAGAAGTGTCGTGGTATGCAAAGAAGCATTGGAAGAACTTCGCTCAGCCCGGACCATAAATCTGTACGCCAGACAAAACGGATAGAAAGCAACGAAAAGGCCGATGAGTTGGCAAAAGGGGGCGCAGCACTTCATGAATCGACAGTTAGAATCCCCTTGAGACACAGGAGTTCATATGATCCATAAGAGAGGACTTGGGCCTTACTTGGTAACTTAACAATGCTATGCAAATAAAGTGCTCCCTTACGTAGATACAAATATTATTCCTAACAAGCAACGCATATAGACCTTGCTGGCAACGTAGTCATTCAATGAACGCCGCAGTTTGGCAACCCATAAGGCTCATCAGCGATGTTATGATACGTCAATCCTATGCTAAAGGAAGTGGGATAGAAAACAAAAGGATTGCATGTAGTTTATGAGGTAGTATTGAGGCATTTAACCTATGTCACTATAATTCAAACGGCGCGTCGTTTAAAGCATTTAGGCGGTGTATAGAGCGGATGACGCGTGGCGAGGTTAAAAACGTGGGACTACGATAAGAAAACATGATTTTACGACATGAACAATGGCAAGTTGCAAAGAATATTTAAGTATGTTTGTTATTATTCCTATACTTGCAAGGGCATATATATATATACATATATATTTATGTTTATAGTTAAAAGGGTAACTAAATTGTTTTGACACAACGCTTTTGGTGGTAGGGCAGGAAGGTAAAAGTTGCACATAAACGGCAGAACAAGTTGGTGTTATGAATAATTAAATATTTGACAGAAATGCAACCTTAAATTTAACGATAGAGATATGTATGTGGTTATGAAAGAAATTTAGTGAGGGTAGCTGACATTAAATTTAAGTATAATGTTAAAGTTACCAAAGCCTTTGAAAGACTCGGGAAAATTAAATTCGCGCATCATGCGCGTGAGTACCAAGTCCTCCTTAAGTTCGATGTGTAAGCATTGACCAATGTTTTTAAGTTAACTTAAGCTCGTCCAGGGGATGCAGGTAAACTACAATAGAGCTAACTTTACCTGAAACAAATATTTTGGGTTTCATAAGTAGAGCTTCGTCGCCTTTGTATCGGTAATAACAGATACCAACCTATATTGCAGTTTCATCGGTGTCTGTTTCACAACAAATTCATGGGTCGTCGATAACAAGGAAAGGCGAGGATACAAGCGCGGTGCTGCGAAGTGTTGAAGATCATGTATCTTAGCCAAGCACCATTATGACCACATTGCCTTCTAGGCTATACTGCACCTACCTCCACACCGCAGTTCTATGAGGAACTTGCGGTAGTCAGAGCATCGCCTTCAAAATATGTGTATGATATTGTAACGAATTTAGTGCAATTCCCCTTATTTGCAATCTTCTACAAACGTTCGTATCGCTAAACTGTTGAATAAATAAATCCAATATTTAATAATGCAAAATGGCCTTTATTAAGGTACTTCACAATAACACTGATAATTCACAACCAATAGCTTGCTTAAATGAAACTGATTGTCGCACCTCTACTGTTGCAGCCTTTTAAACTCTGTGATTTCTCGTTGCATCTTCTAGGCGCTTCCATTTCCAGAATCTACTAGTTGGTTATCTGCTATAAATTTCTCAGCTATAAATACAGATGTACAATTTTTATAACTTCTCTCATAGCTCATGCGCGTATATTTGTGAGTAATACTTGCACAACTATTGCATACTTTCAGGAGTATCTCAGATATATGCATGTTGTTGTGCGTTGCTTCTCCGCTGCGTGTACGTACATGTGTGTAGATACAATGATTAATTTGGTTATGTGCATACAAATCACTACTTAGCATCGGCTTATCATCGCATATCAACTAAGAAGTCCACTCCCAATATGACTTCATCAACAATCTCCGCCACAATGAATTTGTGTAGAACCATGACCCTTCCAATTAATAACTCACGTACCACTTCTCCTTGGACTTGGTTATACTCGCCAGTGACCGTACGCAACCTTGCTCGGTTTTACTCTCCTGTTGACCAAGTCAGATCGGATTAAGGAATGAGATGCGCCCGTATCTACAGTCAGTACACGCTCTTTGCCATCCAGCTTTCCTTTGACGGCAAAACTGCTCGATTTCCTTCCAATTTGCAACACAAATATCACAGGACAGGATAGCTGGGGTAAGTTTTCGTTCTTTACATCTGACACGCTCTTGCTCTTCTCCTACAGCTTTGCGTTTACGGCCAGCCACATTGTTGGAACTATTAGGACCAAGATCGCAATGACGTACAATGTGACCGGGCTTCCCGCATTTGATAACACTTTCACTCCGCTTTTGCGATCCTTTCAGCGCCTCCAATATTGCGTCTACCCACTCTGGCCTTTTTACTTCCACACGGCGTGCTTTGAAAACTGGCTTACACAGAAGCGACGCTGTTTCCTGAATCAGAGCTTGTGACACCGTTTCTGCGAATGTTGGCTTTGGGTTTGCGTAGGTAGCTCGCTTTGTTTCGACGTCCCGTATGCCATTTTTAAAACTCTGAATTTTTACCCTCTCGGTGTAATCCACGAGTGCGTCCGCATTTGCCAAATGAGCCAACCTCTCAACATCTGGAGCAAACTCTTGCAAAGTCTCATTAGCTTTTTGGTAACGGTTTTTCAATTCTATTTGATATATCTATCTCCTGTGTTCGCTTCCGTACCTTCGTTCTACAGCAGCCATCAATACGTCATAACTGTTCCGTTCGTGCTCTGAAATAGTCTGTAAAATTTCGGCAGCTGGTCCTTTCAATTCTACGAAGAGTGCAGCAACTTTATCTTCCACATTCCAGTTGTTCACTGCTGCGGTCTTCTCAAACTGTAGCTTAAAGACCTGGAAAGGAACAGAACTGTCAAAGGAAGGTGTTTTTACCTTTGGATTACTCGTTGAAACTGCTGGGCGATTTAGTTGCTACTGCTCGATACGTCCTCTCAAAGCATCCACCTCGGCCTCGATTTTTTCCTCAAACTGTAAAATTTTTGTATCCTGGGCCTCCAGCTTCGATGTTACCCTTATCTCCTGTGCCTCCAGCTGCAAGGATATGCGGGCCTGCTGTGCTTTTAACTGCTTAGCCAACTGAGATGTCATATATGTCTTTTGCTCTTCCAGTTGGGATGCCATATATGGTTTCTGCTCTTCCATTTGGGATGACATATTTGGGGATATTTGTGATGACAATTCTGTTATACGCATTTCTTGCGACTCCAGTTGAGATGCAATTTGCGACGACATTGATGTTACTGTCGATGTTTGTGCAGATATTGCAGCCAATATCATGTTCAAGTCTGTGCTGGTAACTGTCTGCGATGTTTCATTTTTCTCCCCCAATTTTGTTGTCTCATCGCCATCAAGATGAAAGACATACTCTTCCACGTCAATTCCTTCTAAATCCATTGCCAGTCGTAGTCGTTCCTGAAGTTCTAGTTTAATGCCGGTTTTTTCAATCCACGGCTCTTCAACTCCTTCTTCAGTTGCTGGATCTTCAATTCACTTAACTTTGCCATGTCCAAGTTGTGTCCAAGTTGTATTCGAAATCTCCAGAATTTATTCAACCATTCCTCTTCTGACACCAATTGTAACGAATTTAGTGCAATTCCCCTTATTTGCAATCTTCTACTAACGTTCGTATCGCTAAACTGTTGAATAAATAACCCCAATATTTAATAATGCAAAATGGTCTTTATTAAGGTACTTCACAATAACACTGATACTTCACAACCAGTAGCTTGCTTAAGTGAAACTGATTGTCGCGCCTCTACTGTTGCGACCTTTTATACTCTGTGATTTCTCGTTGCATCTTCCAGGCGCTTCCATTTCCAGAATCTACTAGTTGGTTATCTGCTATAAATTTCTCAGCTATAACTACAGATGCACAATTTTTATAGCTTCTCTATAGCTCATGCGCGTGTATTTGTGAGTAATACTTGCAAAACTATTGCATACTTTCAGGAGTATCTCAGATATATGCATGTTGTTGTGCGTTGCTTCTCCGCTGCGTGTACGTGCATATGTGTATGATTAATTTGGTTATGTGCAAACAAGTCACTGCTTAGCATCGGCTTAGAGATGATAGTACCCCTTAGTGTTGCTAATATTCGTAACAATATATATGTGTATGATATATATGTGTACGCGTGGCGTAGGTGAGGTTGACAATTGAGTTGCGGAAGCTATGTTTTGCGCTTATTAACCCCTTGAATTCCAGCTATTAAGAGTGCTACCGCTAACAGGTTTGGAATCACTAAGTGGCATAGGTACTCGAAAGCTTCTAGTATTTGCGTGTTTGGCTGATAGGGTTTTTCGGTATGGTCATTCAACAAACTTCTGGTAACACTTTTTTCGATATTAAATCGATAGCTTTTCGATAACTTTTCGATAACCTTTTGACATATTTTGATAACAAATCAATAACTTTTAATAAAAATTTATAACGAACCGATAACTCTCCGACATAAATTGCATAAAACGCTCATAACCAGCCTTTTCCTTTCCTTTTCTTTCCGTTCCTTTCCTTTTATTTAATTTCTCAACTAAGTATATAAATTGTTTTATATGATGTCCGCACGGCCCTGTCAAGCGTATTGTGCGAACGATGAATGAACCGTGAATCGGCTGATTTGACCTTATCAATGTTGCTTCAGACCTGGTTAATCTAACATCGACCAGATTTCCACTATGCGCTTAGTCTTGAATAAAACCCGCGGAAAAACAATTGACACACATCACCTCTTCGCCGATTTTAAAACCGTCTTCGACAGCACGAAAATAAGCTCCCTATATGTCGCTATGTCTGCATTCGGTTTCCCCGCAAAGCTTATACAGCAAAATGACGTTGAGCCACACCACCAGCTTAGTCAGAATTGGGAAGGACCTCTCCAAGCCGTTTCAGATTAAACGAGGTTTCATATATGGTGACTCCCTGGCATATGCTGACGACATTGATATGATTTGTCTAAGCACCTGCGCTGCAACTTCTGCTAACTACAAAATGGAAAAAGAAGCAGAAAAGATGGGTTTGATGGTGAATTAGAAGAAAACGAAGTACTTGCTGTCATCAAGCAAAAAGTCAGTGCATTTGCGTCTACGCAACCATGTCGCTGTTGGCAGACTTAATTAGTAATTAGAAATAGTAAAAGCCTTCGTTTATTTATCAACCGACAATTTCCCCAATGAACAAATTCAGCCTTCAAATACAGCGAACACACTCGCCATTAAATGCTACTTTGGACAAAGTGAGCAATTGAAATGTTAAGATCATTCTCGGCAAATGAAAATCATGCTCCACAAGACACTTGTCGTATCCGACCTACTATATGGTGCAGAAACATGTACCATGACAAGATCAGTTGAGGCGGATCTGGGAGTGCTAGAGAAAAAAGTTCTTCGAAAGTTTTATGGACCTCTACGCGTTGGCGAGTACAGAAGGAAATTTAATGTTGAGCTGCACGAGATTCATTCAGATATCAACATAGTCCAGCGAATTAAAAGACGGCGGCTATGCTGGCTATGCCACATAAAGCGAATGAAAGAAATGATGCTCCGGCTGAGAGAGTATTCTTATTGGGACCAGCCACAGCAGAAGAGAAGGGCGCGGCCATCATACGCTAAAAAGATCAGATTCCCCTGGTATTACCAATTGAGCTTGTTGAACGGCCATAAACATTTAAACGGTTAAACGCCATTTAAGTAAGTAAGTGCTTAAGTTACTTGCCCTGGGATTTGAAACAAGGACATACCATATTCTTACCACAGTGGCTGACAAACGGTTTGTCGTTGAAGAATAGAAAGCCATCAACAGAAAAACTACATTAAGCTGTCTTAGCTGAACCGGGATTAGTGCGATATAATGAGGTCACAGGAGCTAACTGTGATGAGGCTCAACGAAAGACGAGGGCAAATTTTAATGTTGGCACTGAAAAGCACATATGTATGATATCAAAATTTATCTTTAGTAACATACGCACATCCATACATATGCAAACATAACACAAATTTTATCACATGAAATTAGTTGTCCTTATCATTAAATATAAACATTAACCCGCTGATATCAATTTATGTCAAAGCAAACATTTACTATCTCCATATGCGCGTGTGTATATATAAATATGTATGGAATTTGAAACTCCCACTAAACCAGCTACAGATACTTGTAATTATCTTAGGTTAGGCCGCATCTACATATGTACATGCGTTGTATTTAGAGATAGGACAATATTTAATACAACAACAGTTAGTAGTACTAGTTGATAAGAAAAAAAAAATGCATTGATTTAATATATTCCAGGCATGTCACACATTCCACTAAATTAGTTTAGTTATGGCAAACAACAACAATGCAATGTGTCTGAGGGTTATTATGAAAAGGGATGATTGGGGCAACTGCCACTTGACTCTCTATGAAACATGTGTCAGCGAATCTTAAATGGAGCTTATGATACTATTAGGCATAACATATGCGGGTCTTAAGAATATGTACTACATTTGCATGAACACTAGGGTGCCTCGAAAAATTGATGTTGTTTCAGCGTAATTATTAAATTTAGTCTGTTTCGAATATGGTATAATAAATATGAATATTTATTTTATTACAAAAATATTTTGCGAAAAACTTAAGCAATGCAATATCAGGACGGACAAGGTTATAACTATTTCTATCACACCTTTCAAATCTTTTCAAAGCCTTTATCCCGGGTGTGGGATTAAAAGCCGCACTAATGCGATCATACATTTATACTTTCGCGCAGAACATATGTATAGTAAAATTACTTAATTACTTCCTTAATTGGCGCTTAACGGTTTAAACGGTTATGTCCTTCCAACAAGGCGCGCCAGTCGTTTCTCTCTCTGCCAACTGGCGCCAATTTCTCACACCAAGGGAGTGTAAATCGTTTTTCACTTGGTCCTTCCAACGAAGTGGGGACCGCCCTCTTCTTTTGCTTTCATAGGCGGGTTTCGATAGGAACGCTTTCCTAGCCGGAGCGTCATCTTTCGTTCGCATAACATGGCATAGCCAGTGCAGCAGCTGCGTTTTGATTCGCTGGACTATGTTGATGTCTGTGTAAAGCTCGTACAGCTCATTGTTTAATCTTCTTCGGTACTCGCCATCGCCAAAGTGTAGAGGTCCATAAATCCTCCGAAGAACTTGCTCTCGAACACTCCTAGAGCCACTTCATCTGATGTTGTCATCCATGCTTCTGCATCATTTAGAATAATGGGTAAGTGATTGGATTGATGGATAAGTGACTTGTAGAGTATGATTTTCGTTTACCGAGAGAGGACTTTACTTTTCAATTGCCTACCTAGTCCAAACTAGCATTTATTGGGAACAGTGATTCTTCGTTGGATTTCAGACCTGATGTTGTTGTTAGTGTTAATTCTGGTTCCCAAATAAACGAAGTCTTTTACTATTTCGAAATACTTTGTTTTATCCTCATTCACCATCAAACCCATCTTTACCGTTTCTTTTTCCAGTTTGGAATAAACAAAACTAGCGGTGCGGCTGTTTAGGCCGATGATATCAATGTCATCATCATATGCCAGTAATTGCACGCTTTTATAGAATATTGTTCCAGAGCGGTTAAGTTCTGCAGCTAGTATAATTTTCTCCAGCATTAAATTAAAGAAATTGCACGATAGGGGGTCACCCTGTTTGAAACCTCGTTTAGTTTCGAACGGCTCGGAGAGTTCATTCCTAATTCTGACTGAGCTGATGGTGTTGCTCAGCGTCATTTTGCACAGCCGTATAAGTTTTGCGGCTAAACCAAATTCAGACATAGCGACATATAGGCAGCTCCTTTTCTTGCTGTCGAAGACGGCTTTAAAATCGACGAAGAGGTGATGTGTGTCGATTGTTTTTTCGTGGATTTTTTCCAAGATACAGTAAAATTGCTTAATAATATTGGTGCATGGCTGCCGTTGAAAGGTTTCAGCTAATGGTAACACGCCGACAAGAAATCGATAACTTTTGGATATCAAATCGATAAGTTTTTGATAACATGATATTTTTTCGATATTGAATCGACAGCCTGGATATCAAATCGCCTTATTGTTCTTGATAACATATCGATTCCTTCTCGATAACAAATTGATATTTTTTCGATGACAAATATTTAGTTTTTTGATGGGATATCGATAGCTTTTCGATAATTAATCTATAAAAAACCAATGACTTGTCGATAAAAATTCGCTTACTCATTGATAAATTTTGTTGTCGATAGCAAGTTTATAGCCCTTCGATATTTTTAATAAGAATAAGAATAATTGGACGTTGTGGCCCAATGACACCAAGCTAATCCTGTTCAATATTTTTTTTTATGATTATTATTTTTTTTTATTTATTAATTTTATAACATCTATTTTTTTTTTTTTTTGTTGGGCCGAGTCATTGATGGGCAGTTGTTTGTCAAGTGTCGAGATCTAAAACTGCTCAGCTACAGAAGAAGCTGGTAAAACTTAAATTAATAGAATATAGAAACAAACATATACAGCATTAACGATTAAGAGAGATAAGGACAATCTTTTTTAAGAAAAAAGGGGGTCCGACATATCAAATGTGTTTGAGTGAGAGTTATAATCTTGGCGCAAAGACCGGTAAGGTTCGTTAAGTTCGAAATTCGTTCTACATTGTTTTAAAAGAAGAGATTTGAAGTGTCTCGTAGTGCGACAGGGAACACCAAAGTTCACTTCCTTCAGAAGAAATGGTCTTGAAAACGATCTATTCAGTAGTTTTGTAATAAATATTACGCCAAGCATTTCTCTGCGACTAGCAAGAGTTGGAGGATTGATAAGTTTTAATCGATTAGTATAAGGTGGAAGATTAAATGAAGAGTCCCATTGAAAATTCCTTAAGGCAAATAGTAAAAACTGTTTTTGTATTGATTCGAGCCTGTCGGTATGGACTTGAAAACGCGGATTCCAGACTATTGAGCCATACTCTAATATCGGTCTAACCAATGTTGTGAAGAGGGGTTTCGTAACGTAGGGGTCACTAAACTCTTTTGACCACCTTTTCACAAATGCTAAGACACCTTTAGCTCTATTGACAGTGACACTTATATGAGTGTTGAAGCTAAGTTTGCAGTTCATGGTAACTCCCAAGTCTACAAAAACTTTAACATTTTCAAGGTTTTGGTTGTTAATTGTGTAAGAAGCTGGTTGTAAACTCCTGCGCGAAAAACACATAAATTTACATTTCTGAAGATTAAGCGGCATGTGGTTCACATTGCACCAAACAGCTAAGCAATTTAACGATAACGAATCGAACACTTGGTTTTACCTCGTCGATAACACACCTATATGCAACTAACAGATAATTTATCGATCCTTATGGATCTAGGGGGTGGGAGGGCGTTAAGGCCTAGAAGGTTTCATGTGCTCATATCAAATCGTTCCCGAGATGGTCGGGCTAGTACCTTAATGGTGCTTGTTACCAGAACGTACCGGATCTGCATCCGGAAAAGGACCATCAACATCGATAATACTCCTCAAGGCTTTCGGGAAATATCCTTATCGCTACAACAACAAATGTATAACACGCCCATATCTCGCTGATAATACGCCTATAACTCATTAATAACGAACCGTTAGCAACGCGATAGCAAATTGATGCCAAATTGTACAGTTTTTTACCGTTTTCGATTTAGTTCTTGTTTTCATTTATTATATAACACGTTTACATTCCGTGAGCAAAGATGTTTACACATCAAAAACCATATTATGGAGGAAATTGTTTTCAAATTAGTCCAGATGCTTGATTCTTGAAAACAATTTCAAACTGTTTCATTGGACGTCTTAAAATACAGTAAAGCAACCTAATGTATATATGGAGACATTCATATAGTCGAAAGCTTCTTTCGCTTGCTCAAATTTACGAACATACATACAAATGTGCATTGTTGTTGAAGCCCTAAAACAAGTGAAGACAAATATAATGGCCCACCTTACCTATGATGTGTATTCATATGCATATTTAGTATATATAAACCTTCATTCAAATACTGAGGTGAAAATATCATGTGGTCAAAAGCCGTTCTAATGAGCACCAGAACTAGATTGCTGTGGTTGCATATGTACCTGGTAATCCCATAATGCGTGCATACATTTCGTGTTTATATTATGCAATTCACGAATTGGAATAGTTTTGAATCGAATTGTAAAAAAAATTTAATTATCCTTAGTCCCAAATGAAGAATTGTTAACCGGAACTGTGAAAACCCTGAAAAAGAGAAACAATAAAAAGAATCGGAATAATTATTTTACTTCGGGAGATTGCGTTTAACGCTTAACCAGAAAAAGCAATTTGGTTTATCATGCAGGGTCACCCCTCTTAACTTAGGCCTGGTCCAATTTGGGACCTTGTACCCCCTAGTAAACAATACCATATCCGTCTTCTCTGTATTGGCTGTCAATCCGACATTATTTGCCAGTTAACTCTCTATCCGTATCTGGATCACGCTTCATTGGAACACGAGGATTGTGAGGTACTCTTCCTGACATTTAATATGCTGGCATAATTTCGAGACTTTTTTGTGGTTATGTTGGGGTCATTCCGAGATTATTTTGTATTTTTTCATGATTGTTTCAGGTACTATTTCCAGATAACTGTGGGAATGTATTAAGGAACACTTTGGGATTATTTGAATGATTATTTCGAATAATTTCGGAAAGATTTCAGGACTATATTGAGATATTTATGGTATAATCTTGGGATCATTCCGGTGCCGTTGTGGCATTATATTATATCGCTTTGTTATCGGCATGTTATTGGTTTGTTATCCTCCTGTTATCGGGTTCTTGTCGACTTGTTACCCATAAAAAACTGCTATGTCAAAGTTGTCGATTTACTCTCGAAAATATTTCGATTGCTAGAGAAGTAACACCGATTTTTTATCGATCATTTTTCGATTTGTTAGCGAAAAATAGGGTTGTCATCGATAGCTATAGAAAAATTATTGATTTGTTATGGAAGTGTTATTGTAAGCCGATAACAAAGAGCAAACCGATAACTCCTCAATAATGGTTGTTGTCGATAACAAACACACTTGTTAACACTTTGATAACAAATCCATAACACGCCGTCTGGATTTCGCTTGGGTTTCTCATCTTTCCAAGCAATACGGGGAATCCCCGCTTAACTCATACAAATAGACAACATTGGTTAATTCGTTGTAGTTCTATAAATAGAACAAAAACTGCAACAATACCAAGTTTCTTTGAAAACCGCCTTACCAACAAGCATAACTTTAACACATAATTACATACGATGTATCTACTGTGTAAAATAATAAAATATGCAAAGAAAGCAATTAATTGGAAAAAACTTTACAACATCTAAGGCATTACGTGGCTGAATGCGTTTGTAACACTTCAACCATCGTAGGAGTGCGAGTTCAAATCCCACTCCTGGGAGAAAAGGCTTTGAAGAGATTTACAGGCATACTCGAAACAGCTGTCGTCTTGTCCGTCCTGATGTCACGTTGTTTAAATTTTTCCCAAATTATTAAATAAATTATAAAAATTAAAAATTGCTTCAAATAAATGTTTTCATACATTTAAAGCAATACGGGCAATCCCCGCTTAACTCATACTTACCTTTCCTTTCCTCTCTCTACTTCCCTTTTTTTTGCCTCTACTTTTCTCTCCTCTCCACTGTTATCGGAATTATTCAACAATTCTGATTTAATTGAATCACAATTATAAACATCAATTTATGTGGACATCCTAAACTCTACTGATGCTTTTGAGGGGTCAACAAGCAGTTAGTTCCCAGATTACTTGTTTAGCTTCAGTGAGACGTATGCTTCAACAAAGTGTAGAAATGTGTTGAGGTTTATTTATTTATTTATTTAATAGTCTACAAATTGAACAATTTAAACAGAATAAATAGCAAATAGCAGTACATTTACAAATAGTGTGTCTTATACAAAACGAATGTGCAGTGTAAAACATTAAGTAAACCATCCTAAGAGTTATAGTTACATATTTGATATTAAGAGGTGACATGTGTAATTATATGCGCGATAATTTAAATAAATTACCGCTGTATTGAGAATTCCCCATAGAGCAAGTGCAATGAGGAGAGTAAGCTTGCTCCTCTTGAGTTATGTCATGTAATGTTTACTTGTGTTATGTTTAGCTTTGTTATATTTACAAACATAATTTTTGTTATATGAAATTATCACTTGGCGACCCTACATACATATTAACAGTTGGCAACCACTAAAGAGATATTACCATTTGGTCCACGAAGCGAGTTGTATTCGAGTCGTCGGAGAAGCAATATATACGAACGTTTAGAATTATCGAATTAAATATTAAGTTTACATAAACTCAAAGAAGATATTACTTTTATTATATTTCCAACCATTTAATTTCAATTAAATGTATTAATTAACTCTAATCGTGTATATTTCGATATTGGTCTCGGAGTGCCAATAAAGTAAGTACAAGCCATCCATTGACAACATTATGGGATGTTCTTTATGTTATGCTTTAATGTTGTAATGTTGTTGTTGTTGTTGTTGCGTCGTGCTTCGCCCCATCCAATAGGTGCGACTGATCACAAATTGTAATCAACGTCCTCTAACGGGAGTCCAAGAAAACTTGCTGTTTCAACAGCGGTGGACCATAGTGGGAGGGGTGTTAGAGGCGTTGGTTCCACATTATAATTGAAGAGATGGTTGGTGTAATATGGGGACACATTACAGGCAGGGCATACATCTTGTATTTCGGGGTTGATTCTGGATAGGTAAGAGTTTAACTTGTTAAAGTATCCAGATGGAAGTTGAGCTAGAGTGACGCGCGTTTTCCTAGGAAGAGTGCATTCCTCTTCTGTTAGTTCTGGGTATTTTTCTTTAAGTACTGGATTCGCCGGGCAATTCCTGGCATAGAGGTCCGACGGGTGTTTGTGGAAAACACTGAGGACCTGCTTGTGACGTCGAAACCGTCTTTTTGTTAAGTAGTTTATGGCCTAGTGTGGTTTGGCTCAATTGTGACTCAGGCACACACATGGTTGTTTACGCACTCATATCTTTTTTCGATAATTTACTAAAAAGGAACGTTTTAGTAATTAGTTTTTACATAGTAAAGGCAGTTGATAGTTTTGTTAGCAGAATGACAAGTCCAACCCAAAATCCAAATCTACTTTTAAGTTATGAGGGACATTTGTCTTTTGCAAAGAAAATTGCAAATAAACAAATAAACTTAGAAAAACACATGGCGTTATGAATAATTTAGTGATTTGTGTGGTTACTACTTTTTATCGAGAGTCAAGCAGACGGGTTGCTGAAATTGACCGAAATCAGTGTCAATGTTCATATATCCCAAAAAAAAAACACACACACATACACATACAGATACAATAAAATATATGTATTCTTAATTTGTTTGTACTTCTTTGAGCTAACTGCAAAAGCAACAACAATAACTTGAAAATATGTTTTTCTTAACCACAACACGTTTCGTGCTACCTTCAAAGCCTTTGAGGTATCTGCCCGCTAACCATTTTTTTTGGTATGAGCGCTAACCAAAGTTAATAATGTCGTTAAGATGTTGATATAATTTGAAAATAAGTTCCTAAATTAAGATTTTCTCATGGCATACTTTCATACACACTTTCATAAACAACAAAAAATCGTATTTAACACATTTTACAAATTTGTATCATTACAATGCTGTTGCTGTTTTTGTTTTGCTCGTACGCCGAAGGTGCTCCACGTGGTATGAGTGATGGTCTAATTCATACATACATTTATCTTCATTCTTCCTCTTCTTACGATTTTAAAACTTGGAAAATTAATGCTAATTTCTTTAGCCACAATGCAGCGTCGTTGTATAATGAAACATTTGCATAATTTTGTTAAGAATAAAATTTGGTAATTAAACTACGAAATGTAACAAAGATCTATGCAAGCTTCATGTCATTTTGCCTAATTTTCTATGTGATTTTACGGTTTTCTTTTTCACGTAGTACATAAATACTTATTATAACATCTTGTTGTACAGTTACACTTAGCATTATTGTTGTTAGCAAAAAAGGTGATAGCACTTTTTGCCGTCGGTCAAGGCTTAACTTTAATTAAGAGACAAGTTAATTTTCTTGTCCTTTTTGTGTGGACGGCGTGTCGTTGTCTTTATTGCGAGCTACAACTTCATATTCTTAATTTTCGAAGGCTTTGTTTTATTGTTATGCATTTAGTTCTTGTTGTAATATGTAGCGAGATGAGAGAGGGGATACAATTGAGAGAAACGTTCGTTTGTCCAAATGGAAGACTAGCTCGTTTCATTATTCACTTGTTGTTGTTGTTGTAGCGATAAGGACACTCCCCGAAGGCCTTGGGTTAATGAAACAGGATTCGCCATGGGTAGGCGAAGTTGACAATTGGGTTGGACAAGCTGTATATTGCGATGGCAACCCCTTGAATCTATTTGGTATTTTAGTCGCCTCTTATGACAGACGTACCCGACCGCGGCTATATTCTAAGCCCCCTAACCCGCAGGGGGGTCGTTATTTACTTCGAGGCGCCCTGTTGAGAGCATATATATCGCACGCAACTGTTGTGCTAGACAGCTCCTTCTAAGCTTCGTGTGATAACAAATACCATAAAGAAGGCCAAAATTCTCTGGTAAACACTTTCTGCTAGCGAGACTACGAAACAAGTTTGACACTCCTGTGATAAAGAACGCAAAAACACACTTTTAATCCGAAATAAGTCGAGGTTATCCTGATAAAGCTTTTTAGTGGATTACTGTCTTAGCTGCAGATGTTTTGAGGAGAAAAGAGAGCAGCATTTGCTTCGCCATTATCTGTTACTAAGTAGAAGGGGGTTAGCTACATTCAACCGGTTCCAAATGTTGTTAGGGTAGTATCCAAACTCAAAATAATGGTAGGTTAGGTTAGGTTGAACTGGCCAGTCCATGAGGACCTCACATAGACCGAATGAGTCTGTAGTATTTCCAGAAGTTTATTTTAACGACCGAACTGAAAACCCCTATCAAAAACCAGGACCTATGTTATAAAATAACTCCGGCCTCTTGGCAAATACTAGAAGCCTTCTAGGGCTTAAGCCACTTGATGCTTCTATATCTGACAGCTGTATCACTCCTAATAGCTGGAGTCTTAGCCTGGCAAGCGCAGGGCATGAGCAAAAAACGTGCTCGATCGTTTCCTCCTCCAATCCGCACTTCCTACATCCGCTATCACTGACATTATTTAAAGGCATGCGACACCAGAAGGCAGTGCCCAGTCTAGAGTGATCGACCCGGTTTATACGAACCGGTTTCTTCAAAATTTTTTGGTCGATCTTTTTTTATCCTAAAATTTCGAATATCAAATAAGCGGGTTTTTTCTTCGGTTAACCGGTTTTTCAGAAGGACTATAAAGGCCTTTGAAAGTTTATCGAAATGCGGTAACATGTTAAATTTTTATCGAGTTTTGGAGCACTGTCCATTGGAACGCGGGGTAATTGTATTATCATCTTGTTTTTATTGAAGCGGCAACCACAATATATATATGTATGAGCTGATGTGTTTGTATGGTAGCACCGAAGAACAGCAGTTTTAATCGTTTGTAATACGTTTTTTGGAAAAATAAAGCAAAGTAAAATATTTTGGGAGATTTTGTATATATTGCCAACTGTCAGAAACGTAGAGAAAATCTTGAAAATATTTATAACGCATTACTGACAATAAGTCTTACTAGCACATTGAGTGAAAGAGCATTTTCTGTCTCAAGTTTTATAAAGACTAAGGAAAAGAATAGATTGAGCCCGAAACATTAAAACTGTATTTTACTTTTAAAAGATTACTTTAATCGCAATAAGTAAAGTCTTCACATATGAGGACTTTTTGTTACCATAAATGAATATTATACTGTGAGATGAAATAAGACTTAATATTCTTTTGTTTATAACTGTATTAAATACACATTGAATTTGTTTTGTTTTTAATAAACGATTAACCTATTGGTATGTTAAACTTTTATTTTTAACTGAACGGAAATTTTACTAATTTGGGCAAGTACTAAAAACCGGTTTATCCGGTTTTCCCCGGGTTGGAGAACTTAAAGCCGGTTTTTGTGTAATAACCATTTTTCGAATAATCGGAAAACCGGTTTTTGAAAAAAGGCGAATAATCGAACACGCTAGTCTAGTCAGAATACCCGCCATGAGACTACAGTCCTCACTTTTTAATGATAGAAGCAACTTTGTTAGTCCAAGGTTGTAAGATCTACATATAATCTTCGACACTTTACATCCGCTTGGTCGATCATTTGCACCTCTCGACTTCGCTTAATCTCGCCCAGTCTAATTGGGACGTCTACGGAGCAAGCTTCAAGGGATACGCCCTTTTTAGCTAGTTCATCTGCTTTTTCGTTCCCATCTATTCCCATATGCCCTGGGACCCAATATAGATGTATGCTTCTCCCTGTCCCGATTCTTTCCAGAGACTGCTAACACTCTAACACACTTTTACATGCTGTGCTATGCGAGATTATTGCCTTAATTGCTTGGATGTCAATATAAAAGTTCTCACGGTTGCAAATAAAGCTATTCTCTTCCAGTGTTTCTACTGCTTTGGTGACGGCTAATACTTCAGCCCGTAAAACGATACAGTGATTTGGCAGCTTGTAGGATCTGTAAGGGTAATAGCTTAGCTATAATATATGGTAATTGGTATAGCAAGGGTTAGAGATTCTCGAATGCCATCCAAATGGGTCAATCTGTGATCTAAGTTTCGCATAGGGAAAGTTTGCGAATTCCTTGCAGCTTAACCTTATCTTTTTTTCACAACTAGCTAACTTGAATGGGCTCTTTTTCTGTATCCCTACGCTTTCTATTTATTTTATTTTATTTTCCTTACTTTTTATTTTCCCCCTACTCTTCCTACATTTTCCCCCTACTTTTCCTAACGGATACAATCTATCGATACTGCAGATGGTATTGGTATGGTTGGTGAATATTATCATAATCCAATGAGGCATTTAATACATATTGCTGAAGCCAATGAGTATAGCAAAATCTATGAATCTGGCGATTTATTGTCGACGCTGGATGTGGTCACCTTTTCTACCGGTTATAAGAGCTGTTGATAGATGTGCTCACAACAGATGGATACGCCTAGGACGAGAAAATCTATGAAATAATGTCGGAGGATTTGTATGAAGGAGATGAGTTTGGGGCGATGTTGTACGTATGCTGCTCACGACGGATGAGCCAACAGAAAGAAAATGTTAGCTATCTCTATTTCTTATGACAATTATGAACTAGTTAGGGCGAAAAGTCTGCCCCCATAAATGGTACACTTAGCAACTTATTCTACTTATCGCAGAGACTAACACCAATACATGCGTACAATTTCAATACCTGCGCTGTAAGCCAAGTTTTTTTGTTTTGCTGTAATTCAATGGTGATACCACAGGCCGTACGGAAGAAGGGCTAGTGAACAAAAGCTACAAATGCTTTTTTCGAGCAGCAGTTAAAAATGCATCAGCTTTCTGTAGCGTCATCAGAACTTTAAACGTTCCTTGTAATCTTGTAAGTACATTTTTCGCTCTTAAGTGGTGTGGTACTGCAGGGGATTGTGCAGAAACTGTAGCATCAAACACTTCTTCCTTGATCACTCTGGGTTGAAGCCAGCAAGCAAACACGCACCGCTCATATGACTCTTCTTCTAAGTTGTCTTAGGAGATATCCTGATCTGGGTGCTTTTTATACTCAGCTGCAGCAGAGCTCAAAGAGTATATTAATTTTGTTCGCATAACGGTACCCCGTAATGGCATGCTAATCGAGATAGATATAGACTTCTATATATCAAAATGACTGGGCGAAAAAAGAAATTCATTTAGCCATGTCCGTCCGTCCCTCCGTCCGCCTGACCATAAACACGATAACTTGAGTAAACCTTGAGGAATCTTGATGAAATTTGGTATATACGCTCCTGGGGACTCATCTAAGATCGCTATTTAAAATCAACGAAATCGGACTATAACCACGCCCACTTTTTCGATATCGAATATTTCGAAAAACCGAAAAAGTGCGATAATTCATTACCAAAGACGGATAAAGCGATAGAATTTTGTAGGGGGGCTGACCATACGACGCAGAATAAAAAATTAGTAAAATGTTGGACAATGGGCGTGGCACCGCCCACTTTTAAAAGAAGGTAATTTAGAATGAGGCAAATGGAGGACGAGAGGAAGTGGGAGACATCGTCCGCACGATTTACAAGTTCTTTAAGTACACATAGTTGGGCTATAGAAAATTACAAAGTTCAATCAAAGGCTTTGAACACAGTTCATACAAATTTGCTTAAAAGCTTTTTGAAAAAAAAAAAAAACCTTTACAAAGACACTCTGAAATACTCTACCGCATGAGCAAACAATCGATTCATTATTGTATTGGCATATTGTATTCGAAGATTTTCCCAACAGTAAAATAATTTGTAAAGACACCAAGAAATTATATTTGTTAAAAGAATGCGGCTATGTACTTTTCGATTTGTTTACCAATAAGATTTACAAAATACTTTTTGGCGTCTTATGAGTGGCGTTTACAGAGTCAGTAATAAATGACCTCATATTTTTTGTATGACCATAAAGGATACACAATACAACATATACACAACACAAAGCTAAAGCTAAGGCAAATAACACCCACAAAGCATTTTATATTATATTCGAATATATTTTGAGCCTTAATACTAAGAACTTATCATTCGCGCGAATGAAGGAAGACTCAAAAATGATTCACTTGTACGCCTGCAAATTGATTTATATAAAAATAATTACAAACAAGTTAGGATGGTTAAGTTCGGGTGTAACCGAACATTACATACTCAGTTGAGAGCTATGGTGACAACATAAGGGAAAATAACCATGTAGGAAAATAAACCGAGGGAAACCCTGGAATGTGTTTGTATGACATGCGTATCAAATGAAAGGCATTAAAGAGTATTTTAAGAAGAAGTGGGCCATAGATCTATAGATGGACGCCATTTAGGGATATCGCCATAAAGGTGGACCAGGCCTGACTCGAGAATTTGTTTGTACGATATGGGTATCAAATGAAAGGTGTTAATGAGTATTTTAAAAGAGCGTGGGCCTAAGTTATATAGATGTACGCCTTTTCGAGATATCGCCATAAAGATGGACCAGGGGTGACTCTAGAATTTATTTTGTACGATATGGGCATCAAATGAAAGGTGTTAATGAGTATTTTAAAAGAGCGTGGGCCTAAGTTATATAGATGTACGCTTTTTCGAGATATCGCCATAAAGATGGACCAGGGGTGACTCTAGAATTTGTTTGTAGGATATGAGTATCAAATGAAAGGTGTTAATGTGTATTTTAAGAGGGCGTGGGCCTTAGTTCTATATGTGGACGCCTTTTCGAGATATCGCCATAAACGTGGACCAGGGGTGACTCTAGAATTTGTTTGTACTATATGGGTATCAAATGAAAGGTGTTAATGAGTATTTTAAAAGGGAGTGGGCCTAAGTTCTATAGGTGGACGCATTTCGGAATATCGTTATAAAAGTGGACCTGGGTTGACTCTAGAATGCGTTTGTACAATATGGGTGTCAAAGGAAAAGTGTAATAAGTGTTTTAAAAGGGAGTGGGCCTTTGTTCTAGGGGTGGACGCCTTTTCGGGATATCGCCATAAGCGTGGACCAGGGGTGACTCTAGAATGCGTTTGTACAATATGGGTATCAAATGAAAGGTGCTAATGAGTATTTTAAAAGGGTGTGGGCCTAAGTTCTATAGGTGGACGCCTTTTCGAGATATCGCCATAAAGGTGGACCAGGGGTGACACTAGAATTTGTTTGTACGATATGGGTATCAAATGAAAGGTGTTAATGAGTATTTTAAAAGGGCGTGGGCCTTAGTTCTATAGATGGACGCCTTTTCGAGATATCGATATAAAGGTGGACCAGGGGTGACTCTAGAATTTGTTTATACGATATGGGTATCAAATGAAAGGTGTTAATGAGTATTTTAAAAGGGAGTGGGCCTTAGTTCTATAGGTGGATGCCTTTTCGAGATATCGCCATAAAGGTGGACCAGGGGTGATTCTAGAATTTTTTTGTACGATATGGGTATCAAATGAAAGGTGTTAATGAGTATTTTAAAAGGGAGTGGGCCTTAGTTCTATAGGTGGATGCCTTTTCGAGATATCGCCATAAAGGTGGACCAGGGGTGATTCTAGAATTTTTTTGTACGATATGGGTATCAAATGAAAGGTGTTAATGAGTATTTTAAAAGAGCGTGGGCCTAAGTTCTATAGATGTACGCCTTTTCGAGATATCGCCATAAAGATGGACCAGGGGTGACTCTAGAATTTGTTTGTAGGATATGAATATCAAATGAAAGGTGTTAATGTGTATTTTAAGAGGGCGTGGGCCTTAGTTCTATATGTGGACGCCTTTTCGAGATATCGCCATAAACGTGGACGACGCCTTTTCAAGATATCGCCATAAAGGTGGACCAGGGGTGACTCTAGAATTTGTTTGTACTATACGGGTATCAAATGAAAGTTGCTAATGAGTATTTTAAAAGGGCGTGGTCCTTAGTTCTATAGGTGGACGCCTTTTCGAGATATCGCCATAAAGGTGGACCAGGGGTGACACTAGAATTTGTTTGTACCATATGGGTATCAATGTTAATGAGTATTTTAAAAGAGCGTGGGTCTTAGTTCTATAGGTGGACGCCTTTTCGAGATATCTCCATAAAAGTAGACCACGGGTGACCCTAGAATTTGTTTGTACGATATGGGTATCAAATGAAAAGTGTTAATGAGTATTTTAAAAGGGAGTGGGCCTTAGTTCTATAGGTGGATGCCCTTTCAAGATATCGCCATAAAGGTGGGCTAGGGGTGACTCTAGAATTTTTGTGTACGTTATGGGTATCAAATGAAAGGTATTAATGAGTATTTTAAAAGGATGTGGGCCTTAGTTCTATAGGTGGACGCCTTTTCGAGATATCGCCATAAAGGTGGACCAGGGGTGACACTAGAATTTGTTTGTACCATATGGGTATCAATGTTAATGAGTATTTTAAAAGAGCGTGGGTCTTAGTTCTATAGGTGGACGCCTTTTCGAGATATCTCCATAAAAGTAGACCACGGGTGACCCTAGAATTTTTTTGTACGATATGGGTATCAAATGAAAAGTGTTAATGAGTATTTTAAAAGGGAGTGGGCCTTAGTTCTATAGGTGGATGCCCTTTCAAGATATCGCCATAAAGGTGGGCTAGGGGTGACTCTAGAATTTTTGTGTACGTTATGGGTATCAAATGAAAGATATTAATGAGTATTTTAAAAGGGTGTGGGCCTTAGTTCTATAGGTGGACGCCTTTTCGAGATATCGACATGAAGGTGGACCAGGGGTGACTCTAGAATTTGTTTGTACGATATGGGCGTCAAATGAAAGGTGTTAATGAGTATTTTAAAAAGGAGTGGGCCTTAGTTCTATATGTGGACGCCTTTTCGAGATATCGCCATAAACGTGGACCAGGGGTGACTCTAGAATGTGTTTGTACGATATGGGTATCAAATTAATGGTATTAATGAGGGTTTTAAAAGGGAGTGGCCCTTAGTTGTATATGTGAAGGCGTTTTCGAGATATCGACCAAAATGTGGACCAGGGTGATCCAGAAAATCATCTGTCGGGTACCGCTAATTTATTTATATATGTAATACTACGTACAGTATTCCTTCCAAGATTCCAAGGGCTTTTGATTTCGCCCTGCAAAACTTTTTCATTTTCTTCTACTTAATATGGTAGGTGTCACACCCATTTTACCAAGTTTTTTCTAAAGTTATATTTTGCGTCAATAGACCAATACAATTACCATGTTTCACTCCTTTTTTCGTGTTTGGTATATAATTATGGCATTTTTTTCATTTTTCGTAATTTTCGATATCGAAAAAGTGGGCGTGGTCATAGTCGGATTTTTTATACCAATACAAAGTGAGTTCAGATAAGTACGTGAACTGAATTTAGTAAAGATATATCGATTTTTGCTCAAGTTATCGTGTTAAAGGCCGAGCGGAAGGACAGACGGTCGACTGTGTACAAAAACTGGGCGTGGCTTCAACCGATTTCTCCCTTTTTCATAGAAAACAGTTAATGTCCTAGGAGCTAAGCCTCTACCAAATTTCACAAGGATTTGTTAATTTTGGTTCGACTTATGGCATTAAAAGCATCCTAGACAAATTAAATTAAAAAGGGCGGAGCCACGCCCATTTTGAAATTTTCTTTTATTTTTGTATTTTGTTGCACCATATCATTACTGGAGTTGAATGTTGGCATAATTTACTTATATGCTGTAAAGATATTAACTTTTCTTTTAAAATTTGAATTTCAAAAAATTGTTTTTTAAAAAGTGGGCGTGGTCGTTCTCCGATTTTGCTAATTTTTATCAAGCAGACATAAAGTAATATGAGTAACGTTCCTGCCAAATTTCATCATGATATCTTCAACGACTGCCAAATTACAGCTTGCAAAACTTCTAAATTACCTTCATTTAAAAGTGGGTGGTGCCACGCCCATTGTCCAAAATTTTACTAGTTTTCTATTCTGCGTCATAAGCTCAACTCACCTACCAAGTTTCATCGCTTAATGCGTATTTGGTAATGAATTATCGCACTTTTTCGATTTTTCGAAATTTTCGATATCGAAAAAGTGGGCGTGGTTATTGTCCGATATCGTTCGTTTTAAATAGCGATCTGAGATGAGTGCCCAGGAACCTACATACCAAATTTCATCAAGATACCTCAAAATTTACTCAAGTTATCCTGTTGACGGACAGACGGACGGACGGACATGGCTCAATTGAATTTTTTTTCGATACTGATGATTTTGATATATGGAAGTCTATATCTATCTCGATTCCTTTATACCTGTACAACCAACCGTTATGCAATCAAAGTTAATATACTCTGTGAGCTCTGCTCAACTGAGCATAAATATGCAGCGATCACAAGTGAATATATGTAAATCGGCCCGTAGAACATTAAGAATTAAAAGTTTCCGTGAATGTAGGAAGACTCGAAATTTACTCACTGGTTCCTTTGCATGGCGTTATATAGAAAATGCAATTACAACAATCACGAATTGATTATAAATACGATCCGAAGAAGACTTAAAGCCAGGGTTGGGCCTGTAAACTGTTTACATTGTTTACAGAATTTGTTTACATGTAAACAATATAATTATTTACAAGCTAATTGTTTACGTAAACAATTCATTTTTGTAAACAATTGTAAACAATTATTTTTTTTGCTTTTTTTATGAGTCAGGAACAATGTACTAATAATTAAGCATTTTCACTATTTTTCAAACAGTTTTCCAAGCTTGTAAAAAAAATAACAAAAAAATACGCTTTAAGATTTAGTATTTTAATATTTTTTATTCATTTTCACTGTCCGATTCTTCATTGTTTTGGTCAATTTTCATTTTATAATAAATAAAAAGTAACTTTTTGGACCTTTCAAATTGATTTGTTTGACTTGACAGTTTACAATATAAGTTGAAATGACATATGCTGCTAAATGTTTACAATTGTTTACACTATTTACAATTGTTTACAATTGTCTACAATTGTTTATAATTGTTTACAATTGTTTGCAGAGAAAGTGTAAACAATCCAAAAATTGTTGTAAACGCGCAAACCTGCTTAAAGATAATCAATTCTACGAATGAGGGAATACTCAAAAATGACTCACTCGTCCGCTTGCAAATTGTAAATAATACAATAACAAAATGTACAGTGATCACATCACAGATTGATTATAATTACGAAAGAGTCAAAAATGACTCACCAAAAGGTTTGTAAAGTGATTTGTAAAAAGCAATGGCAAATTGAAAATATATACGACCCGAAGAAGATCCTCTTAATTTTGCGATTCAGGAAAGACTCAAAATTGACTCATTCGAGCGCTTTAAAGGTGTTATTTAGAAAATACAGTTACAAAATGTACAGCAATTACAAATTGATTATAAATTTGATCCAAAGCGGACTAAAATTATCATTACCGCGAATGAAGGAAGGCTCAAAAATGACTCACTAACACGCTTGTAAAGTAGTTTATAGAAAATACAACAACTAAATGTACAGCTATCACAAATGATTAAAGAAAGAACTCAAAAAACTAAAAACTCATAATTACCGCAACTAAAATATAATCAGAAATGACTCACTCGTACACTTTGCAAAGTAATTTATATAAATACTATTACAAAATGTACAGCGATCCCAAATTGATTTTAAATTCGAGCCGAAGAAGACTAAAAACTAGTCATTTCCTCCAACGAAGGAAGGCTCAAAAATAACTCACTCGAGCGATTTCAGAGTGTTTTTAAGAAAATACAATTAATACATTCACTCCTACGCTTGCAAAGTTATTTATAGCAAATACAATCACGAAATGTAAAGCGAACACAAATGGTTATAAATATGACTCAAAGAAGACTAAAAACTACTATTTATAAAATTATATGAAATGTTATGTGGGAAATACGACATACGTTTATGTGTGTGGTTGACATTGAAGAAAAAGTTTGATTTTTTATTGTCGAAAGCATAAAAAGCCAAAAGGCAAACACACTTGAGTCATAAAAAGATGCCACAAGCCAAACAAAAACCCAAGCAGTGCGTAGAAAGCAGACATACCATTGAAAAGGAGTTTTGAATACGAGTATGTAAGTTTGTTCTAGAGTTACAAGAGAAACAGTAAAGAAAACGATAAAAAGAAAACAACAGAAAATCTGCAATCAAACTTATAAGAACATAAAGATCAAATGTCAATACGGTAAGCAAAATTGCGCTGCAGGCAAACAAGTGACTTTAATATCGGAAAATCGAAGAATGGCAGTAACTCTAAGGAACAACTGAAACAGAGATTTCAATTGTCCAAGCTGGAGAGGGGGTAGCAGCAATTGGAAATCGCAAATGCTAAATGTTGTCATAAAAATAGAAATATGAGCAACTTATCTATTAAGTAAACGCATACAGTATGAGTTTAGAGTGAGCAGCAACTGAAAAAGCCTACAAAAAAAGATAAAAGAGGGTATAAGGGGGAAAAGGCATATTTTACAAATACGGGCGCTTTAAGGCCATTATGGCCTTTATGACGCGCTCGCAATGGCCCTTTGCTGCTCAAAGACAAATCATTGGTTCATGACAATAGAATTACTTATAATATGAACCTCACCATTCTCCTTCAGGCTTCTCCTTCTTAGGCGAGTTTTCAATGTTTATGAGCAAGAAATTGTTCTTAACCTTACACATGGATAAATAAGAGTTGTTAAATTTAGTTATTGCTATATGAAGGCGGTCATGATATATGAGGTTAATATTAGCTGGACCATTATAATTTAAACCAAACTTTATGGAATGGGATTTAGGCATATAGGTTTGAAGCTTTTATAAATATGGGATAAAGAATTGATGGCACACACATGCTTTGACAGTAATATATTGAGGGCTGAGTGTGCTGAACTCACACGGATTCTGTACGGTTGCGCTTAAGTGAAACCTGCCTGTAGTAGGAAATATATTGTAAGATGGTTTACGCCGAAATCCAAACGAGTCGAGAATGGATTCCCCTTCCTTTACTAATAACCACGCACTAATTTATTGGTGTTTTTTAAGTGAGACATACACACAAACACGCACACACACACACATACACGCTGGCTGTGATGAATAGTGGGAATTATTCGGGAGGGTTCAAGGGGAGGGGGTGTCAAAGCTGCTGATAGAATCGGTTAAAGGTGAAGCCCTAATTGAGCAGTGACTTCGGTGAACGCAGCATAGGGCGATGAACGTCCATAATTCCTAGCTGAATAGGTGACTCGAGTAGTAGGTGGAGGAGCCGATATCAAAATAAGGTTGTATTTGTGAACTGACATCAAACAACTTGACGGAAGCCGCTGTACAAAACGACTGATGGATCAGAGAGCGGTGAGCCGATGTCTGAAAAAACTGGTGGATCGGTGGGCCGTTATTTAAACATCTGGTGAATTGGAGAGTGATGAGTCGATGTTCGAAAAAACTGGTAGATCGGTGAGCGATCAGGAGATGTCCTAAGCAACTAGTAGATCAGTGAAGGGGTAAACAACTAGTGGATCGGTGAATAGATAACGAAAAAATTAATGGTCCATTAAACGACAAACCGATATTCGAAAGAGTTGGTGGATCACCCATTCCCTGGGCGTATCAAAGATAATTGGTAACCGAAGTCACTTACAAAGAAAAATACATACAGTGGAGGGCGGGAATTGGATAGGGGAAAAGTGCTGATCACACAAGATTTGAGGTACAGGCATTCTCTTATCGAAGGGATAGGATGCTACCTAATGCTATTAAGTTAAAAGAATTTTACATTTACTCAGATATTCAAGATAAAATTAAGGCTCTGGGATCGACTGTGGTCTGGAAGTGACTGACTCCGATTGCCTCGAACAACTGTCAAGCGCATCTCTTAGCCGAAATCGGTACGAGTGGACCGGGAGGAGCGGAAATTATGCTTGATACGCTAATAGATGCATATACAAATCTCCTCCTGCACCGAAGGGATTGCTAAGATTTGGTGAAGTTTGGATTCAGCTCTAAGACTTAGAGGCTTCTATTTCCTCTTCTAAGTAGTTATGTAGGCATATTGGCTGGGACTGGGGACGACCAAGAAGCCGACCAGTTCAACAGAACTTGTTTTAGTTCTTCCAACGTCGCTGCGAAAAGTTATTTACCAATTAAAAATCACATCGAAGCACTTAAACTTTTTATTGTACTACAAGGTGGTAACTTTCTCCCTCCGCAAAAAGCCGTCTTAACATTTATTGTGAAAACAATTTGATAACATTTAAAGAAGACTAAAGAAGTGCAAAACTTTTGCCATGACTACTTAAACGATTTGTTGGTTTTTCCATTAATTTAACCAACTCCAACCCCGTGCAAGCCTAACACCACAATTCAACTTTGCTCAAATAAGTCCAAAATAAGTACAATCACGTAGAAGTGGAATAAGACGCATTATCCAAGCGTATTGTTAAATAATTTTCGGCTGTCATGCCCATCCACTTTCTTTGGATAAAGAAGAGGATCTATTTTGAATACTCACACCCACTTTCTAATAATAAACATTCTCATTATAGCAGCCCGTCAAAAACTTTAAAAAACCATTAAAACAATTTAATCTCTCTTGAAAAATAATGCAAAACTTTACTTTTTCCTTTGCGCGACTGGGTACAATCAGTAATGAGGCAACGCGTAACCACACCGACAGCCGCAGAATCAACCACCGAAGCACCCAAAAAACAACAACATAAATACCATGCAAGCAGTAATTGTTTGAGGTTATGAAAAATAAACAGAGTTGCAGCTACACTGCAAAAAAATTTTGTAAAATAGCAAACCATTTGTTAAATACGACCAGAAGTTTTTCAGTGTCAAGACAAAAGTTCGAAAGAAGTTGTTAAGAATAAAAAAAACTGTCTCATCCTAGCAATGTAGTGCTAGGTCTAAGTGAACGATATGGTGATGCGAAGAAACAACCGTGAAAAAAGCCGCCTACTTAGGAAATAGAATAGAGAAGTCAAAATCTCCACATTCGTTCACTCCGCCAGAGTGTGAAAAAATTGAGCTCCTAGCATTTTGAGACGTTTTGTCTTCAGGTCAAGGAATCGGCTCCCACTCGCCCTCAACTTCACAGTTTCAGTGGAGTGGTCTTATTGGTATACGCTTTTTTTGACACATCGTGGAAGTTTCACAGTGAGCTGTGATGCGAGGCCTGTAAATACTTTCACAGCAGATTTGTCTAGTTTGAGAAGAGATTCTCTTGCTTTTTCACTTAGAAATAGTCGTAAGGACCCTAAGACCCCGCAATCATCTCTGTAGGTCAGCAGCAAGTTCGGTGTCCTATTAATACACTTCCCGACGAGATCAGATAAGTTTAGTTCCGGTTAGGTGTTAACGATGCGCGAAATTCTGAACTCGAAAAGCGAATTTCAGTAGTTTTGTGAGACATACATTTGTCCGCCAGTTGTCGTTGTGAGAGCTATAGGTTTTTGATTACTTGCCGGATAATTATTACGAAGCGAGGCGTTAATACGACTAAGATACAGTTAAATAGGAGCACCCCGTAAGGAGGCGATCTCTTTCCGCTATTTGTGGAATTGATTGTCTAATGGAGGTGGAAAGCTATAAATTATTAAGAATGCGCTGGAAGGAAGTTTCCTGAAATCTTCAGTAACATAATGCAGAGTGAATAAGCAACAACTTTCAATGACCTAAAAACATAAGTCTCGAAGCTAACCCACGGAAAAAGGAAATAAGCCTATTTACAAGAAAGTACCAAATATCGAACTTCAGCATCATTATGTGTAACACAAACTTGTTGTTCAGTGACAAAGTCAAATATTTCGAGGGCGTTCTTTCCAAGAACTTCCTCTGTAATGAAAATAAAGCAGAATGAGCAAAAATGAACAATCACTGTTATCATGTTAGTCATAAAGATCATATATGTAGGGCATCACAATGAGCCTATTTGTAAGTAAAGGGCGAACCCGCTTTGCAAAAAGTGTTTGATGCATTTATTTTTGATGCTACCTTCCCCAGGATATCATTCTGGGACCTTCTTTGTGGTATGTGATAATACGACAGCGACTTTGGCAGCAGAGGAAAGAACGAGGCTCCAGAAAGCATATGTGTATGGTGATTTCCTCCTCATTAGGTGGCACCAATAGTTATCGCTAGGAGGGATTGACTTGCGTGCTTTGTTGCCGAGGCCTACAAATCGCTAAAGTGATTAGCCGACAATGCATGATGATAGTACTTAAATGGTTTCCTGAATAATATAAAAAAAAACCATTCATGAGAAATTTTGGTATTTTTGTTATTGGGTTCTTCCCGCAACTTTTTGATTTAATCTACGAAAAAGTTTTTTCTTTTGTTTTGAAGCAAATTTTAATTCATTGAATATTTTTGTGAAATTTATTGTTTGTCTGTTTTTAGGCAGTCATGTCATAAAACGCGGCCAACAAATAACTGTTTCCCCAAAGCGAATTCAGTACCAGATGATGCAAGGCGAATCCGTACCAGGTGGTGGCAAAGCGAATTCAACCAATTCGCCGTGCAGAAGAATGTCAATTCAAAATAAAATTTTCATTGATACCGATTAACTGACATGTTGTAGTACAAGGCTTTGTATGGAAAATAATCAAGAAGAAGCAATCAGCTGTTGGGATAACAACACCTGGTACGGAATTTGCCTTGGAATAACACCATCACAAGGCGATTGCTTCTTTTGTCTTGTCATTTTTCTGCACGGTAAGTTGGTTGAATTCGCTTTGCCAGCACCTGCTATAGATACGCGTTGTGTTAATCTATCAGCTGATTGCTTGTTCTTGATTATTTTCAAGCAAGGCGAATCCAGTACAAGGTATTGTTATCCCAACAGCTGATTGCTTCTTCTTGATTATTTTCCATACAGCGCCTTGTACTTTAATATGTCAGTTAATCGAAAACAATTAACATTTTCTTTTGACTTGACATTCTCCTGCACGGCGAATTGGTCGAAATCGCTTTGCCACCACCTGGTATGGATTCGCCTTGATTTTCAAGCAACGCCTCTGCTCAGTTAATCGAAATCAATGCTAATTCATTTTGATTTGATATTCTTCTGCACGGCGAATTTGGTGAATTCGCTTTGCCATCGCCTGGAGTCTATCGCCATCTCTCACTCATTGGGTACCTTGAAGGACACTTGTCCCCAAATAGCGCAGAACTATCGCATTAAGGCCAGCACTAGTTATAATTCTGTCCCTTGACAATGTTAACATTATGATATCCTTTTCAAACCCTTAGAACTCGTTAATAACAATTTAAGATGTTCTGATATAGCCGCTGCCTTTGATTAATTAATTTAAATACTTATGGCTTAGACTTAAAAGGTGTTATGGCCACCAACTGCCCCGATTAGCACCAACTCGGAAGTAGTCATTAATTAGCAATTTTTTCTGCAAGAAAGAAGATTAAATATACCACTTTTGGAGCATATAGATTCAAACGGCAATACCCTGAGCATTGCCACCCTACAAAAAATTGTACTTGTACAACAAGGTAAGAGCTAGCAGTCGCCTAACTTTGTGCCTGCCATCAAGTAAATCGTTGATTTGACTTGACTTTCTTGGGAAATGATTCCCAGTGGAACACTCCGAAGCCAATTTTCTTTGGTGGAAATACAAGAGAGTATGGTGTATATATATTTATGGCATTTACTTGGAACACCGGCACTCACTAGAACAACAAAAATGTTAAGAAAGTAAAAGGAGCGAAAACATTTATTTTCTAAACAATCACAGTAACACTTTCCTCTATTGTTTGAATATAACGTAAGAAAAACGCTTAACGCCAAAAAACTGTGTTTTGCTTTATCCTTACATTTTACATTTAAGTAACGTTTATGTTGAGTTGCACTCGTGCGACTTTTGGGTGTTCCCTTATTGGCGCTTAAGAGTTAATTTTGAAAAGGTGGCATTGACACGTTGATGTCGTGTGCCAGTACAGAATGGAGCTTTGACCGGGTATGAGTGAATGAGAAATTGGTGTTAGAGAAATAGCACGGTGTTTTATTTTGATTGAAATGCTGAACTGAAAAAATGAGAATAAGAATTAAGGTGCAAATAATGTATAACGCAATGCGACACAATAAGTCAGTTTCTCTCATGTAAACTAAAGTTCCTGTTAGTATCTCTCACTTAGTGAGTCAAAGTAAATCTGGTTGCATTTTTGAATTTTAGTACAAGGAAGCTAAGAGACTCAATGCGCTACATAATTAACGAACTTCAGCTTCTCCACTAGACAAAAGTGTTATTCTTACTATAATAAAGGAAGTTGTATGGCCTGAGCAAAGGAGGGATATCAGCGAAATCATACATATCAAAAATGACACAGGACACTGGTCATCACATATACCCCTTGAACCAGTTCATCTACTAAACCTATCATTTTAGTACAAACGCTGTTAGACAACCCCAGTTTGCCCTACAGCTTCTTCCGGTTCATGCTTTCGGAGAAAGAAAGTGAGGATAGCAAGAAACATAGCTCATATTTTTAGTGCACATCTTAAACACATTGGAATAAGTTGCCTCTATCTAACACTCATTCGCGTGAAGGAAGCCACTTTTATACGTGGAAAATAAAGAACGATGGAGAAACGACACCACCTTATAGCACTCCTTGTTTAAATTTTCTTGACTAAGATCTTAATTTCAAAATTTCACAGATGCTGTCAAGCATGACGTGGGCAGTAGTATAGAAGGATTTGGAAAGGTCAAGAGCCACACGGTCAGCCCTCTTGTGAAGCTTGACGATGCCATCAAAATCCCCGTTCTCAATCAATGTTTTGGTGATGGCAAGGGTGCTTTTTTGTGACTGCACATGCCGCCTGGTGAGCACCTACTTCTTTTTTTTGTAAAACGTGCGATCACTCACTAAATGGAGTTACACTGGAATGACAGTCCTTGATCGGGAAATAACCTGAATCGCTCCGATAAATAGAGCCGGCGTGGTAAGTACCTGTTGACCTTGTCTGCTGAAGGATGCCGTTCAAATTGTTGGCTAAAATGGCTCTAAATTGAGTATATCGTTAAACAGAAAATGTATTTTTCTGTTAGGCGTCTAATCAATGAAAATCAGCACGGCTTCGTGTCCGGTAGGTCCACTGTGACTAACCTTTCAATTTTTTCTGATTTCTGCGTATCCGCTTTCAATAGCCGTCTACAAGGTTAGTCACTCAATATTGATCTCTAAGCTAGCCTGACTGAGGCTTCACTCAATATTCTTATTTTGGTTAAGACCATACCTTAACCAAAAGAGCTGTGTCGTTGCGATTGACAACATTTACTCAAATTCTTTTGTGGCCACCTCCGGCGTGCCACAAGGTAGTATTCCGGGTCCATTGCTGTTCGTTATTTTTACAAATGATATTTTGGCCTGCTTCGAGTACTCTAACTTTCTCCTATACGCTGACAACTTAAAGAATCTCAATACCATATCAAATTCTTCTGATGTGGAATTGATTCAGTCAGACTTGGACAATGTTGCAGTATGTATGTGTAGAACAAATAACCTACCCCTGAATGTCAAGAAATGCTTTCATGTAACCTTTGCTAAATCGCGTAGCCACATTCCCACCTCGTATTTCATTGATGGTACTCGTCTCGCAACTCTTAGAGAGATTAAGGATTAGGGGTAGTTTTCGATTCGAAATTCTCATTTACGACGCATTTAAATACTACTATCGCTAAGTCATATTCAGTCCTGGGTTTCCGCTTTCAAGGCTGTAATTTCGAGCTTGATCATATTCCCTCGTTAAGGCTTGACTGAGAAGTCCATGTCGAACATAAGATGGATCGCGGAGTCCAGCAAATAAACTATTTGAAATTAGTTTTGGCGTTCCGAGGTTAAGAAGTCGACTGGCTGGTCAATTAAAAGAAGTATCTGATACGAGAAACTGTTATTCTGTGTAGGGGTGCCTCCATTCAATGCACTGAAAATATATCGTTTTATTATTTAGCTTGTGTCCGCCTCCTAATATCCATTGGGTATTTGAAATGCCATGATCTATAATACGCGTTGAAGCCGCCAAAGTTAGGGTAATTTTTGTCTCTGAGTAATGCGATGCCTTTTGGTGTCGGCATAAAACAAGTAGGTCAGTCACGCCAATTTGTAGGAAAAATTAAAAGGAGCACGACGCAAATTGGAAGAGAAGCTGAGCTTAAAATCTCTTCGGAACTTATTGCGCCTTATATTTATTTATTTTTAATAGAGATAAAATGGAGAGAAAAGGACGACGTATAGGAAGTAGGAGAAGGTAAGAAAGAGGGTCCCGGCAATGGTCTGAGGGTGGGAATGAAAGGTAAATGGAAACTAAAAGCGAGAGGAAAACGAAGAGGGAAATTAAAAAAGAGTGGATGTGAGAGAGAAACGAACTGTCAAAATTACAGAGATTACAGAAAATTACACTTCACAGTAAGGGCAGTAGGAAGAAAGAATTTGAGAGAATGAGACAAAGGCAGTAAGAGAAAGCGGGAGAATGAAAAGAAAATGTAGCTGAGAACCAGAGGTAGAGGAAAACGTAAATTGAAAAGCAGGGAAAGAGGAACACACTAAGTGGTTAAAATTGCAAAAAGTAAAATTTGATTTCGCAATAGGGCTAATAGGAGGGCAAAGGCATAAAATAAGGACAAAGAGTGTCAATGACAAGGAGAGAGAGAGTAAGAATGAAGGGGAAATGAAACTTGCGAGTGAAATTGGGATAAAAAAGGAGGAAAGACACAAATTTGTTAAAACTGCATAAAGTTTATTTGACATCAGAAGTACTAGTTTTAACACACTGTCCGAATGTTCTTCATTATTTAAAGTGTGTATTTACTTAAGCAGTGCTGTTATTTATTAATATTTTTTTATTTTTGATTTTTACTATGTTCACAGATTGTGGTAAAATATGTTGTTATTATTACTACGATGCTTCTTGCCTAATTAACATTTCTTACATTTTTTTTTCAAGCAAACGGTTTTGAATTTCCTACGGCGCTTGGAAAGTTTTGTTGAAATTACCAAAACTTTGCACAATTTAATTTCGAGGCAATGCTGAATAGTAATAGCTTTGTAGACCAGTCAGCTAAAGGTGAAGAAGTAAAAACATTGGACGCCAATATAATTTTTATGTTTTCTTTGTAAGTTTGCTGCTGGCGTGTCATTGCTACAAAAATGAAATTTTGACATAAAAGAAAAAGAAATAAGGCAATAATCACAAATTTAGTTTGTGGTGAGAGAAAGTAAGGAATTTTATTTAAAGGGTTTGCATTGCGGTTGGTAACTCGTTTTTGCTGTCTTTATAGTTATAGAGTAATTTTGATTTTCATAAGAAATTTATTTAACACAACATTTTACTGTGAATTTTATAGGGCGCAGTTCCATTTTTATTGTGGGAGATAATTTTCAATAATTTATTTGTATTTTACAATATGACGATAGATATATAGAGCGGCGGCAAATTGCTTGGTATCATTACAGTAATTTCATAGCAGGCGCCAACTTTTTTGAAGGCACAGAAATATACATTAGACTGGGTCGAAAAAGGTAGATATTGTTGTTGTTGTTTTAGCAGTGCTTCGCCCCATCCAATAGGTGCGACCAAGGACGAAACAAATTAAATGGGGTTACATTGAAATAACAGCCCTTGGTCGGGAAAAATCCCAAGTCGCTTCGGTATATAAAACCGGCTGCCTTGGGAACGAAAAAAGGTAGATCGTCGATGCCTTTGCAGAATCGTCTATTTGACGGAATTTTAATTTTATAGTAGCGCAGAAAGACTTATTTTGCACAGGGTTTTCATAGGAATTTTTCTATGATAAATTAAAGATATTGTGACGAATATTCGCATCACTGTGATGTTAGTAAATAATCACAACAAAAAAAAAAAAAACAGCAAGCAGCCACACTTATGTACATGTACATATTAAAGCAAGCAATCACACTTGTGTCCAAAGCTACGAAGAATATTCCATACACATAACCAGCTGTTTGAAGCAGAGAGATTATTTCGCATACATAGATGTAGCCGGCAGGTATGAGCAGAAGTTGTTACTCACACATACACACGCATATGGCTAGAATAAAAGCATAAACTATAGATATACATGTAGGTATATAGCTAAATAACCAAGCATGAGATGAAACTATTCTAGAAGGCATGTTCGTGAAACGTGTAGACCTAAGGAGAAATGGGCGAACGAGGTAACCGGGAGTATAAAAGCAGCGCAAGCTGGGGAGTCAGTTATCAGTTTGATTTAAACACGCTATTAGTTGTGAAGTATAATTGTGGAGTACGGCTCCCAAAGTAGTCTAAATAAAAACCATTTTCCAATACTGAATATTGGAGTTATTTATTCGACAGTTCAGCGATTCGAAAGTTAACAGAAGGTGTATAATCATCAGAAATTTACCAAAATTCGCAACAATGTGTTAGAATATTTGGTTTTTATATACTCAAAATGCTCCTGATTTTCTCTCGTTAGGAGCTTTATATATAAAGAGAAAGAGCTTAAATGCAATTTCGGAGTCCAACGTCAATTTCACCGTTATTTGACAAAATTGATATTCAAATATGAAAATTATGATTTCTTTTTTTGGAAATCTCAAGTTTTTCACAGTGTGGTATTTGGGCGGTTTTGCTATTTGTCGATAGATGGTTTGGCAAAGACATTGAAGAGATGCAAACATCTGCTCCTAAATTTGAGGTTTATGTTGATACGGTCTCGAAAGATTTTAATTTATTAAATTTTTTGCTCTGTCCAAGCACAGCCGACATTGTTTTTGTTTTATTTAAATTAGTTATTTGATGAAAATAATAACTTTCGATTCTTTTTAGTGTGTAATTCATCAAGAAGACTTCGATCAGGCCGGACCATACACCAATACTGAGCTGGCTCCCTATCGTAAAGGGATGAAAGGTAATCAAAACGCCGATGAGTTGGCAAAGGAGGGAGTAGCACTCGATGAATCGACGGTGAACATCCCAATTCGTTTGGGAGAAATCAAAACGGGACAGGAGTTACGGACATACTAACTGGGCGCTGCAGTCTAGTGCCACACGTTTATAAATTAGGCCTCGTTAGTAACGGCAGATATAGGAAGTGCGAGCTGCAGGAAGGGTTGAGCACGTTCTGCGTTGGTGTTCTGCGCTCGCCAGTTCAAGGCTTCGCCTACCAGCGACAGAGCTGTCAGATCTCGAGATAGCAATTAAGCTAGGTCCTAGAAAACTTCTAGTAATAGCAAAAAGGACGGAATTATTTTATAACATAACTCATGGTACCCAATTGTGATTTTCCAGTTTGGTCGTCAAACAAATTCTGGTAACACTATGGACACATTCAGTCCATGTGAAGCCTTATTGACCGGCCAGTTTAACCTTACCTAACCTGGTGTAACCCAAGAAGCGTAACAGTTATACATTTATTGTTAAAACAATTTTTAAATAATTACACCTTGTGTTTTTTATTGCGTTCGGAAAATAAAATTTTTATTTGTTGTGATTTTTATCTCGCTTCGTTTTTAAAACTTAAAAACTAGCTTACTTTCTGAGAAATATAGAAAACTAAAAACATTACTTTTTTCCGAAAGAAATTGTAAAAAAGAAAACTATTTTTCCCTAAACTCTATTTTTTTCGAGCAAAATAAAATACTGAAAAAATATTTATTATTTTGTTAAAAATCAAAAAGAAAAAACAAAGTTTCAAAATTTCAGTTAAAATATTTCTGTTATTTTCCTAACGAGAGAAAAACTAAAAAAAAATAAGACAAAAAAAATAGTAGTTTTCCGATCAAAATAAAAAACTCAAAAATAAATTATTAACTTCCAAGCGAAATAAAAACAAAAAACACAAATTTCGAACAAAGAATAAAACTAAAAAAAAAAATTATATCAAATCTTTATAGTAAAACTAATAATAAAATTTTATTGATTTTCTAGGAACCACCCTAACAATCGTACATACAAAATTAAACACAAATAAACAATTTGTGAAATCAACAGCAACTCAACTTCATGTAAAACGTCAGCTTTTCTTTTTTTTAATTTTTAAAACTCGCGTGCGCCACGTCGTATGAGTAATCAGCGTTTAAATGAGTGATGCCCGCATTTGCACGATTCGTTTAACAAAAGGACATATTATGAGCAATAATAACAAAAGGAGAAAAAAAAAATAAAGCACACAAAAAGAAAGCAAATCTAAAAAGAAAAAAAAAAACAAAAAACATACAACATATCTACAGAAATCATATCAAAAAATCTGTTGAAATTGTACGAGTTAATGCTTTTCATATGACTGCAGTTGGCTACTCAACAACAACACAGCACCACCCACATGCTTATCATCACTCCTTCTTAACATCCAAAAAAACCAAGCAATTGTTAACATATATTGTATACATAAAGACTTACAACTGTACATATGTATGTACACACATACATAGATATGTACATACATACATATGTGTATGTTGATTTAAAGGGCAGTGTGAATTTCGTACGCGCTCATTGCTTTTAACTTTTGTTTGCTTAAAAAATTTGATTCTGTATGAATGCCTTCAGGATACTACCGATTCATATACACGCAGAGGTATGTGTATCATTATTTGCATGCTGTGCTATGTTAATGTAGCATGCAGCAGTATAAAAAAATGTACATATATACAAACATACATACTTCTACCATGAAACAATCATCATATTGCTTGAGTTTTATTTTATTTTTTTCAATATTTTTTTATTTTTTTCAATATTTCACTGTCCAGTATTAGTCATATGTCCCTCAGTTATGCGAAAGTATGTGAGTAAAAATTTAAATTTGTTGGCAAATATTGAATTTGCAACATACTCGTTTGAAGAAATAATAAAAAAAAGGTTGTGTTTATCAACAATAGCATTTTCATGGAGTTCTTTTTCTGTGTCAAAGATATACATATTTATTGGAGCGTATCACAGAGAAAACAATAGTTATATACATATGTTCCATTGTTGTATAAGCGGTGCTCACAAACGGTTAAACAGAAAATTCGGGAAAAAATTTCTCAGAGCAGTATTCTGCAGAAAAAAAGTATGAGTTGCTAAAAAACTATTATCAATAATTAACTATTAATTAACTATTTTACGGGATTCCGGAAACAATCTGAATTTTAGTTTACTTTAAAGAGAGTTATTATTCGGTTGTAAAGTCATGCAGCATTGCCATAGCAACTACTGTGTCTGTGAAAGTGTGAAAAAATCAAACCAGAAAATTTAGTCTTTTCGTATCCCACTTATTACTTTATTGGGGCTTAACCGTTTAAACGGTCACTAGACTTTGTAGATGTCTGCGGAAGGCTCTGTCGAAGAAATTTTCCTTACTTTCCCAGAGTTGTTGTGGTTGTTGTAGCAATGCTTCGACCCATACAATAGGTGCGACCAATCACAAATTGTCATCAATTTCCTCTAACGGGAGTCCAAGGAAACTTGCTATTTCAACAGGGGTAGACTATAATTAGAGCGGTGTTAGAGGCGTTGGTTCCACAATACAGTTGAAGAGATGGTTGCTGTCATGTGGGGACATATTACAAGCAGGACATCCATTTTGTATGTCGGGGTTGATTCTGGATAGGTAAGAGTTTAACCTGTTACAGAATCCAGATGGAAGTTGAGCTAGAGTGATGCGCGTTTCCCTAGGGAGAGTGCGTTCCTCCTCTGCTGCTTCCCAAGGCAGCCGATTCTAGGGATTTTTCCCGACCAAGGGCTGTCATTTCAGTGTAACCCCATTTAAGTGTAACTCCCAGAGTCACCTCACCTGATGTTGGCATAGTTTATGCTTCTGCAACTGCCAACAGTGGTACGTTTTGTCCTGATTCACACGGCACGGATGTACAAATTGATGATATTAATGTCGTCAGCATACGCCAGTAATTTCGGGCTCTTTACTATTCCAGAGTAATTAAATTCAAATTAAAGAAATACCTACGGTATGCGGTCTACAAGCTCGTTTAGTTTAGATCCTAGGAGAGGTCTTTTTCAATTCTTACCGAGCTGATTGTGTTTCTCAACGTCATTTTTCCCAGCCATACAAGTTTTTATCGTCCTTTGCTGGATATAGATCCAGTACGTTCCGGTAACAAGCACCATTAAGGTACTAGCCCGACCATATCAGGAACGATTAAACCTCCTAGGCCAGCCCCCACCCTCTAGTTCCATGAGGAACTTGTGTTCGCCAGATCCTCGCCTGCTAAATTTGTTTATGATTCATATTATTTGTTATAGCATTCCCCTCGCGTAAACGAGATTGAAGAAGCTTTGTATTGCACTTATCAGCCCCTTGAATACCTCATATAGGCAACTCTTTGTCGAAGGCGGCTTTAAAATCAACGAAAAAGTTATGTGCACTTTTTCCAAGATTTGGAGTATAGTGCAAATATGTTCAATGGTAGATTTGCCAGGTCTGTAGCCGCACTAATAAGGTCCAAATAGTCTTATTTGACAACACATTCGTTCAGCTGAGGGCAATGTGAAATTATTAATCTTCGCTTGGTCCCAACTCTGGATTTAGCTATAGGCCAATTATACAGTTGGGGGCACTGGTAAGCTTTATAGCCCACCATTCCATGAATTGGCCAATGCACATTTGGAGCTTCCCATTCACGGAGTCATTAACTAGTAAGCGAATACGGTAAATAGCTAGCAAGTGAGCCAGTAGCACCGTCTTTAAGGTACACTGGTGGGAGCTGGCCGAGTGAAAGGGATGCTGTCATGGCACGCATCATTCTTCGATTAAGAATATCTAGCTAAGGTGAGAGAAAGGCTCGGAGCCTTTCAGTTACTCGACCAGTTTTCATTACCACCATATCTGTATCAGGATGTTAAGCGATGTGTGCGCCCAACGAGCTACATAAGAGGGCTGCTAAAAATCCACCTTATATTCTGGCAGATTTCATATTTCGTGCCGCTATGGAGGTGATAGTGTACAACGTTTGAGCCAGCACTAATCTCAATCCTCGCAGTTCTCTTGGTAGCATCTACAGGTCGGAACGACTATTCCTGGCAGATAAGCCCTGCCAAAACATAAACCTGACCTCCGCAACGCCTTTTTTGTCACAAACTCTGTGTTTCTTCAGGCTCCTCTACTAGCAGGCACTGGTAGGTGTCATATCCTTTAACTACCTCGTCGTTCAAATAATGATAAGCCAGACTGCATTGCACTCTCGCTCCCTTATCTCTAGGTAGATGTGTTTGTAAGACATACACCTGAGATTGTATATGGTGAGCATTTGTGGCAGCTCTACTGGCTCCTAGGGTGAGTACTACTGATTTTGTGAGGATCTTATTATTTTCGTGCTCATTTCCTCTGGATCCTACTCCAAAATATTTTTGGCAACAATAAAATGCCAATTCAATAAATCTTTTGTTTTTATCAACATTTTACACATTTTAAAAGCAGAAGATATATTTAAGGAACTTCCTTTACTACTCTTAATGCTTAGTTAAAGCGTCACTTCCTTGGTATAAAAATAGCTTAACTCATTGATATCTTCATACTTCAAGAATCACCATAACAGTTAAGCGGATTTGACTGTTTTGGCTAACCGTTTTGATAACCAAATTTTTTGTCTTAACTAAGCATGTATGACATTTTTTTCCCCATACAAGCTCCCCATCACTCACCAATAACAACATCCTATGTCATATCTTTATAAGTAAAAACAATTTTATTAAAATAATAAATGTGCACGAAACTAACATCGTCCAAATGCAAATACTAAATCATTGCCTTAGCACTCAGTTCCTGGAGTGGTGGTGGCACTGTTTGTGGGTGTTCGTATGTTTGTGGTTATCGCAAACACAGTTGGTCAGTTACCAACTCAAACTCCTACGATGTTTATACGAATATTTGTTTTTTGTTAATAGTGAGTTTGGTGGCTGTTTCTGTTATACAAAAATGTTGCTGACATTTATGAATGTACTCCAAGTGAGCGTCCCTTTTGAATGAATGAATGAAGCCGCCAGTAACATTTCATTTCAACGGAGGGATTAGCCCAAAACTTTGTTGTATAGTTGAATCCAGTACTGTAGTTACTGCTTTATCTCACATAGAGAGAGAGAGAGATCTCTCCGAACGATGAATAAAAGAGTACTCAATTTAACGCTATTTCGGAGTAATCGCTCCCATACTACTACGTAGTCGTGGGTCGAAAGGATATTTCACTTGACATGATTTTAAAGGCGACTGTTAAAGCCTCTTATACAAACTGTTTTTGATATGAAAACATTGTTGTTTATGGTAGGCGGAAGTCCAGAATATATGCGTAAGCATAAGCGTAAACGAATATTGAATGTAAGTTTATGGGGATTGTGGGTATTGGTATACTGTATGGGGAATAAATTGATTGTTATCGAAGTGTAATAGATTCGCTATAGATTTGTTATCGATCTCATATATGAATTTCTTCAAAGGAGAAGCTAGCGTATCCGGCATATATTGTCCTGCTCGAAATTGGCTTGCCTTCATTTAAAAATGGTCCCCCATTCCCGATATCACTCTCTATTTCATCTTCGCCTTTCTATCATCTCACTCCCATTCTCACTCCCACTACCATTATCACTTATACTAATACTACCACTAAAAGGGGCATCGCACCTCCCACTTTACCGAAATTCAGTACATCGAAAAGTTATCGATATGTTCTCAAAAAATTATCGACTTTTTATCAAAAATTTGTTTATGTTATTAATTTAAATTTTCAATTTGTTTTAAAGAAGTTCTCGATGTGATATCTATAACTTATCGATTATCTATAGTAGCGTAATGGATTTGTTATCAAAACCGTATCAAAATATTGTGGAAAAATCATCGATTCACTATCGTAAAGCTATCGATTCTTTGTATCATAGTCTGATCGATTTGCTATCGAAAAGTTGTCGATTTGTAATGAAAATGTTATTAAAAGACTATCGAAAACTAATCGATTAATCGAAAAGCTATCGGTCATTTTCGGAAAAATTTGTTATCAAAAAATTTTCATTTTGTTTAAAAAAGTTATCGATTTGATATTGAAAACTTATCCCTTTCTTACAAATTTCTTGTCGTCGTTTTATAGATTTGTTATAGAAAAGTTTTGGATTTGTTTTAAGAATAACAAGCCTATAACTCGTCTATTATAATTTGCAAGACAAGAACTTGCCGCTTTTGGTTGTAACTGATAAGAAGCCGACGAAGCTTTCAAAAAGCGCGAAATTATTTGTTACATTAAAGAAACCTCTGTGGTGATTTATATTCAACCCTCAGGCGAGCTCTAGATAACTTAAAAATATTAGTTTCCTAATTCTGCACATGTCTGTTTACTTGTAGAACCACACGAGGACTTGTGACTGACGGCTTTTTTTGCTTCATGGAAGGGCTCCAGGGCCCAAAGGCTTCGCTGTCTGGGTCATGTTATGCGAATGAATGAGGCCGCTTCGGCTCAGAGAGTGTTTCTATTGGCACCCATATTTGAGTTGGGACAATCAGGTGGAAGCATTTCAAATGGGCGAAATGGGCGTCAATTATCGCGAAAAATACAGAAAAATATTGTAGCACTAGCCGGGATTTTAAGCCTTAGTACTAGCTGCTTGGGCGGGGAACTCTCAGTTTAGCACTCTCTTTAACTTTTGAAGAGGTACTTACTAAAAAATACTCCCACGATTAGCGAAAAGGATTGTGAACTGCTATTTAGATCATTTTGCTTTTAATCAGTCACCGTAATAAATAAAGTTGCTCCTAAATAAACACGGAAGTAGATAACTCTAATTTACTTTGGTAGCATTTATTGCGCATTTCCATTTTTAGAAACCGTGTGGTCAACGCGATAATCCTAACCCATTTTATATGCCTGCCGTAACACGCTACTTCAAAAGGCTCTTTAGCCATCCTATATTCCATATCACATTGAAGATCTTTGGCTTCTGTATAACAAGGCTTCAGAGTTTCATATTGAGATTGCCATACTAATCTCGAGCTGACTTCAATAATCATGTCTAACTGGCATTTATTGATCAGCCCTTGTATTATACAGCAATTTCATATAACAAAAGAGTTTTCGTCATAAATACCAGAAAAGCTACTGTTAAGTGTTGAAAGGAGTTTTTTTTCGGTGACTAAAAAGTTGGTAGCGCTTATTTCATTCCGCCCATTGGTAGCGCCAGCGTTTTGTGCTCTGAAAGCTAAAGAGTTGCTTTAAACTTGTTTTAAGGAGACATTTTAGCTTTCTGTTAATTTGTACAATATGGGTTTGGTATTTGTTTGTATGTTATGTGCTTGCCACATATATTCATCTGTCTACAACGTGTTTTGCACAGCAGGTTATAATTAATATGTTTTTTGCTGGTATTTATCATGCTTTTTCTCTACACATGCAGTGTGGAAAACCTGCGGAGTATTATGTTACTTAACATACCCACGTCTCATATAAATGAACTATGACATTAGAGAAAGAAAAGATTTCGGTGTTTTATTCGATTTCGGCCTTGGTAGCTATTTCAGCTTTGCTTGTTTACCATTTTTAACGCCTACTTAGCTGTTACTGGGAGGATATACCCATTTGACGCCCAACATGGTAGCTTTAGCACGCTCTTCAGCACTTGATGAGACGAGATTGCTTAACAGGTATGCGTTGATAGCAGCAATTAGGGCTTCAGTGTTTGGCTTCCATAAGTCCCATCTGAGAGTGCTTCTAATTGTGCTCGCGCTAGGCACTTATTGCGGCCCTACTAGGAAGGAGATGTATTGGTGATCCCTAGCAGTAAAGTCTTCAAGCACTTTCCACTCTTTTATGGCTCCAGAGATGTTCTCAGATGCCATCGTGCTATCTAGTACTTATTTTTTCCAGTATGATCTTCTGAATGTGGTGGATGAGCCAGAGTTTATAACTGATAGTTCCAGCCTATCTACTATGTCCAGCATCCGTCTTGCTCTTGGGTTAGTTGTTGGTCACTCAATGGCTCTTGAAGTGTCACCTTTGAATATAACCGATCCGTCTATTTTTCGTGACGTGTCGATATCGTCAAACTTTTGTTGAAACTCCAGCATGCCATCGTTGGGTGTCAGATAGCAGAGGCATGCTGCTTCCCTGCTGGAGCCAAAGTGCAGCGATTCGAGTGCAATATTCCAACCAGCTTTTGTCTTTTCGCGGATACTGCTCGCCTATCAAAGCAACATGCATGTGCAGAGGTTTGTTGCTTCGATTACTTCTTCTGTTGTAGTAACAAAAGCAGCTTCCCAATAACTTCTGGTTTAAGGTCGGATATTACCTCTGATTTATCTAGCGTGGCCCTAGGGGTCTCACAGCAAGCAGCCTTCACGAACTCGCCGGATCTTTTCTTTCACATGGCCTTGATTATTGCTTTATTATCACCAGGTTTTATTTTGTTTCGGCGGTTGTTCAGAACGTCAAAGTAGCTGTGTCCATTTGTGGGCTTGATAAGAACTTCCCTGGTATGTTGCTTTGCCTGCGTTGTAGTTTTTGGAGTTGTTATGGTTTTTTGGAGAAGTCTATTTTTTTATACTAGCGCTGTGACCTTCTGCAGGACTGTGCTCTGTCCTTCCACTGTTATAGCTGTGCCCCTCCCTGGCTGTGCCTTCTCTGATTTTTTGACTTCGAGCTCTGCTCTAACTCAGCTTCGACGATAACTGCCGATTACGTCTATCGTTTTTTCGATCTCTCGACGTCTGGCCTTTATATCCAGGCTAATATTTTTTTGTTTGGTTAAAGCATACTTCATCTTTTTTATAATGTTTTTTAACATTTCTTTCAAGCTGCTTCTTCCTTTTCTCTCGTTGTTTCCGTCGGCAGTATTTGGGCTCTTTTGCTTGAGAGCGATGCTGTTTGTAATTGCGTCATCGGCTGGTGTGGCGAGCGCTGTTTTTTGCTCCTTCTCCTGACTGCCGGCAATACTCTGCTCTCTGTTTTTATCTTTATCTCCTACATGCTTATTTTTTTCGTCATTATTTTGCTATTAGGTTCCCGTTCCAAGCCGCCAGCTCTGCTCGTTATACAGTCGCATTCAAAAAAAACAGTTCCCGTGGTTATCTTTGCCAACTCGGAGGCTACGCTTCGATTAAGACACTCTGTAGGGAAAATCTATAGTTCAAAACTAGTGCCATTCTAGTGCACTCGGAACCACTACTAGTTTGCCCTCTACCTCCTTTACATGCCTTCAACTAGCTAGTTTAACATGGCGATGTCCTAGGTGGTAGAAATTTTTCTCCGCTGCATTACCTTTTCTCTAGTTCCGGACTATATAAAAATTTCAACTTTATAACTAGTTTTTTTATTGGAACTTTTCCCATAGTTCAGAACTAGTATATAAATTCACAGCTGAGATCTAGTTTTCTTGTTAGCTCTACTTTGTTCAGTCCGAACCAAACCGAAATTCTGGATACGCTTTAATCCCCTTTCCGAACCACTCCATAAATATCTGCAATGGAAATATCTTCCCTCATTTTAAGATAGTTCTTATCCAGGCGAAAATTCCCACAGATTATATGACAAAAATCCATTTCGAATTTCGGTGAATGTCTCGGATTCCCCAAAATTGCCCTCTGAAGGACTTAGGCATGTTTAATATGAAATGACTCAAGTTTAAGTTCCTTGTCATTGTATAAATGCACTATGTGGACCTATCGCGAAGTATATGCGATAGAGTTTACGTAAGGGAAAAGCTTTAAAAGTGTGGCGAAAGAACGCATTCTGAAAGTCGAAGCTACTTGAAGCTAGCATCAGTTTCTTTTTAGATAGCGTATTTATGAAATATATATTAAATATTTATTTTTAATAGATAAGAGCATCTCCCACTGTTTACCAAAGAGTTCACCTGCAGGCTGCAGCTGATATCACTTGAGCTGCGCTCACTACTCATTTAGATAACTTTCTGCTTATGTTCATTTTTTGTTTATGATAACGGCTGTGTGTTATTTACATTTTATTGTTATTTGCTTTGCACTGTTCGTAAACTTATATTTTTGTTACACTAGTCGACATATTGCATTCAAAAATGTAAGTTCTGTACTTGTGCAAATGTGTATTTTTATGATTTTAATATGTATGTTTGTTCTTTTCGTACCTAGTCCTGATGATGATTTCAGACTGAAGTCGAAATATCGACAAATTAAATAATATAATTGTATATCAAAAATTCACGTATTGTGTTTTATTAAGAATATACAAATATTTGGCCTAGAGCTCGTTTATATTTAAAAAATATTAAATATTGTAACGAATTTAGAGAAATCCCGCTTATTTGCAACCTTTTGCTAATGTACGTATCGCTGAACTGTCGAATAAATAACTCCAATATTCTGTATTGCAAAATGGTCTTTATTAGATAACTTTGGGAGTAGTACAATTATACTTCACAATTATACTTTGCAACTGATAGCGTGTTTAAATCAAACTAGTTACTGATAACTCAGCTTGCGATGCTTTTATACTCTCCGTCGCTTCTTTCGCATATTTCTACTAAAGTCTACACGTTTCGCCTTATGCTGTATTTCCTGTTTGGTAATTGAGCTACATATGTATATGAGTGTGCATGTGTGAGAACAACTTCGGCTGATGACCACATCTGTGTGTGAGTTATCTCTTCGTTGCCTCGTATGTATGTGTGTAAATGATGACTGATTTGGTGTACACAAGAGTGGCAGTTTGCTTTATTGTTGTTGTGCCTTTATTTATTTAGTATCAGCTTAATGATGCTAATATTCGTCACAATGTAATGTATTAAAACGCAAACTGTCGCTTTTTGAACTAGAGAAAATCTAGTTACTATCGAACTAGTACTTATTTGCCATTTTAGGTCGCTAGTTACTGCATTCCCTACAGGACAAGTCCTGATGAAATCTTGCGTATAGAGCCAGGGCAAGCTCTTATCGGGTGTATGTCTCAACTGAAACTGTACGAAATACCCAGATTTTAACGGCACGCTTGCGGTTATAGCATTTCCCCATCAGCAATTTCTGGAAAGTTTCACTTTTTCGTGCTAAGGTAGTAGCCAGATTATATATTACAAAAGTATTTGATTTGTCATGAAGGTTTATATGGGTTTCTCCCAAAAGTGTACAAAGTTCGGTTCGGTTTAAAACATAAATATTCGGCAGCTATCTAACAAACACATACATACATACTGTAACGAATTTTCTTGCAAATCCTCTTATTTGCAATCCTCTGCTAAGTTCGAATCACTAAACTGTTGAATAAATAACTCCAATTTGTAATAATGCAAAATGGCCTTTATTAAAGTACTTCACAATACTGTGCAACGAATAGCTTGCTTAATAACCACACTGATTGATAGCTCAATGAAACTCTACTATTCAAAATAATACTGCTATTGCTCGCTAGATATCGTCTTAATCGCAACTGCTTGACAACTCAAATCAAACTGAATTACTTCTTACTCGCCTGCACTGCTTTTATAGTTTACGCTGCATACTTCTAGGCTCTTCGATTTCCAGAAGTTACTAGTTGTTTCGGCTACAAAATCGCCAGCCACAACTACGTGCACAAATTATTGCTCTCTCTTGTGACATCTCAGATAAGGTATATGCATGTGTTTGTAGTTTACAGTCTCCCGCACACACATAAGCGTATAAGTAAATTCATCGGTGTGTGACATCTCATCTCTTGCTGCCTTGTATGTAAATGTTGCTCGTCGGAATGTGTACATATGTGTAGACGCAATTGTTTATTCGTTTATGTAGATACATAATGATTGAATTATTGATGTGCATTCACGTCACTGCTTAGATCGGCTTAGAGCTGGCAGCACTCCTTAGTTTTGCTAATATTCGTAACACTGCCCTCCACCTAAGTCTGATCGTCCCGATCAGACAAATCTCTTGATCTAAACGCTGCTAGCATCGCCAAATGTACCACTCTTCTACTTCGTGGTTTCTCAATGCTTTGTATGCGGTAGATGGTATCACTGAGCTTCTTCACAATCTTGTACGGGCCTTCCCAACTGCACCGAAATTTGGATGAAACAACTTTCCGCCGGTGAGGGTTGTATAACAGTACCAAATCTCCCGCCAAGAAACTTTTCGAATTATTGTTCTCATGGTACCTGTGTTTCATCGTACCACTCAATACCCTGGTTCGTCCCTTTACACTCTGTTGTTTGGCCGATGAACTACTTCGTAGAGCTTGCGCTGGACGGATTTGCTTTGCATAATCAGTATCGTTCCCACGTTTCCCCACAGTAGTGCGCTCTGGATTGAAACTACCCTCGCATTCCTTCTCGAAAATTCGTTGCTTCATTTTCCTGCGTCTTTTAGGTTTTGTCAATGCCAGTGTTTCTCTCGCAGGTACTTTTGATTTTGATTTATTTGGCCCATTCGATCTATCAACCTTTGCCTTCGACTTCCGTGGCCTTCGTCGAGTCTTCTCCACCAGTACCCGATTACTGCTGAACCCTTTTTCCAAACTAAAGTTAAGTGGCACATCTTGGTTCTCATAACGCATCACCCTCCTCTGCATATCGATCTTGATGTCATGGTCAACCAAGAAATCTACTCCCAATATAACTTCATCAACAATCTCCGCCACAACAAATTTGTGTAGGACCATGACCTTCACAATCAATACTTCACATATCACTTCTCCCTGAACTTGGTTATACTCGCCAGTGACCGTACGCAACTTTGCTCCAGGTAACGGTTTTACTCTCCTGTTGACCAAGTCAGATCGGATCAAGGAATGAGATGCGCCCGTATCTACAGTCAGTATTCGTTCTTTGCCATCCACATTCCCTCCGACGGTAAGATTGCTTGATTTCCTTCCAATTTGCGACACAGATATCACAGGGCATTCAATAGCTGGATCTAGCTCTCTACCTCTTACTCGCTCTTGCTCATCTCCTCCAGCTTTGCGTTTACGGCCACCCACATTGTTGGAACTATTAAGACCAAGATCGCAATGACGTGCTATGTGACCGGACTTCCCGCATTTGAAGCATTTGATAACTTTTTCACTTCGCTTTTGCGATCCTTTCAGTGCCTCCAATATTGCGTCTACCCAATCTGGTCTTTCCACTTCTACACGATGAGCTTTGTATGCTGGTTTACTCAATAGTGAGGCCGTTTCCTGAGTCAATGCATGTGATACCGTTTCAGAAAATGTCAGCTTTGGGTTTGCGTATGTAGCTCGCTTCGTTTCCACGTCCCGTATGCCATTTATGAAACTCTGGATTTTTACCCTTTCAGTGTATTCCACGGGTGCGTCCGCATTTGCAAGATGAGCCAATCTTTCAATATCTGAAGCAAACTCCTGCAATGTTTCATTTGCTTTTTGGTAGCGGTTTTGCAACTCAATTTGGAATATCTGTTTCCTATGCTCGCTTCCATAACGTCGTTCTACAGCAGTCATTAATGCTTCATAATTGTTCCGCTCTCCTTCGGGAATCGTCTGTAGAATTTCCGCTGCTGGCCCCTTCAATGCCACGAATAGTGCAGCAACTTTATCTTCCGAATTCCAGTTGTTCACTGCTGCGGTCTTCTCAAACTGTAGCTTAAAGACCTGGAAAGGAACAGAACCGTCAAAGGATGGTGTTTTTACCTTTGTATTGCTTGCTGAAACAGCTGGGCGGTTTAATTGCAACTCTTGTATACGACCTCTCAAAGCATCCACCTCGGCTTCGATTTTTTCCTCAAACTGCGTTATTTTCTCGTCCATACGTGCTTCGAGTTTTGATGATATACGCGCCTCTTGTGCTTCGAGTTGTACTGTTATGCGTGCCTCTTGTGCTTTCAGTTGTGTCTCCATTTTTGATGTAATCTGTGTCGACATTTCTGACATACGCGTTTCTTGTGCTTCAATCTTGGATGTTATGCGTGTCTCCTGCGATTCCAGTTGAGATGACATTTGTGACGACATTTCTGAAATGCGTGCCTCCTGTGATTCCAGTTGGGATGCCATATATGTCTTCTGTTCTTCCATCTTCGATGTTATTCGTGTCTCTTGGGATTCCAATTGTGATGACATATACGTTTTCTGTTCTTCCATCTTCGATGTTAAACGTGTCTCCTGCGATTCCAGCTGAGATGCCACTGTCGATGTTTGAGCAGTTATTGCAGCCAATATCACGTTCAAGTCCGTGCTCGTAACTGTCTGCGATGTTTCGCCTTTCTCCTCAATTTTTGTCGTTGTTTCGTCCCCATCAGGATAAAAGACAAACTCGTCCACATCAATTCCTTGCGACTCCATTACCTCTCGTAGCCTTGCTTGAAGTTCGATCTTATTGCCGGTTGTATTTAATCCACGGTTCTCCAACTCCTTTTTCAGTTGCTGGATCTTCAATTCACTGAACTTGCCATGTCCAAGTTGTATTCCCAATCTTTGGAATTTATTCAACAATTCCTCTTCTGACACCAATTGTAACGAATTTTCTTGCAAATCCTCTTATTTGCAATCCTCTGCTAAGTTCGAATCACTAAACTGTTGAATAAATAACTCCAATTTGTAATAATGCAAAATGGCCTTTATTAAAGTACTTCACAATACTGTGCAACGAATAGCTTGCTTAATAACCACACTGATTGATAGCTCAATGAAACTCTACTATTCAAAATAATACTGCTATTGCTCGCTAGATATCGTCTTAATCGCAACTGCTTGACAACTCAAATCAAACTGAATTACTTCTTACTCGCCTGCACTGCTTTTATAGTTTACGCTGCATACTTCTAGGCTCTTCGATTTCCAGAAGTTACTAGTTGTTTCGGCTACAAAATCGCCAGCCACAACTACGTGCACAAATTATTGCTCTCTCTTGTGACATCTCAGATAAGGTATATGCATGTGTTTGTAGTTTACAGTCTCCCGCACACACATAAGCGTATAAGTAAATTCATCGGTGTGTGACATCTCATCTCTTGCTGCCTTGTATGTAAATGTTGCTCGTCGGAATGTGTACATATGTGTAGACGCAATTGTTTATTCGTTTATGTAGATACATAATGATTGAATTATTGATGTGCATTCACGTCACTGCTTAGATCGGCTTAGAGCTGGCAGCACTCCTTAGTTTTGCTAATATTCGTAACAATACATATGTAGGTACACATTTTGCAGGAGTTGGCTTAATTATACCTTTCATGTAACGTTGAGAAATATAGAAGATATACTCACCATTAAGTATACCGAATTGATCAGGGCGACGAACTGAGTTGGTATAGCCATGTCCGTCTGTCCGTCCGTTCATCTGTCTGTTTGAACGCAAACTAGTCCCTCAAATTTTGAGATATCTCAATGAAATTTGGCACAAGGATGTATTTTTACATTATATTAGACATTTGTCGGATCCGGTAGGATCGGACCACTATACCATATATCTCCCATACAACCGATCGTTCGGATAAGACGATTTTGGTCATTCCTGCCGTGAAACTCGGTGATATATATTCTAATATATCCTAGAAGATATCCTGAAAAAATCACTTTGATCGAAGCTATATATAGTTATATCCCATACAACCGATCGTTCAGATAGAACGATTTTTGGCCATTTCTCCCTTAATTTAGAAAGTATACATGTGAAGCTTGGTGATATATATTTTAATATATCATAAAAGATTTTCTGAAAAAATGACTTTGATCGGAGCTATATATAGTTATATCCCATATAACCGATCGTTCAGATAGAAAGATTTTTGGCCATTTCTCCCTTAATTTAGAAAGTATACATGTGAAGCTCGGTGATATATATTTTAATATATCATAAAAGATTTTCTGAAAAAATCACTTTGATCGGAGCTATATATAGTATATATCCTATATAACCGATCGTTCAGATAGAAAGATTTTTGGCAATTTCTCCCTTAATTTCCAATATAAAAACGTTAAACTTGGTGATATTTATTCTATTATATCATAGAAGATTTCGTGAAAAAATCATTTCGATCGGAGCTATATATAATATATATCCCATACAACCGATCGTTCAGATAAGGGGGTTTTTTGCCATTTTTATTTTATATTTATCTTAAAAATCGTTTGTATCGGTATGTACAACTGTTCACTATATATTTCTTATCTTATAAATCCGATTATTTGGAGATTACGAATGGGATAAGATTATTGTTCAGCCCCATTCATGAAAGGTATGAAGTCTTCGGCACAGCCGAAGACAGTCCCGTTCTTACTTGTTTTATTTTGGTTTGAATTTTATGTTCCCGCTACTAATGTGCAATTATAATTTGTTTACGTAACGCAAAAAATTAATTTAACCCATGTTTTTAGAAGGCTTTGAGTTGCTTTCACAAATTATAAAAAAAGTAGAAGCAAACTGATTTACTGTTATTAAAATATGATGAAGCAAACACAGCATGCGAGTGAGCTGGGCTCATGTGGTTCCACTTCACTACGCCACCTATTCAAAATGGTTTTTTGGAGTCGCGCAGCGCATTATTTATATGAGGATAACTCAACAAAGTAAATTTTAGAGGCGGCTACTGCAATCTGATTGTAAATTTACTTTGACTTTCACTTGCTTGCTTGCTGCCTGGCGATTTCACTTACATCATCTACATTCTCACATTCTACGTATGTAAATTTTTGGCATATCCTAAATGTAACCTTTTAACGTCTTGTCTAACTGTGAATAAATATGTATATATGTATGTATGTAGGATTGTTAAAGTCGGGAGTTCAAAGGTGGCTAATTCAAAAACAAAAAGTTTTCAAGTACCAGATACACAGGCAGCTTTGGCTGCCACATTTAATTTCTTATTCAATAAGCCATTTCTGATGCCACAAGAGTGGCGCTGAGTCGTAAGTAAATATTTGTATATCCTACCACGTATCTACTATTGTTCTTGTTTTTGTCCTCTTTGAATGAGAAGCAAACTATGTCTATGTGCATATATTGACTTTAAAATTTTAAATGGAATTATTATGCTATTCCATACTATAATCAAATTAATAGCAGTAACGTACGCGGAGCTAGGGGGCGCGGCAAGATAATTTTTTTTTAAAGTTAACAAGAATCTTTTTTTGAAGTTATATTTCTTTTGGCGCGTTGTGAAAAAATGAAGAGAGTGAAATGTTAAAATGTGACACAAAATTAGCAGGTTGTAACATAAAATTAAGAGTTTGAAAATGCAGTTCGTGTGGTTGTTTGCCATGAACTGTACCAGTGGCACTTTCACTACATCACATATATATACTGTGGCGAACACTAGCATCGCTATGCTGTTAGTAAATAATCACAACATCAAAAACAGCAAGCATACACACTTATCTACATGTACACATTAAAACAAGCATCCACGCTTATGTACAGGGGTGGGCGTGAGCTTAGCACCTGCTAAGCGACCATATGCGTATACGATGAGTAAGAGCACAACGATTACTTCGTCAAAATCAACTACAGCTCATTTAGTTTTATTTTGATGCCCGTGCAGTAAGGACGTGTCGCACGCGCTCTTAAAACAGAGTAACAGAATACAAAAGAATGCGTTTGACACGTGCTCATAGTACAAGCGCTGAATTCAAACTAAATAGATACTTGATTTTGCTTTCGTGCTAATTACGCATTCATGTATATTAACACACTCTCTATTTGGTAACCGTGTATATGTAATGGTGCCCACCGCTGCTTATGTACAAAGCAACGAAGAATTTGCATACACACAACCAGCAGCTTGAAGAAGAGAGATTATTTCACACACATATGTATATGTAGCCGGTAGCTAAGAGCAGAAGTTGTTACTCACAGATATACACGCATATGGCTTGAAGAAAAACATAAACTACAGATATATATGTATATAACAAGAGATACAACTGTTCTAGAAAGCATGGTTGTGAAACATCTAAACCTTAGGAGAAATATGCGAACAAGGCAACAGAGGGTATAAAAGCAGTGCAAGCTGAGGAATAATCATGAGTTTGATTTAAACACGCTATTAGTGAAGCATAATTGTACTACTACCAAAGTAGTCTAAAAAAGACCTTTTGCAATACTGAATATTCATTCGAGAGTTCAGCCATTCGAACGCTGGCAGAAGGTGCATAATTAGCAGATATTCCCAAAATTCGTTTCAATATGTTGTATTAGATTGAATGGTAATAATATAAATATAGTTAAAACAAGTAAGGAAGGCTAAGTTCGGGTGTAACCGAACATTACATAGTCAGCTGAGAGATTTGGGGGCAAAATAAGCGAAAATCACCATGTAGGAAAATGAACCTAGGGTAACCATGCACGCCGTTTTAGTATCTCCGATCCACTTAGATATTTGATGTTGATAGCACCGTAGCACAGAGGCTCGTGTCTCCGCTATTAACCACATTCAAAGAGGATAAATTTAAAGGTATGTATGTATGTATTTTTATTTCATTTCAGCTTGATTAATGCGTTTTAGGCCCGGTTTATCAGTAGTTGGTTAAGCTAAGCTTAAACTAAATTTGCTTAAACTCTACTCAAATTTAAACTCCAGTTAAACTACGGGCTATGCTTTTTTGTGTGGCAGCATTGGTTTTTTTATTATCTAGTTAATTTGTAGATACGGCAACAGCTGGATTTTGTTTACCCAACAAACATGGAAAAAAAATTCTCCAGCGAAATATATATCTAGTTCCGGAAGTGATATCCATCATCATTATTTAATTATTCTTAAACCAGATAGTTCTCGAGTTAATATCCAACTTCATTCTCAAATCACTATCCAACTTTTGAGAAGTTTTGTAAAATTAGAAGTTTCCGAGTTGATTTGCAACGTCAATAACATTTTCTAATTATCCTAATATCGAGAGATTTTGGGAAATGTAAAGTTCTCAAATGAATATTCAACACATTTCTCCAGTTGATATCCTACATTGCATATCGAGTTGAGGTGGAGTTTAAAAAAATCTCCAAGGCGGTACTACCAAAACCAACAGCTGTTTATTGTGAGAAATACACCTAGTTGATAGCAGTAATGAAGCGTAATTAATAAAAAATAAATTATATAGGCGGACATCCTGGTGCGATGGCAGCGTGCTCCGCCTGCCACTGCGAAGTTCCTGGTTTCACGCCCCGGGCAAAGCAACATCAAAATTTTAGCACCAAGGGTTTTCAATTAGTTAAAAATATTTCTAAGCGAGATCGCCCCTCGGCAGTGTTTGGCAAGCACTCCAAGTGTATTTCTGCCATGAAAAGCTCTCAGTGAAAACTTATCTACCTTGCAGACTCCGTTCGGTGTCGGAATAAAACAAGTAAGTTTCGTCCCCACAATTTGTAGGAAATATTATATGGGGCACGACGCAAATTGGAAGAGAAGCTCGGCCTAAAATCATTTCGGAGGTTATCGCGCCTCACATTTATTTATTTTTTAAATTATATATATTTCATTTTATTTTCGTGTAAATTCTGTAGTATGGAATCTTACATTTGAGTTGAGTTAGAGAAACACAAGTTGTTAATAAAATTTTTTCAACTTCAGTAATAGCATTTTTTGCTTAATAAAAAATACCCTCTTTTGCTGAGTACGCTATGATTCTCGAGTTGAGCCACTGTTTTGAAACAACTCTTGAGATTTTAGAAGTATGCCTAGTTATCAACATGAGCTTAAATGGTACCCAAGCCCAAATGCTTGTTGGGTATATTCGACGCAATTTCGTACGAACGCAATCTATCTACATATGTATATGAAGATGGATCTAGATATGTTTGTATGCAGCTTATGGACTCCGAAACCACTCCGCCGATTTAATTCAAATTTGCATCGCGCTTTCTGTGAAGTTTCTCTCCGGCAAGTGGACCAGGGACCGATATTTCCGCAAATTCTATTCAGGGTTCGATTTGCCTGAAATTTCTTATATGTGACCCGGTCTATGAAAAGGCTTATGACTCAAAAAAGAAAGTGCGAGAAACAGCTGTTGAAGATAAACAATGCATTTCTTCAGTTTTTTAGTAGTTTTCCTTTTGCATTATGAACAGTCATGTCCAAAAGGCAAAGCACAAACCAGTTTCTGGCCGATATTTTGGCTCCATTGCCATCGAAACAAATGCTATCAAAAAAATCTGAGGATGCTTCACCAGCCACCAAAGTGCCATCGAAGGAACCAAAGGCTTCATCGTCTTTCATTTGTGCTCTTTTTTCTTTACATTTTTAGTACACTTCTAAGCAAGTTAGGACTTTCTAGAGCGTCTCAAAAACTATCGAAACCACAAAAAAAGTGGAAACATTTTTTTTGAGTCATAAGCCACTTTTCATAGACCGGTTCACATATATGTAGTCCTTCTGATCATAAGCCAGTGATTCCGATTCAGTCATTATCGGAAGATGCTATATCAGTGGACGTAATTTAAAATTAATAATATTCGATTAATTCGTGAATTTATGTTACACTTAGGGCCAGACTATGTATAATGCCGTAGTGTCACTTGCATTCACAATCACCACTATATAAGATCAAAAAATTCATTATAGCAATCAGGTTTACAGTCACTCACACTCACCTCCTGATTCATAAAAAAGAAAATGATTTATAAAGTTCTTTGACTTGGTAATTTGTATGGAAGTGTCATTTAAAAAGCTACATCCCTGTTTTTTATTATGAAAAAAGGGGTACACATTTATTTTTGACGTGTAAACATCTTCAACCACGGTAGGGAAAGGAGTCTTTGGTAGTGGTATGATGTAAAGGGGAATACAAAATATAAGCGTTATGCCGCAGTTACTCACGAACGCACGTACCAAAAACGTGTCAGCTGACACGACCTATCTTATGAGTGTGCAATGTAAACGAAAACTCACCGACGTGTAACGCCCGTACGTACGTAGCCCGGAACGTAGAAATCAAAACAATTTTAATTTTTTCCGTAAGAACGTCTCAGCTGATCGCTCTCTCACTAGACAGAGTTGCCTAGTAAAGTTTTGTGCGCTAATTTTTGACCGTTTGCAGTTTTATGCAAAAACACCTAATTAAAGTTTGAAAAATTGTGAAAATAATGGCAAATAATTATGTAAAAGTGCAGATTATAAATATGTGATCTATTTATATTTATTTAATGTTAATTCCAGCCTTTTACAACATCAAAAATTAAATTAGAAAAAGTTGATGTTTCCATAAGCATGCATGCAAAATGGTCAATGGCAACAGTGCTTATCTGTAAACAATACACTCACACACAAATATGTTATGTACATGTACACAGACGCACACATTGATTACTACTGGCTTGAGGGTTTGCTCAAAAGTGTTTCGTACGACAAACGTCCGTGCGTACGGCACACGTCGGTGGGTAATTGCCGCTTTAGCTTAGTCGCTACACTGTAGCTTAATGTTGGAACAATGTACGTGGTACAGTTGATATGAGCGAAATCGAGAGCACACTAAATTTGTGATCGACAATGTATAGTCGCGTTATTGATTTGTGATCGAAATGTAATAAATTTTCTATCGATAACAAAGACTGTTGATTAGTTACAGGTTTTTTATCGAAAATTTATCGGGTTCTTTTCGAAATATCGAAAATTTAAGAATAATATAAACTATGGACTTAGCTATCGGTGAGTTATCGATTTATTATCGAAAAGTTTTCGGTGATAAAAGTTATTACCGTAAAGTTTTCGACAATTTATGGAAAATTTATTAATTATCTATCGAAAAAGTATCGATATATAATAGACAATTTTTGATTTGTTATTAAAAAGATATCGAGTACTTATCTAAAATTAAGGTTACATTATCACAGAGTTATCAATTTTTTCCGAAAATTTATCGAACAGCATCGATTCGTCAATTAAAACTTATATACTTTATATCGAAAAGTTATCGATTTTTTATCGGACTACTACCAATTTATTATCGGCCTGTTATACATTTGCTATCGACGATCATCGGTTTGTTATGAAGCAGTTACCGATAAGCCGTCCGTGAACTAGTCATGGGAGTCACATCATTTTGAAACGGTTATATTTAGCTTGACTCTGTCTAGCGAGCGTTTTTTACGAATTTGGTAATTGAAATTTAAGTAACTTCCCGATAAGCTACAAGCTTGAAACTTGGAATATAGTTCAGAACCCGATGACAATGACAAATTTGGAACACATATTACATAGAGAAATAAAAATCGTTTTATGAAAAAAAATCCCGCTAGGTGTCGCTAGGATTGGGATATTCAGAAAATCGTATTTGTGATCCGATTTGGCTCATATTTGAAATAAATATTACATACAGTCCGGTAGAATTGACATCAAAATACTTTGGAGTTCGAGGAGGGACAAGCATACGTGGCGCTGAGTCGAGTAAATTCTTTGGAAAGACTATGTATTGAGGAGTTAGATTTTAACAAATTGTCAGGAAAGAGTCCTTGTAATAATGAGGCACTAAATTAACTAAATAGAATGCGAAATAATAGGCAATTAAATAAAAACTAACAAACTTGAAAATAAAAGAATTAAAAATTTTTTTTTAATGAGTTGATCGGGGATTGCCCGTATTGCTTTAAATGTATGAAAACATTTATTTCAAGCAATTTTTAATTTTATAATTTGGGAAAAATTTAAACAACGTGACATCAGGACGGACAAGGCGACAGCTGTTTCGATTATACCTTGTAAGTATCTTCAAAGCCTTTTCGCCCGGGAGTAGGATTTGAACCCGCACTCCTACATGTCTGTGAAGTTGGCATACACATTTTTGAAATTTGTGTTTTTTGACTCGGACATTGTGGCAGCGCACTGCCCTCAAGTGGCCCGGTGAAACCAGGCTAATCCTGTTTTTTTGTGTTTTTTTTTTAGATTCATACATATATTTTTTTTTTATCCTAATTCTTATGTTTTAAACTTACATTTACCGAGTCTTTGAGAGGCAGTGGCTTCTTAAGCGCCGAGATCTAAAACCGCTCATCTACAGAGAAACTCATCAGCTGAGAAATATAGATTCACAAATACAATAGATTAAAAGTATAAATATAATTTTTTAATTATTAAGAGAAGATAGAACCGTTTTTTTATGGCAAAGAGCGAGTCTGTATAGTCAGTATAGTTTCCCACTCGAGTGAAATGCGATAGTACCGACAAAATTATATTGTCACGGATATAAGCATCTCTAAGCTATACCATCACTAAGGCCATGCTAAGCAGTATTTACGTCAATAATCAAACGAAGTATACACATATATAAGGCAGCCGAGAGAGATGTCACACACAGATGCATTTACTTATACGCCTATGTTTACTCGAGAGACTGTAAACTACAAACATTCACATCAATAATTCAATCTTATGTGTCTACATAAACGAATAAATAATTGCGTCTACACATATGTACATATACGAGCAGCGGAGCGGCAATGCACAAACACATGCATATATCTTATCTGAGTTGTCACAAGAGAGGGCAATAATTTGTGTACGTAGTTGTGGCTGGCGATTTTGTAGCCGAAACTAACTAGTAATTTCTGGAATGGAAAAGCCTAGAAGAATGCAATTAGAAATCAAAAAGTATAAAAGGCGCGACAGTAAAGGCGAGGAGTTTGAGTTTGATTTGAGTTGTCAAGCAGTTACGACTAAGACGATATCTAGCGAGCAATAGCAGTATTATTTTGAATAGTGGAGTTGCATTTGAGCTATCAGTTTGGTTATTAAGCTATTCGTTGCACAGTTTGAGTGTTATTGTGAAGTATTCTAATAAAGGCCATTTTTATAAGCTTTTATTTAGTTTCACTTTTGTTGTCTGTAATGGACTCTTGCAAGTTAAATTTGATACACTTCCCGGTGTCCGATTGAGCTGAAATTTTGCACACATATATAACTCCGATGACAATGCAATATTACTTTGTTAGAATTCGATAAATTAATCGATAACACAGTTACCGGTAAAGATTTTTATTTACTTTGGCATAACAGCCTAAGTCCCATACAAACCCGCCGGTACCTATCCGTGGATTGTGATATTTGGGCTGAATTTTTAAGGCTGTTTAACTCTGTAATCTTTTCTGTAATTTATTTTGCTTTTGGAAAAATTACCTATTTGAAAAAGGCTGGCTGAAAAATATTGGCATAACAGCTTGCTTAAGTTAAATCAAGAATGGAAAATTTTGGAAAATTTGAGCAGATGTGGCAATTTCGCGCGTCCGTTGAACGAAATATTGACAATCTGCTGATCATCGCTAGGAAATTAGCGAGATTCCATCAACTAAGCAGCACTTTAGCAATACTACTGTTATTATTTGGCCGCTCAAACACACACACATATTAATTGTGCATTAAATCTAAAATATACAAATACACCATAATAATTTACACGGCCAAAGCCATAATAATTTACCCTACTAAAAATAAAAAAAAAATTCATATTTAAATTAAATTTAAGAAAAAGGCTTTTCTAAGAACAGGCTTCTATTACTTGTTAATAAAACGAACTAAAAAGTAAAAAATAAAATTAAAGAAAAAAAAACTTTTTTAAAAATAAGCTTTTATTATTTTGGTTAATAAAATTAACTAAAAAGTAAACAATAAATTGACTCTAAAGAAATATAACACTTTATAAGTTCATTGTAAGCTTAAACGATAATTAGGCTTTTTCGTCTGCGACAAAAAAATTCTATATTGTACATAATTATATATTTTTAACATTAAAACTTTACACCTAAATTATTAAAGCTTACAGTTTATATCACAGTCCTAATTGTTCTAATAAAAGCGTGTTACATTGCGATAGCAAGAAAATGAGATCCTAAATGCTTGTAATTTTTTCGATCAGTTCGAATTAAGATTTATATGAATTATTTCAGGCTTGGCTGATCCATTTATTTTGGTGCAAATGAAAGAATTCAATTCACCATTCTGCCCAACGTTTCGCTGACATCCTGAGATCCTAAATGTTCTTAATTATACCATCAAAATTTAACACGTTTTTTATTAGAACAATTTGGACGGTGATATAAACTGTAAGATTTAATAATTTAGGTGTAAAGTTTTAATGTTAAAAATATATAATTATGTACAATATAGAATTTTTTTGTCGCAGACGAAAAAGCCTAATTATCGTTTAAGCTTACAATGAACTTATAAAGTGTTATATTTCTTTAGAGTCAATTTATTGTTTACTTTTTAGTTAATTTTATTAACCAAAATAATAAAAGCTTATTTTTAAAAAAGTTTTTTTTTCTTTAATTTTATTTTTTTTCATTATTCAATATTGGAGTTATTTATTCAACAGTTTAGTGATTCGAACTTAGCAGAAGGGCAAATAAGAGGATTTGCAAGTAAATTCGTTACAATATTAATAAAATCAAGAATGATGGTCTGTTCCGATATACTCCTATAGAAGATGTATTTGATCCACTTAACAATATAAACTCCATGCTTTAGGCTTAATACCAACGTCTCTAACATGTTGAAACCTGCAACATATGAAGCTGGCGAGAAAAAATTGAGTGCACAATGCTGCCAGAAATCAACGCCATAATAATGATCCGGGGTGGGCGTGAGCTTAGCACCTGCTAACATATATGTATACGATAAGCGAGAGCACAACGGCCACTTCGTCAAAATCAACGACAGCTCTTTTAGTTTGATTTCGATAGTCCAACAGTAAGGAAGTGTCGAACGCGCGTTTAAAACAGAGTACCAAATAATGCGTGTGACACGTGATCACCGTTCAAGCATTTAAATCAAACTAAATAAATAATTGATTTTGCTTTCGTGCTCGCTACGCGTTCGTGTTTACTAACACATTCTCAATTTGGTAACAGTGTAAATGTAGTGGTGCCCACCGCTGATCATGACGATCTACGCATGAATGGCTATCATGAGTTTCATCGCGCTACATCTATGCAAAAAGGTATACATACCATTGAATGTGGTATCACTTTGGACATACATCATTATCAGCGGTGGGCACCACTACATTTACACAGTTACCAAATTGAGAATGTGTTAGTAAACACGAACGCTTAGCGAACACGAAAGCAAAATCAATTATTTATTTAGTTTGATTTCAATGCTTGAACGGTGATCACGTGTCACACGCATTATTTGGCGCGTGCGACACTTCCTTACTGTTGGACCATCGAAATCAAACTAAAAGAGCTGTCGTTGATTTTGACGAAGTGGCCGTTGTGCTCTCGCTTATCGTATACATATATGGTCGTTTAGCAGGTGCTAAGCTCACGCCCACCCCGAGTCATGATGTTTTTTGATTAGATGATCAAACAACTGTAAAAAAATTTCAAAAGGTCAAATTTTGCAAATATTTTAAATTTTATTTTCATTTCAATATGTATCAACATAAGAGTGCGACACAAAAAGGATTCGCAAAATATCACTTCTATATTAGAAGCCCATGTTGAGAGCTTATCGGATTTTTTTTTAATTTTATCGACCCTAATTAAAAAATACGGTCGATTTTTTTGTTTATTATAACTTCGTTACTTAACGTTCGTTTTTAGATGTGATGTCAATATTTTGGACTTAAAACCTCTATATTTCTAACTGAGGTCGTGTTCTTATTTTTCTTTTTCTTATAGCGATAAGGACACTTCTCGAATAAGGACACCCCACGCAGCATACAAAGTGTCGAAAATCGATTAAAAAAAAACTGTTCTGAGTAGCTTTTCAATAGTTCTGGAGTTCCTGAAAAGGAGAAAAAAAGTTCTGCAAATTACGCCCAATATTCACATTCTTCCAAAAGTAACATTTTTTCAAAAATATCCAAAATCAAAAAAAAAAAAATTGGTGTTATGAGTAGCTTTTAAAAAGTTCTGGAGTTCCTGAAAGGGAGAAAAAAGTTCTGCAAATTTACGCCCAATATTCACATTTTTCCAAAAGTAAAATTTTTTCAAAAATGTTTAAAATCAAAAAAAAAATTGGTGTTCTGAGTAGCTTTCAAAAAGTTCTGGAGTTCCTGAAAAGGAGAAAAAGATTCTGCAAATTTACGCCCAATATTTCAAAATAAAAAAAAATTGTTGTTCTGAGTAGGTTTTGATAGAATGGAAATTTTTAATTTTTTTTTCGCTCAAACCATTTAACCTTGAGTAAATTTTTGGTTCAAGGTACTTAATTTTCATCATGAAAAATACAAAATATTTATACAGCTTTTTAAAATGATGTTATTTATACATAGTTGGCTAGTGAGAATAAAAAATAAGCAAAAACATTTCCTTCTAGATTCCAGAAATGCGAACAATAAAAACACTTCCTCATTGGAATTAAACCAATATATAGAAAGGAAAATTTGTATTTTCTTATAACTCAACCCATATACCCTTGTGTACGATTTTGGTCAGAAGTGCCTATTAAAATTTCAATGCCCTTAATGATGAAAAATACAAATTATGTATACAGCTTTTTAAAATGGACGTTATTTGTACATAGTTGGCCCATGTGAATTTGGTTTCCCCGCAAAACTTATACGGCTGTGCAAAATGACGTTGAGCAACACCATCAGCTCAGTCAGAATTGGGAAGGACCTCTCCGAGCCGTTCGAAACTAAACGAGGTTTCAGACAGGGTGACCCCCTATCGTGCGATTTCTTTAATTTGATGCTGGAGAACTTAACCGCACTGGAACAATATACCATAAAAGCGTGCAATTACTGGCATATGCTGATGACATTGATATCATCGGCCTAAACACCCGCGCTGTTAGTTCTGCTTACTCCAAGCTGGAAAAAGAAGCGGGAAAGATGGGTTTGATGGTGAATGAGGACAAAACGAAGTACCTGCTGTCATCGAGCAAAGAGTCAGCGCATATGCGCCTTGGCAACCACGCTACTGTTGGCAGCCATAATTTCGAAATAGTAAAAGACTTCGTTTATTTGGGGACCAGCATCAACATCAGCACTGAAATCCAGCGAAGAATCAATCTTGCCAATAAATGCTACTTTGGACTAGGTAGGCAATTGAAAAGTAAAGTCCTCTCTCGGCGAACGAAAATCGTACTCTCCAAGTCACTTATCGTACCCGTCCTGCTATATGGGGCAGAAGCATGGACCATGACAACAGCAGATGAAGCGGCTTTGGGAGTGTTCGAGAGAAAAGTTCTTCGAAAGATTTATGGACCTCTACGCGTTGGCGATGGCGAGTACCGAAAAAGATTTAATGATGAGCTGTACGAGCTATACGCAGACATCAACATAGTCCAGCGAATTAAAGCGCAGCGGCTGCGCTGGCTAGGCCATGTTATGCGAATGAAAGATAATGCTCCGGCCAAGAAAGTGTTTCTATCGGAACCCGCCTATGGAAGCAGAGGTAGAGGGCGGCCCCCACTCCGTTGGAAGGACCAGGTGGAAAACGATTTAAACTCCCTTGGTGTGACCAATTGGCGCCGGTTGGCGGAGCGAAGGAGCGACTGGCGCGCCTTGTTGGACAGCCATAACCGTTTAGACGGTTAAGCGCCAATTAAGTAAGTAAGTAAGTGGCCCATGTGAATAAAAAATAAAAAAAAACAAGCAAAAACATTTCCTTCTAGATTCCAGGAATTTGAACAATAAAAAACTTCTGCATTTGAATTAAAGCAAATTTTTGGAATGGAAATTTCTAATTTTTTTAACGCTCAATCCATTTAACCTTGATTAAATTTTTGGTTTGAAGTGCTTAATTATGATTATGAAAAATACAAAATATGTATACAGCTTTTTAAAATGGCCGTTATTTATACATAGTTGGCTCGTGTGAATAAAATATACAAAAACATTTCCTTCTAGGTTTCAGGAATGTGAACAATAAAACACTTCCTCATGTGAATTAAACCAATATATAGGAAGGAAAATTTTTATTTTCTTATCACTCAACCCATTCACCCTTGTGTAAAATTTTGGTCAGAAGTGTTATTTATACATAGTTGGCTCGTGTGAATAAAAAATAAGCAAAAGCATTTCCTTCTAGATTTCAGGAATGTGAACAATAAAAACACTTCCTCATTGGAATTAAACCAATATATAGAAAGGAAAATTTATTTTTTTTATCACTCAACCAATTTAACGATGTGTACATTTTTGGTTAGAAGTGCCTAATTAAAATTTCAATGCCCTTAATGATGAAAAATACAAAATATTTATAGAGCTTTTTAAAATGGCCGTTATTTATACATAGTTGGCTCGTGTGAATAAAAAATAAGCAAAAGCATTTCCTTTTAGGTTCCAGGAATATGAACAATAAAAACACTTCCTCATTGGAATTAAACCAATATATAGAAAGGAAAATTTATTTTTTTTATCACTCAACCCATTTAACCATGTGTACATTTTTGGTTAGAAGTGCCTAATTAAAATTTCAATGGCCTTAGTGATGAAAAATACAAAATATTTATACAGCTTTTTAAAATGGTCGTTATGTATACATAGTTGGCTCGTGTGAATAAAAAATAATCAAAAACATTTCTTTCTAGATTCCAGGAATTTGAACAATAAAAACACTTCCACATTTGAATTAAAGCAATTTATAGAACAGAAAACTTTTATTTCCTTTTCACTCAACCCATTTACCCTTGTGTACAATTTTGGTCAGAAGTGCCTAATTAAAATTTCAATGCCCTTAATGATGAAAAATACAAAATATTTATAGAGCTTTTTAAAATGGCCGTTATTTATACATAGTTGGCTAGTGTGAATAAAAAATAAGCAAACACATTTCCTTCTAGATTCCAGAAATGTGAACAATAAAAACACTTCCTCATTGGAATTAAACCAATATATAGGAAGGAAAATTTTTATTTTCTTATCACTCAACCCATTTACACTTGTGTAAAATTTTGGTCAGAAGTGCCTAATTAAAAGTTTAATGTCCTTAATGATGAAAAATACAAAATATTTATACAGCTTTTTAAAATGGCCGTTATTTATACATAGTTGGCTCGTGTGAATAAAAAATAAGCAAAAGCATTTCCTTTTAGGTTCCAGGAATATAAACAATAAAAACACTTCCACATTGGAATTAAACCAATATATAGAAAGGAAAATTTATTTTTTTTATCACTCAACCCATTTAACCATGTGTACATTTTTGGTTAGAAGTGCCTAATTAAAATTTCAATGGCCTTAGTGATGAAAAATACAAAATATTTATACAGCTTTTTAAAATGGTCGTTATGTATACATAGTTGGCTCGTGTGAATAAAAAATAATCAAAAACATTTCTTTCTAGATTCCAGGAATTTGAACAATAAAAACACTTCCACATTTGAATTAAAGCAATTTATAGAACAGAAAACTTTTATTTCCTTTTCACTCAACCCATTTACCCTTGTGTACAATTTTGGTCAGAAGTGCCTAATTAAAATTTCAATGCCCTTAATGATGAAAAATACAAAATATTTATACAGCTTTTTAAAATGGTCGTTATTTATACATAGTTGGCTTGTGTGAATAAAAAATAAGCAAAAGCATTTCCTTCTAAAGTCCAGGAATGTGAAAAATGTAAACAGTTCCTCATTAAAATTAAACCAATATATAGGAAGGAAAATTTTTATTTTCTTAAAACCCAACCCATTTACCCTTGTGTATAACTTTGGTCAGAAGTGCCTTGATGATGAAAAATACAAACTATTTATACACCTTTTTAAAATGGCCGTTATTTATACATAGTTGGCTCGTGTGAATAAAAAATAAGCAAAAGCATTTCCTTCTAGATTTCAGGAATGTGAACAATAAAAACACATCCTCATTGGAATTAAACCAATATATAGAAAGGAAAATTTGTATTTTCTTATAACTCAACCCCCTTGTGTACGATTTGGGTCAGAAGTGCCTAATTAAAATTTCAATTCCCTTAATGATGAAAAATACAAATTATGTATACAGCTTTTTAAAATGGACGTTATTTGTACATAGTTCGCTCATGTGAATAAAAAATAAAAAAAAAGCAAAAACATTCCCTTCTAGATTCCAGGAATTTGAACAATAAAAAACTTCTGCATTTTAATTAAAGCATTTATAGAATGGAAATTTCTAAATTTTTTTATCGCTCAATCCATTTAACCTTGAGTAAATTTTTGGCTAGAAGTGCTTAATTATGATTATCAAAAGTACAAAATATTTATACAGCTTTTTAAAATGGCCATTATTTATACATAGTTGGCTCGTGTGAATAAAAAATACAAAAAAATTTCCTTCTAAGTTCCAGGAATGTGAACAATAAAACACTTCCTCATGTGAATTAAACCAATATATTGAACGGAAAATTTTTATTTTTTTATCACTCATCCATTTACCCTTGTGTACACTTTTGGTCTGAAGTGCCTAATTAAAATTTCAATGCTCTTTATGATGAAAAATACAAAATATTTATACAGCTTTTTAAAATGGTCGGTTATTTATACATAGGTGGCTCGTGTGAATAAAAAATACAAAAACATTTCCTTCTAGGGTTCCAGGAATGTGAACAATAAAACACTTCCTCATGTGAATTAAACCAATATATAGAACGGAAAATTTTTATTTTTTTTATCACTCATCCCATTTACCCTTGTGTACATTTTTGGTCAGAAGGGCTTAAATAAAATTTCAATGCCCTTTATGATGAAAAATACAAAATATTTATACAGCTTTTTAAAATGGCCATTATTTATACATAGTTGGCTCGTGTGAATAAAAAAATACAAAAAAATTTCCTTCTAGGTTCCAGGAATGTGAACAATAAAACACTTCCTCATGTGAATTGAACCAATATATAGAAAAGAAAATTTATTTTTTTATCACTCAACCCATTTAACCATGTGTACATTTTTGGTTAGAAGTGCCTAATTAAAATTTCAATGGCCTTAGTGATGAAAAATACAAAATATTTATACACCTTTTTAAAATGGCCGTTATTTATACATAGGTGGCTCGTGTGAATAAAAAATAAGCAAAAACATTTCTTTCTAGATTCCAGGAATTTGAACAATAAAAACACTTCCACATTTGAATTAAAGCAATTTATAGAACAGAAAACTTTTATTTCCTTTTCACTCAACCCATTTACCCTTGTGTACAATTTTGGTCAGAAGTGCCTAATTAAAATTGCAATGCCCCTTAATGATGAAAAATACAAAATATTTATACAGCTTTTTAAAATGGTCGTTATTTATACATAGTTGGCTCGTGTTAATAAAAAATAAGCAAAAGCATTTCCTTCTAAATTCCAGGAATGTGAACAATGTAAACACTTCCTCATTAAATTAAACCAATATATAGGAAGGAAAATTTTTTATTTTCTTATATCTCAACCCATTTACCCTTGTGTAAAACTTTGGTCAGAAGTGCCTAATTAAAATTTCAATGGCCTTGATGATGAAAAATACAAAATATTTATACACCTTTTTAAAATGGCCGTTATTTATACATAGTTGGCTCGTGTGAATAAAAAATAAGCAAAAACATTTCCTTCTAGATTTCAGGAATGTGAACAATAAAAACACTTCGCATTGGAATTAAACCAATATATAGAAAGGAAAATTTATTTTTTTTATCACTCAACCCATTTAACCATGTGTACATATTTGGTTAGAAGTGCCTAATTAAAATCTCAATGGCAATAAGTGATGAAAAATACAAAATATTTATACAGCTTTTTAAAATGGTCGTTATTTATACATAGTTGGCTCGTGTGAATAAAAAATAAGCAAAAACATTTCTTTCTAGATTCCAGGAATTTGAACAATAAAAACACTTCCAAATTTGAATTAAAGCAATTTATAGAACAGAAAACTTTTATTTCCTTTTCACTCAACCCATTTACCCTTGTGTACAATTTTGGTCAGAAGTGCCTAATTAAAATTTCAATGCCCTCAATGATGAAAAATACAAAATATTTATACAGCTTTTTAAAATGGCCGTTATTTATACATAGTTGGCTCGTGTGAATAAAAAATAAGCAAAAACATTTCCTTCTAGATTTCAGGAATGTGAACAATAAAAACACTTCCGCATTTAAAATAAAGCAATTTATAGAATGGAAATTTTTTTTTTTTTTTTCGCTCGGCCCATTTAACCTTGAGTAGATTTTTGGTTAGAAGTGCTTAATTATGATTATGAAAAACACAAAATATTTATACAGCTTTTTAAAATGGCCGTTATTTATACATAGTTGGCTCGTGTGAATAAAATATAAGCAAAAGCATTTCCTTCTAAATTCCAGGAATGTGAACAATAAAACACTTCCTCATTTGAAATAAACCAATATATAGAATGGAAAATTTTTATTCTTTTATCACCCAACCCATTTACCCTTGTGTACATTTTGGGTCAGAAGTGCCTAATTAAAATTTCAATGCCCTTAATGATGAAAAATACAAAATGTTTATACAGCTTTTTAAATGGCCGTTATTTATACATAGTTGGCTCGTGTGAATAAAAAATAAGCAAAAACATTTCCTTCTAGATTCCAGATTGTAAACAATAAAAACAATTCCTCATTGGAATTGAACCAATATATAGAAAGGAAATTTTTTATTTTTTTATCACTCATGTGTACATTTTTGGTTAGAAGTGCCTAATTAAAATTTCAATGCCCTTAAAAAAGCAAACACATTTCCTTCTAGATTCCAGGAATGTGAACAATAAAAACACTTCCTCATTGGAATTAAACCAATATATAGAAAGGAAAATTTTCAAATATCGCTTTGGCTATTGTTTTTGCATGTTTGCTGGGTATTGGGTATTGCAACTAAATACTTAGTCAAGTCACATACTATAGTAACTGCATATTCATTTCCATTTTCGGACCAGGGAAGAGGGCCAATCGTATCTATTTGTACTATGTCGAACGCTTTTGTGGGCGTTTCTGTTATAATCATAGGCGCTTTCAAGTTTTTAATTATTTTATTTTTATTACAATGAACGCATTTTTTGATATATTTTCTGATAGCGTGGGTTCTCTTTGTGACTTTTTATTTCTTCATTTTTACAACTGGAATCTTTATTGTTATAATTTTTGTTAGTTTCCGATCTAGTCGTAACTTTTAATATTTTACACGCTTCTACCGATATTTGTTTTAGGTCTTTAATATCTATGCGTGATAATGCGTCGGCTACATAGTTTTCTTTACCTGTGATATACTCCACCTCGAAATCATATTCTTCCAAATCTAATCTGATTATAGTTAACTTTGATGACGGATCTTTCATCAAAAATAGGAATGTTAAGGGTCTGTGGTCTGTTTTGACCAAAAATTTTCTACCGTAAATGTATGGTCTAAAATATGTTATGGCCCAATGAGTGGCCGCTAATTCTTTCTCAATTGTTGCTTTATTAATTTCTTCTTTAGTAAATGATCTTGATACATAGGCAATTGACAATTGTTTTCCTTCATACTCTTGGCTTAACACTGCTCCGCAAGCATACCCACTTGCGTCAGTTGTTATACAAAAATATTTATTGAAATCGGGATATTGTAGGATTTTAGGGCTTATTAACGCAGCTTTAAAATAGTTTAAGGATTTTTTGCAATCCTTTGTCCAATCGAAAACTACATTTTTCTTGCAAAGTCTTGTGATTATTTTAGAATATTCTGCAAAATTTGGAATAAATCTTCTGTAATAAGTGCAAAATGCGACGAATCTTTTCGCCTCATCCGCATTTTTAGGGGTTGGGAAATTTTTAACAGCTTCGAATTTACTGGGGTCTGGCAAAATCCCTTTGCTTGTGCACTTATGACCAAGGTAAGCTACTTTTTGGTTGAACAATAAACATTTATCCGGATTTAATTTTAAATAATATTTTCTACAAATTGCGAAAACATCTCGTAAATTTTTAATCATATGATTTTCGGATCCTCCTAATACGACTAAATCGTCCATGTGGAATGCTTGTTAAATAAATAGGCATGGGGTTGGGCACACTATATGTCGCTTCAAAGGTCGTAGGGGCGGCGCACGGCACTTGGTACTTACGCGTAACTAAACTATGTCTGACGTTTCTTTTTGTGCTGTGTTACATTGTGTATGTGTGTAGGTGTGTGTGTGCAGGTATGTGTGTGTGTGGGTGTTACAGAGTTACAGGTTAAATGTTGAGTGTGAAACTAGAGTGCTCATTTAACCACTTGTGAAAGTTTTAAGCCTGCAAATGCTAATGCCATCATTCTCTGGAATGACTTCGGTGCTACTTTAAGGCCATACGGTAATCTTTTAAAACGATAAGTACCGTTATCTACTGTAAAGGATGTGATATCTCTCGATTCCTCGCTGAGTTCAATCTGGTGAAATCCAGACATTAAATCTAAGCATGAAAAATATTTTGCTCTTCCTAATTGATCTAGTATGGTTATTCGGTAGTGATTTTTTCGGTACTAATGGAATTGGACTATTAAATTCTGAAATTGAAGGTTCTATTATGTCATCTTTAATTAATTTATTTACTTGTTTATTAATTTCACTCTTATGAGCTTTTGGTATTCTATAATTTTTTACGTAGACTGGGTTATTGTCTTTCATATGAAGTTTTTGTTTGTAAAAATTATTAGTGGTAATTGGTTCTGTTACCAATGAAAAAATGTCAATTAATTCGGCACATAATGCATTAAGTGATTTATTGCAAAGTATGGGAAATTGTTATTTAATCGTTCTAATTTTTCCTTATTGTTGGCCTTATTTTCGAGTTTATTATTATTAACTATTGTATAATCATTCAAATTTTCTGTACGTATATTAAAATCTTGAAGTGTTGCATTTTTATTTGTTGTATTTATAATTCTAACAAACTTTTGTTGTGAATTTGCTAGTGTGTTCGCAATAAAAATACCTTGAGACAATTCTTGTTGTGGAATTAGTAAATCTGAATTGTTATTATACTCAGTTGAGCAGAGCTCACAGAGTATATTAACTTTGATTGGATAACGGTTGGTTGTACAGGTATAAAGGAATCGAGATAGATATAGACTTCCAATTATCAAAATCATCAGGATCGAAAAAAAATTTGATTGAGCCATGTCCGTCCGTCCGTCTGTCCGTTAACATTATAACTTGATGAAATTTGGTATGTAGGTTCCGGAGCACTCATCTCAGATCGCTATTTAAAATGAACAATATCGGATTATAACCACGCCCACTTTTTCGATATCGAAAATTTCGAATAACCGAAAAAGTGCGATAATTCATTACCAAAGACGGATAAAGCGATGAAACTTGGTAGGTGAGTTGAACTGAAGACGCTGAATAGAAAATTAGTAAAATTTTGAACAATGGGCGTGGCACCGCCCACTTTTAAAAGAAGGTAATTTAAAATTTTGCAAGCTGTAATTTGGCAGTCGTTGAAGATATCATGATGAAATTTGGCAGGAACGTTACTCCTATTACTATATGTACGCTAAATAAAAATTGGCAAATCGGAGAACGACCACGCCCACTTTAAAAAATTTTTTTTTTTAAGTCAAAATTTAATATCTTTACAGTATATACGTAAATTATGTCAACATTCAACTCCAGTAATGATATGGTGTAACAAAATGCAAAAATAAAAGAAAATTTCAAAATGGGCGTGGCTCCGCCCTTTTTCATTTAATTTGTCTAGGATACTTTTAATGCCATAAGTCGAACAAAAATTTACCAATCCTTGTGAAATTTGGCAGGGGCTTGAATTCTGGGACAATAACTTATTTCTGTGAAAAAGGGCGAAATCGGTTGAAGCCACGCCCAGTTTTTATACACAGTCGACCGTCTTTCCTTCCGCTCGGCCGTTAACACGATAACTTTAGCAAAAATCGATATATCTTTACTAAACTCAGATCACGTACTTATCTGAACTGAATTTGTATTGGTATAAAAAATGGCCGAAATCCGGCTATGACCACGCCCACTTTTTCGATATCGAAAATTACCAAAAGCGAAAAAAATGCCATAATTCTATATCAAATACGAAAAAAGGGATGAAACGTGGTATTTGGATTGGTTTATTGACGCAAAATATAACTTTAGAAAAAAACTTTGTAAAATGGCTGAGACTCTTACAATATTAAGTAGAAGAAAATGAAAAAGTTCTGCAGGGCGAAATAAAAACCCTTGAAATCTTGGCAGGAATACTGTTCGTGGTATTATATATATAAATAAATTAGCGGTATCCAACAGCCTGGATAGCGGTGGGTCAGCCTGGTCCACATTTTGGTAGATATCTGGAAAACGCCTTCACATATACAACTACCACCACTCCCTTTCAAAAGCCTCATTAATACCTTTAATTTGATACCCATATCGTTCAAACACATTCTAGAGTCACCCCTGGTCCACCTTTATGGCGATATCTCGAAAAGGCGACCACCTATACAACTACCACCACTCCCTTTTAAAACACTCATTAGTACCTTTAATTTGATACCCATATCGTAAAAACACATCCTAGAGTCACCGCTTGTCCTCCTATATGGCGATATCTCGAAAAGGCGTCCACCTATAGAACAAAGACCCACGCCCTTTTAAAATACTCATTAACACCTTTCGTTTCATACCCATATTGTACAGACGCAATCTAGAGTCACCCCTGGTCCACTTTTATGCCGATATCTCGAAAAGGTGACCACCTATACAACTACCACCACTCCCTTTTAAAACCCTCGCTAATACCTTTAATTTGACACCCATGTCGTACAAACACATTCTAGAGTCACCCCTGGTCCACCCTTATGGCGATATCTCGAAAAGGCGTCCATCTATTAAACTAAGCCCCACGCCCTTTTAAAATACTCATTAACACCTTTCGTTTGATACCCATATTGTGCAAACACATTCTAGAGTCCCCACTGGTCCACCTTTATGGCGATATCTCGAAAAGGCGTCCACCTATAGAACTAAGGCTCACTCCCTTTTAAAATACTCAATAGCACCTTTCGTTTGATACCCATATTGTACAAATGCATTCTAGAGTCACCCCTGGTCCACCTTTATGCCGATATCTCGAAAAGGCGACCACCTATACAACTACCACCACTCCCTTTTAAAACCCTCATTGATACCCGTATCGTACAAACACATTCTAGAGTCACCCCTGGTCAACCGTTATGGCGATATCTCGAAAAGGCGTTCACCTATAGAACTAAGCCCCACGCCCTTTTAAAATACTCATTAACACCTTTCGTTTGATACCCATATTGTACAAACGCATTCTAGAGTCAACCCTAGTCCAACTTTATGCCGATATCTCGAAAAGGCGACCACCTATACAGCTACCACCACTCCCTTTTAAAACACTCATTAGTACCTTTAATTTGATACCCATATCGTAAAAACACAGCCTAGAGTCACCGCTTGTCCACCTTTATGGCGATATCTCAAAAAGGTGTCCACCTATAGAACTTAGACCCACGCCCATTTAAAATACTCATTAACACCTTTCGTTTGATAACCATATTGTACAAACGCGTTCTAGAGTCACCCCTGGTCCACCTTTATGCCGATATCTCGAAAAGGCGAACACCTATACAGCTACCACCACTCCCTTTTAAAACCCTCATTAATACCTTTAATTTGATACCCATATCATACAAACACATTCTAGAGTCACCCCTGGTCCACCTTAATGGTGATATCTCGAAAAGGCGTCCACCTATAGAACTAAACCCCACGCCCTTTTGAAATACTCATTAACACCTTTCGTTTGATACCCATATTGTACAAACGCATTCTAGAGTCACCCACCTTGTGGCGATATCTCGAAAAGGCGTCCACCTATAGAACTAAGGCCCACTCCCTTTTAAAATGTTCATTAACCTCTTTAATTTGATACCCATATCGTACAAACAAATTCTAGGGTCACCCCTGATCCACCTTTGTGGCGATATCCCTAAATGGGGTCCACCGATAGAACTATGGCCCACTCCCTGATAAAATACTCTTTAATACCTTTCATTTGATACACATGTCATGCAAACACATTCCAGAATTACCCCCGGTTCATTTTCCTACATGGTTATTTTCCCTTATGTTGTCACCATAGCTATCAACTGAGTATGTAATGTTCGATTACACCCGAACTTAACCTTCCTTACTTGTTTTTAATTTCAATTTGTCTAACTACTTCTGATCGTGCGGGAATTGAAATACTATTGATTGTTGGCTTGTTAGCCATCTGGATTATTATGTTTTCTGGGTAGTCATATTGTCTCAATATTAGAGTGTGTCCTTCTGTTTGATAATGTAAAATGCAATTATAATTTTTAATGAAATCTAATCCTAATATTATGGGATTGGGAAATTGTCTTCTACTACGTGAAATTTGTGTCTAATTAATAGATAATCTTCTTTTAAGTCCGCTTTAACCGTGCCAATAGTGCTTGCTATTCCTTGACCAATTCATCTGACATATGGTTTTTGAGAATTATTTATCGTGACACTGCTGTCAACTTGACCCTTTTTAAACGGTTTTATTTAGCTTGAGTTGACAGGCCGGCCGTTGTGAACGAATCTTGTAATTGAAATTTAAGTAACTTCCCGATAAGCTACAAGCTTGAAACTTGGAATATAGTTCAGAACCCGATGACAATGCAATAATAAGAAAAAAATCGACCGGTGAAAAAAACGCCACTAGGTGGCGCATGGATAGAGATATTCACAAAAATCGTATTTGTGGTCCGATTTGGCTCATATTTGGAACACATAATACAAGCAAAAATAACAAGCGACTTATGAAAAAAAATCGCCGCTGGGTGGCGCATGGATCGAGATACCCACAAAAATCGTATTTGTGGTCCGATTTGGCTCATGCTTGGAACACATAATACATACAAGAATAGAAAGCGACCTATCAAACAAAATCGCCGCTAGGTGGCGCAAGGATCGAGATATTCACAAAAATTGTATTTGCGGTCCGATTTGATTTGGTCCATATTTGGAACACATAATACATACATGAATAGAAAGCGACCTATGATGCCCGATTTGACTCATGTTTGGAACAAATATTGCATACAGTCCGGTAGAAGTGACATCAAAATATTTTGGAGTTGGAGGAGGGACAAGCATACGTGGCGCAGAGTCGAGTAAAGTCTTTGGAAGGATTATGTATTGAGGACTTAGGTTGTAACAAATTGTCAGGAAAGAGTCCTTGTAATAATGAGTCACTAAATTAACTAAATATAATGAGAAATAATAGGCAATTAAATAAAGACTAAAAACTTTAAAACAAAATAATTTAAAAAAATGTTTTTAGTTAAACCATTTTATTGAAAGCAATACTTACATGAAGTAATAATAATACGAAAAGCTAGAAAATAATTAGGTAGGTCCTAGGTACTAGTCACCACACTCCTTATTAATCTAGGGCGTTGATCAGACTATTAAATAAAAGCGTTGGACGCGTCATATTATATATCTTTACAGTATATAAGTAAATTATGTCAACATTCAACTCCAGTAATGATATGGTGCAACAAAATACAAAAATAAAAGAAAATTTCAAAATGCGCGTGGCTCCGCCCTTTTTCATTTCATTTGTCGAGGATACTATTAATGCCATAAATCGAACAAAAATTCACCAATCCTTGTGAAATTTTGTACGGGCTTAGATTCTAGGACGATAACTATAAAAGGGCGAAATCGGTTGAAGCCACGCCCAGTTTTTATACACGGTCGACCGTCCGTCCTTCCGCTGGGCCGTTAACACGATCACTTAAGCAAAAATCATATATCTTTGCTAAACTCAGTTCGCGTACTTATCTGAATTCACTTTGTATTGGTATAAAAAATGGCCGAAATCCGACTATGACCACGCCCACTTTTCGATATCGAAAATTACGAAAAATTAAAAAATGCCATAATTCTATACCAAATACGAAAAAAGGGATGAAACATGGTAATTGGACTGGTTTATTGACACAAAATATCACTTTAGAAAAAACTTTGTAAAATGGGTGTGACACCTACCATATTAAGTAGAAGAAAATGAAAAATGTCTGCAGGGCGAAATCAAAATCCCTTGGAATCTTGGCAGGAATACTATTCGTTGTATTACATATATATATAAATTAGCGGTACCCGAAAACTGATGTTCTGGGTCACCCTGGTCCACATTTTGGTCGATATCTCGAAAACGCCTTCACATATACAACTACCACCACCCCCTTTTCAAACCCTTTATTCCTTTAATTTGATACCCATATCGTACAAACACATTCTAGAGTCACCCCTGGTCCACATATAGAACTAAGGCCCACTCCCTTTTAAAATATCCATTATCACCTTTCTTTTGATACCCATATTGTACAAACGCATTTTAGAGTCAACCCTGTAGTGCAATTCACTAACTTATAACGATGCGATTTGCCGAGATTTTAGTTAACGATTTCGTCGCTTGCCTTATCGATTGTACTATTCACTAACTTAGTTTTAATGACTCGAAATAAATGACATTTAAATTTCGTTTTAAGGTAAGCCCACATTAGGCTGCACTACGCAGCACTGCACTGCACTACAAAATATTCTTTGCATGTATTCTTTAGACATTTCACACCTAGTGTCAGCAGCACTGCGCGACGCTGCACAGCGCGGCAAATTTGATCAACTAGGCAAAAAAGCTGCGTTGGGAAATGTCGCGCAGTGCTGCTGCCGTTAGGTGTGAATTACCTCATAAGAATACATGCAAAGAATTTTGCACCAACTTTTTTCAATCTGGGCAAAAGTGTGTGGAACTCTCCTTCCCCATATCTTGAGGATGAGATGTCGTGCACCCATAGCCGCGACCTTTTTCTTTTCCTTTCCTCTTCTCCGCACAAAAATCAAATAATTACAGCTTCAAAAACTGTGTCGTCCATTTTGCAAACAAAAATAAACATAAACTTTTGCCGCAATGTGTCGCTCGATTGCCGCTTAATGTGAATTGCCAAAATATGTCGTACTGTGAGGCGCCGCCGCCGCTACGTGTCAGGCAGCGTAATGTGGGCGTACCTTTAATAGTAGAAAGGTGGCAGCACAGCTTAACGAAACCTAACAAATTCGAAAAGCACAAAAGGAATGCCAAAAATAAACATATTCCGTATATTAACTGCTTTTAAAAGTCATTAGGGGGACTCATGAAAGCATATAAACTTATAAGGTGTAAAATTATATTCATTTACACACGCTGTTATATGAACGCACCTAGTAATACTCTTGATAAACTTTATCAGCTGTATTATTGCCGAACAAAATTTTTTTGATTGTTATACAAATTAAAAAATGCCAAGATTAAGTGAAAAATCAAAACTAAAACACATTTACTTGCTGATGTTGGAGATTTCTGATGAAAATGCCTGCTGTAATGTCTGCAAGGTTGCATTCCTTTGAGTTTACCGCGTTTACACAATGAAATGTGCGCGTAAATTTATACAACTTGTGTAAATGATTTTTCATACAAAATTTGACAGCTCGTTTACGCACTAGATAAATTTATACGTTTACACACTTTGTATGTTTATAAGGCATTTATACGGTTACATGAGTCCCCCTATTATTGTGCAAGTGTTTACATATTTTAACAAAAGTAAGTAAATACGGTATTAATTTCCTTTTATACTCAGTTGAGCAGAGCTCACAGAGTATATTAAGTTTGATTGGATAACGGTTGGTTGTACATATATAAAGGAATCGAGATAGATATAGACTTTCATATATCAAAATAATCAGGATCGAAAAAAATTTTGATTGAGCCATGTCCGTCCGTCCGGCCGTCCGTCCGTCCGCCCGTTAACACGATAACTTGAGTAAATTTTGAGGTATCTTGATGAAATTTGGTATGTAGGTTCCTGAGCACTCATCTCAGATCGCTATTTAAAATGAACGATATCGGACTATAACCACGCCCACTTTTTCGATATCGAAAATTTCGAAAAACCGAAAAATTGCGATAATTCATTACAAAAGAGAGATAAAGCGACGAAACTTGGTGGATGAGTTGAACTTATGACGCAGAATAGAAAAGTAGTAAAATTTTGGACAATGGGCGTGGCACCGCCCACTTTTAAAAGAAGGTAATTTAAAACTTTGCAAGCTGTAATTTGGCAGTCGTTGAAGATATCATGATGAAATTTGGCAGGAACGTTACTCCTATTACTATATCTACGCTTAATAAAAATAAGCAAATCGGAGAAGGACCACGCCCACTTTAAAAAAAAAATTTTTTTTAAGTAAAATTTTAACAAAAAATTTAATATCTTTACAGTATATAAGTAAATTATGTCAACATTCAACTCAAGTAATGATATAGTGCAACAAAATACAAAAATGAAAGAAAATTTCAAAATGGGCGTGGCTCCGCCCTTTTTCATTTAATTTGTCTAGGATACTTTTAACGCCATAAGTCGAACAAAAATTAACCAATCCATTTGAAATTTGGTAGGGGCATAGATTCTATGACGTTAACTCTTTTCTGTGAAAATGGGCGAAATCGGTTGATGCCACGCCCAGTTTTTATACACAGTCGTCTGTCTGTCCTTCCGCATGGCCGTTAACACAATAACTTGAGCAAAAATCGACATATCTTTAATGAACTTAGTTCACGTGCTTACTTGAACTCACTTTATCTTGGTATGAAAAATGAACGAAATCCGACTATGACCACGCCCACTTTTTCGATATCGAAAATTACGAAAAATGAAAAAATGCCATAATTCTATACCAAATACGAAAAAAGGGATGAAACATGGTAATTGGATTGGTTTATTGACGCAAAATATAACTTTGTAAAATGGTTGTGACACCTACCATATTAAGTAGAAGAAAATGAAAAAGTTCTGCAGGGCGAAATAAAAAACCCTTAAAATCTTGGCAGGTATTACATATATAAATAAATTAGCCGAATCCAACCGATGATGTTCTGGGTAACCCTGGTCCACATTTTGGTCAATATCTGGAAAACGCCTTCACATATACAACTACCACCACTTCCTTTTAAAACTCTCATTAATACGTTTAATTTGATACCCATATCGTATAAACTCATTCTAGAGTCACCCCTGGTCCACCTTTATGGCGATATCTCGAAAAGGCGTCCATGTATAGAACTAAGGCCCACTCCCTTTCAAAATACTTATTAACTGCTTTCGTTTGATACCCATATTGCACAAACGAATTCTAGAGTCACCCCTGGCCCACCTTTATGGCGATATCTCGAAACGGCGTCCACCTACAGAACGAAGGTCCACTCCCTTTTAAAAATACTTATTAACACCTTTCATTTGACACCCATATCGTACTAACAAAGTCTAGAGTCACCCCTGGTCCACCTTTATTGCGATACCTCGAAAAGGCGTCCACGTATAGAACTAAGGCCCACTCCCTTTTAAAATACTCATTAACTGCTTTCGTTTGATACCCATATTGCACAAACGAATTCTAGAGTTACCCCTGGCCCACCTTTATGGCGATATCTCGAAACGGTGTCCACCAATGAACTAAGGCCCACTCCCTTTTAAAATACTCATTAACACCTTTCTTTTGATACCCATATTGTACAAACAAATTCTAGAGTCACCCCTGGTCCACCTTTATGGCGATATTTCGAAAATTCGACCACCTATACAACAACCACCACTCCCTTTTAAAACCCTCATTAATACCTTTAATTTGATACCCATATCGTACAAACACATTCTAGAGTCACCCCTGGTCCACCTTAATGGCGATATTTCGAAAATTCGACCACCTATACAACAACCACCACTCCCTTTTAAAACCCTTATTAATACCTTTAATTTGTTACCCATATCGTACAAACACATTCTAGAGTCAACCCTGGTCCACCTTTATGGCGATATTTCGAAACGGCATCCACCTATAGAACTAAGGCCCACTCCCTTTTAAAATACTCATTAACAACTTTCTTTTGATGCCCATATTGTACAAACAAATTCTAGGGTCACCCCTGTTCCACCTTTGTGGCGATATCTGGAAACGGCGTCCACCTATGAAACTAAGGATTACTCCCTTTTAAAATACTCATTAAAACCTTTAATTTGATACCCATATCGTACAAACGCATTCTAGAGTCAACCCTGATCCACCTTTATGGCTATATTTCCTAAATGGCGTCCACCTATAAAACTATGGCCCACTCCCTCATAAAATACTCTTTAATGCCTTTCATTTGATATACATGTCATACAAACACATTCCAGGGTTTCCCCCAGTTCATTTTCCTACATGGTTATTTTCCCTTATGTTGTCACCATAGCTCTCAACTGAGTATGTAATGTTCGGTTACACCCGAACTTAACCTTCCTTACTTGTTTTCTCTATTGATATCGCAGTTATCCTTGTACCCCTTAATTGACCATCAAGTTGAGAAATAATATCATGGGCTAAGTCTGGGGTTAGGCGGTACAGCTTTCGAAGCTTTTCTGTCAAAAATGTCTCATGCACATACAACTTGTATGAGAGCAACCGAAATTGAATTTGCTGCGTGAAAACCTAACTCGATTTCCAATTTTTGTTCTGCTTGACATTTCAGTTTGACGTTTGCACACATGCTTTACATTTTCGCAATGCATGCTTATTTCGGTTAGGGCAAAAAAGTAGTTTATGTGCGTGCGCTATGCAAAGGCAATGCCTTTTTATTAGGTTGGCATGTAAGAAGGTGTCTGTCCACTGGCGATGGACTTATTAATTCTTCATCTTGTGATAAAACGTACGCCAAGTACTGAAATGCCATTTGAATTATTAAGCAGCTTTTCGTGTTTGAAAGTATTTAATTAAAGTTTCGATTTTCTTTTTTAACTAAAATTGACAGAAATATTAATTTCGTGATTTTTAACGCAGTCAATTTACTTGCTGTTTATTTAACAACACAGCTGATCGTCGATAAACAAATATCGATACAAAATAGTTACTAAATAACGAAATCGTTATAGTTAACGATTCGCAAATAAAGCGATGGCAAATGTGGTTAAAAAAGTTAGTGAATTCCACTACTGGTCCACCTTTATAACGATATCTCGAAAAGGCGCCCACCTATAGAACTAAGGCCCACGCCATTTTAAAATACTCATTAACACCTTTCATTTGATACCCATATCGTACAAACAAATTCTAGAGTCACCCCTGGTCCACCTTTATGGAGATATCTCGAAAAGGCGTACACCTATAGAACTAAGGCCCACGCCATTTTAAAATACTCATTAACACCTTTCATTTGATACCCATACTTACAAACAAATTCTAGAGTCATCCATGGTCCACCTTTATGGCGATATCTTGAAAAGGCGTTCACCTATAGAACTAAGGCCCACGCCCTTTTAAAATACTCATTAACACCTTTCATTTGATCCCCATATCGTACAAACAAATTCTAGAGTCACCCTTGTTCCACCTTTATGGAGATATCTCGAAAAGGCGTTCACCTATAGAACTAAGGCCCACGCCCTTTTAAAATACTCATTAACACATTTCATTTGATACCTATGTCTTACAAACAAATTCTAGAGTCACCCCTGGTCCACCTTTATGGAGATATCTCGAAAAGGCGTTCACCTATAGAACTAAGGCCCACGTGCTTTTAAAATACTCATTAGCACCTTTCATTTGATACCCATATCGTACAAACAAATTCTAGAGTCACCCCTGGTCCAGCTTTATGGAGATATCGTGAAAAGGCGCCCAGCTATAGAACTATGACACACTCCCTTTTAAAATACTCATTAATACCTTTCATTTGATACCCATATCGTACAAACAAATTCTAGAGTCACCCCTGGTCCACCTTTATGGAGATATCTCGAAAAGGCGTTCACCTATAGAACTAAGGCCCACGCCCTTTTAAAATACTCAATAACACCTTTCATTTGATACCCATATGTTACAAACAAATTCTAGAGTCACCCCTGGTCCACCTTTATGGCGATATCTCGAAAAGGCATCCACCCATAGAACTAAGGCTCACTCCCTTTTAAAATACTTATTAACACATTTCGTTTGATACCCATACCATACATACAAATTCTAGAGTCACCCCTGGTCCACCTTTATGGAGATATCTCGAAAAGGCGCCCACCTATAGAACTAAGGCGCACTCTCTTTTAAAATACTCATTAACACCTTTCATTTGATACCCATATCGTACAAACAAATTCTAGAGTCACCCCTGGTCCACCTTTATGGAGATATCTCGAAAAGGCGTTCACCTATAGAACTAAGGCCCACGCCCTTTTAAAATACTCAATAACACCTTTCATTTGATACCCATATCTTACAAACAAATTCTAGAGTCCCCCTGGTCCACCTTTATGGCGATATCTTGAAAAGGCGTCCACCTATAGAACTAAGGCCCACTCCTTTTTAAAATACTCATTAACACCTTTCATTTGATACCCATATCGTACAAACAAATTCTACAGTCACCCCTGGTCCACCTTTATGGCGATATCTTGAAAAGGCGTTCACCTATAGAACTAAGGCCCACGCCCTTTTAAAATACTCATTAACACCTTTCATTTGATACCCATATCTTACAAACAAATTCTAGAGTCACCCGTGGTCCACCTTTATGGAGATATCTCGAAAAGGCGTTCACCTATAGAACTAAGGGCCACGCCCTTTTAAATACTCATTAACACTTTTCCTTTGATACCCCCCATATCGTACAAACCAAACAAATTCTAGACTCACCCCTGGTCCACCTTTATGGCGATATCTTGAAAAGGCGTCCACCTATAGAACTAAGGCCCACGCCCTTTTAAAATATTCATTAGCGCCTTTCATTTGATACCCATATCGTACAAACGCATTCTAGAGTCACCCGTGGTCCTCCTGTATGGCGATATCTCGAAAAGGCGTCCACTTATAGAACTAAGGCCCACTCCTTTTTAAAGTACTCATTAACACCTTTCGTTTGATACCCATATTTTACAAATGCATTCTAGAGTCACCCGTAGTCCTCCTATATGGCGATATCTCGTAAAGGCGTCCACCTATAGAACTAAGGCCCACTCCCTTTTAAAATACTCATTAACACCTTTCCTTTGATACCCATATCGTACAAACAAATTCTAGAGTCACCCCTGGTCCACCTTTATGGCGATATCTTGAAAAGGCGTCCACCTATAGAACTAAGGCCCACTCCTTTTTTAAAAACTTATTAACACCTTTCATTTGATACCCATATTTTACAAACAAATTCTAGAGTCACCCCTGGTCCACCTTTATGTAGATATCTTGAAAAGGCGCCCACCCATAGAACTATGGCGCACTCCCTTTTAAAATACTCATTGACACCTTTCATTTGATACCCATATCGTACAAACAAATTCTAGAGTCACCCCTTGTCCACCTTTATGGAGATATCTCGAAAAGGCGTTCACCTATAGAACTAAGGCCCACGCCCTTTTAAAATACTCAATAACACCTTTCATTTGATCCATATCTTACAAACAAATTCTAGAGTCACCCCTGGTCCACCTTTATGGCGATATCTTGAAAAGGCGTCCACCTATAGAACTAAGGCCCACTCCTTTTTAAAATACTCATTAACACCTTTCATTTGATACCCATATCGTACAAACAAATTCTAGAGTCACCCCTGGTCCACCTTTATGTAGATATCTTGAAAAGGCGCCCACCTATAGAACTATGGCGCACTGCCTTTTAAAATACTCATTAACACCTTTCATTTGATACCCATATCGTACAAACAAATTCTAGAGTCACCCGTGGTCCACCTTTATGGAGATATCTCGAAAAGGCGTTCACCTATAGAACTAAGGGCCACGCCCTTTTAAATACTAATTAACACCTTTCCTTTGATACCCATATCGTACAAACAAATTCTAGAGTCACCCCTGGTCCACCTTTATGGAGATATCTCGAAAAGGCGTACACCTATAGAACTAAGGCCCACGCCATTTTAAAATACACATTAACACCTTTCATTTGATGCCCATACCTTACAAACAAATTCTAGAGTCATCCATGGTCCACCTTTATGGCGATATCTCGAAAAGGCATTCACCTATAGAACTAAGGCCCATGCCCTTTTAAAATACTCATTAACACCTTTCATTTGATACCTATGTCTTACAAACAAATTCTAGAGTCACCCCTGGTCCACCTTTATGGAGATATCTCGAAAAGGCGTTCACCTATAGAACTAAGGCCCACGTCCTTTTAAAATACTCATTAACACCTTTCATTTGATACCCATATCGTACAAACAAATTCTAGAGTCACCCCTGGTCCACCTTTATGGAGATATCTTAAAAAGGCGCCCACCTATAGAACTATGGCGCACTCCCTTTTAAAATACTCATTAACACCTTTCATTTGATACCCATATCTTACAAACAAATTCTAGAGTCACCCCTGGTCCACCTTTATGGCGATATCTCGAAAAGGCATCCACCCATAGAACTAAGGCCCACTCCCTTTTAAAATACTTATTAACACATTTCGTTTGATACGCATACCGTACATACAAATTCTAGAGTCACCCCTGGTCCACCTTTATGGAGATATCTCGAAAAGGCGCCCACCTATAGAACTAAGGCGCACTCCCTTTTAAAATACTCATTAACACTTTCATTTGATACCCATATCGTACAAACAAATTCTAGAGTCACCCCTGGTCCACCTTTATGGAGATATCTCGAAATGGCGTTCACCTATAGAACTAAGGCCCACGCCCTTTTAAAATACTCATTAACACCTTTCATTTGATACCCATATCTTACAAACAAATTCTAGAGTCACCCGTGGTCCACCTTTATGGAGATATCTCGAAAAGGCGTTCACCTATAGAACTAAGGGCCACGCCCTTTTAAATACTCATTAACACCTTTCCTTTGATACCCATATCGTACAAACAAATTCTAGAGTCACCCCTGGTCCACCTTTATGGCGATAACTTGAAAAGGCGTCCACCTATAGAACTAAGGCCCACGCCCTTTTAAAATACTCATTAACGCCTTTCATTTGATACCCATATCGTACAAACAAATTCTAGAGTCACCCCTGGTCCACCTTTATGGAGATATCTCGAAAAGGCGCCCACCTATAGAACTAAGGCGCACTCCCTTTTAAAATACTCATTAACACTTTCATTTGATACCCATATCGTACAAACAAATTCTAGAGTCACCCCTGGTCCACCTTTATGGAGATATCTCGAAATGGCGTTCACCTATAGAACTAAGGCCCACGCCCTTTTAAAATACTCATTAACACCTTTCATTTGATACCCATATCTTACAAACAAATTCTAGAGTCACCCGTGGTCCACCTTTATGGAGATATCTCGAAAAGGCGTTCACCTATAGAACTAAGGGCCACGCCCTTTTAAATACTCATTAACACCTTTCCTTTGATACCCATATCGTACAAACAAATTCTAGAGTCACCCCTGGTCCACCTTTATGGCGATAACTTGAAAAGGCGTCCACCTATAGAACTAAGGCCCACGCCCTTTTAAAATACTCATTAACACTTTCATTTGATACCCATATCGTACAAACAAATTCTAGAGTCACCCCTGGTCCACCTTTATGGAGATATCTCGAAAAGGCGTACACCTATAGAACTAAGGCCCACGCCATTTTAAAATACACATTAACACCTTTCATTTGATGCCCATACCTTACAAACAAATTCTAGAGTCATCCATGGTCCACCTTTTTGGCGATATCTTGAAAAGGCGTTCACCTATAGAACTAAAGCCTACGCCCTTTTAAATACTAATTAACACCTTTCTTTTGATACCCATATCGTACAAACAAATTCTAGAGTCACCCCTGGTCCACCTTTATGGAGATATCTCGAAAAGGCGTTCACCTATAGAACTAAGGCCCACGTCCTTTTAAAATACTCATTAACACCTTTCATTTGATACCCATATCGTACAAACAAATTCTAGAGTCACCCCTGGTCCACCTTTATGGAGATATCTTAAAAAGGCGCCCACCTATAGAACTATGGCGCACTCCCTTTTAAAATACTCATTAACACCTTTCATTTGATACCCATATCTTACAAACAAATTCTAGAGTCACCCCTGGTCCACCTTTATGGCGATATCTCGAAAAGGCATCCACCCATAGAACTAAGGCCCACTCCCTTTTAAAATACTTATTAACACATTTCGTTTGATACGCATACCGTACATACAAATTCTAGAGTCACCCCTGGTCCACCTTTATGGAGATATCTCGAAAAGGCGCCCACCTATAGAACTAAGGCGCACTCCCTTTTAAAATACTCATTAACACTTTCATTTGATACCCATATCGTACAAACAAATTCTAGAGTCACCCCTGGTCCACCTTTATGGAGATATCTCGAAATGGCGTTCACCTATAGAACTAAGGCCCACGCCCTTTTAAAATACTCAATAACACCTTTCATTTGATACCCATATCTTACAAACAAATTCTAGAGTCACCCCTGGTCCACCTTTATGGCGATATCTTGAAAAGGTGTCCACCTATAGAACTAAGGCCCACTCCTTTTTAAAATACTCATTAACACCTTTCATTTGATACCCATATCGTACAAACAAATTCTACAGTCACCCCTGGTCCACCTTTATGGCGATATCTTGAAAAGGCGTCCACCTATAGAACTAAGGCCCACTCCTTTTTTAAAAACTCATTAACACCTTTCATTTGATACCCATATCGTACAAACAAATTCTAGAGTCATCCCTGGTCCACCTTTATGGAGATATCTCGAAAAGGCGTTCACCTATAGAACTAAGGCCCACGCCCTTTTAAAATACTCATTAACACCTTTCATTTGATACCCATATCTTACAAACAAATTCTAGAGTCACCCGTGGTCCACCTTTATGGAGATATCTCGAAAAGGCGTTCACCTATAGAACTAAGGGCCACGCCCTTTTAAATACTCATTAACACCTTTCCTTTGATACCCATATCGTACAAACAAATTCTAGAGTCACCCCTGGTCCACCTTTATGGCGATAACTTGAAAAGGCGTCCACCTATAGAACTAAGGCCCACGCCCTTTTAAAATACTCATTAACGCCTTTCATTTGATACCCATATCGTACAAACGCATTCTAGAGTCACCCGTGGTCCTCCTATATGGCGATATCTCGAAAAGGCGTCCACTTATAGAACTAAGGCCCACTCCTTTTTAAAATACTCATTAACACCGTTCGTTTGATACCCATATTGTACAAATGCATTCTAGAGTCACCCCTGGTCCACCTTTATGGCGATATCTCGAAAAGGCGCCCACCTATAGAACTAGGGCGCACTCCCTTTTAAAATACTCATTAACACCTTTCATTTGATACCCATATCGTACAAACAAATTCTAGAGTCACCCCTGGTCCACCTTTATGGCGATATCTTGAAAAGGCGCCCATCTATAGAACTAAGCCGCACTCCCTTTTAAAATACTCATTAACGCCTTTCATTTGATACCCATATCGTACAAACGCATTCTAGAGTCACCCGTGGTCCTCCTATATGGCGATATCTCGAAAAGGCGTCCACCTATAGAACTAAGGCCCACGCCCTTTTAAATACTCATTAACACCTTTCCTTTGATACCCATATCGTACAAACAAATTCTAGAGTCATCCCTGGTCCACCTTTATGGTGATATCTCGAAAAGGCGTTCACCTATAGAACTAAGGCCCACGCCCTTTTAAAATACTCATTAACACCTTTCATTTGATACCCATATCTTACAAACAAATTCTAGAGTCACCCGTGGTCCACCTTTATGGAGATATCTCGAAAAGGCGTTCACCTATAGAACTAAGGGCCACGCCCTTTTAAATACTCATTAACACCTTTCCTTTGATACCCATATCGTACAAACAAATTCTAGAGTCACCCCTGGTCCTCCTATATGGCGATATCTCGAAAAGGCGTCCACCTATAGAACTAAGGCCCATGCCCTTTTAAATACTCATTAACACCTTTCCTTTGATACCCATATCGTACAAACAAATTCTAGAGTCACCCCTGGTCCTCCTATATGGCGATATCTCGAAAAGGCGTCCACCTATAGAACTAAGGCCCACGCCCTTTTAAATACTCATTAACACCTTTCATTTGATACCCATATCTTACAAACAAATTCTAGAGTCACCCGTGGTCCACCTTTATGGAGATATCTCGAAAAGGCGTTCACCTATAGAACTAAGGGCCACGCCCTTTTAAATACTCATTAACGCCTTTCATTTGATACCCATATCGTACAAACGCATTCTAGAGTCACCCGTGGTCCTCCTATATGGCGATATCTCGAAAAGGCGTCCACCTATAGAACTAAGGCCCACGCCCTTTTAAATACTCATTAACACCTTTCCTTTGATACCCATATCGTACAAACAAATTCTAGAGTCATCCCTGGTCCACCTTTATGGTGATATCTCGAAAAGGCGTTCACCTATAGAACTAAGGCCCACGCCCTTTTAAAATACTCATTAACACCTTTCATTTGATACCCATATCTTACAAACAAATTCTAGAGTCACCCGTGGTCCACCTTTATGGCGATAACTTGAAAAGGCGTCCACCTATAGAACTAAGGCCCACGCCCTTTTTAAAATACTCATTAACACCGTTCGTTTGATATCCATATTGTACAAATGCATCCTAGAGTCACCCATGGTCCATCTTTATGGCGATATCTCGAAAAGGCGCCCACCTATAGAACTAAGGCGCACGCCCTTTTAAAATACTCATTAACGCCTTTCATTTGATACCCATATCGTACAAACGCATTCTAGAATCACCCGTGGTCCTCCTATATGGTGATATCTCGAAAAGGCGTTCACCTATAGAACTAAGGGCCACGCCCTTTTAAAAACTCATTAACACCTTTCATTTGATACCCATATTTTACAAACAAATTCTAGAAACATTCCTGGTCCACCTTTATGGCGATATCTCGAAAAGGCGTCCACTTATAGAACTAAGGCACACTCCTTTTTAAAATACTCATTAACACCTTTCGTTAGACACCCATATTGTACAAATGCATTCTAAAGTCACCCCTGGTCCACCTTTATGGCAATATCTTGAAAAGGCGTCCACCTATAGAACTAAGGCCCACGCCCTTTTAAAATACTCATTAACGCCTTTCATTTGATACCCATATCGTACAAATGCATTCTAGGATCACCCGTGGTCCTCCTATATCGCGATATCTCGAAAAGGCGTCCACCTATAGAACTAAGGCCCACTCCCTTTTAAAATTCTCATTAACACCTTTCCTTTGATACCCATATCGTACAAACAAATTCTAGAGTCACCCCTGGTCCACCTTTATGGCGATATCTCGAAAAGGCATCCACCCATATAACTAAGGCCCACTCCCTTTTAAAATACTTATTAACACATTTCGTTTGTTACCCATACCGTATAAACAAATTCTAGAGTCACCCGTGGTCCACCTTTATGGCGATATCTTGAAAAGGCGTCCACCTATAGAACTAAGGCCCACTCCTTTTTTAAAAACTTATTAACACCTTTCATTTGATACCCACATTTTACAAACAAATTCTAGAGTCATCCCTGATCCACCTTTATGGCGATATCTTGAAACGGCGTCCACCTATAGAACTAGGGCCCACTCCTTTTTAAAATACTCATTAACACCTTTCATTTGATACCCATATCGTACAAACAAATTCTAGAGTCACCCCTGGTCCACCTTTATGGCGATATCTTGAAACGGCGTCCGCCTATAGAACTAAGGCCCACTCCTTTTTAAAATACTCATTAACACCTTTCATTTGATACCCATATCGTACAAACAAATTCTAGATTCACCCCTGGTCCACCTTTATGGAGATATCTTGAAAAGGCGCCCACCTATAGAACTATGGCGCACTCCCTTTTAAAATACTCATTAACACCTTTCATTTGATACCCATACCGTACAAAGAAATTCTAGAGTCACCCCTTGTCCACCTTTATGGAGATATCTCGAAAAGGCGTCCACCTATAGAACTAAGGCCCACGCCCTTTTAAAATACTCATTAACGCCTTTCATTTGATACCCATATCGTACAAACGCATTCTAGAGTTACCCGTGGTCCTCCTATATGGCGATATCTCGAAAAGGCGGCCACCTATAGAACTAAGGCCCACTCCTTTTTAAAATACTCATTAACACCTTTCATTTGATACCCATATCGTACAAACAAATTCGAGAGTCACCCCTTGTCCACCTTTATGGAGATATCTTGAAAAGGCGTCCACCTATGGAACTAAGGCCCACTCCATTTTAAAATACTCTTTAATACCTTCATTTGATACCCATGTCATACAAACACATTCCAGGGTTACCCCTGGTCCACCTTTATGGCGATATCTCGAAAAGGCGTCCACCTATAGAACTAAGGCCCACTCCATTTTAAAATACTCTTTAATACCTTCCATTTGATACCCATGTCATACAAACACATTCCAGGGTTACCCTAGGTTCATTTTCGTACATGGTGATTTTCCCTTATTTTGTCTCCATAGCTCTCAACTGAGTATGTAATATTCGGTTACACCCGAACTTAGCCTTCCTTACTTGTTATATATATAGATTTAAAAAATTTGAGGAGGAAACAAAATTCTTAAATTTATTGGCAAAAATCTACTTTTTGCCCGTAAACTGGCAGCCGTTAGGTTGCCAAATGCTTCTATTATAATCTTAAAAATACCTGGATAATAAATACATAACAAGATAAATAATACATAATTCCGGTCATCCTTCAACAAGTTGTATAGCGCACGTAGAACCTCCAACAGACATATGGTTTTACTCCACGTTTATTCCACTTCGCTATGCGGTTTTGGTTGCCGTTAATGAGAATGCCATCCGTATTAAAGACCAAAAATATTTTTCCTTCTTTCCTTTGTGTTATTCAAGAATTTTTAAAATTTGTCTTGCACCCTTGTTGTCACTGTCGCTGTGGTCCGCCCCTTTGCATTAACTATACCTTTCGCCGTTGCAAAGTTGATGCCTTGAACTCCTTTGCAGAAAGTAAACTTTTTCAAAAATATTTTGTATCTGAAGTATGCCTATACTTCAAGCAGCAGACGAGGGAGACTGCCGTTTTAATTCAGCAGTGTGGCATCTCACTCCTACTGTCCGCCTGTAGGTTAATATGCCGTAGATCGTGATTGGCTTTGAAATCGCCTAAGTGACTAGTGTGCTGATATCCGGGCGGTATCCATTAGGGCAACAGGTGACAGGAGGGATTTAGATGTTGATGATTTCCAAGTTTACATCGCGTGGCCGGACAGATATGCCTTGACGTTCAAGGACACTGTTCCTGCGGCAAATGTCTGCGTCGTATAGATTATATTGCACTGAGTTGTGATTGCTAAACGCCAGACCGTCTCCATTTCCGCTCTCGCGATCTTTTATGTGGACGTTACACCCAGAGTAGCAGACCTACAGACAGACAGCAGAGCTAATCTTGCTTTGAGTTTGATCGCAATGCTGATGTTATGCCGCTTCATGATCTCCGTGATCTTCCCAGTTAACCCATTACAGTTTAACTGCAGAATTCTGACGTGCAACGGGGGAGACGTCGTCACTCTAGGGGTAAGTGACGGATGACTACGCCTGAGTTGAGGGAGGCCAGGACGCAATTACTGCTGTGGCCCTGGGACTGGATGTCCCCAATGCTTAGTACCCGCTGTAGGTGGGTTTGCGCCCTGGCAGCATGGCGCAATGAAACCCGTCGGGGGTTGCCGTCGTTGAGACTAGAACATCTAGGAAAGTGGAACCGTCCAAGACAAGAGCTGCATTGGGCATATATCCCGCAAATATATATATTCTGTGCTGGCAAACGGTGAAAAAGGTGATACGGACTGAGAGTCTGTTTCCCTGACCTTCTCGAATGCTAGTACCGAAAATAGGGGGAGAAAAATGCGGGGGCTGATGCTCGGCATTGCTATCGACTATACTACGAAGCAGCAGCTGGTATTTGTTGTGGCTTGCTGAGCAGCAGGGCTGCTGCAAGGGACGCCCTTGGGCATGAAAAGCAAAGAGCCACAAAATATTTATAAAAGTTACGAGGACGTCGTGTTTTGCGGTCTAGCCCAGAACATCCTGTCCGATGCAAACATCCCTTGCACGTGACACACTGACAAGAGTGTGACCTTCCTAAAAAGATTTTTTTCCAGCATACGCAGCAAAACCATTTCTCTGGATCGGGGTCAGGTTCCGGATTGGGTTCGATACCTTTCTAGAGCAGGAGAGTATGGCGCAGTCCCGCTGCAAGGATCTGCTTGGAGGATGACAATTTGTGGGAAGGATGCAACAAATTAAATGGGGTTACACTGAAAGGACAGCCCTTGGTAGAGAAAAATCCGGAGTCGCTCCAGTACATAGAACCGGCTGCTTTGGGAAGCGAGGTTGCTGTAAAAGCTGCGAACTCCATCCACCAAAATTTCACAGAAGAACGGAAAAGCTCTGTTGCATGACAAGTTAAAATGTATTGAATTTTATGGAGTTGGCGGCTTTTCATAATTTTATTGGAGATAGTGATTTTGGACACAAAACACATACTTTTCGTATAGTCGACATCGCATCGTCGAAAATCTCAATTTACGCTCAAGCTATGGTGTTAATGGACTGAACTTTGTTGATCTTAAACATGCAGATGTCGGCACTTGGTAAAGTATCGGCGAAAGGTATCGAGGTAAAGTATCGATACGTTACTCAGTACTTGGAAAAAAGCATCGATTACGAAATACCCGGGTATTTTTTGGAAAAGTGTGCCTGCTATAGTGAGGGAGTGAAGTTTCGAAAAGAGTAGTAAATTTATTCCTTATAACCAAGACACTTACTGCCGATATCTTTTTCAGAAAGTTGTATGCATTTTTTTGAATTACATCGAATCGAAAAGAATTTCTTGAATAACAATAACTCAAATATGGTAAATCGAACAAATAACATGGTCAACGCAATACGATAAAATATTATATTAACAATTTGCTACCAATTCCATATTTTCACATATCGTTAGCTTAATGTGAAAATGTGCTAAGTCACTTTTTTTGAAAAATTGTATTTTAATGCAGTTTTAAAACTGAATTCAAAATACATCGATCACAAAAAAATATATTTAAATTTTTCATTACGTGCTGTGGGCAATGATGTGTAAATGTGCTAAGTCGTCAGCTGTTAACAAAAAATGTACTAAGTCAACCTGTCAATAATATGAATTTGAATTACTAGTCATTTCTTTGTGCGCGCATTTTATTTATTTATTTAATTCATTCAGTCTAAAAGTACATGCTTTGTTGTTGTATTAACGATAAAGACACTCCCCGAAGGCTTTGGGCCGATGTTGATGGTCCTTTGCCGGATATGATCCGGTACGTTCCGGTAACAAAGCACTATTAAGGTACTACTAGCTCGACCATCTCGGGAACGATTTATATGACCACATTAAACCTTCTAGGCCATCCCGTCCTCCTCACCCCTAGCTCCATGAGGAACTTGGGGTCGCCGGAGCCTCGCTGTCAATGAAACAGGATTCGGCACAGTTAGGTGAGTTGACAATTGGGTCTGAGAAGCTATATATTGTGCTGGCGACCCCTTGAGAGGGTTGCGAACACAACCCCTTGAAATTGGATTTACCCAATTAAGACATGCCTTTGGTGTATGATAAATGCTTTGCGCTGACTATAATCTACTTCAATTCTTACATGTCGATAACTACATGCTTTCTTACAGACTAGTTAAAAATAGAAAACAATTCAAGCTTAAACTTATATAAGTTCTAATTAAAATTAATAACACTACTGAATCGATTTGCTAGATGTATAGTCCTAGTTATAACTAGGTTCATTCATAGCATAATTCGTTTTATGAGTTATTTCGATAAATAATATATTATGCCGAAGATCACGTAGTGGAATATATGGAATGAACAAAGTAGATAAATCAGAGCAATTCGTGCTAAAGTTTATTACATTATAGGCAAGCATTAGTGAGATAAAAGTTCTTCTGTCATGCAAAGCCTAAAGACCAAGCAATTTGTGACTGCTTGTATATGATGGGAGGCCGTCTAGCCAGTGAAGCATACGTAAAGCAATTTTGATAAAAATTTTGGAACTTTTTCAATTTTATAGGAGTTAGATTCATACAAAGGATTCCATCAATATTCCAGCAATATTCAAGACGACTTCTGACCAAGGATATACAAAGTACCTTCAACGTCACAGTCTCCTTAAAGTCACTGGTGTTATGTCTACTGAACCCAAACATTGCAACAAATTTTGAAACAACGAAGTCAATGGTACAAAAAAAGAGAGTTTGGAGTTAAAAATTAGACTCAAGTGTTTACTCTCTTGACAACGATTAAGCGATTTAGTATTTAGTTTGTAGATAAAGTATGTGGCAGTTGTCTTTTTGGAATAAGACACAACACAGCATTTGTTTGAATTTAAGTTATTGTCTGCGCACCATCCGGCAAAAGAGTCCAGATCAGAACCGTTAGAAATAAAATAAATAAATAAATGTAGGGCGCGATAACCTCCGAAGAGATTTTAGGCCGAGCTTTTCTTCCAATTTACGCCGTGCTCCTTTTTTTTAATTTTTCCTACAAATTGGCGGGACGGGACCTACTTGTTTTATGCTGACTCCGAACGGCATCTGCGAGGCAGATGAGTTTTCACTGAGAGCTTTTCATGGCAGAAATACACTCGGAGTGCTTGTCAAACACTGCCGAGGGGCGACACCGCTTACAACAATTTTCTTCTAATTGAAAAACCTTATTTCTAAAATTATTATGTTGCTTTGCCCGAGGTGTGAACCCAGGGCATTCGGTGTGGTAGGCGGAGCACGCTACCATCACACCACGGTGGCCGCCAATAGTTAGAAATAGTTTGACAAATAAAGAGTATTTTTTGATAAATATATAGTTTTAGTGTTATATTTCATTCATTAAAGGGGAGGAGTGATGGGGAAACATATTGAGTAAAAAGTACTAAGTCAGGAGAAAAAATTTCTTTTGAGTGAGGAAATTGTACTAAGTCATAAAATAGCTGCTGCGTTAGCATACATGATTTTTATTTATCTATTTCAAAGCGTCTACACTCAAAAGTATTGCAACTAAAGTTTCCTCATTCACAGTTTTGAAAAAAAGGGTTATTTTAAAAATTATTCAGTTTTTTTCGTCTCCTGTAAAATTCCTAAAAAGTGACTTAGCACATTTTCACATTAAGCTAACGATATTTTTATTGATCGGTTGAATCAAAATCATTTTCGATTCGTGTTTAATGGGATTATGCTGAAATGACACCTCTTGATCTGTAAAAATCCCGAGTCGATCGGGTACATAAAAACTGCTACATCGATCGTTGGGAACGATACTGCTCCAGCTTTTCAAAGTTTTTTCTTCATAACAAAATTTAAAAAACAGTAAATATTCCAAACATATTTTGATATGTGCCTCAATTTCAAGCAATTTATTAACTTTTGAAAGAAATTAATTAATTATTGCTGAACTGCTAGGCTAGGCTCAGCTATGTATGTACTCAACTAAAAACAAATTGCTTAGCTACGGTATGGTTATCACTAAGGCGTTGTGCTATGACGTCAATAACAGAATACTTTGATTTCCATACGGTTGATTGCAACAGCTGTTTCATACGGAGTTTGCCAGAGCAATAAAGTACTTATTCCGAAATTTTCTGTTTATCTCATGGTCTATTCATTAACGATGAAAGTTTAAAGCTAAGAATAAAGTTTGATCTCACAATTCAAGGCATTTGAATCTGTCACACTTTCAATGCAAACAATAAAAAATATTTTTTTTAAATCGCAATTATATACATTTATTTGTAGATAACACAAAAAGAAATATCGCCGTTTCGACTTCTGATGGGAATATCAACATATCTTACCTTCGTCGTTGTGTCGAGACATCTAAATATAGTTTAGTACGGGAATTTATGGTCACAAAACGACTAGAATAACCCTGATTATTTGTGAACACCGCACAAATGTGTCCATTCACAACGGCCGGTGCCCCAAAATCTTCAGCAACAGAAATCATTGGTTGTATCAACAACTCTCCTCGTTCATTCAAACGTTGAGCCTGATGATAACTTAAACGAAAGGTTTTAGATTGGAGTGTATTCGAAGTCCTCCCATATGGTTCAGTTGTCCAACCCCATCCACTAACTTGCATTAGATCGTCCGCTTGGAGTGTGCAACCGTATTGTATTATTTGTATTGTGTTTGATAACTCAAACGGTGTATTCAATCTAAACACAGCAATATCCTCATTACTTGGGCCGCCATTTGAAGTGAATATACTAGCCACACCTTTGCAATGTAAATGTTCGATATTACATAAATGCGTTGCACCAGGTACAACAGATAACAACTCCTTATCTAAATTTGGCCCTGCGCATTGTGAAGCTGTCACCACCACATTGATAGCGACAATTGAGCCAACGCAACTGTATACGTCTTCATAATATATCGCTACCAAATAAGGTCTAAGCCATGCATCCGAATCACTGCCATCTATTATGCGATATTCTGAATTCGTGTTAGTCAAAAGGTGACTACCCATGACAACCAAGAGAGCGAAATAATTGCAAAACTTCATATTAGTTGAATACTATTTTCGCCGCTTTTTAAGTACAAACTACACCAAGATCAATTTTGTGGGCGCTATTTATACATAGTTGGGTTGTGTGAATATAAAATAAGCAAACACGTTTGCTTCTAGATGCCAGGAATTTGAACAATAAAAACACTTCCTTATTTGAATTAAAGCATTTCATAGAACGGAAGGTTTTTTTTTTTTTTTTTTTTTCATTCAACCTATTTAACATTAATAAAATTTTGGTTAGAGGTGCCTAATTAAAATTTCGATGCCCTTAATGATGAAAAATACAAAATATTTATACAGCTTTTTAAATGAGCGCTATTTAAACATAGTTGGGTCGTGTGAATAAAAAATAAGCAAAAACCTTTAATTCTAGATTCCAGGAATTTGAACAATAAAAACACTTCCGCATTTGAATTAAAGCAATGTATAGAACGGCAAGATTTTATTATACCTTTCATGAACATGAAATGGTATATTAACTTTGGTCCGATGTTTATAACGTTGAGAAATATAGAAGATAGACTCACCGTTATGTATACCGGATTGATCAGGGCGACGAACTGAGTTGATATAGCCATGCCCGTCTGTCCGTCCGTCGATCTCTGTTTGAATGCAAACTAGTCCGTCAAATTTTGAGATATCACAATGAAATTTGGCACAAGGATGTATTTTTGTATTATATTAGACATTTGTCGGATCCGGTAGGATCGGACCACTATAACATATATCTCCCATACAACCGATCGATCAGAGAAGACGATTTTGTTCATTCCTGCCGCAATTTAGAAAGTATAAACGTGAAGCTCGGTGATATATATTCTAATATATCATAGAAGATATACTGAAAAAATCACTTTGATCGGAGCTATATATAGTTATATCCCATACAACCCATCGTTCAGATATAAAGATTTTTGGCCATTTCTCCCCTAATTTAGAAAGTATAAACGTGAAATGCTGTGATATGTATTTTAATATATCATAGAAGATTTTTGAAAAAATCACTTTGATCGGAGCTATATATAGTATATATCCCATACAACCGATAGAAAGATTTTTGGCAATTTCTCCCTTAATTTCCAATATAAAATCATTAAACTTGGTGATATTTATTCTAATATATCAAAGAAGATTTCATAAAAATATCATTTCGATCTGAGCTATATATAATATATATCCCATACAACCCATCGTTCAGATAGAAAAATTTTTAGCCATTTCTCCCTTAATTTCCAATATAAAAACGTTAAACTTGGTGATATTTATTATAATATATTGTAACGAATATTAGCAGCACTATGGGATACTATCTGGTTTTTCAATTAGAAGAAAATTTTTATATGCGGGGTCGCCCCTCGGCAGTGTTTGGCCAGCGCTCCGGGTGTATTTCTGCAATGAATGGCTCTCAGTGAAAACTCATCTGCCTTGCAGATGATGTTCGGAGTCGGCATAAAACATGTAGGTCCCGTCCGGCCGATTTGTAGGGGAAAATCAATAGGAGCACGACGCAAATTGGAAGAGAAGCTCGGCCTTAAATCTCTTCGGAGGTTATCGCGCCTTACATTTATTTATTTTTTATGGGATACTATCATCTCTAAGCCGATGCTAAGCAGTGACTTGTTGCACATCAATAATTCAATCATTATGTCTACACATATGTACGTACACGCAGCGAGAAGCAACGCACAAACCCATGCAGATATCTGAGATGCTCCCAAAAGTATGCCATTAAAATTGTGGAATTGTCGCTCAAAAATACACGCGCATATGAGAGCTATACACGCACATCTGTAGTTATAATTATATGGCAGTAACTAAGTAAATTCTGGAAGAGCCTCGAAGTATGCAAATGGGAAAGCACAGAGTATAAAAGCACCAACAGTAGAGGCGCGACAATCAGTTTGATTTAAGCATTCCATCTGTCGAGTAGTATCAGTGTTAGTTTTGAAAGTACTTTAACAAAAGGCCATTTTGCATTATTGAATAGTGGTGTTATTTATTCAACAGTTTAGTGATTCGAACGTTAGAAGAAGATTGGAAATAAGGTAAATTCGTTACAATTGGTGTCAGAAGAGGAATTGCTGAATAAATTCCGAAGACTTCGAGTACAACTTGGACATGGCAAAGTGGAGTGAATTGAAGATCCAGCAGCTGAAGAAGGAGTTGGAGAGCCGTGGATTGAATACAAGCGGCATTAAAATCGTACTTCAAGCACGGCTATGAGAGGCAATGGAAGCAGAAGGAATTAACGTTGAAGAGTATGTCTTTCATTTCGATATCGACGAGACAACAACAAAAATTGAACAGAAAAACGAAACATCGCAGACAGTTATGAGCACAGACTTGAATATGATATTGGCTGCAATATCGGCACAAACATCGAAAGTAACATCAATGTCGTCGCAAATGTCATCTCTACTGGAAGAACAGAAGACATATATGGCATCTCAACTAGAATCCCAAGAGAACCGTATAACATCCAAGATGGAAGCACAGGAGACACGCATAACAGAAATATCATCACAAATATCCACAAATATGTCAGCACAGCTCGAAGCAAAGAAGACATATTGTAATATTTGGGGATAATGAGAATAACGTAATTTAGGTTGCAGTGCCCATTTAGCGGCACCGGATAGAATTGAATGCCATTGAAACGACAGCAGATTGAATTGAGTTCTTTATTCAAAAGTTGTTTTCTTTTATACCAAATTTCTATGAGCTAAAATATTTACTTACACTAATACTTACAAACTAAGTATAACACACATATGCATTCAATTCAGTTCCCTGGGAACTGCATTCTAAGCATAAATAAAATTAGCTGTGGAATCTGCAACGCAAGCATAAGTAGATAATGTTAATAATTTGTATACAGGTAAAGGCTTGTGGCGAGCAAGCTTTAAACAGTAACATACCACGGTTCAAGTTACCAGATGATGCACGGCGTAGCTATCGTGGCGTGTAGAAAATAGATGTTTGTACAAATGAATGAATGTGTCAATGAATCTCAGGCCATACCAAAGCGAGCAAAAATATATGTATGTACAAATGCATTAATATGTATGTAAGAGTCAATGTATTTTAAGACATTCCAAAACAGGTCGAAATATATGTTTGTACAAATGAATGAATAACTTAATGAGTGAATGTTACACCATCCGCCTTTGAAAGAGTAGACATATATAATTTTGTACACGAATTATCTATGGCTACCCAAGTTAGGCTATTGATTTTGAATCCGCTTGTGATTACTTTGCTTGTTGGGGTTTTTTTTTGTCAGTATTTTATGACATTTAGCTTGATTTTCAAAGGATAGTTTACATTTGGTTTTCTCTTTTGTTTTGTTTTATTATTGTATTTTTCTTTTGCATACAATAAAAATTTTCTTTGTGTTTATAAAATTAAAGTGCTCTTATTCTGTGAGTTTAAGTCTATTTTTATGTATTACAATTTTCTTATAATTATTATTTTGATTTATGTTTTCTATGTTTCTATTTTCTACATTGCTTTTATCAAGCTTTACTACTCTAAATGGAATTACAGTAACATTATTATTTTTATCGATCTTTTCTGCCTTATAGGGAATTAATGTAAAATTATTGTTTTCATCGATATTTACTACTCTAAAGGGAATTATAGTAAAATTATTATTTTTATCGATTTTTTCTACCTTATAGGGTATTAGGGTAAATTTATTATTTATTGTTTTTTTTTCCTACCTTATGGAGTATTAATAAAATTATTTTTCCTATTCTACAGGTCATAATAAAGTTATTTTTTCTATTGGTATTTTATATTCTGCAGGGCCCTATATGTATTTATACTATCTACCTTATGACCTCCCTAAAGGCGAGGTTATCCTAGATGAATCAGGTCAAACTAATATTTGTATTTCTAAAAAAAATAGTGGAGATTAATTATTTAGTTTTCCTTACCTTGGCTATTTCTATTAAACAAAGCTTTTGCATTGTTATTAAAATTAAAACGTATATAATAAAAAACGGGATCTCTAAGTGTGTGATATAGAGTGGATTGGGTAAATTCAGTTGCTGCGAGAGCAAGAAGTAGTTATATAGTGATAAGTGGTTAACCCAAAGGGTACAGTGGATGCAAAAATGTTTCTTATACCATTTTTCATATTTTTCCAGCAACATTTTGTCTGATCTTATGCGATGATGGCCGACCCATATTGGATCGTCATGATCCGGGGTGGGCGTGAGCTTAGCACCTGCTAAACGACCATATATGTATACGATAAACGAGAGCACAACGGCCACTTCGTCAAAATCAACGACAGCTCTTTTAGTTTGATTTTGATGGTCCAACAGTAAGGAAGTGCCGCACGCGCGCTTAAAACAGAGTACCAAAGAATGCGTGTGACACGTGCTCACCGTTCCAGCATTGAAATCAAACTAAATAAATAATTGATTTTGCTTTCGTGCTCGCTACGCGTTCGTGTTTACTAACACATTCTCAACTTGGTAATAGTGTAAATGTAGTGGTGCCCAACGCTGGTCATGATATTTATGAAGAATTTCTTATTTGCTTTTTTATACTCAGTTGAGCAGAGCTCACAGAGTATATTAACTTTGATTGGATAACGGTTGGTTGTACAGGTATAAAGGAATCGAGATAGATATAGACTTCCATATATCAAAATCATCAGTATCGAAAAAAAATTTGATTTAGCCATGTCCGTCCGTCCGCCCGTCTGTCCGTTAACACGATAACTTGAGTAAATTTTGAGGTATCTTGATGAAATTTGGTATGTAGATTCCCGGGCACTCATCTCAGATCGCTATTTAAAATGAACGATATCGGACTATAACCACGCCCATTTTTTCGATATCGAAAATTTCGAAAAACCGAAAAAATGCGATAATTCATTGCCAAAGGCGGATAAAGCCATGAAACTTGGTAGATGGGTTGACGTTATGACGCAGAGTAGAAAATTAGTAAGATTTTGGACAATGGGCGTGGCACCGCCCACTTTTACAAGAAGGTAATTTAACAGTTTTGCAAGCTGTAATTTGGCAGTCGTTGAAGATATCATGATGAAATTGGCAGGAACGTTACTACTATTACTATATATGCGCAAAATAAAAATTAGCAAAATCGGATGAAGAACACGCCCACTTTTTAAAAAAAAATTTTTTTTAATTCAAATTTTAACAAAAAATTTAATATGTTTACTGTATATAAGTAAATTAAGTCAAAATTCAACTCCAGTAATGATATGATGCAACAAAATACAAAAATAAAAGAAAATTTCAAAATGGGCGTGGCTCCGCCCATTTTCATTTAGTTTGTCTAGAATACTTTTAATGCCATAAGTCGAACAAAAATTTATCAATCCTTCTTAAATTAGGAAGGGGCATAGATTCTATGACGGTAACTGTTTTCTGTGAAAATGGGCGAAATCGGTGGAAGCTACGCCCAGTTTTTATACACAGTCCACCGTCTGACCTTCCGCTCGGCCGTTAACACAATAACTTGAGCAAAAACCGATATATCTTTACTAAACTTAGTCCACGTACTTATCTGAACTCACTTTATCTTGGTATAAAAAATGGCCGATCTCCGTCCATAACCACGCCCACTTTATCGATATCGAAAATTACGAAAAATTAAAAAAATGCCATAATTCTTTACCAAATACGAAAAAAGGGATGAAACATGGTAATTGGATTGGCTTATTGACGCAAAATATAACTTTGTAAAATGGGTGTGACACCTACCATATTAAGTAGAAGAAAATGAAAAAGTTCTACAAGGCGAAATCAACAGCGTTTGGAATCTTGGCAGGAATACTGTTAGTGGTATTGCATATATAAATAAATTAGCAGTACCCGACAGATGATTTTCTGGATCACCTGGTCCACATTTTGGTCGATATCACGAAAACGCCTTCACATATAGATCTAAGGGCCACTAGCTTTTAAAAACCTCATTAATACCTTTAATTTGATATCCATACCGTACAAACACATTCTAGAGTCACCCCTGGCCCACCCTAATGGCGATATCTCGAAAAGGCGTCCACCTATAGACCTAATGCCCACTCCCTCTTAAAATGCTCAGTAACACCTTTCGTTTGATACCCATATCGTACAAACATTTTAGAGTCACCCCTGGCCCACCCTAATGGCGATATCTCAAAAAGGCGTCCACCTATAGACCTAATGCCCACTCCCTCTTAAAATGCTCAGTAACACCTTTCGTTATTTACCCATATAGTATAAACATTCTAGAGTCACCCCTGGCCCACCCTAATGGCGATATCTCAAAAAGACCTAATGCCCACTCCCTCTTAAAATGCTCAGTAACACCTTTCGTTTGATACCCATATCGTACAAACATTTTAGAGTCACCCCTGGCCCACCCTAATGGCGATATCTCAAAAAGGCGTCCACCTATAGACCTAATGCCCACTCCCTCTTAAAATGCTCAGTAACACCTTTCGTTTGATACCCATATCGTACAAATATTTTAGAGTCACCCCTGGCCCAGCCTAATGGCGATATCTCGAAAAGGCGTCCACCTATAGACCTAATGCCAACTCCCTCCTAAAACGCTCAGTAACATCTTTCTTTTGATACCCATATCGTACAAACATTCTAGAGTTACCCCTGGCCCACCCTAATGGCGATATCTCGAAAAGTTGTCCACCTATAGACCTAATGCCCACTCCCTCTTAAAATATTCAGTAACACCTTTCGTTTGATACCCATATCGTACAAACATTTTAGAGTCACCCCTGGCCCACCCTAAAGGCGATATCTCAAAAAGGCGTCCACCTATAGACCTAATGCCCACTCCCTCTTAAAGTGCTCAGTAACACCTTTCGTTTGATACCCATATCGTACAAACATTTTAGAGTCACCCCTGGCCCACCCTAATGGCGATATCTCGAAAAGGCGTCCACCTATAGACCTAATGCCCACTCCCTCTTAAAATGCTCAGTAATACCTTTCGTTTGATACCCATATCGTACAAACATTCTAGAGTCACCCCTGGCCCACCCTAATGGCGATATCTCGAAAAGCCGTCCACCTATAGACCTAATGCCCACTCCATCTTAAAATGCTCAGTAACACCTTTCGTTTGATACCCATATCGTACAAACACATTCTAGAGTCACCCCTGGCCCACCCTAATGGCGATATCTCGAAAAGGATTCCACCTATAGACCTAATGCCCACTCCCTCTTAAAATGCTCAGTAACACCTTTCGTTTGATACCCATATCGTACAAACATTCTAGAGTCACCCTTGGTCCACCTTTATGGCGATATCTCGAAAAGGCTTCCACCAATAGAAGGATTACTTCCTTTTAAAATACTCATTACAACCTTTCATTTGATACCCATATCGTAAAAACACATTCTAGAGTCACCCCTGGCCCACCCTAATAGCGATATTTCGAAAAGGCGTCCACCTATAGACCTAATGCCCACCCCTTTTAAAATACCTTTCGTTTGATACCCATATCGTACAAACATTCTAGAGTCATCCTGGCCCACCCTAATGGCGACATCTCGAAAAGGCGTCCACCTATAGACCTAATGCCCACTCCCTCTTAAAATTCTCAGTAACACCTTTCATTTGATTCCCATATCGTACAAACACATTCTAGAGTCACCCCTGGCCCACCTTAATGGCGATATCTCGAAAAGGCGTCCACCGATAGACCTAAGGCCCACTCCCTCTTAAAACGCTCAGTAACACCTTTCATTTGATACCCATATCGTACAAACAAATTCTAGAGTCAGCCCTAGTCCACCTTTATGGCGATATCCCTAAATGGCGTCCATCCATAGAACTATGGCCTACTCTCTCTTAAAATACTCTTTAATACCTTCCATTTGATACACATGTCATACGACCACATTCCAGGGTTACCCTAGGTTCATTTTCCTACATGATGATTTTCCTTATTTTGTCTCCATAGCTCTCAACTGAGTATTTAATGTTCGGTTACACCCGAACTTAGCCTTCCTTACTTGTTTATACTCAGATGAGCAGAGCTCACAGAGTATATTAACTTTGATTGCATAACGGTTGGTTGTACAGGTATAAAGGAATCGAGATAGATATAGACTTCCATATATCAAAATCATCAGTATCGAAAAAAAATTCGATTTAGACATGTCCGTCCGTCCGTCTGTCCCTTATAACGATAACTTGAGTAAATTTTGAGGTATCTTGATCAAATTTGGTACGTAGGTTCCTGGGCACTCATCTCAGATCGATATTTAAAATGAACGATATCGGACAATAACCACGCCCACTTTTTCGATATCGAAAATTTCGAAAAATCGAAAAAGTGCGATAATTCATTACCAAATACGCATTAAGCGATGAAACTTGGTAGGTGAGTTGAGCTTATGACGCAGAAACTAGTAAAATTTTGGACAATGGGCGTGGCACCGCCCACTTTTAAATGAAGGTAATTTAGAAGTTTTGCAAGCTGTAATTTGGCGGTCGTTGAAGATATCATGATGAGATTTGGCAGGAACGTTACTCTTATTACTTTATGTCTGCTTAATAAAAATTAGCAAAATCGGAGAACGACCATGCCCACTTTTTAAAAAAATTTTTTTTTAATTCAAATTTTAAAAGAAAAGTTAATATCTTTACAGCATATAAGTAAATTATGCCAACATTCAACTCCAGTAATGATATGGTGCAATAAAATACAAAAATAAAAGAAAATTTCAAAATGGGAGTGGCTCCGCCCTTTTTAATTTAATTTGTCTAGGATGCTTGTAATGCCATAAGTCGAACAAAAATTCACCAATCCTTGTGAAATTTGGTAGAGGCTTAGCTTCTAGGACGATAACTTTTTTCTGTGAAAAAGGGCGAAATCGGTTGAAGCCACGCCCAGTTTTTATACACAGTCGACCGTCTGTCCTTCCGCTCGGCCGTTAACACGATAACTTGAGCAAAAATCGATATATCTTTACTAAACTCAGTTCACGTACTTATCTGAACTCACTCTGTATTGGTATAAAAAATGGCCGAAATCCGTCATGGTCGCCCACTTTTTCGATATCGAAAATTACGAAAAATAAAAAAAAATGCCATAATTATATACGAAATACGAAAAAATGGATGAAACATGGTAATTTTATAGGTCTATTGACGCAAAATATAACTTTAGAAAAAAACTTGGAAAAGTGGGTGTGACACCTACCATATTAAGTAGAAGAAAATGAAAAATTTTTGCAGGGCGAAATCAAAAGCCCTTGGAATCTTGGAAGGAATACTGTACGTGGTATTACATATATAAATAAACTAGCGGTACCCGACAGATGATGTTCTGGATCACCCTGGTCCACATTTTGGTAGATATCTCGAAAACGCCTTCACATATACAACTAAGGGCCACTCCCTTTTAAAACCCTCATTAATACCTTTAATTTGATACCCATATCGTACAAACACATTCTAGAGTCACCCCTGGTCCACGTTTATGGCGATATCTCGAAAAGGCGTTCACATATAGAACTAAGGCCCACTCCTTTTTAAAATACTCATTAAAACCTTTCATTTGATACCCATATCGTACAAACAAATTCTAGAGTCACCCCTGGTCCATCTTTATGTCGATATCTCGAAAAGGCGTCCACCTATAGAACTAAGCCCCACGCCTTTTTAAAATACTCATTAACACCTTTCATTTGATACCCATATCGTACAAAAAAATTCTAGAGTCACCCCTGGCCCACCTTTATGGCGATATCTCGAAAAGGCATCCACCTATAGAACTAAGGCCCACTCCCTTTTAAAATACTCATTAACACCTTTCATTTGATACCCATATCGTACAAACAAATTCTAGAGTCACCCCTGGTCTACATTTATGGAGATATCTCGAAAAGGAGTCCACCTATAGAACTAAGAACCACGCCCTTTTAAAATACTCATTAACACCTTTCATTTGATACCCATATCGTACAAACAAATTGTAGAGTCATCCCTGGTCCACCTTTATGGCGATATCTCGAAAAGGCGTCCACCTATAGAACTAAGGCCCACACCCTTTTAAAATACTCATTAACACCTTTCATTTGATATCCATATCGTACACAAAGTTCTAGAGTCACCCCTGGCCCACCTTTATGGCGATATCTCGAAAAGGCATCCACCTATAGAACTAAGGCCCCCTGCCTTTTAAAATACTCATTAACACCTTTCATTTGATACCCATATCGTACAAACAAATTCTAGAGTCACCCCTGGTCTACATTTATGGAGATATCTCGAAAAGGAGTCCACCTATAGAACTAAGAACCACGCCCTTTTAAAATACTCATTAACACCTTTCATTTGATACCCATATCGTACAAACAAATTCTAGAGTCACCCCTGGTCCACCTTAATGGCGATATCTCGAAAAGGCGTCCACCTAGAGAACTAAGGCCCACACCCTTTTAAAATACTCATTAGCACCTTTCATTTGATAACCATATTGTACAAACGCATTCTAGAGTCACCCCTGGTCCACGTTTATGCCGATATCCCGAAAAGGCGTCCACCCATAGAACAAAGGCCCACTCCCTTTTAAAACACTTATTACACTTTTCGTTTGCCACCCATATTGTACAAACGCATTCTAGAGTCAACCCAGGTCCACTTTTATAACGATATTCCGAAAAGGCGTCCACCTATAGAACTAAGGCCCACTCCCTTTTAAAATACTCATTAACACCTTTCATTTGATACCCATATAGTACAAACAAATTCTAGAGTCACCCCTGGTCCATCTTTATGGCGATATCTCGAAAAGGCGTCCATTTATAGAACTTAGGCCTACGCTCTTTTAAAATAATCATTAATACCTTTTATTTGATACCCATATCGTACAAAATAAATTCTAGAGTCACCCCTGGTCCACCTTTATGGCGATATCTCGAAAAGACGTCCACCTATAGAACTTAGGCCCACTCCCTTTTAAAATTATCATTAACACATTTCATTTGATACCCATATCGTACAAACAAATTCTCGAGTCAGGCCTGGTCCACCTTTATGGCGATATCCCTAAATGGCGTCCATCTATAGATCTATGGCCCACTTCCTCTTAAAATACTCTTTAATACCTTCCATTTGATACACATGTCATACAAACACATTCCAGGGTTACCGTAGGTTCCTTTTACAACATGGTGATTTCCCTTACTTTGTCTCCACAGCTCTCAACTGAGTATATAATGTTCGGTTACACCCGAACTTAGCCTTCCTTACATGTTTTTTTTTGGATTTTGTCGACTCTTGCCACTCGCATAACTCCTGAGGTTAATACTATTATTAGATCTTTTGAGAAGTTTGTACCTTTTTATATTATTTAAATTTGCCTACTCGAGTATCTACCATTATTGACCAATTTGTCTCCTAAGGGACAACTGTCTTTTATTTCTTTACAAGTCCTATATTGCCGGCATTTTTCAGCCTGGTCAAGTATTGTCCTAAGTCAATCTTCTATTTTCCATTTAACCTTGAGTAGATTTTTTGTTAGAAGTGCTTAATTAAAATTTCAATGCCCTTAATGATGAAAAATACAAATTATTTATACAGCTTTTTAAAGCAAAAACATTTATTTCTAGATTCGAGGAATTTGAACAATAAAAACACTTCCGCATTTAAATTAAAGCAATGTATAGAACGGAAAGTTTTTATTTTTTTTTAACTCAGCCCCTTTAACCTTGAATAGATTTTTTGTTAGAAGTGCCTAATTAAAATTTCAATGCCCTTAATGATGAAAAATACAAATTATTTATACAGCTTTTTAAAGCAAAAACATTTATTTCTAGATTCGAGGAATTTGAACAATAAAAACACTTCCGCATTTAAATTAAAGCAATGTATAGAACGGAAAGTTTTTATTTCTTTTTAACTCAGCCCCTTTAACCTTGAGTAGATTTTTGATTAAGAGCGCCTAAACGAAATTTCAATGCCCTTAATGATGAAAAATACTAAATATTTATACAGCTTTTTAAAGCAAAAACATTTATTTCTAGATTCAAGTAATTTGAACAATAAAAACACTTCCGCAATTAAATAAAAGCAATGTATAGAACGGAAAGTTTTTATTTTTTTTTTAACTCAGCCCCTTTAACCTTGAGTAGATTTTTTGTTAGAAGTGCCAAATTAAAATTTCAATGCCCTTAATGATGAAAAATACAAAATATTTATACAGCTTTTTAAAACGGCCGTTAATTATACATATTTGGCTCGTGTGAATAAAAAATAAGGAAAAACATTTCCTTTTAGATTCCAGGAATGTGAACAAAAAAACACTTCCAGCATTTTAAAGCAAAAATATTTATTTCTAGATTACAGGAATTTGAACAATAAGAACCCTTCCGCATTTGAATTAAAGCAATGTATCGAACGGAAAGTTTATATTTTTTTTTAACTCAGCCCCTTTAACCTTGAGTAGATTTTTTGTTAGAAGTGCCTAATTAAAAACACTTCCGCATTTAAATTAAAGCAATGTATAGAACGGAAAGTTTTTATTTTTTTTTTAACTCAGCCCCATTAACCTTGAGTAGATTTTTGATTAGAAGCGCCTAAACGAAATTTCAATGCCCTTAATGATAAAAAATATTAAATATTGTAACGAATTTGCTGCAAATCCTCTTATTTGCCCCTTTTGCTAGGTTCATATCGCTAAACTGTTGAATAAATAACTCCAATATTGAATAATGCAAAAATGGCCTTTATTAAAATGCTTCACAATAACACTCAAACTGTGCAACGAATAGCTTAATAACCAAACTGATAGCTCAAATGAAACTCCACTATTCAAAATAATACTGCTATTGCTCGCTAGATATCGTGTTAATCAAACTGCTTGACAACTCAAATCAAACTGAATTCCTTCTTACTCGCCTGCACCGCTTTTATAGTTTACGCTGCATACTTCTAGGCTCTTCGATTTCCAGAAGTTACTAGTTGTTTCGGCTACAAAATCGCCAGCCACAACTCCGTGCACAAATTATTGCCCTCTCTTGTGAACACTCAGATAAGATATATGCATGTGTTTGTAGTTTACAGTCTCCCGCACACACATAAGCGTATAAGTAAATTCATCGGTGTGTGACATCTCATCTCTCGCTGCCTTGTATGTAAATGTTGCTCGTCGGAATGTGTACATATGTGTAGACGCAATTATTGATTCGTTTATGTAGATACATAATGATTGAATTATTGATGTGAATTCACGTCACTGCTTAGCATCGGCCTGGAGATGGCAGCACTCCTCAGTTTTGCTAATATTCGTAACACTGCCCTCCACCTAAGTCTGATCACCCCGATCAGACAAATCTCCCAATCTAAACGCCGCTAGCATCTCCAAATGTACCACTCTTCTAATCCGTGGTTTCCCAGTGGTTTGTATGCGGTAGATGGTATCACTGATCTTCTTCACAACTTTGTAGGGGCCTTCCCAATTGCACCGAAATTTGGCTGGAATACCTTTCCGCCGGTGAGGGTTGTTTAACAGTACCAAATCTCCCGCCAAGAAACCTTCCGATTTAGAGTTCTTGTCATGCCAGTGTTTCATCTTACTACTCTTTACCCTGGGCCGTTCCTTCACACTCTGTTGTTTGGTCAATGAACCACTTCGTAGAGCTTGCGCTGGACGGATTTGCTTTGCATAATCGGTATCGTTCCCACATTTCACAAGAGTAGTGCGCTCCGGCTTGAAACTACCCTCGCATTCTTTCTCGGAAATTCGTTGCTTCGTTTTCCTGCGTCTTTTAGGTTTTGTCAATGCCAGTGTTTCTATCACAGGTACTTTTGATTTTGATTTATTTGGCCCATTCGATCTATCAACCTTTGCCTTTGACTTTCGTGGTCTTTGTCGAGTCTTTTCCACCAGTACCCGATTACTGCTGAACCCTTTTTCCAAACTAAAGTTAAGTGGTATGTCCTGGTTCTTATAGCGCATAATTTTCCTCCGCATATCGATCCTGACGTCATGGTCAACCAAGAAGTCCACTCCCAATATGACTTCATCAACGATCTCCGCCACAACGAATTTGTGTAGAACCATGACTTTTCCAATTAATACCTCACATACCACTTCGCCTTGGACTTGATTATATTCGCCTGTTACCGTACGCAACCTTGCTCCAGGTAATGACTTTACTCTCCTGTAGACCAAATCAGATCGAATCAAGGAATGAGATGCCCCCGTATCTACAGTCAGTACACGCTCTTTACCATCCACATTCCCTCTGACGGTAAGACTGCTTGATTTCCTTCCGATTTGCGACACAGATATCACAGGACATTCAACAGCCGGGGCAAGTTTTCGTTCTTTACATTCGACACGCTCTTGCTCATTTCCGCCAGCTTTGCGTTTACGGCCACCCACATTGTTGGAACTATTAGGACCAAGATCGCAATGACGTGCAATGTGACCTGGGTTGCCGCACTTGAAACATTTAATAACTCCGGCATTCTTCTGTTGAGATCCCTTCAGTGCTTCCAAAATTGTGTCTACCTACTCCGGCCTTTCTACTTCCACACGATGAGCTTTGTATGCTGGTTTACTCAATAATGACGCCGTTTCCTGGGTCAATGCATGGGATACCGTTTCAGAAAATGTTTGCTTTGGGTTCGCGTATGTGGCTCGCTTCGTTTCGACGTCCCGTATGCCATTTATAAAGCTCTGAATCTTCACTCTTTCCGTGTATTCCACGGGTGCATCCGCATTTGCAAGATGAGCCAATCTTTCAATGTCCGAAGCAAACTCCTGCAAAGTCTCGTTAGCTTTTTGGTAGCGGTTTTGCAATTCTATTTGAAATATCTGTTTTCTGTGTTCGCTTCCGTATCGCCGTTCTACAGCAGCCATCAATGCGTCATAACTGTTCCGTTCGTACTCTGGAATAGTCTGTAAGATTTCCGCGGCGGGCCCTTTCAGTGCCACGAACAGAGCTGCAACTTTATCTTCAGCATTCCATTGGTTCACTGCTGCGGTCTTCTCAAACTGTAGCTTAAAGACCTGAAAAGGAACAGAACCGTCAAAGGATGGTGTCTTTACCTTTGGATTACTCGTTGAAACTGCTGGGCGATTTAGTTGCAACTGCTCGATACGTCCTCTCAAAGCATCCACCTCGGCCTCGATTTTATCCTGTCGACCACTGAAGCCTTCATGAAACTGGGTTAGTTTTTCTTCCATATGCGCTTCCAGTTTAGATGATATACGGACTTCCTGCTCTTCTAGTTGTGTGGAGATCTGAGATGATATCTGTGCTGAAATTTGTGAAATACGCGTTTCTTGTGCTTCAATTTTCGATGTTATTTCTGACGAAATTTCTGCAATACGTGTCTTCTGTTCTTCCATCTTGGATGTTATACGGTTCTCCTGGGATTCTAGTTGAGATGCCATATTTATCTTTTGTTCTTCCAGTTGAGATGCCAGTTGAGATGTTATATCTGTCTTTTGCGATTCCAGTTGAGAAGCCACTGTCGATGTTTGAGCAGATATTGCAGCCAAAATCATATTCAAGTCTGTGCTCGTAACTGTCTGCAATGTTTCGTTTTTCTCTTCAATTTTTGTTACTTCCTCGCCATCAAGATGAAAGTCATACTCTTCCACATCAATTCCTCCCGCTTCCATTGCCTCTCGTAGCCGTGCCTGAAGTTCAAGTTTAACGCCGCATGTATTCAATCCACGGCTCTCCAACTCCTTCTTTAGTTGCTGGATCTTCAATTCACTGAACTTTGCCATGTCCTTGTTGTCCTCCGGAATTTATTCAACAATTCCTCTTCTGACACCAATTGTAACGAATTTGCTGCAAATCCTCTTATTTGCCCCTTTTGCTAGGTTCGTATCGCTAAACTGTTGAATAAATAACTCCAATATTGAATAATGCAAAAATGGCCTTTATTAAAATGCTTCACAATAACACTCAAACTGTGCAACGAATAGCTTAATAACCAAACTGATAGCTCAAATGAAACTCCACTATTCAAAATAATACTGCTATTGCTCGCTAGATATCGTGTTAATCAAACTGCTTGACAACTCAAATCAAACTGAATTCCTTCTTACTCGCCTGCACCGCTTTTATAGTTTACGCTGCATACTTCTAGGCTCTTCGATTTCCAGAAGTTACTAGTTGTTTCGGCTACAAAATCGCCAGCCACAACTCCGTGCACAAATTATTGCCCTCTCTTGTGAACACTCAGATAAGATATATGCATGTGTTTGTAGTTTACAGTCTCCCGCACACACATAAGCGTATAAGTAAATTCATCGGTGTGTGATATCTCATCTCTCGCTGCCTTGTATGTAAATGTTGCTCGTCGGAATGTGTACATATGTGTAGACGCAATTATTGATTCGTTTATGTAGATACATAATGATTGAATTATTGATGTGAATTCACGTCACTGCTTAGCATCGGCCTGGAGATGGCAGCACTCCTCAGTTTTGCTAATATTCGTAACAATATTTATACAGCTTTTTAAAACGGCCGTTAATTATACATATTTGGCTCGTGTGAATAAAAAATAAGGAAAAACATTTCCTTTTAGATTCCAGGAATGTGAACAAAAAAACACTTCCAGCATTTTAAAGCAAAAATATTTATTTCTAGATTCAAGGAATTTGAACAATAAAAACACTTCCGCAATTAAATAAAAGCAATGTATAGAACGGAAAGTTTTTATTTTTTTTTTTAACTCAGCCCCTTTAACCTTGAGTAGATTTTTTATTAGAAGTGCCTAATTAAAATTTCAATGCCCTTAATGATGAAAAATACAAATTATTTATACAGCTTTTTAAAGCAAAAACATTTATTTCTAGATTCCAGGAATTTGAACAATAAAAACCCTTACGCATTTAAATTAAAGCAATGTATAGAACGGAAAGTTTTTATTTTTTTTTAACTCAGCCCCTTTAACCTTGAGTAGATTTTTGATTAGAAGCGCCTAAACGAAATTTCAATGCCCTTAATGATAAAAAATACTAAATATTTATACAGCTTTTTAAAGCAAAAACATTTATTTCTAGATTCAAGTAATTTGAACAATAAAAACACTTCCGCAATTAAATAAAAGCAATGTATAGAACGGAAAGTTTTTATTTTTTTTTAACTCAGCCCCTTTAACCTTGAGTAGATTTTTGATTAGAAGCGCCTAAACGAAATTTCAATGCCCTTAATGATGAAAAATACTAAATATTTATACAGCTTTTTAAAGTAAAAACATTTATTTCTAGATTCAAGTAATTTGAACAATAAAAACACTTCCGCAATTAAATAAAAGCAATGTATAGAACGGAAAGTTTTTATTTTTTTTTTTAACTCAGCCCCTTTAACCTTGAGTAGATTTTTGATTAGAAGCACCTAAACGAAATTTCAATGCCCTTAATGATGAAAAATACTAAATATTTATACAGCTTTTTAAAACGGCCGTTAATTATACATATTTGGCTCGTGTGAATAAAAAATAAGGAAAAACATTTCCTTTTAGATTCCAGGAATGTGAACAAAAAAACACTTCCAGCATTTTAAAGCAAAAATATTTATTTCTAGATTCAAGGAATTTGAACAATAAAAACACTTCCGCAATTAAATAAAAGCAATGTATAGAACGGAAAGTTTTTATTTTTTTTTTTAACTCAGCCCCTTTAACCTTGAGTAGATTTTTGATTAGGAGCGCCTAAACGAAATTTCAATGCCCTTAATGATGAAAAATACTAAATATTTATACAGCTTTTTAAAACGGCCGTTAATTATACATATTTGGCTCGTGTGAATAAAAAATAAGGAAAAACATTTCCTTTTAGATTCCAGGAATGTGAACAAAAAAACACTTCCAGCATTTTAAAGCAAAAATATTTATTTCTAAATTACAGGAATTTGAACAATAAGAACACTTCCGCATTTGAATTAAAGCAATGTATCGAACGGAAAGTTTATATTTTTTTTAACTCAGCCCCTTTAACCTTGAGTAGATTTTTTGTTAGAAGTGCCTAATTAAAATTTCAATGCCCTTAATGATGAAAAATACAAATTATTTATACAGCTTTTAAAAGCAAAAACATTTATTTCTAGATTCCAGGAATTTGAACAATAAAAACACTTCCGCATTTAAATTAAAGCAATGTATAGAACGGAAAATTTTTTACTTTTTTAACTCAGCCCCTTTAACCTTGAGTAGATTTTTGATTAGAAGCGCCTAAACGAAATTTTAATGCCCTTAATGATAAAAAATACTAAATATTTATACAGCTTTTTAAAGCAAAAACATTTATTTCTAGATTCAAGTAATTTGAACAATAAAAACACTTCCGCAATTAAATAAAAGCAATGTATAGAACGGAAAGTTTTTATTTTTTTTTTTAACTCAGCCCCTTTAACCTTGAGTAGATTTTTGATTAGAAGCGCCTAAACGAAATTTCAATGCCCTTAATGATGAACAATACTAAATATTTATACAGCTTTTTAAAACGGCCGTTAATTATACATATTTGGCTCGTGTGAATAAAAAATAAGGAAAAACATTTCCTTTTAGATTCCAGGAATGTGAACAAAAAAACACTTCCAGCATTTTAAAGCAAAAATATTTATTTCTAGATTCAAGGAATTTGAACAATAAAAACACTTTCGCAATTAAATAAAAGCAATGTATAGAACGGAAAGTTTTTATTTTTTTTTTAACTCAGCCCATTTAACCTTGAGTAGATTTTTTGTTAGAAGTGCCTAATTAAAATTTCAATTCCCTTAATGATGAAAAATACAAAATATTTATACAGCTTTTTAAAATGAGCACTATTTATACATAGTTGGGTAGTGTGAATAAAAAATAAGTAAAAACCTTTACTTTTAGATTTCAGGAATTTGAACAATAAAAACACTTCCGCATTTGAATTGAAGCAATGTATAGAACGGAAAGTTTTTTTTTCACTCAACCCATTTAACCTTGAGTAAATTTTTTGTTAGAAGTGCCTAATTAAAATTTCAATGTCCTTAATGATGAAAAATAAAAAATATTTATACAGTTTTTTAAAGCAAAAACATTTATTTCTAGATTCCAGGAATTTGAACAATAAAAACACTTCCGTATTTTATTAAAGCAATGTATGGAACGGAAAGTTTTTATTTTTTTAGCTCAGCCCTTTTAAGCTTGAGTAAGTTTTTGATTAGAAGTGCCTAAACGAAATTTTAATGCCCTCAATGATGAAAAATATGAAAGGCTATAAATGCAAACCTGCGTAAGCCCTACACGCGCCACTAAAATGCATCCCTTACGCAATATAATTGGCAATCCTAAAGGATGAGCAAGAAAAAAATCAGTTGGATTTTGAGCATTGTTTACTATATAGTTTGGCAGCTTAAATTGTGGTTATGTTGCGAATAGAGTGGAAGGCACTCGAATTCAGTGAAAGAGACACTCGAATGGACTGGAATGAAGAACAGTAGAAAGAGCAGAGTTGCATTGGATTAATATAACTTCAATCATTGCATCAATATTAAAGATAAATTTAGGAAAATTATTAAATACTTGATTATAAGCAAACATTTTCTTTCAATTACTGCAATTAAGGTGCCCTGGATGCTATATATTCCAAAATTATAACATTTTATGTCTGTTTAAAAATTTAACTTCAATTTCCCTAAGATTTCCGTAATATGGCCATTAGTGATGTTTGTGTGTGTGTGCAAATGTTTAGTGATCAGCTGTTAGTTGCGCTACTTAGTAAAGTTTACAATGATTTTGTGAGTTGGCGTTGCAGCTTCGTAGTGCAGGATATTCAGCGTCTTTTACAATCCTATAAAATATTACATACCTTTCTACCAATACATACATTTTATACTTCAAATACAAGGAAACATGTTTTATAAAATAAAATGCGGCAAGTTTCATTGATATTTATAAGAGCGTCTTTTAGTTCAGAAGTGAGACGGAACTCACGTGAGTGTGCGAAGAAAAAAAATTTAATGGACAGTGACAATTATTTTCGAATAAAAGGTGTTGTGCAAGAGCATGAAAAAACGTGGAAGTTAAGTAGTGCATCGAAATTTTGGGAGGCGTGAAAACTTGTAGAAGTACACGAGTGTCAAAATCTATAGCTGCTACAGTAATTGTATTGCGCAATAGAATAGCGCATAGATATGCACAAAAATTCCAAAAAAATTTTTGAATCTGTATTTTATATAGAACTACGTGTTGTTGTTGTAATCGGGTGCGCATACGAATGGACGAGCCAGGGATGCACCTTAACGTTAAGCTAATCGTTTATCAAAAAATTTCCACCGTTTCCGTTGAAACACTTCGAAATATTATCGATAAAGAAATTATCAAGATAAATTGTATCTCGTTTTTAACCGAAACGAAAAGCTTTCGTTAACGTTAAAAACGTTAACAAAAACGTGATACTTTATGTTTGAATTGTGCTGGCAATGCTATAGCCATGGTGAAGCCGTAAGGTGGTAACAGCGAGCGCACATACACACACAAACTCCATGTAATTTGTTTGTGTAATTCGTTGGTGGTAATGTCAGAAATCCTCTGAGAAATGTTCGTACTGTCAAAATTCATGAGAAAAGTTGCAATCAGCTTGGCTAATGCTTTCACCTTTAATGACTCCGCCATCAATCAGCTTTGCCAGCATAGTTTGAAATTAATAATCAACATAAACGATTTGATTTCGTTTTGATATGGCAGAAAACGAAACGAAATCATTTCGTTAATTTAACGTTCTTAACGTTAATAAACGAAACGAAATGACTTTGTTTCGTTTATTAACGTTAATTATCGTAACGAAATGATATCGGTTCGTTGGTTAAGCATGCCTGGGACGAGCATGTGAAATTGCAAGACAGGACAAGTTAAACGTCGGTTGAATTTGAAGTGTATTGTTATTATTGTAAAGAAGCAAGTGTACGAATGGCCGCTTGTGTATAAGCAAAAGCAAATAATATACGTATACTAGCAATACCCGACGTGCGTTGCTACGCCAAAGAAAAACATCTGAATTAGATTTTATCATTTAAGGAAATTTTTATTTACATATCTTAATGCTAACGGAAAACACGAATTTATCAAATCCAAGCCAGCGATAGTTAGTGTTTGCCCTTGTGCTTTATTTTTGTTCAAGTCGAAGATTTCGTTGGGCTTCCGTTTCATCGTCTCTGGAGGTAGAAGCTCTCAGACGATTTTGCTCAAGTCGAGATTCCCTTCGCTCCAGTGTTTCATCGTCTCTGGAGGTTGAAGCTCGTATACGACTTTGTTCAACTCGAAGATTTCGTTGGACTTTCGTTTCATCGTCTCTGGAGGTAGAAGCTTTCACACGATTTTGCTCAAGTCGAAATTCCCTTTGCTCCAGTATTTCAGCGTCTCTGGAGCTTATTGTTTAGAATAGGTCGGACCCGGATCCAGTTCCCGGAAGAAAAACTATTGTTATTTTAATCCAGGCATAACGCTACTTACATATCATATTTCAAACAAATCGAGCCATATATACGATAGTTTAGAATAAATCGGTCCCTGATCCACTTCTCGGAAGAAAAATAAAAATAAAAAATAAAAATAAATGTAGGGCGCGATAACCTCCGCAGAGATCTAAGGCCGAGCTTCTCTTCCAATTTGCGTCGTGCTCCTATTGATTTTCCCTACAAATCGGCCGGACGGGACCTACCTAAATGTTTTATGCCGACTCCGAACGACATCTGCAAGGCAGATGAGTTTTCACTGAGAGCTTTTCATGGCAGAAATACCCCCGGAGCGCTTGCCAAACACTGTCGAGGGGCGACCCCGCTTAGAAAAATTTTCTTCTAATTGAAAAACCTTATTTCTAAAATTTTGATGTTGCTGTGCCCGGAGTATGAACCCAGGGCATACGGTGTGGTAGACGGAGCACGCTACCATCACACCACGGTGGCCGCCAAGAGAAGAAAAATTATCCTATATTCTACCTACATACCAAATTTCAGGCAAATCGAGCCATATATACGATAGTTTAGAATAAATCGGTCCCTGGTCCACTTCCCGGAAGCAAAATTATCCGACATTTTATTCTAGATACTACGCTACCTATATACCAAATATGAGGCAAATCGAGCCATATATAGGATAGTTTAGAATAAATCGGTCCCTGGTCCACTTCCCGGAAGAAAAATTAGCCGATATTTTATTCTAGATATATTGCTACCCACATACCAAATTTCAGGCAAATCGAGCCATATATACGATAGTTTAGAATAAATCGGTCCCTGGTCCACTTCCCGGAAGAAGGATTATCAGACATTTTATTATAGATATAACGCTACCTACATACCAAATTTCAAGCAAATCGAGCTATATATACGATAGTTTAGAATAAAAGGTCCCTCGTCCACTTCCCGGAAGAAAAATTATCCGACATTTTATTCTAAATATAACGCTACCCACATTCCAAATTTCAGGCAAATCGTGCCATATATAAGAAAGTTTAGAATAAATCGGTCCCTGGTCCACTTCCCGGAAAAAAACTTTTCACAAACATTCTCCGCGTTCCTACTAAGTTATCCTGACATTTGAATAAAATCGGCGTGGTAGTTTCGAAGTCCATAAGCCTTATACAAACATACAAACATACATACATACATCCTATTTTAAACGGTTTTATTTAGCTTGGGTTGACAGGCAGGCTGCACGGCCGTTGTGAACGAATCTTGTAATTGAAATTTAAGTAACTTCCCGATAAGCTACAAGCTTGAAACTTGGAATATAGTTCAGAACCCGATGACAATGCAATAATAAGAAAAAATCGCCGCTAGGTGGCGCAAGGATCGAGATATTCGCAAATTTCGCATTTGTGGTCCGATTTGGCTCATATTTGGAACACATAATACATGCAGGAATAGAAATCGACATGTGAAAAAAATCGCCGCTAGGTGGTGCATGGATCAAGATATTCGCAAAATTCGCATTTGTGGTCCGATTTGGCTCATATTTGGAACACATAATAAATGCAAGAATGGAAATCGACCTGTGAAAAAAATCGCCGCTAGGTGGCGCATGGATCGAGATATTCACAAAAATCGTATTTGTGGTCCGATTTGATTTGGTCCATATTTGGAATACATAATACATACATGAATAGAAAGCGACCTATGATGCCCGATTTGGCTCATATTTGGAACAAATATTGCATACGGTCCAGTAAAAGTGACATCAAAATATTTTGGAGTTGGAGGAGGGACAAGCATACGTGGCGCAGAGTCGAGTAAAGTCTTTGGAAGGATTATGTATTGAGGCCTTAGGGTGTAACAAATTGTCAGGAAAGAGTCCTTGTAATAATGAGTCACTAAATGAACTAAATAGAATGAGATATAATAGGCAATTAAATAAAGACTAAAAACTTGAAAATAAAATAATTAAAAAAAATTTTTTTAGTTAAACTGTTTTATAGTTATGTATATTGGGTCAAGTTTTATAATTGTATATTAGTAATTTTGAATTCTTCATCCTACGCGTTTCGACGCTGTATTGCGTCTTCCTCAGGGATTTCTATTTATTACACAAAAACGAAAAACATATAAATTGTTGGTAATCAGCTTAGTCATAAGACGATACACAGTTTTGAACATATTGGACTTATATCTTTTTGCTACTTAATGCACAAATTTTGTATGAAATTTAAATATAATATCATTACATCAGTAGATAATAACCACACAATATAAAAACACTGTGACATCATTCCCTCTCAAAAGCTAAACATTTAATGTGATGGCGCTTGCATGCGCGCAATTTATGCTGTCTACATCTTCTCGATAATTTACAACTTTCGATATATTTTGTTGCATGCGCAGCCCTTCTAACGTCAACCTTCTTCTTATTCTGTTCTCCACGTCCAAAATCTTTACTTTATCGAAATCAGCTGTGTGCTTGCAATCCGTCAGGTGCTGTGCTAAAGCTGTGGTGTTTTTGTTGTTTTTTGCGTCAAACCTGTGTTCATTTATTCTCGTGTTGACCGATCTTCTTGTTTGTCCTATGTTTATCTTCCCGCAAAATGTCCCCTCTTTTCCTCCCCTACATGGTATTTCGTAGATTACGTTGTGTAGTTGCTCCTTTTTATACCTTTCATGAAAATGAAATGGTATATTAATTTCGTCACGAAACCGAAAATTGTAAGTCCTTAAAGGAAAATAGATAGAACCACCATTAAGTATACCGAAATAATCAGGTTGAAGAGCTGAGTTGATTTAGCCATGCCCGTCTGTTCGTCTGTCCGTCTGTCTGTTTGTATGCAAACTAGTCCCTCAATTTTTGAGATATATTGATATAATTTGGTGAGCGGGTGTATTTGGGTGTCCGATTAGACATTTGTCGGAACCGACCGGATCGGACCACTATAGCATATATGCTCCATACAACCGATTTTTCAGAAAAAGAGGATTTTTGTAATATCTTACCCAATTTTACAGATTGAAGCTTCAAATTTCACCTTATATTTTCGTATATTGCACGTATTGTTGCCTGAAAAAATTGATGAGATCGGTCGTATATATAGTATATATCCCCCACAACCGATTGTTCAGATAAGGAACTTTTCGTAATTACTGCCCTATTTTAAGAGCTAGAGGCTTCAAATTTCAACGAATGCTTACGTATATAGCATATATTGTTGTCTGAAAAAATCATAAAGATCGGTGGTATATAGTATATATGTATATGGTGGTATATATAGTATATATATATATATATATATATTCGCAAATTTTAGCCCCATTTTAACAGCTAGAAGCTTCAAATTTCACAGAATACTTACGTATATAGCATATATTGTTGTCTGAAAAAATCATAGAGATCGGTTGTATATATAGTATATATCTCATACAACCGATTGTTCAGATAAGAAACTTTTGGCAATTTCTATCCCATTTTAACAGCTATAAGCTTCAAATTTCACCGATTGCTTACGTATATAGCATATATTGTTGTCTGAAAAAATCATAGAGATCGGTTGTATATATAGTATATATCTCATACAACCGATTGTTCAGATAAGAAACTTTTCGCAATTTCTACCCCATTTTAACAGCTATAAGCTTCAAATTTCACCGATTGCTTACGTATATAGTATGTATTGTTGTGTCAAAAAATCATAGAGATCGGTGATATATATAATATATATATGATGGTATATATAGTATATATATAGTATATATATATTTTTTTTGCGATTTCGGCCTCATTTTAACAGCTATAAGCTTCAAATTTCACCAACTGCTTACGTGTATAGCATATATTGATGTCTGAAAAAATCATTGAGATCGGTGGTATACATAGTATATATCTCATACAACCGATTGTTCAGGTAAGAAACTTTGCGCAATTTCTGCCCCGTTTTAACAGCTAGAAGCTTCAAATTTCACAAAATGCTTACGTATATAGCATATATTGTTGTCTGAAAAAATCATAGAGATCGGTGGTATATATATTATATACTTCTTATAAACTGTCATTTTTGCCCCTTTTTTACGGCTAGAAGCTTCAAAATTCATCAAATTTCATCAAATAGTTACGTTTACGTCATATATTTTTGAAAGACGTGATTTGTAGTCATAGTTTTTACATGCAGACCACAAAAAACGTGAAGCTTTGCATCCTCACACAGATTACCTACCTATTTTTTATTTTATATTTATCTTAAAAATCCTTTAGATATGTTCAAATTTCACCAAATGCTTACATGTATAGCATATATTGTTGTCTGAGAAAATCATAGATACAGGTGGTATATATAGTATACTAGCCTTTACCCGCGGCCCCGTCCGCAAGGAGAAATTTAAATATATGGGTTATTCGCGTTAGCCTGCTTATCAAGTTATCTGTTTAAAATTTTGTTTTCTGTCTAATGCTTTTTATTTTTGTAATTGAGTAAACAAAAGAACTGAATGAGCTGATAACCTGATAGGATCCCAAATGATCCCGAAATTATCCAGAAAAAGCTACGAAATGACCCTGACGGGATCCCGAAAACCATCTAGAAGTGATGCCGGAAGGTACCCGAAATGATCACGAAAAAGTCCTAAAATGACCCCGACGGGTCCCGGACGAATCCCGAAAACCATCCAGAAATGATGCCGGAAGAGACCCCAAATGATCCCGCAAAAGTCCCAAAATGACCCCGACAGGATCCCGGACGGATCCCGAAAACCATCCAGAAATGCCCCGGAAGGGTCTCCAAAAGTTCCCGGAATAGTCACAAAAAAACCCGAAATGACAACGACACGATTCTAGACGTATCCAGAGAACCACACAGAAATGATCCCTTAAGGTGTTCCAAAATGATCCCGAAAAGGTTCCGAACAACTATCCAGAAATGATGCCGAAAGGGTCTGCAAATGATCCCGTATTAGTCGAGAAAAAGTCCCGAAATGACCCCGACGGGATCCCGGACGAATCCCAAAACCCATCCAGAAATGATGCCGGTAGGTATCCCAAATGATCCCGAAATAGTCCCGAAATGACCTCGTCGGCATCCCGGACGGATTCGGAAAATTATCCAGAAATGATGCCGGAAAGGTCCCCAAATGATCCCCTAATAGTCCCGAAATTACCATGATGGGATCCCGGACGGATCCCGAAAACCATCCAGAAATGATGCCGAAAGGGTTCCCAAATGATCCCGTATTAGTCGCGAGAGAGTCCCGAAATGACCCCGACGGGATCCCGGACGGACCCCGAAAACCATCCAGAAATAATGCCGGAAGAGCCCCCAAATAATCCCGAAAAGGTCCCCAAATGACCCCGACGAGATCCCGGACGGATACCGAAAACCATCCAGAAATGATGCCGGTAGGTACCCCAAATGATCCCGAAATAGTCCCGAAATGACCCCGTCCGGATCCCGGACGGATCCCGAAAACCATCCAGAAATGATGCCGAAAGGGTTCCCAAATGATCCCGTATTAGTCGCGAGAGAGTCCCGAAATGACCCCGACGGGATCCCGGACGGATCCCGAAAACCATCCAGAAATGATGCCGGAAGAGCCCCCAAATGATCCCGAAAAAGTCCCCAAATGACTTCGACATACTCCAGAAAAAGTTCCGAAATGGCTCCGAGGGGATCCACGACGGATCGCGAAAACCATACAGAAATGTTTCCGGAAGGATCCCAAAATATTCCCGAAATAGTCCGGAAATGACCCAGATGAGATCCCGCACAGATCCAGAAATGATCCCGGAAGGGTCCAAAAACTATCCCGGAAAAGTAACAAAAAATCCCGAAATGGCTCCTACGGCATCCCGGACGGATCCAGAAATGATCTCGGAAAGGTACCCAAATGATCCCAAAATGGTCCCGAAATTACCCTGATGGATCCGGCAAACCATCAAGAAATTATGCCGGAAGGGTCCCCAAATGATCCCGAAATAATACAGAAAAAGTCACGAAACGACCCCTAGAGGATCTTCAAATGATCCCGTATTAGCCCCGAAAAGGTCCCGAAATAACCCCGACGGGATCCCGGACAAATCCCGAAATCATCCAGAAATGATGCCGGAAGGGATCCCAAATGATTCCGAAAAAGTCTCGCAATGATTCCGACGGGATCCTGAACGGATACCGAAAACCATCCAGAAGTGATGCCGGAAAGGTCCTCAAATGATCACCTAATAGTCCCAAAATGACCTTGACGGCATCCCGGACAGATCCCGAAATCCATCCAGAAATGATCTTGGGAAGGTCCCAAAATGATCCCGAAATAGTCTCGGAAAAGTCCAGAAATTACCCTGACGGGTTCCCGGACGACTCCTGAAAGCCATCCTTAAATGATCTCGAAAAAGTCCCGAAATGACCCTGACGGGATCCCGAAAGGATTCCGAAAACTATCCAGAAATGATGCCGGAAAGGTACTCAAATGATCCCCTAATAGTCCCGAAATGACCGTGACGGGATCACGAACGGATCCCGACAACTATCCAGAAATGATGCCGAAAGGGTCCGCAAATGATCCCGTATTAGTCGAGAAAAAGTCCCGAAATGACCCCGACGGGATCGCGGACGAATCCCAAAAACCATCCAGAAATGATGCCGGTAGGTATGATCCCGAAATAGTCCCGAAATAACCTCGTCGGCATCCCGGACGGATCCCGAAAATTATCCAGAAATGATGCCGGAAAGGTCCCCAGATTATCCCCTAATAGTCCCGCAATTACCCTGATGGGATCCCGAACGAATCCCGAAAACCATCCAGAAATGATGCCGAAAGGGTTCCCAAATCATCCCGTATTAGTCGAGAAAAAGTCCCGAAATGAACCCGACGGGATCCCAGACGAATCCCAAAAACCATCCAGAAATGATGTCGGAAGGGACCTCAATGATCCCGAAAAAGTCCCGCAATTATTCCGACGGGAATCTGAACGGATACCGAAAACCATCCAGAAGTGATGCCGGAACGGTCCTCAAATGCTGACCTAATAGTCCCAAAATGTCCCTGAGGGCATCCCGGACAAATCCCGAAATCCATACAAAAATGATCTTGGGAAGGTCCCAAAATGATCCCGAAATAGTCTCGGAAAAGCCCCGAAATGACCCTGACTGGACCCCGAAAGGATCCCAAAAACTATCCAGAAATGATGCCGGAAATGTCCTCAAATGATCACCTAATAGTTCCGAAAAGACCCTGACGGGATCCCGAATGGATCCCGACAACTATCTAGAAATGATGCCGAAAGGGCCCGCAAATGATCCCGTATTAGTCGAGAAAAAGTCCCGAAATGAACCCGACGGGATGCCGGACGAATCCCAAAATCCATCCAGAAATGATGCCGGAAGGGACACCAAATGATCCCGAAAAAGTCCCGCAATAATTCTGACGGGATCCTGAGCGGATACCGAAAACCATGCAGAAGTGATGCCGAAAAGGTCCTCAAATGATCACCTAATAGTCCCAAAATTACCCTGACGGCATCCCGGACAGATCCCGAAATCCATCCAGAAAGATCTTGGGAGGGTCCCAAAATTATCCCGAAATAGTCTGGGAAAAGTCCAGAAATTACCCTGACGGATCCCGGACGAATCCTGAAAACCAATCTTAAATGATGCCGAAAAAGTCCCGAAATGACCCTGATGGGGCCCGGAAAGGATCCCGAAAACTAACCAGAAATGATGCCGGAAAGGTCCTCAAATGATCTCCCAATAGTTCCGTAAAGGCCCTGACGGCCTTTTTTTACGAGAAATGATGCCGGTAGGTATCCCAAATGATCCCGAAATAATCCCGAAATGACTTCGGCGGCATTCCGGACGGATACCGAAAATTATCCAGAAATGATGTCGGAAAGGTCCACAAATGATCCCCTAATAGTCCCGAAATTACCCTGATGGGATCCAGGACGGATCCCGAAAACCATCCAGAAATGATGCCGGAAGAGCCCCCAAATGATCCCGAAAAAGTCCCCAAATGACCTCGACGATATCCCGGACAGATCCCGAAAACCATCCGGAAATGATGCCGGAAGAGCCCCCAAATGATCCCGAAAAAGTCCCCAAATGACCCCGACGATATCCCGCACGGATCCCGAAAACCATTTAGAAATGATGCCGGAAGAGCCCCAAATGATCCCGAAAAAGTCCCCAAATGACCCCGACATACTCCAGAAAAGGTTCCGAAATGGCTCCGAGGGAATCAACTACGGATCGCGAAAACCATACAGAAATGATTCCGGAAGGATCCCAAAATGATTCCGAAATAGTCCGGAAATGACCCAGATGGGATCCCGCACAGATCCAGAAATGATACCAGAAGGGTCCAAAAACTATCCCGGAAAAGTAACAAAAAATCCCGAAATGGCTCCTACGGCATCCCGGACGGATCCAGAAATGATCTCGGAAGGGTCCCCAAATGATCCCAAAATGGTCCCGAAATGACCCTGATGGATCCGGCAAACCATCAAGAAATTATGCCGGAAGGGTCCCCAAATGATCCCGAAATAAAACAGAAAAAGTCACGAAACGACCCCTAGAGGATCCCCAAATGATCCCGTATTAGCCACGAAAAAGTCCCAAAATGACCCTGACGGGATCCCGAAAGGATTGCGAAAACAATACAGAAATGATGCCGGAAAGGTCCTCAAATGATCCCCTAATAGTCCCGAAATGACCGTGACGGAATCCCGACAACTATCCAGAAATGATGCCAAAAGGGTCCGCAAATGATCCCGTATTAGTCGAAAAAAAGTCCCGAAAGGACCACGACGGGATCCCGGACGAATCCCAAAAACCATCCAGAAATGATGCCGGTAGGTATCCCAAATGATCCCGAAATAGTCCCGAAATGACCTCGTCGGCATCCCGGACGGATCCCGAAAATTATCCAAAAATGATGCCGGAAAGGTTCCCAAATGATCCCCTAATAGTCCCGAAATTACCCTAATGGGATCCCGGACGGATCCCGAAAACCATCCAGCAATGATGCCGAAAGGGTTCCCAAATAGTCCCGTGTTAGTCGCGAAAAAGTCCCGAAATGACCCCGACGGGATCCCGGACGGATCCCGAAAACCATCCAGAAATGATGCCGAAAGGGTTCCCAAATGATCCCGTATTAGTCGCGAAAAAGTCCCGAAATGACCCCGACGGGATCCCGGACGGATCCCAAAAACCATCCAGAAATGATGCCGGATGAGCCCCAAAATGATCCCGAAAAAGTCCCCAAATGACCCCGACGAGATCCCAGACGGATCCCGAAAACCATCCAGAAATGATGCCGGAAGAGCCCCCAAATGATCCCGAAAAAGTCCCTAAATGACCCCGACGATATCCCGGACGGATCCCGAAAACCATCCAGAAATGATGCTGGAAGAGCCCCCAAATGATCCCGAAAAAGTCCCCATATGACCCCGACGAGATCCCGCACGGATCCCGAAAACCATCCAGAAATGATGCCGGAAGGGTCCCCAAATGATCGCGAAATAGTCCCGAAATGATTCCGGAATAGTCCCGAAAATGTTCCAAAATAACCCCGACGGGATCCCGGACGGATCCCGTAAACTATACAGAAATGATCCCGGAAGGGTCCCAAAATGATCCCGAAATAGTCCCGAAAAAGTCCCAAAATTACCCCGGCGTAATCCCGGACCGATCCCGAAAACCATCCAGAAATGATCCCGGAAGGGTCTCGATATGACCCTTACGGAATTACAAATAAGGTGAAGCTAATTATAAATCGTGGCCACCGTGGTGTGATGGTAGCGTGCTCCGCCTATCACACCGTATGCCCTGGGTTCAACTCCCGGGCAAAGCAACATCAAAATTTTAGAAATAAGATTTTTCAATTAGAAGAAAATTTTTCTAAGCGGGGTCGCCCCTCGGCAGTGTCTGGCAAGCGCTCCGATTGTATTTCTGCCATGAAAAGCTCTCAGTGAAAACTCATCTGCCTTGCAGATGCCGTTCGGAGTCGGCATAAAACATGTAGGTCCCGTCCGGCCAATTTGCAGGGAAAAATCAAGAGGAGCACGACGCAAATTGGAAGAGAAGCTCGGCCTTAGATCTCTTCGGAGGTTATCGCGCCTTACATTTATTTTTTTTTTAATTATAAAACCATGTTAATAAGGCAGCAGGCGCATTGGAGCGAATAAAAAGTTAGATAGAAACATACAGGTAAAGCTAATAAAAGCGTGCTAATAAAAACAATTGATGGAGGGCGGATGGCGGGAGTAGAGGAGAGGACCACTGATCGTTCCTCCAAAATTGTCTAGATCTCGTTCTGTATGTACCAGATACCAAAAACTATTGATTTAGGAGAAAATTTAGATTGAGTTATAACAATTTATGGATTTTACACCAGAGAGGAGATAAAGGGGGGCGGGCGGAGGGTGTCACTGCTTACTTTGTAAGCCCTCGACTTATTTGACTTTTGAGTCTGTGATTTTGGTGAATGCCAGTATACGTAAAGTTATAATGTGTAAAAATTATGAAAAATAATTTCTCGAAGGGGTCGTAGGACCCCCACCCCTCTTTCCATGTTCGAAAAAAATTTCGCTAGTAGACTACTGTCTGTGTCCCAAATTTCATCAAAATCCGTGTAGCCATTCTGGCGTGATTCAGTCGCAAAGACGAAAAAATATAATAATTAAATTATAACTGTTCCTAGGGGGCGGGGACCACGCCCCTTTTGAAAAATATATAGCTAGTAGATCCTTCTAGACTATTGGCTATATGTGTGCAAAATTTCATCCAAATCGGTCCAGCCGTTCTTGCGTTATTGAGTCACAAAGACAAACGTCTGGACAAACATCCAAACATCCAAACATCCAAACATCCAAACATCTTAACATCCAAACTTTCCCATTTATAATATACTAGCCTTTACCCGCGGCCCCGTCCGCAAGGAGAAAATAAAATATATGTGCTATTCACGTTAGCCTGCTTATCAAGTTGTCTGTTTAAAAATTTTTTCTGTCAATGTATTTTATTTTTTAATACAGTAAAAAAAAAGAACTAACTGAGCTGATGGGCACGCTTACATGGATAGTACAATACACTTTTTTCGAATTAAAAAAAAATACATTTTGTTTCTAAGTTAAATTAATTGATATGACAGGGGTGAAAGAATTACTACTCATAGAACAAAGGAGTGAAACTACAATTAGCTAAAACCAAAAAGAAGTTTTTAAATGAAAGCAGTGTTGCTTTTTCGGGTATTTAGTTGGTTAAAATATTACAAAAATTTTAATTATAGTTGTAATAGTTCGTTACAGGATTCATTTAAAAATAGAACGAAAAAGCTGTGATATATTA